>NC_083724.1:52896299-53509935 GCF_028564815.1 Eubalaena glacialis | reverse complement strand
TTTTTTTTTTCACACAAAAGCAAGACTGGTGCAACATTAGAAAATTAATGGGGTAATCTGCCAATTTAACATAGTAAAGGAGAGAAAACTCATAATTATCTCAAAAGATACAGAAGGAGCATTTATAAAATTTCACAATCAGGAAAAGAAGATAATTTTCCTAACCTAATAAAACCTGAATATATATACAAAATTTAAAGCAGATATCATATCCAATGGGGAAATGAAATAAGAGAAAAAAAGTAAAACCATATAAACCAGGAACGAGATGAGAATTTTCACCATCACTACTTCTATTCAAAAATATACTGAACATCCTAAACAACCTATAAAGGAACAGAAGCTATAAAGATTGAAAATAAACACAATTCTTGTTATTCAAAGTTAATATAACTTTTTAGATAGAAACACAAAAGTATCTACAGGCATTATTAAAATTAATAAGAGAGTTTAGGAAGGTAATTAGATATCAAAAGACACCATCAGAGTGAAAAGTCATGCCACACACTGGTAGGAGATACACGCAACACATTAACTGTCAAAGAATTTGTCTCAAAATACATAAAGAACTTCCACAAAGCAATAAAAAAGAAACAATTCACTCTATAGAAAACTTGCAAGAGATATGAAAAAACATTTCAGAGAACAGGATATATGAAAAGATTCTCAACTACATCTTTAGTTAGAAAACACAAATTAAAACCATAATGCAATAGCATTGCATACCTAATAGATTAGCTAATATTTTAATTTTAAGTATATAATAACAAATTTGATAAGGACTAGAGCAGAACTTCCATTCACTCTTACAGCATAATTATCAAAAGTTAATTATAAACAAGCATGTTGGAAAATAACACCATTATTTTATGAAGTTAACTGTATGCCTGTATATGCCCTAGAAAAATTCTTGCACACATGAACAAAGAGACAGACACACAAATATTCACAGCAGCACTATATGTAACTGCAAAAAAATGAAAACAAACTATATGTGTATTTACAGAAGAATAAAAATTTATTGTATGTTCACACAATGGGATACTTAAAAAGTTAAAATGAATGCATTATATAGCTCTACTCACCAACCTAGGAGTCTCAAAAGTACAATATAAAGTAAGAAAAGCAAGTCACAAAGAATTTGTACAGTATAATCCTATTTATATAATGTTAAAAGATAGGAAAATAAAGCAATATATTATTTCAGGATATGTACATGTATAGAAAAATATAAAGGACAATGCTGAAAACTAGTGGTCATGGTACCTACTCTTGTTATTCTTCTGACTTTTTTAGGTCTATTGTTAGTGCTTGCTATTGTTTCAGTTGTATAATCTTACACAGTATAGAAGTTTCCTGAAGCACTGTTGCCATTTTTGGTGTTGTTTTGTAATTAATAATGGATGAATGGATGTTGACTTTTATCAGAATACTTTTCACATCTATCTAGATGATGATACATTTTTCTCCTCTAGCTTACTAATGTGATGGGTTATATTCTTAGATTTCTTTATGTTGAACTGTTTTTATGTTCTTCAGCTAAGGCATCACACTATCTTGTATTTATCCTTTTTAATATACTGATGGATTCTATTTGCTAACATTTAATTTTGGAGATTGCTTATATGATTTACACCTATAATCACAGGTACAGCTGGTATGTTTTTGTTGTTGTTGCCATTTCTTTGTCTGGCTTTGGTTTCTAGGGTATGTTCACATTGTAAAGTCAGTTGGGAAGTCTTCTCTTTCCCCATATTCTGGAATGATTTATATAGAAATATTTTATTCCTTGAAGGCTTAAAACTCTCTACTATAATTCTGCCTGGGCTTGAAGCCTTTTTGAGCAGTTCTCTGAGAACTTTTAGTATTTTTTCGTGGAGATTGGTCTCTTCAGTTTTTTTTTTTTTTTACCACGTCTTACATTTTCCCACCTATACAAATGAAAGACCATTGCTTCTTCACCCTCCGAGTGATGGAGAGTAGAAGCAGGCTCAGAGGCAGAGGGAAGACAATTCATGGAGGCAAGATATTCATGAGCTTGTGTGTGTGTGTGTGTGTGTGTGTGTATGTGTGTGTGTAGAGAGAGAAAGAGTGAGAGGGGGTATGTTGTGTGGTGCATGTGTGGTAAGAGGGGTAGGGGAGATGTGTGGGAGATGTGGTTCAGGGAAAAGTATGTGGAGGGTGGTTTGTGGCGTGTGTGTGTTGGGGGTGTGTGTAGTATGTGTGGGTGTGTACGTGGTATGATAGAATTCTCTAGCCCAAAGGCCTAGTGTTCTCTTTGGGTCCTCAGGGAATTCTGTGCGTCACTTAAACACTGGGATTGACATCAAAAGAATTCTCTTTAGCCCCTCCAGATTGAAAACCTCATGTAAGAATATTTGTCTAGTCTCCCAAATACTAGGGTTCATATTGCATAAACTGAAACATTCATGTCAGAGGATTCTGTGTTTTCTTAAACTAATAGCCAAAAGTCTTCATCTTACCAGAGAGAAACTGTTTACTTTTTACCATACACACAAATCACTTTATGTAAGTTACCTCATTTAACTCCTATAGGATTTATGGAAATATTAGATAAGATATTTCTGTTTAGGTTTTCAAAAGTATACATAAATAGACTTAAAATCACACAAGAATTACCAGGATATAGAATTATATTAAAGCCATTTGATGAATAGTAACATTTTCTAAAGAAAACACTGTTTGTTTTCTAAACAAAATCTAAAAAGCTTTATAAATTCATACAACAGTGGGAAAACATTGTTGAATGTCACATGATAAATCAATCTGACAACCTGCAGAAATACTTGGGGTAGAATTTTCAGATGGATAAGGTCCTGCATTAACAAGTAGAAGCAAAATCCAGACTCAAAAACTTGAGTTGCATATAACTATAGGCCAGTGTTTCTCAAACTCTAGCATGCATCAGAATCACCTGGAGGGTTGTTAAAACACAGATTGCTGTGACCACTGCCAGAAGATTAATTCAGTAGGCTTGGGGTAGGACCTGAGAAGTTGCATTTTTTTTGATTGAAGTATAGTTGATGTACAATATTATATAAGCTACAGGTATACAATATAGATATTCACAATTTTAAAAGTTATATTCCATTTATAGTTATTATAAAATATTGGCTATATTCTGTGTTGTACAACATATCTTTGTAGCTTATTTTATACATAATAGTTTGTACCTCTTAATCTCCTACCCTTACGTTGCCCCTTCCCCCTTCCCTCTCCCCACTAGTAACCATTAGTTTGTTCTCTATATCTGTGAGTCTGTTTCTTTTTTGTTATATTCACTAGTTTGTTGTATTGTTTAGAGTCCACATAAGTGATATCATAAAGTATTTGTCTTTCCCTTTTTTCACTTAGCATAATACCCTCCAAGTCCATCCATGTTGTTGCAAATGGCGAAATTCATCTTTTCCAACCAGAATGCTATGAGACCAGAAATCAACTACAAGAAAAAAACTGCAAAAACACAAACACATGAAGGCTAAACAATATGCTACTAAACAAACAATGAATCACTGAAGAAATCAAAGAGAAGCTAAAAAAATACCTAGAGACAAATGAAAACAAAAACATTATGCTCCAAAACCTATGGGATGCAGTAAAAACAATTCTAAGAAAGAAGTTTAGGGTGATACAATCTTACCTCAGGAAACAAGAAAAACCTCAAATAAACAACTTAACCTTACACCTAAAGTAACTGGAGAAAGAAGAACAAACAAAATCCAAAGTTAGAAGGAAAGGAATCATAAAGATCAGAGAAGAAATAAAATAGAGACTAAAAAACAATAGAAAAGATCAATGAAACTAAAAGCTAGTTCTTTGAAAAGATAAACAAAGATAAACCTTTAGTCAGACTCAACAAGAGAAAAAGGGAGAAGTCCCAAATCAATAAAATGAGAAATGAAAAAGGAGAAGTTACAACCGACACAACAGAAATACGAAAGATCATAAGAGACTACTATGAACAACTATATGATAATAAAATGGACAACCTAGAGGAAATGGACAAATTCTTAGAAATGTACAATCTCCTAAGACTGAACCAGGCAGAAGAAGCAAATATGAACAGACCAATTACCAGTAATGAAATTGAATCAGTAATTTAAAAAACTCCCAACAAACAGAAGTCCAGAACCAGATGGCTGCACAGGTGAATTCTACCAAACATTTAGAGAAGAGTTAACACCCATCCTCTGAAACTATCCTAAAAATTTGCAAAGGAAGGAATACTTCCAAACTCATTCTATGAGGCCAGCATAACCCTGAAACCAAAGCCAGACAAAGGTATCACAAAAAAAGAAAATTACAGGCCAATATCAATGATGAACATAGATGTAAAAATCCTCAACAAAATATTAGCAAACCAAAACCAACAATCCCTTAAAAGGATTACACACCATGATCAAGTGGGATTTATCCCAGGGATGAAAGGATTTTTCAATATCCACAAATCAATGTGATACACCACATTAACAAACTGAAGAATAAAACCCACATGATCATCTCAATAGATGCAGAGGTTGCATTTCTAATATATTCCCAGATGATGTTGATGCCGTTGGTCCAGGAGCTCTACTTTGAGAACTGCAGATTTTGATAATCAGATTATTCTCAGTGCTATTACTTAACTATGGTATCCAGAGTCAATACTTGGTCCTGGCCATGGCCATTAGCTTAGTAGCATTTTAAGGACTCTGGCTTCTTAAGAAATGAAGATCCTCAAACTCTAGATCATGGAATCGTTTCAGGAGGCAATGAATATTAGGTCCATTTGTGCATTTCAAACTCTTTTACTACAACCCACAATAAGCAATATAGTCTACATTACCATGTAATTATATATAGATGCATATCACTGAAATAAATATTTCACAAAACAATACTTATCCTTTCTGCTGTGAGGCACTCTGATCTATTTAATTTTTTTTTAATGCTGTATAAAACTCACTGTATAAATTGTTTTCATGGCTCACTAAAGGATTGAAACTGGCAGTTTGAAAAATACTGTATTCGGGGCTAGATGAAGAAGGATCTGTCCAGTTGGTAATGTGTGAGTGTTAATGCAGTGGGGGAAGGAATGATTAGGACAAGAGTAGTTAATTCATCAGACAGAATGGGTCAAGTGAACACAGCACATCAGCTGAACCTCTAAATGTACAGAGGTCACAGACCATCTCTTCCTGAGTTTGTCAGTCTCATAGACTATTATTTTTTCTAGTCAAATTTCTCCTGAAATGGACTTTGTGGAATATAAAATATTATTCAAAACCCAAAATAATATCAGTAAGAGTATATTTAAATTCAATTAAAATTATATATTAATAGAACTTAGCCAATTAAAAGCTATATCTTTGCATTCAGAGCTTCCTCAATTTAGTAGCCTCTAAAATAAATCCCAAACATGAACTGAGCTAGCCTACATGCATAAATGATACATGCCCCCAAATGTGAGATTGTGGGAACTACACATCATCTGGGCACACCTTAGAAATGCTGAAGAAATGCTGACACCTTTTCCAGACTGCTTTGAAGGTACGTGGGTGGGTGAGAGCTGACACCAGCTTAATAACCCACAGGCATCTTGCAGTAAAATGAAAATAAGTGGTGAAATTGCTATTGTGGAGAAAATTTAATTATCAGGGAAGTCAATTTTGCTTGTGAAATGATAGGGATAAAAAAATATAATTTAAAATGCCAAACAATATGCATTAAATAAACCAAAACACCATATCTACAGGAAAACAAGCAAGGGCAGCTTGGTGGGTTCTCTTTAGCTATTGCTGTGTGAATGATCTGTCAATTTGCATGCCAGATGCAGCTTTTATTGAGTTTCATTCCCAGCATAATTGTGGTTTGCAAAGCAGAGAGTGTCTTTCAGTTAGCGAATTTGGTTGAGATGAAAATAGAGATAGGGAGAAAGGCCAGAACTTGCAGGCCATTTCAAAATGGAAGTTTCTAAAGAGAAGATGGAGATGGTGTTAGCCACCGTCAGTGTTCTCTTTGCCAAGCTAGGTGTACTCTATAACAGCTCACAGGCTCCTTCTCCTACGCTACACCTTCTCTAAAAAAAGTTGCTACAGAGAGTCATGCATCACTGAAGAGCCTGAATGAAGGTCAGTGGGCTCTCCGAAGGGTCCAAGCCGCCTTCAAAGACTCACTGGAATCTGCCTCCTTGGTCAGATTTCCTTTCATAGTGGCCAGGAGAGTTCCAGAGCTCTCGGCTGTTGGGCGAGCCTGGGTAAGGGTGTTTTCCGGAGTGAGAAGAAGAAAACATGAGAAGGGACAGAGAGGAAAATCCAAGGATCAGAAATAAAAGGTCACCATTTGTCAGATCCTGGAAGGAAGTACAAGGATTTTTACAGAGCTACTTTACAGAGTGAGGCAATGAGTCAGAAGGCAAGGAGGTCAGGATCAGATCTGGAAATCTGGGGATGGGCAAAGGGTGATGAATTCAAGGCACAGCTCATGAATATGACAAGGGTTCTTGGTATTCACAGTAATGGGACTAGATGCATGGCATGGGTTTAGAGCTGCTTCAGACTCAGAGCTGGGCCAGACAATGCCACAATATGGTCCTAGCAACTGACTTGGCAAACTGAGCCTAAGACCACAGGAGTGGTAGTGAGGAAACCTCTATTTTCTAGCTTCATGGGTACTTTAAGTTGTCAACCATCATTTCATCATCTTACAAGAGTACTTCTCACACTTGAATGTGCATGTGAATCACCTGGGCATCTTGTTAAAATGCAGATTCTGATTTTGTAATTCTGGGGTGGGGCCTGGGATTATGCTTTTCTATCAGGTTCCCAGGTGATACTGATGCTGCTGGTCTGAGGACCACACTTAGAGTAACAGGTCCTATAGAAGTATTTTTAATTCCTCTGAGGTGCCTGACATTACCCAAAGCTTCAACCCCAAGGTTGCAGGTTCTGTCCCCTCAAGGTTTCTCTTCAGAAGTTAGAAGCAGAATAACTTCTTAACTATATCTATAACTATACTCCTAATCTTACAAGCACACACACCATATCCTCATTGTTTCACCATAATTAAATAAGGGACAGAACTCAAATCTGGATTTAGACATCATGGTCTGCTTCAGAGAGATTTGGGTATTAGACATCTAAGGCTCAGCTTATAAAGACAGAGATAAGGATAGAGTACAGCAACAGATGGAAGGGACAGAGAAGAAGGGATTAACATTGATTTAGGGTCCACCATGGGGCAAGTACTGTGCCAGGCAGCACACACACTGGCTAAAGCTTGCTGTACTCATATTCCAAACACTAGACTGAGTACTTCTCACACATTTTCTCATTTAATCCTCACAACAAACTTATGCATTGATACTTATTAAAAATCCCCATTTTACAAAAGAGAGATCTAATTCTTAGAGAGGTTAAGCAGTTGCCTAAGCTGACAGCGTTCGAAACGGGGAAGATGTGATCCATCCAAGCAGTAACAATCCAGGGAAGTAGTCATTGTTAGTCCTGTTTTTTTTTAAAGATGAGGAAACAATTTGTAGAAGTGATATAACACGCTTCCAGACCTGCCCAAACCAAGTAGTTTTAACCCTGGCTGCAAATAGAAAGCACTTGGAGACCTTTACTAATACTGTCTCTACCAGAGCTCCACCCTCAACGAATTAATTCCCAATCCCTGGAGATGGGGTCTAGGCACTGACATTTTCTAAAAGTTCCCTTGGTGATCTTAATGGGCAGCCAGAGTCAATGACCATTGCTCCATCTATACTATATCCCATATGTAGTCCTAGAGAATCCTAAGTTTTATATACATATAAAACTTATAAGTATATACTTATATTTGTATTTAAATTTAATTTTAACATGGGCCCTCCATCAGAGAATACTGCAAAATGGGAAGATGAGAAGATAAGGCAGGTAAGCCCCCTTCATCATTAACAAACTGTAGATTACATACCCGTATAATGCAATATTATTGCACTTCACTGCCAGGGCTCAAGAAAACTGCTGTTTCTAAGTGGGCTGGCAATAATGGGGGAAGACTGCCTACAGGAGATGACTATTGAGTTGTACTCTGAAAGTAAAAAAGAATACAGCATGAAACAGACGACAAGGTGGAGTTTGATGACCTCTCTTTGTGCTGCCGTCTCTATTGCAGAAGAATCTACTGAACCCAGTTTTAAAAGTCAGGCCTTGTCAAGGTCAATGGTATACTAGTTTCTTAGCACTTCTCCTTCTCCAGGAGCGAGTAGGCTTTGCTAATACCAAACTTGTTGGAAGAAAATTGTTTTCTCTTCCAGGACTTCATTTAAGATGTTAGATTGGGTACTACACTTCAAGATCCAGGGTGGGTTTTGTTTGGACTCCCACAAGTACATCACAGTGTTTCACAGGAAGAGCATGACTTCTATTGGGTATAGATGTGAACAAGTGTGAACAACACTTGTGCAAGCAACTGCTTGCAAATGGAAATTAGCTGGAGTGAGTGAGTGTATACTGTGAAGGGGTGTGTGTGTGTGTGTGTGTGTGTGTGTGTGAAGGTGGGGAGGGGTGGATTGTGAAAAACAGCCTATCAGGGCAGTGTTAAAGGACAAAAAAGTTGATGCATCCAAATCAAGAGACTCGTTGATGATTTAACAGAGACAACCAGTTGACCTGTCCGTGGGCATTCCCACTATTCTCTATGGAGAAATGGCCACAGGATGAGAAGTGGATTGGAAGAAAGAGTTTTTTAAAAACAACTTCTTTTAATTCAAGAAATAGTAGTATTTGACTTATAAAATAATTGTCCTCTGAAAGAGAACAAAGGATCTATCTTACTTATCTATACACATATGTATATTTACATTGTTTTCATAAAAATGCTTCATCATGGGGTTAAATAAGCCATTGACATAATACTAGAGACAGGACAGGGTGTATATCAGACACATCTACTTTTTGTCCCTGACATCCAACCCTCAGCCATCTATTTCAATCCCAAAACAGTTTGGCTGGTGACTTCTGTTTGGGTATCTGTATCCTTGTTCCTCACAAGGAATAAATGGATGTGGCCAGTATCCCACTTTACCTCCAAGAAGGCTCTTCTCAGACCACTGCACCTCAGAGTGAAAGTATGTCCCTTTTAACCAGGGGCTCCTATTGCTGATGTACTGCTGCACAGTTTCGGCCTCAATTTATATTTCTACATTACAAATTATTTAACTTTTTCTTGCATGTTGTCTCAACTATCCCATCATTTCTTACCACCTGTACAGCTTGCATCCTTGTCTCTGTAATTTTCTGCAATAGCATCCTAACTGTTCCCTTTTTTTCTACTCCTGACTCTCTATAGTCTCCTCAGAGCAGCCAGAGAAAGCATTTCAAAATATAAATCAAATCATAGCATTCCCTTGGACAAAATCCTTGAGTGATTTCTTGTCACATAGTGAATAAAAACCAAAGTCCTTACTGTAGCCACAAGGCCCACACGATGTGACCCTTGTCCTTCTCCCATGATTCCTCTCCTATCACCCTCCCAGAGCTGACTGTTCCAGCCGCCTTGGCCTCCCTGCTGTCCTCATTCACACCAAGCATGCTCCTCCACAGATCTTTGCACCTGCTTTTCCTTCTGTGTGGACTGCGCTTCCCCCTGGGGAATTCATAGCCCCTTTCCCTCACTTCTTCACATCTCTGCTCTAGGGTCACTGGCTTGGAGAGGCCATTCCTGGCCTCCCAACTAAAATAATAAACCTTGTCACCACCCATTTCTCACACTCCCAGGACCCAGCGGAGAGCAGGGAATTGAGGAATTACACTTCGGTAAACCTTACTTTGGGGTCAGAAGAGAGAGGTGAGATTGGCAGGTATTACAGACTCAATGTTTGTGTTAAAATGCGTATATTGAAGCCTTAATCCCCAATGTGATGGTATCTGGAGATGGGCCTTTTGAAGATCATTAGGTCATGAGGGTGGAGCCATCATGAATGAGATTAGTGCCTTTATAAGAAGAGACAGGAAAGAGTTTGCTTCCAGTCTCTCTCTCCACCATATGAGGACATAATCAAGAAGAGGTTTCTCCCCAGGAACCAAATCAGCCAGCACTTTGATCCCTGGACTTCCCAGCCTGCAGAACTGTGAGAAATAAATTTCTCTTGTGTAAGCCACCCAGTTCGTGGTATCTTGTTAGAGCAGCCCAAACTGACTGAGACAGCAGGGAATGGAAAATCCATCCGTAGACCAGCCGGGGGCCTGTCTGCAACAGCACGCATCACAAGAGTTTGTAGTGTGAGAGGTGAGTGTGGCAAATGTCTTCCTGGTTCTTCTGAGTTTTGCTTCTGAACTGTTGTTACATGATGGAGTCAGGCCAAAGTCTGCTGTGGGAAATGAACACATTTTGCTTAAAAGTTGGGCATTTTCTTTTTCTTTCATGCTTTCATAGATCTCAGGCACCAAACCTGGTGAAAAGAAGGAACTGTCAGCCTAACAGCAGGCAAATAACAGATGTAACAGTGAACTAAAATGAAACATCCTACTACCCTGTACCAAAAGTGCATGCTTTGTAATTCTTCTCGACCTTGGATCTTCATCTTGGGAGAACACAGGCCTTATTTGCCCTGATAGTACAATGACCTCACTCTCAGAGCACAGGAAGTCAAGAGCCTGGAGTTAATTGCTTTTCAGACTCACCTCTACATATGTTCAGAAAAACTGGGAAACTGATTTTGCTTCCCACCAAGCAATATGTTTTCCTTCCTTTAAAACTATTTGTTCTCAGTGAAATTGCAGTTTAAACAGCTACTTGCGAAGGCCCTAAGCTATAGTTCTTCCTTCTGTTAGTTTCCCCCTTATTTTAATGGGATCTTCTTGGAGACATGAATGCATTTAGTAAAAATTCATTCATTTAGCAGATATTTACTGAGCACCTACTAAGAATCAGGTACCGAGCTGGGCACTGGGGCACAGCAGAAAACAAGACAGACAAACATCTTTGCACTCATGAAAATGCATTCTGCAGAAGTAGGCATGTGCAGGGGTGGGGATGAAGGGCAAATAAAGTTAAAGAGAGTTTCTAATTATGATTAGCATAAATAAGATAATAAAGGTAATATGATAGTGCCTTGGCAGGCCATTTTAAATAGAATGATCAGGGACATACCCTCTAAAATATTGACATTTGAACTGATGGATAAGCCTGAGGCAGTCATACAAGTGACTTGGAGAAGTGTCCAGGCAGAAGGTAAATTATCAATGTAAAGCCTTGGAGGGAGAAGCATCCTGACATATCCAAGGAATGGAAGGGAAGCCATTGTGGCTGAAGGCTACTGAAAGAGAGAGAGAGAGAGAGAGAGAGAGACAGTTAGAAAGGCTGACAAAGGATATATCTTACAAGATCATATACAATATAGAGAGAAGCTCTGCTTTTATTCTATGGAGAATAGAACTTGTATGATTTTAAGCAGGATGGAGAATGGATCTAGTTTACATTTTTTAAATTAAACTTTTTTTTAAAATTTTGAGATCATGGTAGATTCCCAAGCACTTGTAAGAAATAAACCAGGCAGATCCCATGCACCCTTTACCTGGTTTTCCCCAATGGTGATATCTTGAAGAACCATAGTCTAATATCACTACTCAGAATATGGATGCTGATACAATCCACCAATTTTATTCCATTTTCCCAAGTTTTATATGTCTTTGTTTTTTAGAATAGTTTTAGGTAAAAAGAAAAATTGAGCAGAAAGTATACAAAGTTACCATATGCACCCTGCCTCCACACACGCACAGACTCCAGGATTATGAATGTCGTGCACAAGAGCTGTACATTTGTTACAATCCATGAACCTACATTTACACATCATGATTACCTAAAGTCCACAGATTATATTAGGGTTCATTCTTGGTGTTGTATATTCTATGGGTTTTGACAAATGTCTAATGACATGTCTCCATCATTAAAGTATCATACAAAGTAGTTTCACTGCCCTAAAAATACTCCATGTTCTGCCTATTCATCCCTCCCCCAATTCCTGGCAGCCACTGATCTTTTTACTGTCTCTACCTTTTCTAGAATATCACAGAGTTGGAATCATACAGGATATAGCATTTTCAGATCGGCTTTTTTCACTTGCTAATATACATTTAAGTTCCCTCCATGTCCTTTTATGGCTTGATAGATCTTTTCTTTTTAGCATTGAATAATATTCCATTGTCTGGATACAACACAGTCTATTTATCTATTCACCTACTGAAGGGACATCTTGGTTGCTTCCAAGTTTTGGAAATTGTGAATAAAGCTGCTATAGACATCTCTTTGTGGGTTTTTGTGTGCACAGTTTTCAACTCCTTTGGGTAAATACCAAGGAACATGACTGCTAGATCATAAGAGTAACTTTAGTTTTGTAAGAAACATTTTCCAAAGTGGCTGTACATTTTGCATTCCCACCAGCAATGAATTAGAGTTCCTGTTGCTCCACATCCTCAGCAGCATTTGGTGTTGTCAGTGTTCTGGATTTCAACCATTCTAACAGGTATATGGTGGTACCTCATTGTTCTTTTAATTTGCATTGCACTGATGACATATGATGTGGAGCAGCTCTTCATATGCTTATCTGCCATCTGTATATCTTATTAGATGAGATATCTGTTAAGGTCTTTGGCCTATTTTTTAAATCAGGTTGATTTTTTTTCATTATTATTATTGTGTCTTAAGAATTCTTTGTACATTTTGGATAACAATTCTTTATTAGACATTTCTTTTTCAAATATTTTTCCCAGTCTGTGTGTTGTCTTCTTTTTCTCTTGATGCTGTCTTTTGCAGAAGAGAGGATTTTAATTTTAATGAAGTCCAGCTTATCAATTATTTCTTTTATGGATTGCGACTTTCATGTTGTATCTAAAAAGTCATCACCACACTCAAAGTCATTTAGGTTTTGTCCTATGTTATCTTCTAGAAGTTTTATGGTTTTGCATTTTACATTTAGGTCTGTGATCCATTTTGACTTAATTTTTGTGAAGTGTATAAGGTATGTGTCTAAGATCTTTTTTTTTTTTTTGCATGTGGCTGTCCAGTTGTTCCAGCACCATTTGCTGAAAACATTATTTTTGCTCTATTGTATTGTTTTTGCTCCTTTGTTAAAGTTCAGTTGACTACAGTTATGTGGGCCTATTTCTGGATTCTCTATTCTAATCCACTGATCTATTTGTCTGTTCTTTCACCAGTACCACATTGTCTTGATTACTGTAGCTTTATAGTAACTCAAAGTTGAATAGTGTCAGTCCTCTAATTTTGTTCTTTTCCTTCAACACTGTGTTGGCTATTCTGGGTCTTTTGCCCCTGCCAAAAAACTTTAGAATATGTTTACCAATATCCACAGAATAACTTTGTTGAGATTTCATTGGATCTATAAATCAAGTTAGGAAGAACTGACATTTTGATAATATTTAGTCTTCCCATCCATGAACATAAAAATATCTCTCCATTTATTTAGTTCTTCTTTGATTTCTTTCATCAGAGTTTTGTAGTTTTCCTCACATAGATCTTGTACGTATTTTATAATATTTATACCTACGTACTTCATTTTTCTCAGGTGCTAATGTAAATGGTATTATTATTTTTTTAAATTTTAGATTCCACTTGTTCATTGCTGGTATATAGGAAAGCAACTGACTTTTGTATATTAACCTTGTACCCTACAATCTTACTATAATTGCTTATTAGTTCCAGGAAGTTTTTTGTCACTTCTTTCAGGTTTTCTATATGAACGATCATGTCATCTGTGAACAAAGACAGTTTTATTTCTCCATTCTCAATCTGTATACCTTTTTTTTTTCTTGTTTTATTCAATTAGCAAGGACTTCCAGTATGATGTTGAAAAGGTGTGGTGAGAGGGGACATCCTTGCCTTGTACCTGATCTTAGTGGGAAAGCTTCAAGTTTCTATTAGGTATGTCAACTGTAGGTTTTTTTGTAGTTATTTCTTTATCAAGCTGAAATTTCCTTCTCTATTACTAGTTTTCTGAGAGTTTTTAAATCATGAATGGGTGTTGGATTTGTCAAATGCTTTTTCCGCATCTATTGATATGATTTTGTGATTTTTGTTTTTTAGCTTGCTGATGTGATAGATCACATTAATTGATTTTTGAATGTTGACGCAGCCTTACATACCTGGGGTAAATCCTACTTGGTTGTGGTGTATAATTCTTTTCATACATTTTGGATCCAATTTGTGACTTTTGTATCTATGTTCAGGAGATACACAGTATTCTTGTAATATCTTTGTCTGGTTTTGGTATTAGAATAATGCTGCCCTAAGAAGTATTCCTTCTGCTTCTATTCTCTGAAAGAGATTGTAGAGAATTAGTATAATTTCTTCCTTAAATAGTTGGTAGAAATCACCAGTGAACCTCTCTGGGGCTGGTGCTTTCTATTTTGGGGAGATTATTATTGATTCAATAAATCTCTTTAATAGATATAGACTTTTTTGGCACATTTTAAAAATCAGGTTATTCATCTTCTTATTGTTGAGTTTTAACAATTCTTTGTATATTTTGGATACCAGTCTTTTATCAGTATGTCTTTTGCAAATATTTTCTCCTAGTTTGTGGCTCGAGTTCTATGCAATTTTGTCACATATGTAGGTTCATGTATCTACCAACATTGCCAAGATACCGGACAGTTCAGTCGCCATGGGATCCTTTGTGGTTGCCCTTTTTTTAATAGAGAAGTATAGTTGATTTACAATGTTGTTGTTGTGCTACTTTCAGGTGACCAATAAAGTGATTCAGAAGAATAGATAGATAGGTAGATAGATAGATAGACAGACATTTTTTTCTGATTCTTTTCCATTATAGATTATTATAAGATAATGAATATAGTTTCCTGTGCCATACAGTAGGTTCTTGTTTTTTATCTATTTTATCTATAGTAGCATGTTATCTGTATCCGGTTGCCCTTTTACAATCACACCCATCCTGCTCTTGTTCCCTTCCCCATTCCTCTCCCATGGCCATCACTAAACTGTTCTCTATTTCTATAATTTTGTAATTTAAAGAATGATTTATAAATGGAATCATAGAGTATATAATCTTTGAGGATTGGGTTGTTACACTCAGTGTAAATCTCTGGAGATTCATCCAGGTTGTTATGTGTATCAATAGTTCATTTTTTTATTGCTGAGTAGTATTATATAGTATGAATGTACCACAGTTTATTGAACATTTACATATTGAAGGACTTCTGAGTTGTTTCTGGTCTTTGGCTGTTACAAATAAAGCTGCTGTAAACATTCATGTGCAGGTGTTTGCATGAATCTAAGTTTTCATTTCTCTGGGATAAATGCCCAGGAGTGAAATTGCTGAGTCATATAGTAATGGTAGGTTTAGTTTTAAAAGAAATGGACAAATCCTTTAGTAGAGTAGCTGTACCATTCTACATTTCCACCAGCTATGTATGCGTGATCCAGTTTTTCCAAATCCTTGCAGGTATTTAGTGTTGTCGTTATTTTTTTAAATTTTAGCTATTTTTGTAGGTTGTAATGATATCTCATTGTCTTACTTTGAATTTCCATAATAGCTAATGATTGATAATAATGAGATACTGACCATGTTTTCATGTGTTTATTGGCCATCTGTAAATCCTCTTCAGTGAAATATCTGTTTATGTATTTTGCCCATTTTCCAATTGTACTGTTTGGAGCTTTTTAAACTGTTGAGTTTTGAAGAGTTCTTTATATATCCTAGCACAAAATCTTTGTCAGATATGTGGTTTGTAAAATATTTTCTTTCACTCTATACCTTATCTTTTTACCTCCTTAACTAGATCTTTAGTAGAACAAAGCTTTTAATTTTTATGAGTTCAAATTTATACATTTTCTTTTTATATACCATGCTTTTGATTTTAAAGCTAAGAAGAGTTTATCCACTTTGCCAATCTCTGACTTTGTGTTTTTAGACCATTTACATTTAACTAATTGTTCATATGTTAGAGCCTAAGTTTTCCATTTTATTAGTTTTTTAAATTTGTTTCCTCTGTTTCTTATTCTTGTATTTCTATTTTCTTGCCTTTCTGTGGGTTACTTGAACAATTTTTAGAATTTTAATTTTTTAATAGTGTTTCTGAGTATATCTCTTGGTACAGTTTTCTTAGCTGTTGTTGTGTAGTTTACATTTTTTAAAGGGTCACAGGCTGTTATGTCCAGAGTGGGTTTGAAGGTGGGAATATTAAAAGAAGAGAGATCAGTAGAAATGCTATTGAGGTTATTACACCATTGTGAGATAGTAATTTTAAGTGTTGTCATTGGTGAAAGTCTCCAAGGAAGCACATTCTCTTCTCTCTGGGTGAAATATTATTTCTCACTCCTTTCACCTCAACACTTACTCATGTTTTATTTTGTCATTTTCATCTAAAAGCCTATGATTTTTCTTAAAACATCTTTATTGGAGTATAATTGCTTTACAATGGTGTGTTAGTTTTTGCTTTATAACAAAGTGAATCAGCTATACATATACATATATCCCTATATCTCCTCCCTCTTGCGTCTCTCTCCCACCCTCTCTATCCCACCCCTCTAGGTGGTCACAAAGCACTGAGCTGATCTCCCTGTGCTATGCGGCTGCTTCCCACTAGCTATTTTACATTTGGTAGTGTATATATGTCCATGCCATCTCTCACTTCCTCCCAGCTTACCCTTCCCCCTCCCTGTGTCCTCAAGTCCATTCTCTATGTCTGCATCTTTATTCCTGTCCTGCCCCTAGTTTCTTCAGAACCTTTTTTTTTTTTTTTTAGATTTCATATATATGTGTTAGCATACGGTATTTGTTTTTCTCTTTCTGACTTAGATTGGATTTCTGCATTGCTCCAATGTTTGCCCATATAACCCCTAACTTTCCTATTACAGAACTAACCACATGAATTTGTAATTTATTGTTTGTTTGTTTGTTCTTCCATTACACCGTGAACTCCTTGAGTGTAGGAATCATATCTTATTACTCCATTCTGGGTACTAACCCCTCATAGAGTGGCTTGAGAACTAGTAGGCACTCAAAAAGTATCTATTGACTGAAAGAATAAATTTTATGAGATTCATTTAAATTGCCTTCCAAAACACTGACAGTTTATTCCCATAGATGTTATCAAAGTGTTTTAATACCAGTGTATGACATTTTAAAATTTAAATATTAATAATTTAAAACAACATTTTCAATTTAAGTTTGCTTTAGTATAGTCCAGTGGAATTGGGCTATAAACAAGAAAAGAAACCTTAATCGGTATGCTTATTATATATAAGAGTACTCTGTGTGTTACTGTGGGATTTTTTTTAATGTTGTTTTGGTCACTTCTGAATGGACCAGACATATAATATTGCTGCAGAAACTATTCCAGTGCACCAAGTCACTATTTCAACTCAGAGAATATGATGGATTAATCACTTAGGCATCCAAAATGAGTTCTGGTTTTGATTTCCCTGAGGTTTCAAAGGTAACACACCAAAACCTCCTATTTTTATGTTCCAAGGAAATATAACTAAACCCACAACATTCACATAACACCAAAAAGTGGCCCAAACAGCTGCTGTTGCTGAAACCTTTATGTGCAGATTGTAACCTAGAGGAAATATTTTTGGACAAGTGTGGATGAGAGCTTTCTGTACAGGATTCAATACTCAAAGTGCTGACACACAGGATGACAGTGTGGCATGGGAATCAGTATTCGGCATGGGAATCAGTATTCCAGGCTATGTTATTTTAAAAAGAAATGTGTGACTGCTTCCCAAGGAAACCAAACCACGGAGCCAGACTGCCTCTATCTTTCTGTCAAATGCCTAATTGTACTAAGATTCTCTAAAGATAGGGTAGTGGGATTTTCCCATATTAGAGTGACCTGCTGCTTTATCAATAATTTGGCTCACATTTTTGTTTGGTGAAGTCTCAGTGGATGATGACTTAATCTATAAAAATGTGATAGGAAGGAGCACTAGTAGTGAGATTTAAACAGTGACCTTCTTGAATTTTTTAAGGAATGATTTTCACAAGAACCACAAGATGGCATTGTCTACTATAGGACTGTGCTCTGACACTCAGAACTGACAGCACCGAATGGAGACAGAGTTGCTTCACATCCCTCATTTTCTTTGGAAGATTTTGTCCCTACAACCCACATTAGCTTTATTCACTGTGTGCTGTGTGGTTGTGGTGAGCGTTGGGTTGTAAAGGGGGAAAAGTAGTTGGAAATGCATCTTGGACAGCCTCAAGAAGGGCACTGACGGACTAGAATGAAATAAAGACCGAAGGAAGTCTGGGTGAGAACACAGGTGCTCCCACCTGCCACTATGCCAGATTCAAAGACTCAGCTAGTGTTTACACACCAACAAAGAGGAGATTTAGATCTGATCCAGTTATTGTAGTTTAAGCAATTCATATTTGTTTGGATTAACCATTCCCAAAAGATTTTACCCTTTCCCTTTGGTACCATTCATATAGACCTACACTGGCAACTCCATAACGACATGTCCAGTATAACGTATGTAGGATGGAATACAGTCTCTCATCTCCAGTCTCTGAGCATGATGTTGTAATGTAAAGCAAAAGGAAGGAATTCATAGCAAGTGAATTCCTACACTGAGCATATACTTTACAAAACTTTCTCATTTTAGGCCTCACAACAACCCCATATGTAGGTATTACAGATGAGGAAACTGAGACTCAGAAAGGTTGAGAAACTAGTCCAAGCTCATAAAGTAGTGCCGTACGATTTCTTCTTAATCTCAAAATAGTCTAATTCTAACATCCATGGGCTTTGCACTATAACACACTGTTTTCAAATAGAAAGACACTGTGTATCTAAGTAAACCTGAAACAAACGTCACAGTTCTCTCTTTAGTCTCAGTGCACCTCTGTGTATCGGGGCGGGGGGCAGGGGATGCGTGATCATAGACCATAAGTGCCCCTATGGCAGAGACTAAGCCTGCCCAACACTGCTTTCTTCAATGTTCTGGTTGAGATGTCTGGTTAATATAATACATAAAGCAATTGGATAATTTTACTTTTTCCCTCAATGGACTGGAAATTCAATTGCATAGACCATGTCAACTTCATATTATGTGTTATGAACCATTGTTTTTTAGTTTTCTGTGAGTCACATGCAACAGAGAGTTTGCAACTGAGGACTTAGCACTTGGTGTAAAGTGTATGTTTTTGTGTAAAAATCTGTGGGTCAAAGTGAGCAATCCTAGATGCCAGACGCTTTCCAGAAGCTAAAGTTTCAAAGATGCATAAGATGCAGTCCCTACCCCCCAAGGAGCTGAGAGTTTAGTAAGGAAGACTGACACAGAAAGAGATATAATTTCAGCCTCATTTGGGAAGTGTTGTGAAAGAGGCAGGCACTGGAAGGTAGGTGAACATAGAGAAGGGCATTTATCCATCCTGAGGCTTCAGGGAAGGCTTCCTACAGGATATAATATATCAGCTAGGCTCTGGAGGATGATTTAGAGGCTAGAGTCAAAATAAACCCTTTGTCTTGCCTCCTACTCTTCACTAGAAACCCACTTGGAAGAAAAACCTTCACCAAGTCTCAGTTGAGTATCAGATACTGATTTGAAGGTCCATGCTGATTATTCTTCATTCTACTCCTCAAATGATTTGCCCCATCTTCCCTGAGAGTCTAACCTCAGAGACTGCATCACTTGGGCTCCATTGCCCCTGTGCTTCAGTTGGTTTGGCCAGCATGGAAGCACTAGCAGAAGATCCCATGGAAGGATAAGAGAGAGGTTGGTGTATTTATAACTCGTACTCCTTCCAAATTTGTTGCAATTATGCTAATCACTGTATCCTCCTATGACTACGTTATAGACCTTCGTTCTTAGTTGCAGCTTTCAAAGAGACTCTAGGAACACCATTTCCACCCTTGCCCTGATGCTAGTGCCTGGGAGCCTCAACACCCCTTGTTGGTTCCCTTAACCCTTCCCACACCACTATTAATCATTCTTTCATTTAAAAAAAATATTTATAATTCCCTTCCAAAGATGCCATCTCTTTCCTGTGGGACCCTGACTGATAAAAGTGAGAGAAAAAGAAGAGCTTTAACTAACTCAAGATTCATCTTGAGTAGTCTCACCAACCACAAAGGCTGAGCAGAAACATGTCTGACATTTAGTGGATTGAGTGACTTTAGGCAGAGTCGCCTTACACTCTAGATCCCTACAAAAAATGGATATTATTGTGGCTGCTGTGCCCATGCTTAGGACAGATAAGATACAGTGCAATTCAGCAAGTAATTCTTGAGTTCCTATTATTTGCTAGCGCTGTGTTGGAGTGGATGCCACAGAGGTAAAAAGGAATCTCTTCCCTTAATGATCTCATAATCCAGAAAAGAAGAAAGAGAAGTAAGTCAACAATTCCAGTGAAGACACGTTGAAGAGGCAAAAACGAAGTGTCCTTCATTCAGTTTGGGGGAGGTGGTCCTATTCAGGATAGCGTGGCTTTGCTGTGGTAGCAAATCAACCCTGAAACCTAAGAGGTTTTATTTTATTAGTTTATTTTTCTCTCATGTGAAGGCTGATATATTTTGGGCATATATCTTAAAACTATACCATTTTTAATGTGTGGCCTCCAATATTCTATGGCAGAGAAAGAAAGGGATGGAAGCAGCACATTGCTTTTAATAGTTTTGGCTCATAAGTAACAGAGTCCCTTTTTTTCACAATTTATTAGTCAGAACTAATTTATGATTAATGAACACAAGAGTTCATGGAAAGGTTTTTGGAAGAGGTGACAATTGAGCTTGGTCTTAAAGAATAAGGGGAAATTATAGATGATAAAGAGATCTGATGATAAAGAGAAGGGAGGGCATTTTAGATGAAGAGAAGGACATGTTTAAAGGTAAGGTAACAAGGACAAGTGTGGAGTCTTCAGGGAAGTACATATATTCTGGCATAAGTGGAACCCCAGGAGGTCACGAGAGGGTGATGAGAGGTAAGGCAGGAGAGGAAGGCAGTGGTCCGATGATAAAGTGCTTTATTTGCCGTGGTTAGGGTTTGGGAATTTACCCCAAAGTTTACGAGAAGACATAGGATTTCAAAGGTGGGGGAAGTAACATTAGCAACATTAGATTTTAAAACAATCATTCTCTTAGAATGAGGAGAACAGACATCAGAAGGAAGTGAACTAGAAAGCAACGGGGCTCTGGCATTAATCCAGGCACAAATGGGAAGGGCCAGCATAAAGTCAGCAGTGCTGGAGGCGAAGAGTATGATGGACTTGGTGCTACTTCAAGTTGGACTTCAATGGGCTTTGTGACCTGGAGAGGAAGCAGGAGGAGTCTAGTATGACTTTTAGGGCTTCAGACTACTGTCCCTACATGGAACTTGGTACTTTCCCTGAGCCAGGGAGCATAGAATGAGAGGCAGAAGATGGACGGGATGGAGAGACACGTACTTTGAGACATGATGAAGTTGAGGTTTCTGCAGGATCCACAGGTGGAGGTGTCCAATAAACAATTGGAACAGGATCAAGACCTTGGCTGGAGGTATGGAACTGGGAGTTCTAGATCACTGGAAGCCATAAGAATGAGCAAAAGTATCTACAAAGGATGGATAAGAAAGCTCGGGATGCACATCCATGAGACATGGGAGAGAGGGGCACTTCTACATAATTCAGAGCAGACCTTGATAAATGGTGATCCATGAATGCAAAGGCAATGCTCAGAGGTGAACCATAGGTCAGTATGATGGAAAGCGTGAGGATGAAGGAAAAGGAAACACTATCAAGCAATGAGTCTATGAGTAGAAGAGAGAAAGAGGAAAACCATGAACTACCCATTGCAAAAGAGGTCATCATAAGTCAGAAAGATACAGGTAAGTAAGACAGCAGAGCTGAGAATTTCTGAGTCAGCAAGTTAGAGAAGGGCTGAGTGTGCGACTTTGACAACACCTTGGTTTATATACCGAAAAACAAATCAGTTCGTCAATGTTCTCCCTTCTCAATGCCTACTTCTGTGAATTGGGGTTCAGACATTTTTCTAACCTACAGTATATTTAGAGCAAATTTGGAAACTGTTAATTTGATAACTTTGGGAACTGCTCAGGTAGCAAATATTAAAATCTCCAAGTAATATTTTTAAATTGAAAACTTAAGATACACCAGGCACAGCCTTAGCAGTTTATGTTTGCTACCTCCTTTAATTCTGTGCAGAGGGTGTTATTATCCCCATTTACAGATATAAGGATTAAGGCCTCAGATAGATAATGTGGTACATCTAAAATTGAATAGCTGGCAAAGGACAAAGTTAAAGTTGACAGCCTGGTCTTTATTACACCAGAGCATTAGCCACCAGCCATCCTGTCTCCTGTAAGTTGTCAAAAAGGAAATACCTCTAGTCAATAGATCTCTGAAAATTAATAGTTGAGTAAATTTGGAAATCACTGAGTCTCTACACCTTAAAACTATTATCTATGATTTTCTCACATCCTCTTCATTGGCCATTAATGTTTGGTGGCTCCTCCTATTATTAATTCTTTAAAACAACATTAAGATTAGTTATTAAGCAGCTCCTCATTCCAACCACGGATCCTTATTTGATTTACTCTAAGTTGCAAGGGGAATAAAGACCAGAAAAACCAGTGCTTACCCAAGTAAGCACTACATAGGGAAAACCATCCAAGCTATGTAAACTCCCATCCTCCCGATGGCTCTCCTGTTCATACATCTGTGGTGACCAGAGGAATGAGGAAACTGCCGTTAAAGGTTTTAGAGTGTTCAGGAAAATTAACTAAACAGAGTCAAGTGACAACAAACTTTGTTTTAGAAGAAGACTAGTAACGTCTTAATATACTTAATATAATTATATAATTAATATAATATAATAATTAAAGGTGTCCTTGACCTCTGATGAAATTGACAGAAAGTTGAGGAGTAGGAAGGGCAGGGGCCCTGAAGTCATGCTCAATTGTTCTTTGGGCTTGGACAGACCAAATATTGTTCTTTTTTATTTTCTTTGATAAAGAAATGCACATTTAATTATGCATTTTGTAAATGTGAAATCAATCTCTAATACATTGAGAATTAGAATATTTTGTACCCTGATCACTACTGTAGAAAATTAAACCAAACATGAAAGAATGTAATCCTATAATTAGAGTAAAATGCATGCAAAAAAAACGAGAGAGCACCAAAATAAGAAAATGTAAAACAAGGTATGCAATATAAGTTAAACATCATTTGTTTAAATTTCCTTACTAAAACACAAAGATGGTAAATATAAAATTGTTATGTTCTTTATGTATTTATCTTTATGAAAAGATAAATCCCCCAAATAAAAAAATGTATCATATATGAGAGACATATAAAACAAAATGACACTAAAAATCATTTTTAAAAGGTATAAGCAAAAATCCATCAGGTAAATGCAAAGGAGAAGAAAGAAAAATGGATATTATTAATATTGCAGAAGATAGAATTTGAGGAAAAATATTGCATCAGGTAAATAAAGCCATTTTGAATTGTCAACATATATAAGGAAGAGACTAACATCGTATAACAAATCAAATACTTTATAAAAAGCAAAAACTGAGTGAAGCACAGGGAGAAAGAGACAGAAACACAACTGCTGTGTGAGATTAAACATAGCATCATTTGTCTGTGTCGTAAATAGAGATCGTCAGTACTCCTGAACACCACGGGTCCTCCACAGTGTTCAGGACCTAGTACTCCCGAACACCATGGGTCCTCCACAGTGTTCAGGACCTAGTACTCCCGGGTTGATTGAAGGACCCTCTCTCTGTGCCTTACCGGTTAGGCTGCTGCATCTTCTAACCTTCTGCTCTGCCCCTGAACATATCCCCTCTGTCAGAAATGCTTGCCCTGTCACATCTGTAGATAGGATGTCAGCCCAAGCTCCCCCAGACAAGCTCCCCCATATTCCTCTACGTGAAGCATGGCCGACTTGAAGATTCATGAGGCCCAAACATATATTGGGTTGGCCAAAACGTTCATTCGGTTTTAAGTAAAAAAAGACATTTTTCATTTTCACGAAGAACTTTATTGAACAAGGTATTCACTAACCGAACAAACTTTTTGGCCAACCCAATACTATAAATGAGAGAAGCAGTCCAAGTAGAGAAAGTATGTCTCATCTAAAGGGCACAGCCAACAACCAGCTTCAGTCAGTTTTCAACAAAGAAGTGTACAGGCTGTGTTGCAGTTCTTCAGTTTTTCAAGAGAAGCCAGAACCTTTGATTTATATGCAGTTTCTCCATTTTCAAATGTTAGCTTAATTATCAATAAAAACAAAACAAGACTCCTCTTTGTGCTCAATCTAGCCCATGCATCTCCAGCGCAGTTCACGATTCCTACTCTAGGTTATATCTGTCTATTCTGGAACTGTTCAGTTTTCACCTTTCAAAATACATACAGCAGACTCCTTGGAATATAATTGTTAATGTTAAATGTTTCCTGAATGAATGACTGCATGAATGAATTGAAACTGTCTCTGCTGTGCAGGAAGAGAGATAATCAAGGATGAAAAGACAGTATGATAAATGCTACGAAATGGCCACACTTAGGGTATAACAGAAGCACAGAGAAAAAGTCCTTCAATCAACCCTGGATTCTCCTTCCCAGAGTATTTTTATAAAAATACCCTCCAATAGAGGAATGAATAAATAAAAGAAGAGGCCTTATTCGTACAGTAGAATGCTATACGGGAGTGATGTTGAGAGAATTGGATTTACAAGTATTGGCATGGACAAATATCAAAAAATAGTGCCAGGTGAAAAAAAAATAAGTCACAAACAGATTCATAGAGAAAGACACTGATTATGTAACATTTTTAAGTGCACAATATAACACTACACATATACATTTTTAAGAAAATATACATGTGTTGCAGAAGTAAAAAAAAATATGTGCAGGAATGATACATGTGAACTTCAAGATAGTTTTACCCTTGGGAAGGGAGGGTATGGAGTGGGGGGAGCACTGAGGCTTTAGTTATATTTTAGGAATAATAATATTAGTAATATTATATTTCTTAGGAAAAACATTTGAAACAAATATATAGATATATGTTGATACTCATTAAGTTTGGGTGGTAGGTTCACTAGTGTCTGTATGTTGTTCTCTATACTTCTGAGTATTTTTTAAATATTTCATGATTAAAAATAATAATTATGATGCCCTGTGTCATACTGGAAGAAGGAAGTTATGAGTTAATTCTAAGAACCTGGGAATTATTCTTCCAGGGCTGAAGATACTAAGCATGTGGAGAAGTGCTGTTTCACTACATAGCTCTGATATGTTTTTTGTTTCCCATTCAGATTGTCACACTGACATACAGCAGTCTCTACCTTCCCCAGCCCCAATCTGCTTCGCTTTATCCTCAGTTCCTTCCAGTCAATGGAATTAACCACTGGCCACCCCCAAGCTCAGGCAAAGCCAGTTCCCAAGTCTAGACACGACCACTGGACAACATGCAAGAAAAGAAAGGAAATTGTTCTCTCACAAAGAATGTAGAACATACTCAAGGAAAGAAAGAAGATGTTATTATAAAATGCAAGATCCACAAAGAACCTTAAGAATTTCATAGAACAGCTCCCAGTTTTACAAAAAAGGAAATCTTCAGGGAGAAGACAGACCTTCCTCAGTCGTGAAGGCTAATTAATAGTGAGGCCTGGACACAGGAGAGGTCCCAGGCTCCCACTGCAGGAATCTTTTTACTGCTGCACCTATGACACTAATAGAATTCTGGAGGTAACAAGAGCCTTAAGATGACCTATGTCTTTTATACAATAAACACAAGAACCAAGACTTCCAATAATCCTCTCACTGAAGAATTTTAAAGTTTCCAAGTCAGTTTCATGCATTCTTTAAAAATATGGTATTAATGAATCTGAGAATCTCACTCTTGAATATAAAAATTGCCAAGCCACTTAATCCATGAATCGAGTGTAATGAATTCTGAGAACCACTGAGTCATCTAATGTGAGATTCTTGAGTCATCTCTTAGTACACATTGTGCACTCTGTTTAACAGCTTTCTCCATCTTCTTTGTCTAGGGGAATACTGTTCATCCATTCACCTGTCACTTCCTTTGAAGTCTTCCCTATCATGCTGACATTGTTTGGTTTCCCCTTCTCTTTATCACCACGTGTGAATTTACAAGAGAATAAAAATAGAATAGTATGTGATAAGTGTTATGCTATTACAATTTTACCTTCTTTCTCCCCCAAACTGCAAGTTCCTTGGGATCTTGTGACATGATTAATCTCTAAAAAATAGTGCATGGTCAACAAATATTTATTGAATGAATTAAAGGCAGTGATGATTCATTATCAATGTTACATGTTTCCCAGAAACAACTGGATTTAGTCAGTATTATTACTGACTCTAAAATTCTTAGAATTAATTTTGTCCTATGATAAGACTCTCCGTAGACTGTATAATGAAATGGATTTTTAAGAGCTCTGACAAAACATTCTTCATTCAATCGTGAGTTGGAGAAAGATGAAACAGTCTACCTCTGAAAGCATAAGTTCCCCATTTGCTGGAAAAGTTTAAAGAAAAAGTAGACAACAGTCTGGAGGGGGTGTCTTAGAGGAAATGTGTACAGTGGGTGAGGGGTTGGACTAGGTATCCTTCAATATTCTTAGTGACTAGGACATCTCCCAAGACCCAGATTGTTGGTAGAGGGACCAGGCATCAGTCCATGATGCATTCACTCCATTAGAAGGAACTGGGGAAACATAAGGGGGAGAGATACAATATCAACCTTGAGGAGTTCAGCCTAATGGAGAAACCACTCAATCCTTTGCACAGTCATACCAAGAAGAGGCAGCCCACTTATTCCGGGTGGCCCCAATAGGCAGCAAGAAGTTAAGGGAATGTTAGGCAAATAACATGCCAATGGTAGAAAGAAAATTCTAATAATTAAGCCAACCTAACTAAAAGTATCTAACAGTGGATTAAGCGCCCTGTGTAGGAATGAGCATCTTCCCTCAGAGATGTTCAGCAAGGAGGTCAAATGACCAACAGTTTGGGATGGGATTGGGTGGATTTTTATCCTCATTCGAAGGTGGGGTTATATTTAGGGTGTCCACACATCCCACTTTCCCCTACACAGTTCTAGTTTACACCTGTTGTTCTAGCATAATTATTAGTTCTTCTCCATTTCACTTTCAAAAGTGTCCCAGTTTGGAAGATAAATCATATGGTCACCCTACTTACATTAGATGACTCCAAAATCCCTTTCAAAGTTAATAATCTTACTCAATGTTCTACCTAGGGGTAGGAGCTTTATAAAAGAAGGGGTATATCAGCTGGGTTAGAAGTGGGGATCTGAGACTGAAGGAGACGTTTGTCAAGATCCCACTGGATTATCTCTTCCATCCCATGACTTCAAGTATCACTATTTGTGAAAATTCTCAAACCCATGTATTTATCTCTAACTTCCCTACTAAGTCATGAATTTTCATTGACTTTATGGAGACCAACACTTTGATGTCCTATAGAGGCACCTCTAAGGAAACATAGTTCGTATGTTTTGAGAACAAATACCATATGAGTTTGTTATAGGACCATTTTCTAATACATATCTTTGATAGTAAAAATTCATATGGACACAGTAATAAAATTAAAAATTAAATACATGTATTAATATTATATATTGATTTATAACAATTCATGTAAAGCTTCTTGATCTTATCACAGAACCTGAGGAATTGTGTAAAGTGAGAATATTCTGTGCTAAATTTCACACTGTAGTGAAAATTAAAGTTCTTAGCCTAGTGTTATATACTTTTTGTCTTCTCAGTAAATATTTAAATAATAATGGGATCTTCAAATGGGAAAGTGTGTGGGTATTTGAAACCTACATTTTCTTGTCTCTAAGTAATATTTTGTGAATATCAGAACTGGAGAAGGGTCACAGAGTTTCACACATATCCAAAGCTTTGTCATAGCTCTCTCCAGGGTGTCCATGAGTAAATTTGAAAATGTCTACAGTGGAAATGAAAACAATGCTTATGGCTGCAGCCCAATAATTCTTTGGAGAAACCCTAGTGAGTCACAAAGTAAAGGTGTCAGAAACTAGGCCAACTTGCCTTTGCATGGATGCATTCAGCATCACTGGGTGCCACCTGACATAATTCATCTCTTGTCCCAGAGAGTTCAAAATTTCAACAGAGTTCAAGGTTGTAAAGTCCCCAAACTGTCAAAATACCTGGGATTTGGAACTCAGCACTGGGAGTATGGTCTGAGGAGCTAGAGCATCTGGCATCACCTGGGTGCTCATTAGAAATGCAGAATCTGGCGCCCTACCCTAGACCTGCTAAATCAGCATCTGCAATGGGTAAGATCCTAGGTAAATTCATATGCATGTTAAAAGTATAAGAACTTAGGACTTCCCTGGTGGTCCCGTGGTTAGGACTTCGCCTTCCAGTGCAGGGGGTGCAGGTTCGATCCCTGGTCGCGGAGCTAAGATCCCACATGCCTCGTGGCCAAAAGACCAAAACATAGAACAGAAGCAATGTTGTAACAAATTCAATAAAGACTTTAAAAATGGTCCTCATCAAAAAATCTTTAAAAAACCAAAAGTATAAGAACTTAAAACTTCTCATCACAAGAAAAAATTGTTAACTATGTGAGGTGATGGATGTGAACTAAACTTACTGTGGTGATCATTCATATATATGTGTGTATATATATGTATATAAATAAAATCATTATGCTGCACACCTTAAACATATGCAATGTTATATGTCAATAATATCTCAATAAAACTGGGGGGAAAAGTGTGAGAAACACTAGCCTAGGACACTTACTCACCCAAAGCCTACAGGCCTGGATTCAGATTGGACTGTTCCAATCACTGTAATAATACTTAAGTTGTAGGATTAAACCAGACATCATGACTGACACAGAGAAGGGGCCCCTATATGTTAATTCCCTTGCTCATCCTATACAAAATCTGTCCCTGTCCTGGTCAGCCCAGGAAGGGGCTCCTCTATCACTTGTAACTCTTTGTTGCTTGAATGGGTATCTTCCATTCTTAGAAAACATCCACAGATTTTGGTCCAGAAAAAGACCTACTTGGTTCATGACGCATGGTCATCTTCTCACCCACTACCTTCCTTCTGAAGATGTGGAAAGGGCTTTCTCCTGGGAGCGGGGACGTGGGGGAATCAGAAAAACAGAACCTGGTTCTGTATTTTTCACAGAGCCTTTCTGAGGCTTTCGAAGAGCATGAAATGCAATTACTACCAATGTGAAATCCGCAGTTGTTCATTATGAGGTTATTCAGTGCTATTGTTACCTGACCTATAAGCAACTGTTGTCAACTAATGTAAATTGTCACTGGGACCTGGAATTATTATATACAAGTGTAATAAATCTGGTTCTCAGATTGGCACAGAATTCTTCCCTCCCCTGCTCTCAATCTTCACCATAGTTGTGTCATGTATAGCTATGGTCACACTTCTCACTTTTCTTTATGCAATTCCTCTTTGTTTATATTTTTCCCCAGAGGTTCTGCTCTATTAAACATTTTTATTCCTGCAACCCAGGACTTTTGGCCATTGAAGACCCAGTAAAGAGGTTAATCTGAGCTGAAATAGATCAGACCTGTTACACTCACTCTGATTTATCTGACTCCTTTGCTGGTTCACCAGCTTGAAATCTTTGGCACTGGTTCAGGCCATGTCTCTGGCAGAGAGGTTTTTGGTTTTCTTAAAATTTATTTTAAAGGTTGCTCTGTTTTCGTTACAGATGATATGGTTGAATCTCAAAGTGCCACAAAGTAAAATGCATATACTAAATTTGATAGATATTTTCCCCCTGGGGCCATAAAAATGGAAACAAAGCAATTTAAGGAGATCTTTTCAAACTTCTGGGATGCACAGTGGAAAATATATTAGGTTGGTTGGACTTTTTTTTTTTAATTTTAATTTTTTGTTAACATCTTTATTGGAGTATAAATGCTTTACAATGGTGTGTTAGTTTCTGTTGTATAACAAAGTGAATCAGCTATACATATATGTATATTCCCATATCCCCTCTCTCTTGCATCTCCCTCCCACCCTCCCTAGGTGGCACTTATTTTTGTTCTTGGGTGCTGGCGACCTGAAGACAGCAGCTGTTTTTTGCACATGCTGATATCATTTCTACCGTGGTAAATACAGATGTGCTGCCTGCTGGACAGAGAGATGCACTGGTATTCTGCCTGGGCTCTCTGGCATCAATGCAAGGATGTTTGAGCTGGCTAGCAGAGGAAGAACTCAGTGACCAAAAATACCAAGAGATGGTAGAAATCTTTCCTTGCAGGCAAAGAAGAAAGAAGGCAAAAAGAGACCCACACTGGAAAAATCCCTTGCTATTGGAAGGAGAGTTTGTCATGCTTCCCAGGTTCCCATGTTTCCCCAGGATTTCGGAAGTCATTTTGGACTTTTTGTTTCTCATAAACAACTGATTTGAAGAAGATGTTTCAAACTAGGTAGTGGTGGGAATTTACTACACAAGTATAATGAGTCTAATACATTATAAGAAAGTTCTTCCTGATAAGATGATGCAATCTTTGCCACTGATGAGTTTGGCTTTGAATTTCAAGCAGGGATAATGGTGGATAATTTAAATATGAATTGTATTGATTACAACTTGATTGGCATCCTCTGTGGTACTCAGTGCAGCATTTGTCCATCAGAGACAAGTCTTTAGTTACCTGACAGGAGCCTACAGAGAGAACATTCTGTCCAAGGGCTGGGGCAGCCCAGCACCTGGTCCTGAGGCTCAGTCAGTCACATAGTCTCCCAATAATCTCACTCCCAACCAGAGACTAAGAATCCAAGATCTTTGGAGCCCTTTATCCTACATCCAGAACGGAGATATTTGGAAGGTAATGGGGTATTGACTCCCAAGTTTCCTTCAAGGTCTTGTGTCCCTGGGGTCAAGAGTGCCTGCAATACCTTTATGTCCTTGAATATCTATTTTCCATAAACTCATACCTTATCATGCCTTGTGCTGTGGAAGCTGGATCTCAGGGTTTAATGCAGAGCAGAATCATGGCCTGTCTTTTCTCAAGAAGAAACCCTGAAACAGACATAGGAAGCAACGACACCTCAGTGTGTTGAATGATTTTCCTTATTTCTCTGAGGTCCAGAGATCTAAGACTGCTGGTCCCAAAGGTCCTACTAAATAAATGCCCCACACTTGCAGCTCTGCTGTGTCAAAAGTCCTGGCTGTTTCCAGAAGAAAAAGCATGCCCAGTTTTGCTTACACATACAATTGTTTTGAATCCACTTGTCTGCCTAACTTCAAAGAAAGCCTTTGCTTACAAATTAGTCCCCAGTATTTTTTCACTTGGCCTTTAAAGTCACTCTGGCTGTGGGGACACTGACAAAGGTGGGTCAGGGTGTCCTCCACACATCTTTCATCTCCACCCAGAGCTCCCACTAAAGGGACACTCAAGCTTCTCATGGCAGCATCTGGGAGACACAATTGCAAGGGGGAGTGACTGATGGATTGCCATGCTGGCTCTGAGGGACCTGCACATGCATCAAAGTCTCAGGAAGTTTGTGTTTGTTTTTTTTCCTTTTGAAAAGATGAAATCAACTGGGGTGGGGGGAGAACAGCTGTTGGTTTGGTTTTATTTTCAAAATGCTCCTGAGGTAAAAGAAAAAGATAAGGTCTTTAAGAATACCATCATGGCGACTCTGAAGTTTATGGGGTAACCCAGATTCACAACCCCCTGGGTTGTGAGTAAAAATATTAAGCACCAAGATCTCCTTAATGTTTCTCTGCCACTTGTGGGTTTTTTATTACAAAGGGAGTTCTCTTTGTGATTTCTATAGGTGCACACATCTTAATTGTCAAAGTCTTCTATGAGCGTTGGTGGCCCTAAACTTATAAATAAGTAATTTCCAGAAGTTCATTCATAAGTTGATTTTTTTGGAAGGTAGGACCCATTCCACAAAGAAATATGATTAGGAATCATGCTTATGGCTCCTCAAAATCTCCTTAACTCATTATGTATTAAACACTATTCTATGCTTTCAACAAAATATAGTTAATAACAACAAAAATATAAAATAACCTTCCTTACTCTGAATATTATTTTTTGATGAGAGCACATTTTTAATTAGAGGAAGATGTGGAGGCCAGTGGAAACTTTAGTGGAGGTATAAATGATCTGACACTTTCTAAGGCTTCAGGATATAATGGCAATTGGCAAATTTCAAACTTGTACTGTTAGTTACTTAATCAGATGTGTTAACTAGTCATGCTTTTTAGACCATGTCAGGCTCTTTTTTCCTTTTTTAATTTTAATTACATCTGAAAAAAAGAAAGAAAATGAGAGGAAAAGAAAAGTAGAAAAAAAAGTTTTTCTGTGACATCTTAGGTGAAAGGTGGACATGTTACAAAAATGCAGTTACAAGAGAAAGTGTGTGTTCATATGAAAAAGAGACTGACCTGAAGTGTGAAATTAACTGATCGTTGGTCAGTGAGGTTGTTGAAAACCACAGAATACAACCTGTACATATATCTCCCTTAAAAGAAATAACATTATGGTAAAGCAGTGGTTCTCAAAATGTGATCCCCAGACCAGCAGCTCCGCTTTACTGCATCGCCTGGGAACTTGCTAGAAATCCAAATTATTGGGCCCAACTTTATACCTACTGACTCAGAATCTCTGGGAATGGGGTGCAGCAACCTGTGCTTTAACATGCTGTCGGGGAGATCCTGCAGGCTGTAATTTGGGAAGCCCTGCGTTAAAGGAACTCTGGATTGTAGAGTTTCCTATAATGACCACTAGGTGGCTCTGTTGGTCAGGGCAGATTGGTTAATGAAGGAAGTTGTGGAGTCAGAACACAAAATTAATACTATTCTTAAGTAGCTATGTGGAGGAGGAGGACGTTTTACCTGTGGTCTCAAAATTTTTTTTTAAGTCATCAGGAAGAAAGTGTAAATAAATCCACTATCCTAACTGGCCAACTGAAATTATGGAACATTTCTACATTTGGTTTTAATGACGAGTTTGTTTACAAACATGAAAATTTTTATTAATATGTAGAAAACATAAATATCTGTTTCCTGTTCTGTAACATAAGATATTATCGCTATTACCTAAATATAATATTTAATTCTCTCTTGACTTAAACATTTAAAATTATATCAGAGGCATACCATGACATAGCTAACAAAATTAGAAATTAACCCTTAACACTATCTTGGACTCTACTTCATTTTTTTCATCTACCCTTGCTCTAGAGTCACACTGATGAGTGGCTAGACTCCTTGGGTCTAATCTTAACTGTGTCTCTCTGTTCACTCCAGCCTTTCTAGTTTTCACCTAGTCTCATACTCAACCTCTGGCACTTCTCATTCCCTACTTTCACAATAGTAACTCTGCCTTCAGCCCCTGGGGCCTTACTCAATGGTCAGGTACTCAAGATATAGGATGGCCTTGGTACATTTCTTTGGACAGGAGAGCAGAGCGGGGAGAAGGCTAGAGTTGAAGCCCTCCACTGTAGCAAACTTTGGGCTGGGTACATTTTTGTGTCTGTACTGAGGATATACTATTATAGTTCAAATGTATAGTTCTAATAACTCTATAAACTCTTCAAAGGAAAATCACTATAAAGCTCAATATAAATATTTTGAATCTCTTTTTGTTGTTATTGTACCATTATTCTTTATCAGAAAGAATTCTTCAGAAAGGTTCTTAACCTGAAGTCTTCTGACATAAAAGTCTATTTCAATATAATTGTTTTCCTTTGTAACTTAGTACATTTTAGGATTTAAAAATATTATTGGCCAAAGGAGACCATGCCCAATAAAAATGAAGAAACCCTGAACAGTACTGGGGAACACTGCCTCTACCTCAGAGGAAGTAATGTTCATCTCTCTGGGCCACACCAAGGGACAGAAAAGCAATCACCCAGGGGCAGAAAGTAAACTCAGTCCCTGGCTAAGCTGACCAAGGGTTTTCAGGCTCCCAAATTCAGCATATACCTCAAGCCAGCAAGGGAGAAGTATTCCTGCTTATTCATCAAAAATACATCCACAATAGTCCATCCTAAAATGTTTCCCCAGAATCCTAGAACGTGTAAGGCTCATGGTAGGCACTTACTGCAGTTAACATACTGTTTGATTGAAGTAGAGTGGACTTAACTATGACAAATGAAAAATGCATGCCAGAGTATGTCTAAGACTTTAGTTCTTATTATGCAGTATAAGTTAACAAAATGCTTCCCCAGTTTCATAAAGGCCAAGTAAGCACCTTAGTCTTACCACAAATGTTAGGGGCAACTGTGGCATTGCTAATGTATGAAATACATCTTTCAGTGGTAAAAACAGTCATTTCCTATTTCAGGAGATGTTTAGTTTATAGCTATAAACTAATCTTAAGCATCTGGCTATTGAGGAGGAAAGTCCATATCTCACTCTTGCCAAAGCCAGGTCCTGACGTTCCACTAATCTTTGCTGAGAACAACAGGCTAAGAATTTCTGGGCAGAGTTAATACTGGAAAGGAATCAGATCTTACCTACCCAACAGAAAATTAAAATTTGATACCTTTGGAAGACTCAGGAAGAACTCATTTAACAAGTGTTGTTATGGCAGGAATGATTTTAAAACCGATGCTCCTCCTTAAGAATCAGTCTCAATAATTATCACTCTTTATGATAACAAAATAGCATTTTCCCCATATGATATTATTTTGTTCTCTCTAAACCCTTTTTAGGTGAGTAGGGCAGTATTCGTCCCTACTTTGCAGTTGAGGAAAAAAACAATTCTTTTGTTCATGTTTACATGACTAATTAGTCCTAGAATTACAAAAGATCCTTCACACATAGTTCATGGTTTTTAGTAAGAGCTGAGGACCTACAAGGGCATCTCACACAGTCCACTTACTTTTCAACTCTCTTTTCTTTCTCATTCATTATTAATAGGAGCTCTCATCTCTGGCAGGGAAAACACTCGGCCTTTAACTGGGATGGCTGTGACAACAGAAAAGACAATTGCTCATCCCTAAAGAAATAAATTGTTTTATGTTTTGTTTGTTTGTTTGCTTTTGGTGCCACTGATTTAGCCACCAGCCAACCAGCCAAGGGGTTGGGGAAATTTGTGGTTGTGGGACTGTGACCTCTTACTGAAGTTTTCCACTCTTTTTGCCATAGACTGAAGTCTGACTACAAACTTTTACTATAGTGAAAAAAATCATAGGATATATGGTTTAAATCAATAGGGAATTTAGAGATATATAGCACAATTTTGTACTGCTTTTGTCTGGTTTAACAGATAAGGCAAAAGTGAGAAGATGGATTGTTTCTTTTAGAAGGAAAGATTCTGCTTCACTTCTTAGTACTTGGGGAGATAGAACTCTTCTCACCAGTACAAGGCATACCCTGTAAATTTAAGCTAAAATATGGATCCGTGTCAGAAGCCTTGTAAATATTAAAGATGGAGCGGCAATGCTGGCCAACAGCTGGCCCCTTAAGAGTGAAAGAGGGGTCACAGGATGGAGGATGGAACTGGATACAAGTTACCCTTAGAGTCAGGGGAGAACTAAATGCTTAGAACCTGATGAACATAACTGATGGGACATTATTAAGATTTAGAAGGCAGAATACTTGCTGCAATTAAATAAATGAGAACCAGAAGTAACAAGCTGGAGTTGAAAGAGGATTAGACAATAAGACAGCTCACCTACTCAACTTGGCTAAGGTAGGTCACCTCTTGGAACAACAGCAGTCCTAATTCATGAGTTTAGGAGTTAGATCAGATTGTATAAAATACTGGGAGAAAAGGGAAGCTGGAACTGTACGTTGCAGACTGAATTTGGAAGTTAGAGCTAGGTATTGAGAAATAAGATAAGTTGTAGAAAAAAACTTACTGAGTACCTGTTATGTGTAGGGCATAGTGCTAGCCATCAAGGAATGGGAGAAAATAGGAAAGCTAGAGAAGGGCAAGAATACCTACAAAGGAAAATGCTTCTTATTTTAGCTGCATTTAAAAGTGATATTTTTAACAATATTAACTCTTCCAATCCAAGAGCATGGGATATCTTTCCATTTCTCTGAATTATCTTCAATTTCCTTTAGCAATGTTTTATAGTTTTCAATGTATAGGTCTTTTACCTCCTTGGTTAAGTTTATTTTTAGGTATTTTTTGTGACGCAGTTTTAAACGGGATTGTTTTTTACTTTCTGTTCCTGATATTTCATTATTAGTGTAAATAAACGCAAAGATTTCTGTATATTAATCTTGTATCCTGCTACCTTGCTGAGTTCATTAATTAGTTCTAATGGTTTTTGTGTGGAGACTTTAGGGTTCTCTATTAGAGTATCATGTCATATGCAAACAGTGAGTTTTCCCTCTTCCCTTCCAATTTGGATACGATTTATTTCTTTTTCTTGTCTGACTGCTGTGACTAAGACTTACAATACTATGTGAAATAGAAGTGATCAGAGTGGGCATCCTTGTCTTATTCCTGAATTTAGTGGGAAGGCTTTCAGCTTTTCACCATTGAGTATTACGTTGGCTGTGGGTTTGTAGTAAATGGTTTTTATTACGTGGATACATGTTCCCTCTATACCCACTTTGGTGAGAGTTTTTGTCGTGAATGGATATTAAATTTTGTCAAATGCTTTTTCTGTGTCTATTGAGATGATCATGTGGGTTTTGTCTTTCCTTTTGTTAATGTGGTGTATCACACTGATTGATTTGCATATATTGAGCCATCCTTGCAACCCTGGAATGAATCCAACATGATCACTGTGTGTGATCCTTTTCAATGGCCATACTACACAAAGCATTAAATTACTACACAAAGCATTAAATCTACAGATTTAATGCAATTCCTATTAAAATACTCATGATACTTTTCACAGAACTAGAACAAATAATCCTAGAATTTATATGGAACCATAAAAGATCCAGAATTGCTAAAGCAATCTTGAGAAAAAAAAGAACAAAGCTGGAGCCATAATCCTCCCAGATTCAGACTATACTACAAAGCTATAGTAATCAAAACAGCATGGTATTGGCACGAAAACAGACATATAGATCAATGAAACAGAATAGAGAGCCAAAAATAAACTTACATACCTATGGTCAATTAATCTACAGTGAAGGAGGCAAGAATATACAATGGAGAAAAGAGAGTCTCTTCAGCAAGTGGTGTTGGAATAGATGGAAAGTTACATGTAAATCAATGAAATTAGAAAACACACCATATACAAAAATAAATTAAAAATGGTTTAAAGATCTAACTATAAGACATGACACCATAAAACTCCTAGAAGTAGTTTCAGACATAAATCATAGCAATATTTCCCTAGATCAATCTCCCAAGGCAAAAGAAATAAAAGCAAAAATAAACAAATAGAACCTAATGAAACTGAAAAGCTTTTGTACAGCAAAGGAACCCATCAACAAAACAAAAACAAAACCTATGGAATGGGACAAAATATTTGCAAACAACGTGACTGACAAGACTTTAATATTCAAAATATACAAACAGCTCATACAACCCAATACCAAAAAAAGACACAACCCGATCATAAAATAGGCAGAAGACCTAAATAGACATTTCTCCAAAGAAGACATATAGATGGCCATGAGTTACATGAAAAGATGCTCCACATCACTAATTATTAGAGAAATGCAAATCAAAACCACAATGAGGTATCACCTCACACCAGTCAGAGTGGCTATCATCAAAAAGTCTACAAACAATAAATGCTGGAGAGTGTGTAGAGAAAAGGGAAGCCTCTTGCACTGTTGGTGGGAATGTAAATTGATACAGCCACTGTGGAGAACAGTATGGAGGTTCCTTAAAAAACTAAAAATAGAACTACCATATGATCCAGCAATCTCACTCTTGGGTATTTATCCAGAAATAACTAATTGGAAAAGATACATGCACCCCAATGTTCACAGCAGCACTATTTATAATAGCCCAGACATGGTAACTACCCAAGTGCCCATCAACAGACGATTGGCTTAAGAATATGGAATATTATTCAGCCATAGAAAGAAGGAAATATTGTTATTTGTAGCACCATGAATGGACGTAGAGAATATTATACTTAGTGAAATAAGTCAGGTAGCAAAAGACAAATATTGTATGATATCACTTATGTATGGAATCTAAAAAATAATACAAATGAATCCATATACAAGACAGAAACAGACTCACAGACATAGAAAACAAACTTATGGTTACCAAAGGGAAAAGTGAGGGAGGGAGGAACAAATTAGGAATATAGGATTAACAGATACAAACTACTATACATAAAATAGATAAGCAACAAGGATTTACTGTATAGCACAGGAAATTATTTTCAATATCTTGTAATAACCTATAATGAAAAATAATCTGAAAAAAAAGGTATAACTGAATCTCTTTGTTGTACACCTGAAACCAACACAATATTATAAATCAACTATACTTCAATTTTTTTAAGTGATATTTTAACTCCTACAGCATTGTGTAAATGATTGTGCCATGAAAATTCAGTGGGGTGTGGAGCCCTGTCCATTTTGTTGGAGCATTTATCTCACCTCACAACTCACAGCTACTCCTCATTTCCATTCCAACTTCCTTTTTCCAAAGCACTAGATGGAATTATGTAGCAGGTGTTTCTAGTGCTCTGTATTTGGCCATTTGGCACTCACCCTTCTAGGACCTCAGGGTGACATCTTATTGTGAGCACCTGCAACTCTGCTTGAGTGAACGTGCTAAGCAGCCACAGGGCAGGCTGGAAGTGTCGGTTTCATGCTCTGCGGGAGGGAGACCCTCAACCAAAGGGCAGGTAGAATAGGTGCATAACTACTCCACCTTCTCCACTCCTTTATGGCACAACTTGAACTGCCCTACGTGAGTCCTACCGAGGCAGCCAGTTGTCCCAATGCTACTCCACTCACCAGAATGCTCTGTACACACACACACACACACACACACACACACACACACACGTAAATTAAAATAATTTACTAAGATTTGATGTTTATTGGTCAAGACTGTCCTGATGTTTTGCAATTGCAAAGCCACAGTGTTTTGGGAGGAGGGCAGTAGGCATGAGTTGCTGGCTGAGAGCCAGGGGCAGCTTTGAAAGGAGGGCTTTCACATGCCATTTTCCTGGCCTCAGAGTCTGCTCTGAAAGAGGAAGCGGATACCCCTTCATCAATAGAGAAAACTGGATTTCTTTAGGGTCTACTCACTAAGGGTTTGAGATCATCAAATGAATCAAATATGCACAACATGCACCGCATGTAATAAGCACAAATAACAGGATATTTTAAATGTCCGTCAAAAACATAAAACATTCTGTGGTCATACATTAAAAAAAGCCAATAAATCAACTTCTGGAGGGACTGAAACATTGTTATGTCTGAATATGACTAAAAAGAGAGACAAATACATTTAGTATATTATAAAACCTTCTTTCCTCTTCCCAGAAACCTGTAGAAACAAGGAGGTGGGGGAAGAGGAGGAAGAGAGTAATTTTTATACTCATTTTACATTTCAGTTTAAACATTCCTCCCAGAAAACATTTTGGCAAGCAATGTACCTTTCCCAGCTGCCCTCAGGATAGGACGTTCCAATCTATTTTATATTATCTGTCTTTCAATTAAATATTTCCTTGGGAAATTGACTGGAAGCTTATAACAACCAAGGAAAAATAACTTTTTGGTAAAACAGCCGTGCTTATGTGCTGAGGCAGGATACTGTGTGAGAGCCAAAATAAAATTGTGAGGTAGAGTCTGTCAGTGCGTTACTCAGCCCCTCAAATTTAGCAGGTAAATGAATAATTTGTGAAATAGATTATCTCCTGCCAGAGAAGCGGTTGCATGAATTTGAGGATGGAGAATCTCCCTTGTCTCTCTCTCCTCCCCAGATGCCTGTGATTCTGTGAATGAGGCTAGATAACTTAAATGCAAGGTGATGGTTGAGGCATCCTAGTGCTGTGAGCTTGTTATTGAGCAAAAGACCTCCAAGCAGTACAGGAAGTAATCCTATGTCACCAGGAGACTAAGGAATCCTGTGGCCAAGGCTATAAAGCACATTCTGCTTGGTCAGAGTGAGAACTGCTTCAAAAAGCTTCTTGGAAGCAGAAGTCCAACAGAATTGCCTATAGGGCAGGATGGAGAATGCATCAAAAATGAGGAAACAGAAAGAGGAAAGGGAAGAAGACCCATTTCTTATGTAAATGCCTCAATACACTACAGTGAAGAGGTTCCACAGAGACATTTGCAAACTGCTAGTTTCTCCCCAGTACCTGCCTTCTGGGAATTAAAGGGAAAAGTGAGGGAGGTGCTTTCACATCCAAAGCACCTTCCACTCAGTTGGCCTGTTTGTTGTGTCCAACTTGATATAATCACGAAATAATGTCAGGAGTGAGCATCCCTTGATTACAAAACACAGGATTGCCAGAGAAACTGTCCCAAGTCTGATTTCAGCTCAGCTGTCTGCAAGCCAGGGAAGCTGACTCAAGGGATGGGTCACCAGGGGAGCCCAAGACGAAAGCACTAGAAGCTCCAGATCCTTTCAAGAACAGTGTAGACTGGCAGCTGCCACCTATTCACCTGGAATCCCTACTGCGGGGCAAAAACAGCAAGAGAAGGACGAGCAGTTAGCATTTAGTAAGCACCTACTATATGCCAGGGATTGTGCTAGGTGCTTTATATATATATAATATATATATTATATATATATAAAATATTTGCATATATATGTATATGTGTACATATGTGTGTATATATGTATATATACTTAAACTTAATAAATGTAAGTATAACTCACTATGCTAAGAACATTATGTATTGACTCTATAATTAAGTTACAGCCACATAGAATATTACTGGCAGAGATAAGATTTAAATCTTGACCTGTTTCTTTTTCCTATACCATGAAATCTCCTATTAGAGAACAGACACCGATCTTGAATCTTCCTTCCTCCCCCTTCTGTGCGACACAGGGGGAGATGGCACAAATGCCAGCCATAGAAACATAGGATTATCACAAAGCTTGGAGAGACATTTTCTGAGGGCTGTTTAAAAGCATGAGGGGGTGGATTTAGACACCTGAAACATTAACATTGGAAGAGATCTTAGAAACCAAAGACTTCTATTACTCAGATGAGAAAACTGATGATCAGAAAGGTTAAGCTACTTGCCTGAGGCCACATAGCCTGTTAGTTAGAGTGGGAACTAAAGAGACTTCATTAAGAAATCAGGGTTCTTTGGACTACATGAGACTCCTTCTATCAAATGTTTCAGAAGTGTCCATTCAATATTAAACAACAAAATAAAAAGAGCCCCTTGCTTAAAAATATAGGGAAGATTAAAATGTAAAGGAAATTAGGTATTCCAGAAGCTCTCCAGATTCTCATCTTTGGGTCACAAACTCTGTCTCCGTCTCTGATTCTGATGAGTCCAGACAAATCCCAGAGTCTCGGTACATATGTGTGAAATGCATATGTTCACGTTCTGTTGATAATAACTCAGTTGAATGACTGTCAGGGACACACAAAAAACCACACGTCAGTCCAGTCTGGTGTAGTGATTTATGGGGCCACAGAAGGGAGGTGGTCTGGGGTGAGATTTGGCACCCAGAAGGGGCTTCCTGGTGGTTCCATGCAGCCCCTGCTGTTGCAGCAGATGCCCTGGCAGCATCGTCCCACAGAAATCCTGCTCCAGGCAGAGTTTAACCTTATCTATATTTGACCAGAGAAAGAGCAGCTCTTTCTTGCTGTCACTTAATCACTGCAACAGGTTTCACGGAGTTTTGCCAGGGAAGAGAAAAATGAGTCCCTGAATTTGTGAGCACACAAGGTTGCACGAGAAAGAACGGAGAGAATTCTTCAGGTGTCAGAGACCTGGCCCCCTCATCAGTTAATTGGGGTCCTCGGACAAGTTCCTTCTTTCTGGGCTGCAGTGCATCCATCTGTGAAATGAGAGAGTTGGAGGATGATCTGGAAGGATCCTTCCAGGTGGATGGGTGAATCAATGTTTATTGAGCACATAGCTGGGTGCTATGTCCTAGGGATGCAAAGTCCCTGCTTCGAGGAGCATATTATTAACATATCGTGTTAATTAATAGTAACAGCACTCTCAATGGGCTGTAGGTACTCCACGTGCTCTCACCTGTTTGATCCTCACAAAAGCCCGAGGAGATGGAAAATATCTTGTTGTTATTTTTATTCCCATCCTACAGAGAGGAAACTGGGATTTATGCAGAATAAGGAACTTGCCCAGGTCACATAGTTAATGGATAAGTACATAAAGTGCCTTGGGGACCCTGAAGGGAGAGTCAGGGAAGACTCTAGAAGAGGTGAAATTCACGTTTGCCCAGAAGTGTGAACAGGATTTTACCAGGTGGAAGAGGAATGGCAGAGAGGGCAAGGACACTCCAAACAAAAGGAACTGTATGTGCAAATGTACGGAGGCATTAAGTACGCGAGCCCTTTAGAAAACCACAGCGAGGGCTTCCCTGGTGGTGCAGTGGTTGAGAATCTGCCTGCCAATGCAGGGGACACGGGTTCGACCCCTGGTCTGGGAAGATCCCACATGCCGCGGAGCAACTAGGCCCGTGAGCCACAACTACTGAGCCTGCGCGTCTGGAGCCTGTGCTCCGCAACAAGAGAGGCCGCGACAGTGAGAGGCCCGCGCACCGCGATGAAGAGTGGCCCCCGCTCGCCGCAACTAGAGAAAGCCCTCGCACAGAAACGAAGACCCAACACAGCCAAAAATAAATAAATAAATTAATTAATTTAAAAAAACAACAACCCAGCGAGTCTGCTGTGCCTGGTGTTTAGGTGAATGAGAAGGGCTGGTGGGAGGCTGAAGAGATCGTGGCCTGGCAATTTGCAGCTTGCATGCTGTGTCCCCCTCCCTCCCAAATTCATACTTTGAAACCCTAACACCCAGTAGGTACATTTTTGGAGATGAGAACTTTAAAAAAGTAATTCAGGTTAAAGAGGTCGTAAGACTGGAGCTCTGACCTGATAGGATTGGTGTCATTATAGGAAGGGACACCAAGATACCAGAAGGCTGGCTCACTCTCTCCTCCTGTGTGCATGCTCCGAGGGCAGGCCATGGGGGCACACAGCGAGAGCTCTCACCAGAAGCCGGCCATGCTGGCACCTTGATTTCAGACCTCCCGCCTCCAGAACTGTAAGAAAGTACATTTCTGATGTTGAAGTCATCCGGTCTATGGTATTATGTTTTGGCAGCCCAAGATACTACAAATGCTAAGATTTTTTTTTTTTTTTCTTTTATCTTTAGGCAGTAAGGATCCAGAGGTCTGTTAAGTCAAGGGCAGTAATGTTTACTCCCCAGAAAGAGTGTGGAGGATTACTAGAAGAACAGGACCTATTAGGAAGCCTTCCCAACAAAATAGCTAAGGGACAGTGAGAACCTGACCGAGGCAGACTCATCAGTTCCTACTTAAGACACAGCTTGGAAGTCAACTCCTCCAGTTATGTCTGACTCTGTTCAGTTGCTCTAAGGCCCTTGGTGTCCATGCCTCTTAGATTGTGCTCATTACCTAACATGTCATTAATTACAGGGAAAATGTCTCTCCTCACCTCCCCACCAGTTCAGCAGCAAATATTCGCCCTTCACACATCGCTTAACACAGAGTAGTAGGCAATTGAAAATGCTCAGTGATGAGAAGGGTGAAACAAGTAAGAGTGCCAAGTTGTGCTGGTTTGTGTCTCTGTGGCCCAAAGATGGCAAACCCAGGGCAGGAATAGATAAGACCTAGGTTAGTATTTTACACAGCTCTTCTCCTCTGTGTTAGGATTTTCCTAAATCTTCCCACAAAAGAAAAAACATAAATGGAGGAAAAATCCAACAGTTGGGCAACGTTACAGCCAACTTATTTTCCTGTCTTCTAAGGGAAGAGAAATTCCTTTGGAGAGAAGTAGATGAATTTTGTTTATATATATATATATATATATATATGTATATGTATATGTATGTATATATGCATGTGTGTATATATATGTGTGTGTATATGTATGTGTGTGTATATATGTATGTATGTGTGTGTGTATATATATATATATGTGTATATAAATATATATATATATATATATATATATATATATATATTCTTTCCCCCATGTATATGTCTTGATACCCTTTGTCAAAAATCAATTGACCATAAACATGAGGGTTTTATTTCTGGACTCTCAGTTCTATTCCATTGGTCTATTCTTATGTCACTACCACCCTGTGTTGATTATGGCAGCCGTGTAGTAAGTTTTAAATTGGGAGGTATGAGTCATCTTCTTTTTTGTCAAGATCATTTTGGCTATTTAGTGTCCCTTGGATTTCCACAAGATTTTTACATCAGGTTGATAATTTGTGCAAAAAATTCTAGCTGAGATTTTGATAGGTATTGCATTGAGTCTGTTGATCAATTTGAGGAGTATTGCCATTTAACAATATTATGACTCTGATCCATGAACATGGAATGCCTTTCCATTTATTTAAATCTTCGTTAAATTCTTTCAATGATGTTTCATAGTATATAGTATACAAATCTTGGACTCATTTTGTTAAATTCATTCCTATGGTATTTTTTGTTGATATTATAAATGGAATTGTTTCATAATTTCATTTTCATATTGTTTATTGCTAATGTATAGAAATACAATTGATTTTTGTATATTGATCTTGTATCCTGCAACCTTGCTGACCTCACTTACTCGTTCTAACAGCTTTTGTGGGAATTTCTTAGAGTTTTCTATATAGAAATCATGTCATCTGCAAATAAAGATAGTTTTACTTCTTCCTTTCCAATCTGAATGTCTTTAATGTCTTTTTCCTACCTAGTTACCCTGACTAGAACATCCAATACAATGTCGAATAGAGGTGGAAAGAGTGGACATCTTTGTTTTATGCCTGATTTTAGGAAGAGAGCATTTAGTCTTTAACTGTTAAGTATATAAGCTGTGAGTCGATGATATATTTTAAAAATCTCTTTCAATCTATAGGTTCTCTCTTTTTGTCTCTGTCTGTCTATCTGTCTGTCTCTCTCTCTCTCTCTCTCTCTGTCTCCCTGCTCTCTCTTGCCTTCTCTTCCTCTCTTTCTCCTTCTCTCTACATGTTTTTTCTCTCCCTGGGGGTAAGCTCTTGCCTAAGGTAGTCTATGGACACAGAGTGAGAGCTGCAGGAAGCTAGCTCCTACAGCTCTTCTACAGATTTCAATTAATTCTTTTCCCTCTAGACTTCATCCTAATTCATGTCTAGCTGCCCTTGGGAGTTCAATTCTAATCTTTCTCATGTGGGATTAGGGGACATATCTTTTTTTTTTTAATAACATCTTTATTGGAGTATAATTGCTTTACAATGGTGCTTTATAACAAAGTGAATCAGTTATACATATACATATGTTCCCATATCTCTTCCCTCTTGCGTCTCCCTCCCTCCCACCCTCCCTATCCCACCCCTCTAGGTGGTCACAAAGCACCGAGCTGATCTCCCTGTGCTATGCAGCTGCTTTAGGGGACATATCTTTATTTTTAGCCATCTAGATGCCTACAAAAATCCTTTGGTTGCTTTTGTTTTCTGTTGTTACTTTTGTTGTTGTTAGCAGAGGGGTGAGTGGTTAGGTCTTTGCTTTGGTAGTATGACTGCCATTGTCTTCCATGTACTCTGCACAAAAATAGTTTACTGCTACTTAGGTTCTTTGCACCGGGGAAATCCTAAGAAGAGACAAGGAGTATTGACTAGTTTATGAACTGTATTTTAACAGGTAGACTTTGGATAGATGCATAGCACATGGAGCAAAATATCATGTATTTCTGCTCGATTATGCTTATGCTCCAGAATCCACTCTTATTAAAAACGATGATTATTGTTTTGTTCATATCGAAATGTCTATTCATATCATTAAAAGAAGAAATATGAATTTAGAGTATAACTGTTTATTTGGGGGCTAATTCTTAGCTATTACACTTTTACTTCCTTCTTTTACGCCATTTTGTGAATCAGTGAGAGACTGTTGACTTTTTCTTTCACATTCTTGGTTTGGTGTATAAACCCAGCACGTTCAAGCTTGTGACCTGTGATGTTTCTATTAGATTTAAATTTCCTTTCTTTAGAAATTTTATATTTCTTACTTCTTCCTGTGCCTTACTTTCTTACCTATTAAAGGAAACCTGCAACAGGATGGCAGAGACAGAATTGTGGATCCTGGGTGTCTAGAATGGTGCCAATTAAACATCGGCAGGCATGAAGATCATCTGGGAAGTCTGGGAACTAGCAGATTCCCGAGTTCCTTCCCACAGATTTTACTGCTGTAGTGAACAGAGACAGCTGGCTACTCAGCAGAAGTCCATTTCCTCTTTTTCCTGGGCACACAGCTAGACCATATATCCCAGCCTACGTTGCAGTGAGTGAGGTGTAGCCATATAAATGTGCTCTAGCTAATGGAGTATAAACTGAAACCTTGTGCCTGCTCTAGGCTGGGTTCACAAATTTTCCCATGCACTCCTGCATGTTTTTTTCCTTTCCACTTGCCTGAGATGGTGAATACTAGAGCAACCATTTCTTTTATACTTCCTTTCTTTTTATTTAAAAAATTTTTTTCCATCTAAATCCGAAGTATTTTTATTTTATTTTATTTATTAATTTTTATTGCAGTATGGTTGCTTTACAATGTTGTGTTAGCCTCCACTGCACGACAAAATGAACCAGCCATACACAAACAGATATCCCCTTCCTCTTGGACTTCCCTCCCATTTAGGTTACCACAGTGCATTAGGTAGAGTTCCCTGTGCTATACAGTATGTTCCCATCAGTTGTCCATTTTATACGTAGTATCAATAATGTATATGTGTCAATCCCAGTCTCCCAATTCCTCCCTCCCCACCCCTTTCCCCCTTGGTATCCATACATTTGTTCTCTACATCTGTGTCTCTATTTCTGCTTTGCAAATAAGATCATCTATACCATTTTTCTAGATTCCACATATTTAACTGATGTAAAGTTCACATACCATAAAATTCAGCATTTTAACCATTTAAAGTAAGCAATGAGTGACTTTTGGTTCATTCACAATGTTGTGCAGGGATCACCACAGTCTAATTCCAGAACATTTTCATTACCCCCAAAGAAATCCCATACCCATTAAGCAGTCACCCTTGCTCCTCTCTACCACCCACTCCTCTGGCAACCACTAATCTACTTTCTGTCTCTATGGATTTGTCTATGCTGGACATTTCATATAAATGGAATCAAACAATATGTGGTCTTTTGTGACGAGATTCTTTCACTTAGTATGATGTTTTCAAAGTTTATCTATGTTGCGGCTTGTACTGGTACTTCTTTCTTTTTATGGTTGATTAATATTCCATTGCATAGATATACCACATTTTTTTCCATTCATCAGTTAATGGATATTTGACCTGTTCCCATTTTTTGGCTACTATGGATAATACTGCTATGAACATTCATTTAAAATTTTCTCTGAACACATATTTTCAATTTTTCTAGGTATATATGTAGGAGTGGAATTGCTGGGTCACATGGTAACTCTAAATTTTCAAGGAAATAACAAACTATTTTTCACAGTCACTGAATCATTTTACATTCTCACCAGGAATATTTGCAGGTTCCAATTTGTCTATATTCTTTCTAACACATGTTAATACCTATCATTTTTAAAATTATAGCCATCATACTGAGAGTAAAGTGGTATCTCCTAGTAATTTTGATTCACATTTCCCTGATGGCCAGTAATATTGAACATCTTTTCATGTGCTTATTGACCATTTTTATATCTTTTTGGAAAGATGTCTATACAAGTACTTCTATTTTTATATTGGATTTTGTCTTTTTATTATTAAGATTTTTATTGAGGTATAGTTGATTTATAATTAATTTCATGTTTACAACATATGAAATATGTTGTAAATGTAATGTAAACATATGTTTACAACAATATGAAATTAATTTCATGTTTACCACATAGTGATTCAATATTTGTATAGACTATACTCTATTTAAAGTGATTACAAAATAAAGTTATAGCACGTTTTCCTGTGCCATACAATATATCCTTGATACTTACCTATTTTATACATAGTAGTGTGCACCTCTTAATCCCATACACCAATTTTGTCCCCTCCCCTGTCCCCTTTCCCTACTGGTAACCACTAATTTGCTCTCTGTATCTGTGAGTCTTTTTCTGTTTTGTTATATATATTCATTTATTTTTCAGATTCCATATATAAGTGATAACATAGAGTATCTGTTTTTCTCTGACTTATTTCACTAAGCATAATACTCTCTAGGTCCATCCAAGTTGTTGCAAATGGCAGAATATCATTCTTTCTTATGAATGAGTAATATTCCATTGTATATATACCAAATCTTTAAAAAAATTTTTTGATTTTTAATTGAAGCATAGTTGATTTACATTGTTGTGTTAGTTTCTGGTATACAGAAAAGTGATTCAGTACTTTTTCATATTATTTTCCATTACAGGGTTTATATCAGGGTATTGAATATAGTTCCCTGTGCTATACAGTAGGACTTTGTTGTTTATCTATTTTATGTATAGTAGTTTGTATCTGTTTTAATCCCAAATTCCTAATTTATCCCTCCCCCACCACATTTTCCCTTTGGTAACCATAAGTTTGTTTTCTCTGTCTATGAGTCTGTTTCTGTTTTGTAAATAAGTTCATTTGTATCATTTTTTTAGATTCCACATATAGGTGATATCATATGATATTTGTCTTTCTCTGTCTGGCTTACTTCACTTAGTATGATAATCTCTAGGTCCATCCATGTTGCTGCAAAGGCATTATTTCATTCTTTTTTATGGCTGAGTAGTATTCCCTTGCATATATATACCACATCTTCTTTATCCATTCATCTGTCAATGGACATTTAGGTTGCTTCCATGTCTTGGCTATTGTAAATAGTGCTGCTATGAACACTGGGGTGCATGTATCTTTCTGAATTAGAGTTTTCTTCAGATATACGCCCAGGAGTGGGATTGCTGGATCATATGGCCACATCTTCTTAATCCATTCATCTGCTGATGGTCACTTAGGTTGCTTCCATATCTTGGCTACTGTACATAATGCTGTGATGAACACTGGATGGATATAACTTTTTGCATTAGTGTTTTCATTTTCTTCAGATATATATCCAGGAGTGGAATTGCTGGGTCATATGGTAGTTCTATTTTTAGTTTTTTAAGGCATCTCCATACTGTTGTCCATAGTTGCTGCACCAATTTACATTCCCAACAGTGTACAAGTGTCCCCTTTTCTCTGCATCCTCACTAACATTTGTTATTTGTGCTCTTTTTGATGACAGTCCTTCTGACAGGTGTGAGGTGATATCTCACTGTGGTTTTGATTTGCATTTCTGTGATGATTAATGATGTTGAGCATCTTTTCATATGCCTGCTGGCCATTTACGTGGCTTTGGAAAAGTGTCTATTCAGGTTTTCTGTCCATTTTTCAATCGTGTTGATTTTTCAATATTGAGTTGTATATATTTTGGATATTAACCCCTTAGCAGTCATATTATTTTCAAATACTTGCTCCCACTCAGTAGGATACCTTTTCATTTTGTCCATGGTGTCCTTTGCTGTGCAAAAGCTTTTAAGTTTAATTAGGTCCCATTTGTTTATTTCTGGGAACACAGAGCACTTACTATTTTATCCAAGGCACAGTGCTAGGGGCTATGAGATACAAAGAGACATCACAGAATAAGATAGAGTAGAATTCAATTAAACAATCTAGTGAACATAAAGAAAGACAATTAAGTGCTAGACAAGATCTGCTAAAATAAATGTCATGTGAGTAGATAAACCTAAGGAACATAAACACTGCCGATGGGGTATTTAAGTTATTTAACTTTGTACAATTTTTGAACAGTATTAGGATTATTAAACAGTTGTAAAATAGTACAGAGTTTCCATATACACTTCTCCCAGCATCCTCTAACGTTAACATATTGTATAATATTTGTCAAAACTAAGAAATTGACATGGGTATTGGCTATTAACTAAATTACATACTTTATTCAGATTTCATCAGTTTCTCTGTTATTGTCTTTGTTCTCTTCCACTATCTAATCTGGGATACTGCATTTTCTTAAAATGTGCTTAATTTTGATATTGTTCATGAAAATAATGATTACTTTTCCAAGTCTGACTGTTTTGTAGTGGGCAGAGGGAATAATAAAATGGGTGCCACCTGCTAGGATATTTTGCTGGATCACAGAAATCTCGATCAAAATGGAACTCATGTATCATTCTACCAGTCAGCTAAAGAAGCTGATTTTGAACATGGATGATATAAAACCATGAAATTTTCACCTTCAACCTTGTCATGAGAAGTGAATGGCCTTGGCACTCATGCTGAAAATCAGTTTATTATAGATGTATTGATTTATTTCTAGACTCTCAGTTCTATTCCATTGATCTAAACATCTATTCTCATGCCAGTGCCATACTGTTTTGATTATAGTAGGTTTAGAGTAAGTTATTCAATCAGGAAGTGTTAGTCCTCCAACTTTATTCTTATTTTTCTGCATTGTTTTAACTATTCAGGCCCCTTGCAACCCCATTTTACTTTTATTTATTTATTTATTTAAATTAATTAATTTATTTATTTTTGACTGCCTTGGGTCTTAGTTGCTTCACATGCGGGCTTTCTCTAGTTGCAGCTAGCGGGGGCTACTCTTCATTGAGGTGTGCAGGCTTCTCACTGCGATGGCTTCTCTTGTTGTGGAGCATGGGCTCTAGGCATGCAGGCTTCAGTAGTTGTGGCACACGGGCTTAGGTGCTCCACGGTATGTGGGACCTTCCCAGACCAGGGCTCAAACCCACGTCCCCTGCATTGGCAGGTGAATTCTTAGCCACTGTGCCACCAGGGAAGTCCTCATTTTACTTTTAGATCCAAATTGTTCATTACTGCATAAAAGGCTGTTGGAATTTTGATAGAGATTGCACTGAATTTGTAGATTGCTTTGGGGAGTATTTCCATCTCAACAATATTAGTATCAATCATTAATATAAACATTGAATTATTAATATTAATCAAATCCACAACACAGAGGTCTTTCCATTCATTTAGGCCTTCCTTTTTATAAATTTTTTTTTATTTTTCAATGTACAAGTCTTGTACCTCCTTGGTTAAATTTATTCCTAATGTTTTATTCTTTTTGATGATAAATATATATGATTGTGTATATTGATCTTATATGCTGCAACTTTGCTGAACTTGTTTATCATCTCTAATAACATTTTATGAATTCTTTAGGGTTTTCTTTATATAAAATCATATTATCCGTGACTAGAGATAGTTTACTTCTTCCTTTTCAGTCTAAGTGTCTTTTATTTCATTTCTTTGCCTAATTACCCTGGTTAGATCTTGCAGTGGAATACTGAACAGAAGTAGTAAGAGTGGACATCCAAATCTTGTCCTTGATATTAGGGAGAAAGCTTTCAATCTTTCATTAAATATGATGCTAGCTATGTGTTTTCATAAATGCCCTTTATCAGGTTGAGGAAGTTCCTGTCTATTCCCAGTTTGTTGAGTGTTTTTATCATAAAAAGTTATTGCACTTTGGCAAACACTTTTTCTGCATCAACTGAGATGATGATGAAGGGGTTTTTTTTCTTTATTCTATTAATATGGTATATTATATTGATTGATTTTCATATATTTAAGCATCCTTGAATTCCTGGGATAAATCCTATCTAGTCATGGTGGATATCTTTTTAATATGTTACTGGATTCCACTTGCTAGCATTTTGTTGAGAATTTTTGCATTTGTGTTCATTATGGATATTGGTCTTTAGTTTTTATATTTTGTGATTTTTTTTTCCTGGTTTTGGTATCAAGATAATGCTGGCCTCATAGGATGAGTTAGTAAGTATTCCCTTCTCTTCTATTTTGGAGGAGTTTGGGAATGATATATGTTAATTATTCTTAAAATATTTTTAGAATTCACCAGTGGAGCCAACTGAACTTAGGCTCTTTTTTGTGAGAAGTTTTTTGGTCACTGATTCAATCTTTTTACTTGTTATAAGTCTGTTCAGATTTTTTGTTTCTTCTTGAGTCAGTTTTGACATTTTGTGTGTCTAGGTTATCTAACTTGTTGGCATATGATTATTAATAGTATTTTCTCATAATACTTTTTATTTTTGAAAGAGAGTAGTAATGACCCCACTGGGTCTTCTCTAAAAATTTGTTGAAGAGCTACAAACCAAAAATTTTTGAAACTGACCGTTATATTTATCCATATGGTTACTTTACCAGTGTTTTAGTTTCTTTGTTTGAATCTGAGTTACTGACTAGTGTCTTTTCATATCAGCCCAAAGCACTCTCATTAGCATTTCTTGTAGGACAGGTCTACTAGTGATGAACTTTCAGTTTCTTTTTATCTGGGAATATTTTAATTTCTCCTTTATTTTTGAATCATAGTTTTGCCAGATATAGACTTGTTGACCAATACTGTTTTTCTCTTTGAATATGTCATACCCCTGCCTTCTGGCCTCCACAGTTTCTGGTAAGAAATCAGCCATTAATCTTACTGAGTATCCGTTGTACATGAGTCACTTCTCTCTTGATGTTTTTGAGATTCTCTCTTTGTCTTTGGACTTTGGCAGTTTGATTACAATGTGGGTTGGTGTGAATGTCTTTGTATTAGCCTACCCGGAATTTGTTGAGCTTCTTGCATGTATAGATTTATGTTTGATCAAATTTGGGAAGTTTACCCAATTATTTTTCAAATACACCTTTTTTTTCCCCTTCTCTCTCACTTCTCCTTCAGGGATTCCCATAATGCTTATCTAGGCATGACTGATGGTGTCCCACAGGTGTCCTAGGCATTGTCCATTTATATTTCATTCCTTTTTTCTTTTTGCTACTCAGACTGGGTAATTTTAGTTGTCCTATCTTCAAATTCACTGATTCTTCCTTCTGACTACTCAGTCTGCTACGTAATACATTTAATAAAATTTTCATTTCAGCTATTGTATTTTCAACTTCAGAATTTATATTTCGTTCTGTTTTTCTAATTTCTATCTCTTTATTGATATTCTCTGTTTGGTGAGACATTGCTTTCATGGTTTCCTTTAGCCTTTTAAGAATATTTAAAATAATCAATTGAAAATTTTTGTTTAGTAAGTTCGATGTCTGGGCCTCTTTAGGGTATTTTCCATTAATTATCTTGTGAATGGACTATTTTTTTTTATTTCTTTGCATGCATGCCTTGTGATTTTTTGGTGAAAGCTGGACATTTTGAATATTATAATGAGGCAACTCTGGAAATAAGGTGCTTCTCCCCAGGATTTATTGTTATTGCTTGTTGCAGATGTTGTTTGTTAGATTAATGAGTTTTCTGAATTAATGTTGTAAAGTTTTCATTCTTTGTGATTTGTGGCTACTGATGCTTCTGTTCCATTAGCTTAGTGGTCAGCTAGTGATGCAACCAAGGTTTCTTCAAATACATGGAACACACAGACACACATGTGCACACACACACACACACACACACACACACACACACACACACCACCCAGTCTTTGCAGACAGGCTCTGTATGTGTGTTGGGGTATGCCTTCAACACCCAGACAAGCAGCTCACAAGTCTGATTTAGCCTTCACATCCTACTTGCACAGAGTCTAAAGTTCAGCCAAAGATAAGGGTTTAGGTCTTTCTCAAGTCTTTTTCGAATGTGCATCTAGACTTGGGTATATACGTGGCCTACTAGGTTCTTAGGAATATGTAGAAGCTTTTTAAAGCTTTATTCTCCAAAGCCTCTCATTCTCCAGCCTTTCTTCCCAAGATTTTTAGTTAGTCTGTTATTTGCTCCACTGTTATCCCTTGCCCCAGGTGACAGTGACTAATACATTTGTCTTAAAATGTTTTTAACAAAGTCTCACCTGCTTCCTTTAGCCAATTTTTTTTTATGGCAGGTCTGCAGAGGACAAATTATCTTTGTTTTCCTTCATGTGAGAATGTCTTGATTTTTTCCTTCACTCTTGAAGGATATTTTCACTGGGTATAGGATTCTCGGTTAATATTACTTTTCTTTTAGCATTTGAAAAACATTGTGCTACTTCCTTCTGGCATTCATGGTATCTCCGGAGAAGTCCACTGTCATATTAATTGTTTTTCTTCTATAGATAAGGTATTGTTTTCCTCTGGCTGCTTTAAATTTTTTTCTATATTTAGTTTTCAGAAGGTTAATTATGTGTCTTGGTATGGATTTCTTTGGATTCTGTTAGAGGTTCACTTCTTGAATCTAGGTTTATGTCTCTTGCCAAATTTGCAAAGTTTTCAGCCATTTTTTCTTCAAATACTTCTCATGCTTATAATCTTTCTCTTCTCCTTCCAGAACTGATGATACGAATTTTAGATCTTTTGCTATAGTCCCACAGGTCTTAAGGCTGTGTTCATTTTTTTTTTTTTTCCCAGCTTATTTTCTCTCTTTTTCATACTGGGTAATTTCTACTGTTCTACCTTCCAGTTCACTGATTCTTTCCTCTGTCCCTTCCAGTCTGCTATTGAACCTATCCATTGAGTATTTTTTTATTTCTGCTATTATAATTGTCAGTTCTAAAATTTTCATTTGTTTCTCCTTAATATCACCTGTTTTTTTTGCTGAGGTTTTCTATTTTTTCGTTTACTTCAAGCATGTTTCTAATTGCTCACTGAAGCATTTTTTTTTCTTTTTTTTTTTCCACTGAAGCATTTTTATCATAGCTGCTTTAAACTATTTTTCAGATAATTCTAAAATTTCTGCCATCTTGGTGTTGACATCTACTGATTGTCTTCTATCAATCAGATTAAGATAATTCAAGTTGAAATTAAAAGCAAGGAAAGAAGATATTATCATGCTAATATTAATCAAAGAAAAGTAAGAGTGGCTATTTTAACATCAAAGCAAAGAAAATTACCAGAGACAGAGGAGTTTATACAATGATAGAAGAGTTACTCAATAATTCTCAATGTGTATGAAAATATGTGAAGCAAAACTTAGTGAATTTAAAGGAGAAATAGACAAATCCACATTTATTTTGGGGGGCACCAACACCCCTCTCTTAAAACTTGCCTAGACAGAAAATCAGCAGTGATGTAGAACTCAACAACACCATCAACCAAAAGGATATAATTGACATTTAAATAACACTCCATATAATAACAGCAAAATATACCTTTTCAAGTGCCCACAGAACACATACCAAGATAGACCATATGCAGGGCCATAAAACAAAAAATTTTAAAGAACTGAAATCATATAAAATGTGTTCTCTGCCTATAATGGAATCTACATGAAATCAATAATAGATAAGAGGAAAATCTCCAAATATTCAAAAACAAAACCACATACTTCTAAAGAATTCAAGAGTCATGAGGAAATCTCAAGGGAAATATTTTAAAAATACATTGGACTGAGTGAAAATAAAAATACAGCATATTAAAATTTGGGGGACACAGCTAAAGTAATATAGAGAGGGAAATTTATTGCACTAAATGTATACATTAGAAAAAAGGAAAAGTCTCAAGTCAATAATCTAAGCTCCCACCTCAAGAACCTAGAAAAAGAACAGAAAAAAAATTCAAAGCAAGCAAAAGAAACCAAATGGCAAAGATGAGAGGAGAAGTCAATGAAATTGAAGACAGAAAAGGAACAGAGAAAAATCAATAGGACAAAGGGTTGGTTCAACAAAATTGGCATTCTAGCAAGACTAACAATAGAAAAAAGATAAAACATAAATTACTAATATCTGGAAGGAAACAGGATATCACTACAGACTCTGCATACATCAAAAGGATAATAGGTAACACTGTGAACAAACTCCAACATACACATACAACAATCTGAACTCTACACATAAATTTGACAATGTAGGTGAAATGGACTGCTTCCTCAAAAAACACAAACTACCACATCTTACTCAATATGAAACATTACATTTGAATAATCCTAAAACTATAAAGGAAATTAAACTTATAATTTAAAACCTCCCTCAATTATATAAAGAATTCTCTACAAATCAAAAAGAACTTAAAAAATCCAGTAGAAAAATGGACTAAAGACATGAATAGGCATGAAGCGACTTAGAGAAGAGGAAACTCATAGGGCCAATAAACTCATGAAAACATGTTCAACCTCATTAGTGATCAAGAAAATGCCAATGAAGGCCACAATGAGATATTATTTTATACTCATTTGATAGGAAAAGATTAAGTCTTTTAAGGAGTATATAAGCAACAAAGTTTGTCATCACTTGTCAAAGCTATCTTTGAACAATGCTTATAATAACCCCACCTTCATGACAAGTCACCAGCCTTCAAGGAACTATCACCCTGTTCCTTGCCCTTGCTTGGGTTGGTACTGGCCCTAAACAGTGTAGGTGTAGAATTTCTTGCTTCCTGATGCTCTCTTGTTTAGTCCTGATAACCCTACTTCCTTCTACTGCAGAACTCAAAAATGACAACTTTTACTCTTCATCTACTATTTGGGTAAATTTTAATTTTTTCCCTCTCAATACAAACCATTTTAGCTCATTTGCTGCTTAGGTGAACTGAGATTTTTTTTATGTCTAATTGCATCTCTGACAACTATTGAAATTTTAACACCAATTTATTTTTAATAATGAACTTGGACCCACAGAAATGACAGTGACAGAACAGAGCACCCCCCAAAATTGTCCATTAATGTAATAATTAACTTGTTGTCTTTCTGACATTATTCAATGACATTCTGTTGTCTTCTCTTAATAGTATAATAAGAATCCTCAGTAAATATTTATGTATGGTTATTTTTATGAAGATCATACATTAAGAATATTATGTATGCTATGAACTACATACACTTGTAGTAAATGAGTTTATATTTTCACCACTTGTTACTGACTGAAAACATTAAATAAACCCATCATTTAAAAAAAATACTCTTGTTTGAGAGACTGTGAGGGCAGGACTGTGCCTGTTTTATTCATTGCTCTATCTCCAGTGCCTGATGCAGGATCTGATACATAGTGAAATCTTTTGATTGATCAAAAAATTAACCCCCTGTGGCTACCCTATTTTAGTTTGTTGGAGTTCAGGAATTGCAATTCTTTTCCAATAAGAATAATAACTAAAAATAGCTAGTGGTTATTTAATAATGTGTGCACAGACTTGTGCTGAGGATTTGTACGCATAAGCTTCATGGCACCCAAACTGGTAAAATACGTTTAATATTATCATTTGACAGGTGAGGAAACTGAAGCTTAGAGCAGTTTGGGGGGTTTGCCCAAATTCACAAAGTTTGTAAATAATAGTTCCGGGACTAAGCCAAGCCATCTTTCCTAGGCTCGTAACATTTTACCCTACTTCTTTCCTAGACCTCAGCTCAACAAGGGCTTTTAGCTTCCGAGGTCCCTATGAAAGTGGGGCTTTTCCTCTATGGACCATTAGTTTGACCTCATGATTAGGATACTGACCTCTTCTTGGGTTCTGCTGTTGGCAGATCTCTGATTCCTCCTTCTTATCATTTTAGGACACTGAGCTCCTAGTTGAATTTCCAAGAATTAAAACAAACAAATGAACAAAACAAACAAACAAAAAAACATATTCATGAGCGTGTCTGGTCCCTTATGTCACCTTTCTTCTATCTCTTCTCCTTTCCTTAAGTTTAAGAGCCTTCAAGGGGAAGAGTATTATTTTTCTGTTGCTGTTATACCAAGTGACAACATACTTTATGGCTTAAAACAACACGAATATATTACCCTACAATTCTATAAGTTGGAAGTCTTAAGTGGGCTCATGTGATTAGACTGGACTTAACCAGATAATTTAAGATAAGATATCTGATTCATATCTGCAAAATCCCTTTTGCTATTTAAAGTAAGATATTCACAGGTTCTAAGGATTAGGACAGGGACATCTTTGAGGAGCTATTATTCTACCTACCACAGAGAATTAACCCCACCCTTGTCATTCCTTAGAGGATTTCTTTATTGAAATTTCCCTTTAAACTGAATAAAATGTAATCTTTCACAATTTTCTCTATTGTTAGGGGCAATCAACCCATAAATTCACCTAATGTTTAAAAAAGCAAAAGTTCCCTTTCGTCATTATAAGACTGTTCCACCTATTTGGTTCAGTTTATCTCTTCATCTCACTAACCCTTCCCTGTGTAGGGGGCATAACATGAGATGCTGTAGGAAAACCAAAACTCAAGAAGCATATAGTGTAGCTCAGGACCTCAAGGTATTTACAACCTTGTTGGATATACATGATGTCGAAGAATTAACTAGATCAAGATGAGTCTTATATATAGTAGCGTGTGTATGTTAATCCCAACCTCCACACACACTACTATATATAAAATAGATAACCAACAAGGACCTACTCTATAGCACAGGGAACTCTACTCATTATTCTGTGATAACCTATATGGGAAAAGAATCTGAAAAAGAATAATATATGTACATGTATAACTGAATCACTTTGCTGTACACCTGAAACTAACACAACATTTTAAATCAACTATACTCCAATAAAACTTTTTAAAAAAAGAGTCTTGAGTTGTGTTTAGAATTAAATATGCAATGCAGGAGTTTTATTCATTTGATAACTTGGGGAGACATGATTTTCGTGTGTGTGTGTGTGTCTATACAAAATATATATATTTAAAAATTGTGATAAAATACACATAACATAAAATTTACCATTTTTAACCATTTTCAAGTGTGTAATACAGTGGCTTTAAGTACAATCCCATTAATGTGCAACCATCCCCACCATTCACCCTCAGAACTCTTTTCATCTTGCACAACTAAAACTCTTTACTCGTTAAAATACAACTTCTATTCCTCCCTCCCCCAGCCCTTGGCACCCACCATTTTAATTTCTGTCCCTATGAATTTGACTCCTCTAGGGACCTCATACGAGTGGAATAATAAACGTTTGCCCTTTTATGACTGGCTTATTTCACTCATGGCTTGTGGAGTACAGCAAAATGCTAGAAAGGTATAGACAATTCAGTGTTTTCAGTTTTCACCTTCAACTTGGTCATGAGAAGTGTTTGCAGATGAGGAAACTGAATCTTCAAAAGGAATAAGGGACTTGCCCACTGTCACACAAATAATAAACTGAAGAGCCTGTATTTAAATCCAGTTCTGTCTGACTTCAAAATAAATGTTCTCCCCACCTATGCATCTAGACATAACTAAATAGTCCACCCAAAAATGGATTATGATTTCTTACATTTCTAATTGGACATCAAGCCATTGTTTATTCAAGAGCTCTGCATACTACAAGAAGGAATATGACTGTTTATTTTGTTTCTGTGTGAGGTAAGGCTAGGTGATGGGTTTAAAAAAACTGAGCCCCCATCTCTTTGAAAGTGAGGCACTTTATTTTATTTAGTGTGTGTTGAACAATGGCTTTCCAGACACAACTGACAAGTTTTGTTTCTGGTTATTCATTTGATACCTACCACTTTAAAACTGAAAAGTGATATGCTGACTTCAATTCATTAACAACGGTATCTACAATAAATATATGGCATGCCTGACAGATATCCTTTTTCAGTAACTGCTATAAAAACAAGCCTACTAGACTCAAAATACTTATGGAAAAATTAATCATAGTGGATTAAGCGGAAGCGTTTCGTGATTTCCACAGACATTCTTTCCAAAGTACCTGGCCAGAGTTTAGTTTTCTTAGTAATGCAAGGAAATATTAACTAAAACTCAATATAGGTAAAGCAAAACTTGAGAAGAAAGAAAGATAATAGAAAAGAAGGAAAAGAGTGCTTAACCAACTCCCAAAGAGGGAGAGAGAGATGAAGTAGTTGTTGAGGAATTCCAGAGACTTGAGAAGTCCAACTTCTTTGAAATGATGTGGTAGAAAGCTGAGAACAGGCAATTATCCACCCAAGAGGATAAGTATTCTCTGAAGGCCACACAGCTAGAGATGGCAAAGCTTCTTCACAATGGACAGAATGTCTGATAAAAATAGTATTAAGTTTGGGGAGAGAGAGGAAAGAAGATACCTTAGCGCTTTAACTCTCTCCCTAACTGTTCTCACCATCTTTCTGTTCTCCCAAAAGAGTTGCATTTTATTTTTTATAGGACTCGAGCAATGATTCGCATGCCTCTCCAAAGGGAGGAAAAAAGCCAAAAGTAGATTCCAAACTGGCTACTAATTCATCAAGTGACCGGGTAAGTCACATATCTGTAAGTCTCAGTTCCTATAGTTGTAAACGAGAGGGTTGGACTAGATCAGCTGTTGGGCCCATTTCAGTTATATATATATTATAATTATATATATGATTTTAGTAATCCTCTATAAATAATTTTAGTAATTATATGTATATAATTATATATATATAAAATTTTAGTACTTCTCTATAAATAATTTTGGACAGGTCTAAAAAACACTTCTCATAACAAAGTTGAAGGTGAAAAGTTCATGGTTTTACATCATCCATGTTCAAAATCATCTTCTTTAGCTGACTTGTACAATGATACACAAGTTCCATTTTGATCGAGATTTCTGTGATCCAGCAAAATATACTAGCAGGTAGCACCTGTTATATTATTCCTTCTGCCCACTACAAAATAGACTTGGAAAAGTAATCATTATTTTCACAAACAATATCAAAACTAACCACATTCTAAGGTAATACACTGTCCCAGATTGGATAATGGAAGAGAACAAGGACAAAAACTGATGAAATCTGAATAAAGTATGTAATTTAGTTAATAGCCAATACCAATGTCAATTTCTTAGTTTTGACAAATATTATACAATATGTTAACAGAGGATGCTGGGAGAAGTGTATATGGAAACTGTACTATTTTACAACATTTTAGTAATTCTAAATTGTTCAAAAATTGTACAAAGTTAAATAACTTAAATACACCATCAGCAATGATTACTTTCCTTAGGTTTATCTACTCACATGACATTTATTTTAGCAGATCTTGTCTAGCACTTAATTGTCTTTCTTTAAGTTCACTAGATTGTTTAATTGAATTCTCTTCCAGCTTATTCTGTGATGTCTCTGTGTATCTCAAAGCCCCTTGCCCTGGGCCTTGAATAAAATAGTAAGTGTTCAATGATGTTTCTTAACCAGATGAGGAAGAGGAGAGTTGTATATCTCTCACCAGTATAAGATAGCGATATTCTGTGTATAAGTGAATGAAGTTATTATTTATAAGAGAGACGGTTGCCCAGTTGACTTGATTTTCCTGGAGTTTTAGTATTCTAAATGCTTCATAATGAAAAATGATCAGGGAACGTGACCAGAAGTGATGAGAAGGACAAGGTCCTAAAACCACATTTTGTATCTGTAATATGCTATTTTTCCTTTATCCATGTCGCTTTTCTATATATTTTCCCTGAAGGTACTATGCAATAGTTCAATCTTGCAAATAATTTTCAAAACTCAAAACTTCATGCAGCCTGCAAGTGGGCAATGGCTCCAGTCACATTTCTTAGGCTGCTCACTTCCCTTTGCTTATGCCCTACTCTATGCATCATTAATAATGGTGAACATAACAGAGAACTAATAGGTCTTCAACTCCACACAAGTTTCAGGGAAAAACTCAAAAGGAAGCCACGAGTCTCTTTCATCTTACAATATATATTTAATTTAACAAACTTCCTGGTTCCCTTTAGGTCTGTCTTGATTCTGTTCAAATGAGAAAGGACCATGCTTATCTTCATGGCCAGTTTAGAGGCCCTGAAGCTTATAGTTGGGAGTGGGGATGATGAAAATGTAGGTGGATACAGTAGGGTGTAGTGTCATAACTTTTGAACTCTTTGCCTGCACCCCTCAGTAAAAAATATATTTGTATGTGTCACAGTACACACACATTAAATCTTCATGAGAAAAAAACCCCTAAATATGTAGGGTACACCCTGATGTTTTCTATTTTAGTTAGCTCTATATTTCATTAAAACAAAAATATTAGTTGTAACTAACTGGCATGATAAGAAATTCAGTTTGTAAAACCCTGAGGAGTATGAATAAGGTTCTAGAATTTGGTCCAGAAAGAACAAATTTTTTTCAATCTAGTACTGACGATTTTCACTGAAACCTCGAGCTAGAAATTCTTTGAATCCCTTTACAACTCAGCTTTCTCACCTCTAAAACCAGAAAGGTAAGCATATTTTATAGGGCGGCTTTGAGAATCTCAGCAATAATGCATACAAAAGTACCAGGCACGTAATAGGCACTTAATAAATGTTTTCTCTCACTCCCCCCAACCCCACAACTAGTATATCATTTTATATTAGGGGGATTCCCTTGGAGATAAATAATCTTAGGGGCAGAATGAACATTTCTCCACAGCCATATTAACAAGTTGAGTCAGACCCCAATGTACTACAGAGCAGTCTAATGTTCAGCAACGCAAAGGGAACAGAGAGAAGCAGCAGGAAGGCTTAAATCCTGGACTCCAGGGCCTTACTGGGAGTGTTTGTGGTTAACAGCATGGGTGGAAACAGGTGGGCAAATTCTGGGCATGGAGTCAAGCTACATTTCTAAGCCTAGAGAGTAAGGAATGTAGAAATGGTCTCCCTCTCCTGCCCAGCTTCCCTGTCTGCATTACCACCTCTATTTGTTTATCCAGACATCCTGGACAACATGAAGAGCATCTGATATAAGGTGTTAGGCTCATTCAGCTGCACCTGTGCAGAAGCATCAGTTAATGTCTCATTGAAGTGTTCCACATGTTTCTCTTACCTCCAGCTGACTTAGTGATGGCATTCTCACACGCTCTCTTAATCCTGGCCCCCATAAATCCTTTCCAAGTCCCTCCCTCCATTGTCCCTCCCATCCATCAAGAGCTCAGTGAAATCCCTTGGCATGTACAGTACATCTTTTCCTTGAGCCCATTCACAAAGAAGCCCTGTCATGGCTGTTATTCTCAACCTCCATTCTCTCTCCCCACTTTTGTGTTTGAGTAGGTGTGTGTGTCTGTGTGTAGTGTGTAAGGTAGGGTAGAGGTGGTTCGTGAGAGCACAGGAGGGGTAAGGCAGTTCTACATATGGTGATTTCATTGTCTGCAGAAACTGTTCAAATTCCTACCCTTTGACTTCAAATATTTCTTGTCTTCAGTTACTAATGTCCTCTTAGTTTCAAATGAAAATATCTCAAAGTTTTACTATAAAAATTTTGCATATTTATCTGAAAAGATGTTGAGACTGATGCGTTTCAGGATTGCCACCCTCAAATATGCCACTTATGGCATACTGATTATTTTGAATTAAAGTCACTTAAGAAGCAGCTGGTACAAGAAGGACTCTCTGAACCTCCTCTGTCCCCCGGAAAGCAGGAAAGAAACCTCCCGTGTGAAAGGTTCTCTCACTGTACCAGGAAGTAGAGAAATGTCCTTATCACCAGAAGCAGGGAATTTAGAGCCGCAAAGACAGTGTAAACAAACCTTGTTACTTCTTTACTAATTTACTATCCCAAACCCAAACTTCTTCATCTTGTCTGTTCTTCTCAAACTCTTTGTCTAAAAGCTATAAAAGCTGCCCTCCTTGGTCCCTTCATTTATGAAATTACTTTGCTTATTTTTTCTCCTGTTATTTTATCTTGTCAATTTAATTTAATTATTAGGTCAGCCAAAAGAACCTAGACAAGTAGAAGTAAATTTTCCCCTCCTCAACAGGACTGAAGAAATTACAAATAAATTAATAATCATTCATGACCTCATTGTATACTTTAAAATAAAGCCAAATTTTTATGCACATGATCCCAAAAGGTATATTTAAAAATATATATATGTATGTGTTTGTGTATATATATACATATATACATACATGAATTGGTCATACATTTAAGTATTTTTCTATAATCATTTTTCTTTCTCCTTATAATGTATCATAAATATCCTTTCATGACAATAAAATAGATCTGGATTTTTAATGACAGCATAGATTTCCATTCGGTAAATACATCATGAATTACTTACTCACCTATTGGGAGACATTTAAATTGTTTTTAATCTTGGCTATAACAAAAATATTCTGTGAGGAATATCACCATATGTGCATTTTTACCTACTTGCCCAATTATTTTCTAAGGATGAATTCCTAAAGGTAGACACTTGGCTCAAAAAGAATTCACAAATTAAATGTTGATGCACAATAGCATATTTCCCTTTATTCAAAAAATTTAGAAAGTATCTTGTATGATGTTGCATTTCTTGGTGTGCTAACTAATGTTGAAAACCTTTTCATATGCATATTGACCTTTGTATTTACACTTCTGAGACCTGTCTGTTCAAGGTAGACAAAACAGAAAAACACAGAGAAGAGTATAAAATACTCATATGTCCCATACTAACAAATGCTAATATTTGCTTCAGCAAAGCACCATAGAGTTTAAGACCCTTTATACATCTCTGCGATCTAATCCCCCTCTCTCCCTGCCTTGAAGAAACCACTACTCTGAAGTTAGTATGTGAATTGCCAGTTCTTGTTTCAATGGATTAAAATCAATAAATTGTACTGTTGGTGTGTCTTAAAATTTTACACAACTGACCTCATATTCATTGGCTCATATTCTAAAACTTTTTAAATTCAGTATAATGATTTGAGTGCTGTCTGTTGAGATGTAAATATCAATTCACATACATATTAATGGCTGTATATTATTTTTCATCTGAACACCATTATACCTAGTCTTCTATTGGTGGGTGTTTAGATTCATTCCAATTATTTGCTATTACAAATACTGACCATTCTGATACATGTCTCCTTGTGTATGTGTGCAAGGGTTATTGTATGGTGTATTCCAGTAAGTAGAATCTCTGGGTCATTAGTGAATGCATATTTTGAACTTTACTAGATATTACCAATTCATCTTCATTAGTGATTCTGCCAATTTTCACTCCAACCTCACAGCAGGCATGTTTTAGAATTCCTGTTTTACTTTATCAATATTTGGCATTTTAAGTATTTTTATTTTGCCATTTTTATTTAAAATAATATCTTGATGTTGTAAGTTGAGTTTTCCTAATTACTAGTGATATTGAATATATTTTTAAATGTGTTTATTGGCCATGTGGGCTACCTCATCTGAGAATTTCCTGTGCACATCCTTTTCCCATTTTTCTACTGCACTGTCTTTCATTTTCTTACTGATTTATGGGACTTCATCAGATAACCTGGATACTACATTTTGACTCATTTTTATCACCTAATCTTCATTTTCTATGAGCTAATACATTAAGGCGTCTTTTAATGGAAGATTTTCATGTTAATGAAGTCAAATTCATTAAACTTTTTATTTTGGATTTTGCTTTTCGTTTTTTGATTAAAAATCCTTCTCTGCCACTAAGCAACAAAATATATTCTTTTGTATTTTCTCTTAAATGTTTTAATGTTATGTTTTTCACCTTTAGGAATTAATTTTTTTGTTAAAGTTTCAGCTAAGAATCACATATATTGATGTTTTTCATATTTTCCTAGCACCACTTATTGAAAAGTCAATCTTTCTCTTACTGATTTGTATAACTACTCATTGTATTACTACAATATACCAACTTTCTATATTTATGTGGGTACATTTCTTGGCTCATTATCTGTTCATTTGTCTATTTTTTTCTGACTGCATCAATCTAATTACTACAGTTTTATAAATGCTCTTGATACCTTGTTCACATAAGTGAGCAAGTCCCACTTTTGTTCTTCCTCACTGAAGTTGCCATGATTATTCTTGGAACTCTGTTTTTTCATGTAAATTTTAGAATTATTTTGTTAAGTTCATGAAAACTCCTGTTGTGATTTATTTTGGAATTACATAAATTAAATTGTATAGATTAAATTGGGGAACACTAACCTGTTTATGATATATAACCTTTTCATATATGAACATTTACTCAGTTCTTTTTCCATGTTCTTCAATAAAAGTTTAATTTTCTCAATAAGTACATTAATCAAAATATGAAATAATACACTTGTAATATAATATTAATAAATTATAATAACATATGATATAATTAATAATATACATTAATAACATATCACATATATGGATTTTATTCAAAACATACAGTTATTTTCACCACCTCCATATTTGTTTTTTAAGGCTGCCACAACAAAGCACCATAAACTGGGTGGCTTAAAACAATAAACATGTATTGTTTTATAGTTCTGGAGGCTAGAAGTCCAAAATCAAAGTGTCATCACAGCAATGCTCCCTATAAAACCTGTAAAGGAATCCTTTTTGCCTCTTCCTAGCTTCTGGTGGATTGACTACAATCTTTGGCACTCACTGGCTTGTAGATGCATCACTCTAATCCTTCATCTTTACGTGACCTTCTCCCTGTATGTTTCTGTATTCACATGGCTGTCTTCTTATAATGGTACAAGTCATATTGGATTAGGGTCCATTCTACTCCATTATGACCTCACATTAACTAATGTCTGCAATGACCCAATTTCCAAACAAAGCTACATTCTATGGTACCAGGGATTAGGACCTCAATGCATCTTCTTTAAGGGGACACAATTTAATCCATAATACTCCACTTCCACAATCTCAGTCTAAACCACTATTATCTCTCATTTGGAATACTGAAATTGTTTCCAAACTGCTCTTCCTGCCTCCACACTGATCTCATACTTCAAAACACACTTGCATACACACAAGTCTATTTCCACATAGCATGCCAGATCATTTTAATGCTTAACTTCAATCATATCTCTCCGCTATTTAAAATCCTACAATAGCTTCCCATTACCAGTAGAATGAAATCCAAATTTCTTACTGTGCCTATCAGGTCCTACAATATCTGGTTGGTAGGAAACAACCCAATCTCCTCTCATTCACCTCTCTCCAGGCCCTCTGGTCTTCTGTCTGCCTTTCAAACACTTCAAGTTCATTGCTGTCCTAAAGTTTTGCCTGTGCTACTCTTCCTCTTTTTGCTATTATAAAGACATCATGTAATTGTCTTTTCTCCCTCTAGCATATCAAATTTTCTCTCCCTACTAGATTATTCCCAAATAACTTACAAACATGCTTTAACACAAAAGATAAAAAGAAACAAACAGAAAAAAACCCACCAAATCTCTTTCTTGGTCCTAGTACTATTTCTTGATCTTATATAAGATAATACCTTATATTTTCCTTCCCTTTATAGCGAAACTCCTTAAAGTTGTTGAGATTCAATACCTATAATTCCTCTCTTCCCACTCTTTTTCCCCATTCTATTTTTAACTTTTCATTTAGAAAAGTATAGAAGATGGTATAAAAAAAACACCCCTGTACTCATCATCAACTTCAACAATTATCAACTGTGTCCAATACTGTTGTACTCTGGATAATTCTGAAGCAAGTCCCCGACATAATACAAATTCATCTGTAAATATTTTGGTATATAATTTTAAAGATAAGGACTCTACTTTTAAAAAATATTCAACTAAAACATCTAAAGAAAATTAGCAAAAGTCTCTTAATATCATCAAAAACTCAGTCTGTGTTATTTTCCCAATAGTGTTTAAACAGAATTGCATCAACCCTGCTTCACTGATGGGTGGTGTTAGCACTATTGCACATTCATTTTAGTCCTGACCATGGCCTTGTTCCTAGGTCTACCATGGTATGACTTTTCTGTTTGAGGGGTTTTACAAATTTAATTACATCCATTCTGTCTGGATATGTTGAAAACAGGAAAAATGCAGTAAGGTCTAAAAGGATGAAAATACACATAAAAGTAGAGATAAGTAGAACAACTGAAAATGTTCATATGTTAGAGGATTTAAAAGCCACTTTGGACTAAAGATTATTTACATTTCTAATTTTTCACATTAAATGATGGGGCATAAATTTAAATTGCGGCCTTCCACACACAAAATGTTACAAAGTCTCGATCCTCATTCTCTTGATGAATCCCTCTCCTGTTTACTCATAGACTCAGGTCACTCACTCTTCCCTACTTATTTTTTTTTCTTGTGCTGTATTATCTTAGACTCTAGCTAGCAGAAGTAACCAAATTTTTGAAGATTCTTCTCTTTTCCTGAGCAACCAACTATCTGCCATAAGGGTGAGTGAAAATACAGACACACACACACACACACACACACACACAAACAACACGGGCAAAAAAAAAGTGTTCATAAAAGATATCCTTTTGGAGATTGAAAAGGCAAGCCTCCAAGGGAGATATTTACTATATCTGTAACTAATAAAACACTCATACAAAATAAATAAAGAATTTTTAGAAATCAGTAAGAAAAAATGTAGACAATGTAGACAAAATGTAGACAAAAAAGAGGGAAAGTACTGAACACGCCCTTCACCAAAGAGGATACACAAATGGCCAATAAACATAGGAAACGGTGTTTAACTCCCTTAGCAGAAAAATTCAAATTAAGTGCACAAATGAATGGTTAAAACTAAAGAGAGTAATATAACCAAGTATTGATTAAGATTTTGAGAAACAGTAACTCTCATATGCTAGTCAAGGGGGGGTTAAATAAATTCCTTGGAAAACTAGTAGTATCTATAAAGCTGAACGTGCGCATAAAATTCGACCCAACCATTCCATCCCCACATAGATATCAACAGAAATAACGATGCACATGCTCTAAAACTCATCCGAAATCTTCATCGCAGCATTATTCGTAACGGCAAAAAAAAACCCCAAAACCAAAAAAAAACTAGAAATAACCCAAATGTCCATCAACAGTAAAATGAATATGTTTTGATAAAATCATGCAATGGGAAAACTATACAGTAATGAGAGTGAATTTGCTTACGCTAAAAAAAGTGGATAAGACTTGTAAATATAATACTGAGTGAAAGAAACCAGACACAAAAGTCACACAATATGATTCTGTTTATATAATGACCAAAAAACAGGCAGAATCTATCAACGGTGACAGATACTAGCAGAATCGTTACCTTTGGGGACTAGCAGAGGTTACAAACGGGGCTTCCAGGATACAGACAATGTTCTACTCCTTGTAGTGGTGCTTATAGGGATGTGTTCATGTTGTGAAATTTGGGCTGTATGTTTAACATTTTCTACTTTCCTACCTGTATGTTATATTTGAATAAAAACTTTAAATGAAAATGAAAAGTAATTCTAGGCCTTTTGCAGGCCAGCACCAAGAATAGCAGGGAAAAAAAGCTAATAGTTTTTAGCACAACAAAGATGACTATTTGCTAATGGAAGAAATATTCTCTCTTTGGTTGGGTTTAGACCACCATCCACAAACTTAAATGACTGCAGAGGGCATGGCCTTCAAAAGTGACAGAGCCAAGCGGAAGGCAGTGGGGATGAAATGGGTAGCCTTGTTTCCAGACAAAATGCAAAACCCAGTCACTTCACCTTTAACATTCTGTGCACATAACTCCCAGACCAACAGGTGTTCAGGTTAGGATCACTAGGACTACTTTGTCTCAAGGAAAAACAAAACCCAAAATATCTGTCTTTGCACATGTCTTTTCTTTAATAGGTCAACTAGTAAAGGGAACAGCAGGCTTGACTGGGACACAATTGATAAGTACTGAAAAAGGAACTTTGGGACTTCCCTGGAGGCACAGTGGTTAAGGCTCCGTGCTCCCAATGCAGAGGGCCCGGGTTTGATCCCTGGTCGGGGAACTGGATCCCGCATGCATGCCACAACCGAGAGATCACATGCTGCAACTAAGGCGCCCACGAGCTGCAACTAAAGGAGCCTGCTGCGCAACTAAGGAGCCCACGTGCCGCAACTAAGGAGCCCATGTACCACAACTAAGGAGCCGGCAGGCTGCACTAAGGAGCCGCCTGCTGCAAATAAGACCCAGCACAACCTGAATGAATGAATGAATGTATAAATAAATAAATAAATAAATATATATATATATTTTTTTTTTTTTTTTAAAGTAAAAGGAACTTTACCTGGAGAAGCCACATTGAATATTGTCCGTAAGACTAGAGCCCATTTCTCCTGCTAGCTACCATTGACTTGGTGGCAATGAACATCAATGTCCACCCTGCTGAAAACCAGGCAGCTACTTGACATTGCAGGGTTTGGAAGGCTCCGAGGGGTGGGAGCTCATCTTGTGGGAACAAATATGTTTGCTCTTTGGAAGCCAATCTTGCCTCCTCTTTCCAGACTTAGAGAGCTTGAGGGCATATAGCCTTGGAATGATGAACTAGAAAGGATCTTTGCATCCAAGACCATAGATCTTGTAATAATAAAGTAGAAGGTACGTTGCTGATTAGCCAGTACCTTCAGTTTGTAGTGGGATGAGGAGGTTTATGTTTGATTTTGCTTTGATATATAGGGAAGAACACCAGCCATGGAGTTCAAGTCTTGGCCCTGCCTCTCACTAGCTGCTGTGGGACTTGGACAAACTTACTAAACCTTTCTCCATCAAGGTAAGATGAGCAAGAGTCACTCCCATCCTAAGGGAGAAGGCATGAATCTTAACATGCAAATTTGAGTTTGTAAGAAATATTGTGTTTTCCTTTTAATCAGCTTGAGTCTGTTGGTGTCCCAACAAGAACTCAACAGTCTACCCTCAGGGATTTAATTAAAGGACTATTTACAGACTGTACACAGAGTTAAGAAAACAGACAAGGGAGAGTGAGACAGGGTTTATCAACAGCAAGAAGCTATGACCTCTCCTAAACCTAAATGGGCAGAGGGCAGAAAAATGTTTGCAGGGTCAGGGAGCAAACCAGAGCCCTGAAAGAGGGGCTGATGACCAGGAGTGGTAGCCTCAGGAACACAGCCACTGCCAGAACAGCGGCCAAGAGGAAAAGAGCTAAGACAACAGGTATCTGACTTCTGCTCCACTCACCCTCCTGTATCTGCCCATGTCTCCTGGTGGCTGAATCTACGTGGAGGTTGGAGGACCAGAGAAAGGGGGTGATAGATATCATAGTGGTGGGCCTTCCAGGGTGCGGAACAGGGAAGACAAGAGGGGAGTGGATCTAGGGGTGGGGCACACAGAGAAAAACCAACAAATCATGTATTTTTGCCCCCATACCCTGTCCCAACACATTGTCAGTTTTAGTCATTATTTCCTACCTGCCCTCGGGAGCTGGGCCAAGCTCCTGGGGTCTTTCTCGGTACCAAAAGATTGAAGAGGCCCACTGGTCATGCTCACACTAGTAACTTCTGAGTGCCTATTAGCTCAGCTCCAATGGTCTCTTCAGCCCTAGTGGCCCAGGTTATTTCTCCATGCCATGACTCAGAAACTTTGAGGAAGCTAGAACTCCCTATGGCTTGCATTTGGCCTCCATAGGTCACCATTTATTTATTTCTAGTGGAAGTCACACCACCTCCCCAAGGTACATTCAAGAAACAAGTGTCCTTCCAGCCTCTGAAACTGCTAACCTTTGATTACTTCTCAGTTTCTGGGAACCCTATCTATGTATCTACGTATCTATGTATCTATCTATCTCTATCATCTATCTATATCTGTATATCTAACAACCAAGGACAGACACTTTTCCTCCCTCTCACCAGTCCAGCTTTCCAACCTTATCATGCTCTCTATAAAAGACCAACAAAGTCTTATTTTTCCAGCAGTTTTTACAAGATTTCCATAGGAAGGGAGGAACTGAGGACTTAGATACTTGTTTGGAAATCTGGAGGGAAAAACTTTCATCCTTTCGCCCACCCATCTCACTTTTCTCAAGCCATCGTAGCATCATTTCTGCTCTTGGAACAGCTCCAGCCTCTTCCTGCCTCGGGAACTATATGCCTACTATTCTCTTTTCTAAAACACTCCTGCTCCAACTCAGCACACACCCTGGCTCCTTTTTGTACTTTGAGTCTCAGCACAAATGTCTTCCTCAAAAATGTCTTCTCAGGCAACCCTATTTTAAAACGTCTTTCTAGTATCTTATTTATTTCCACCAGCATTTCAAACTATCTTGTGTGCTTATCTACTGGTTTATTGTTTGTCTCCCCCAACCAGAAGTCTGTCCTGTTTATCTCATCATTATCCTCTATGCTAGCCAAAATTCCCAGCACATAGTAGGACTTAATACATCTTAGTTGGATGAATGAAGAAATGAGTGAATTAACCCACAAATCCATTTACTGAAATGAATATCAATAAATTATCTTGCCACATTGCCTACTTCAGAGAGTTAGTCTGAGGATAAAATGAGATAAGTTACATGAAAGGGCTCAAAGTGTTTGACAAATGTTAGTGTTATTACTCCAGAGCTGTGGCTTCTTACTGGTCTGCTTCTCTGACACCAAGATTTTTGGAGCCCCTAAACATTCGTCTTTTATCCTTAGAAGAGAGATGTCATGTGACTCTGAAATAAAGCATGAGGAAAGCTGAAGTGTTGTGAAAATATTATACATTCCAGTTCTTTTAAACACTAAGTTTCTCAAAATGTTACTTTATAAGATACCTACCCCTGGCCTTAAAGTACCATGATGTAGACATAGGTGTAAATAGACATAGGGATATAATACATAGATAGATATAGATAGAGAGATATAGATATACATTCTCCCTCCCCCCCCAATCCATCTATCAATATATTTGGAAAGTATAAAACATAATAGAAATAATGAAAAAATAACATCCACAATCTCTTCATCTGAAGATAACCACTGCTGATTTTTTTTTTTTAATGTATGTCTGTATTATTTTAAATTTTTATTTATTTATTTATTTATTTTTGGCTGTGTTGGGTCTTCGTTTCTGTGCGAGGGCTTTCTCTAGTTGTGGCAAGCGGGGGCCACTCTTCATCGCGGTGCGTGGGCCTCTCACTATCGCGGCCTCCCTTATTGCGGAGCACAGGCTCCAGTCGCGCAGGCTCAGTAGTTGTGGCTCACGGGCCTAGTTGCTCCGCGGCATGTGGGATCCTCCCAGACCAGGGCTCGAACCCGTGTCCCCTGCATTGGCAGGCAGATTCTCAACCACTGCGCCACCAGGGAAGCCCTGCTGATGTTTTGATATAATTTTCTTCCTCTTTTTTCTTCCCCATACTTAAGTTTGCTTACTTATTTTTACATTTTTGTGCCCACACTTTATTGCTTATAATACCAATATTTATGATTCACAGAGACTCTGCCTTCTCATTTTAGTTAACAATTTCTGAGTGCTTTCATTTACTGCTGCTGCAAAACAGTATATGAACTTGCCTCCTCCTTCTCTTCCTTCTCTACCTTGTCCTCAGCCCCACCCCACCCCGGACCCCCAGCAGTGGCAAGTACTTGGAAAAGCAGGTGGTCTGGAAATGTTTGTTCTTACACCGGAATGCAATGTTAAGAATCTGCATTTGAGGAAGCAGACCCAAGAATATTGGTAGGACTCAGCCTTACCTGAATCCTTGCTTAACCAAACCATAGGTTCATGACTATAATTCTCAGGACGTCTGTCTAGAGTAGGAAGCAGAGGAAGAAGCAGGCAGCTGAGGCTGGAAAATAACAGCCATAAAAGGCTGACGGTCACTGAGCACTTCCAATGTACCAGGTACTCTGCAAAATCTATTTTTATTGACTGTCTCAATAAATTTTCTCAGATTCCTTTGCAGTGATCATTATTCCTTTTCCTCATTTTTTAGATGAAGAAATTGAGACTCAGAGAAGTTAAGTAACTTGCCCAAGCTCACACGTGTAGTGTGACTTGAACCTATGACCTGTGACTTGAACCCAATCACCTAACTTCAGACCTAAGTTTCTTTCCCTCGCCCCCCAAGAGGAAAATAAACCTGGGGAGATCAAAACACCAAAATGCATAGAGAAACAAACACATACAAGAACTGATTTTGGAAGAAGAAAAGCCCCAGAAAAGGAAAAGACAAGCTGTTGTAGATTTTTACCCTTTCCAAAGAGCATAGATCTTGTTATCTTTCCCTAAGAGCACGTATTTGTTTTGTCTCCAGAATGGAAGAGCCCTCTCACTCAGGACCAGTCAGGCGTGCCAAGACACTGGCATTTTATGAAATGTGTACTCTCCCCTCTGCTCCCAAGTGCTCCTCCCCCTCTTCCCACTTCCTTAACCCATTTTCATGTTGGAATAAATCTCGTCTTAGCAGCCACAAGAGTTCTCCAAACATATGAAAAGGACAAGGATTCCATTGCCTCTTTTTCCTTTTTCTTTCTTGCTTTTCATAGAGTCAACAAAGCCACACCATTCCCAGGTTGAGTAAAGGGGAAAAAAAAGAAAACAAAAAAACTATTCCTGTCAGAATTTTGCTTCTCATGGCACTTGAGGAATTTGGATGGTAGGGCAAGACAGACAGGCTTTTAAAATTCCTTTATTGTTGACACCCCCGATGACTGATACCCTGTCAGCACTCCAGCTGCAAGTCGGGACTAACAGAGCTCTACCCCACGTGCTGCAGAAGCCAGCCAGTGAGTCCGCTCTCCTGCCCATTAGCACAGGGCTTCTGTGTCATCTCAGGACCATTCTCGGACAATTTAGGAGAAAGTAAAAGAAAGATACACAGAGAGATAGAGGAAGAATAGCAATGGTTCCAAAGACACCCATGACAGGCTACTAAATACACACAAAGTCTTGAGCTTACTAGTTCCATCTCTCTCTAGCTTTCTCTCTCTGATGATCTCTGTCTCTGTCTTTTTTTATCTCTCTATCTCTACCTCTCTCTGTCTCTGTTTCTGTCTCTTTCTCTCTTTTCTCTCTGTCTCTGTCTGTCTCTCTCTCATGAACACAAACTCACACACTCACTCACACACACACACACATACACACACACACACACACAGCCTTAAAGTCATATCCTTTGGAAAAATCACATGAAACATGCTTTTCAGAAACCATCTATGCAAAACACCCATCCTCCCACTTTTAATCATTTTCACTTTCTCCTTTTTAAAACTGTCTTTAATCTAGATTTTTTTTTTCACTATAGAATGTGAATCACATACAGCACGCAGCCTAAGAGAAGCATTGAGTGTATCTGTAACCACAATCATTGCTATACTTTATTTTTATTTAAAAAACTCAAAACTGTTATAAACCTTCCTTGCCGTCTCAGGACCAAATGCCAAGTTCCAAACTGAAGTTTTTGTCCCACCGGCCCATAAAAGCAGAGGACTATTCTTTTTTCCCCCTGTGTGTGAATATTTTCTTGATTCTGTACATGATTTATAATCCATGTTTCTCTTGGTGGCATTTATGTCATGTTTCCCAATAGACCGACCATATGCTCCTAGAGGACTGAATCCCACTGTATCACTCCTCATTCTTACATAGCTTCACAACCCAAAGCATCATTCCTATACGTAAGAGCCTGGTGTGATGCTGCTAGCCAAGAAGGATGCTACTAGTATTTGTCTTGTCTGTAACACCAGTATTATTAAGGAATTCGGTCCAGTGAAAAACATGCCACTGAGATTCACAGATGGGCTTTATTCCAACCCAACATCTGCACTGAAAATAAAAGTCCTTCAAATAGTCCCCAGTGTTTCCTTTGTTAGTCCCATAGTTTGTGCCATAAAGTCAATCTCAATGGGCTCCAAATGCTATTTGTGGGGAGTGGGCATCCCCTTCACTGAGCATGGATGATGCTTGGGGTGGGCAAAGGTATTAACAACTATCAGGGGCAGTTTCTAATGGTGCTTTTCTAATTGTTTTGATACTTCATTTCTAGCATGGTTTCTATTAAAAAAATGGTGGCACTTATTTTTCCAAATTAATACTACTTCTATTGCTTTCTTGATGTATAATTTATTAAGGTATTATTTGCATATAACAAACTGCAGATATTTAAACTGTACGCCGTACCAGTGAAACCATCATCATAATCAAGGTACCAAACATTTCCATCACTCCCAAAAGTTTCTTTCTGCCCTTTTTCAATCTATCACTAGCTCTGTCCCATACTCAGGCAACCACTGCTCTGTGTTCTGTCACTCTAGATGAGTTTGCATTTTCTAGTCTTTTATATAAATGGAATTGTACATGAGTGTTCTATTTTCAGTCTGACTTATTTCACTTAGCAAAATCATCTTGAGTTTTACCCATGTCGTTGTATATATCTGCAGTCTGTTCCTTTTAAATGTGAGTAGAATTCCACTGTATGATGTACTCCACTTTTTTTATTCATTCACCTGTTGACCGACGCGTGAATTGCTTCCAGTTTAAAGTTACTAAGAACATTTAGGTACAAATCTTTCTGTGGACGTAGGGTTTATTTCTCCTATGGAATTGCTAAGTTATATCATAGGGGTATTGGATGTCCAGCTTTAGAAGCAAAGAGCCGAACTGGTTTCAAAAGCAGCTGTAACATTTTACACTCCCTCCAACACTATTTTGATGGTTCCATTTGCTCCGCATTCTCACCAACACTTGGTATCTCCAGTCTTTTCCATGTTAGCCATTCTCAAGAACATGAAATGGTATTGTGGTTTTATTTCTACTTCCCAGATGACTAGTGATATAGATCATCTTGTCCATGACTAGCTGGTCATTTATAAATCTTCTTTTCTGAACTGTTCGTTTAAATCTCTGCCTGTTTTTTATTGGGCTGTCTGTCTGCTTAGTCTTGACTTGTAAGAGTCCTTTATATATTCTAAATACACGTTCTTGGTCTGATTTATGTATTATTTACAATAGCACTTAAAAATCACTTCTTAAGAGTGTTTGACTGCAATTGCTTGATTGGGTGTCAGAAATCTTGATAATGAAGTAGAGGTTTTGGAATCATTCGTTAAATAGCTGCTTAGTAACTTCAAAGTGCCAGAAACTCTAAGACAAAATAAATAAATAAAAATAAAGACCACTGAGACAATACTTGCCATCAAGGAGCTCACTGTTATAGGGGAAAACAAAATACTAAACACAAACACACACACACGGGCATACATACACAAAATATATTGATAATTAAGATATTAACAAAAGACACAAGAGAGGCGAAGAGGGAGCAATGAAGTTATTTTGCCTAAAGGTCGACGTCAGTGAAGGCTTTGAGAAGAGATGCCATTTGAGCTGAGCATATAAGGATGGATAGAATTATGCTACATACAGAAACTATGCTAAAAAAAAGCACAGCCCTATTGAAATACTGTATGAATTTTTAATTTGAGCTGGAACATCTTAAATTAAAATGCTTCACGTCACTGTAGGACCTTGGGATCCTCTGGGTACAGCCTTACAGACATCAGTTGCTAAGAGGTAGCGGTTCCCTAAAGCAGGGTCTACCTTTACAGGAAAGCTATATGTTCCTTGGTCTCTAGTTTATTGCCTTGTACCTAGTAGTGCTCGGTAAATGTACTAAACAAATCTAATACTAAATAAATAGATAACTATTTAATTAAATTAACTAATAAATAAATGAATGCTTTAGTTCATTGTGAGGGATTCAAAACTGGCACAATACAAACTTTTTTAAAAAATGAACTACTAAGGCAGATAAGCCCTGTGCCCATGAGCATAATGGGCATAAATGACAAACACAGGGAAGAATGTACCCTCCTTTTGAAGCTTCTCCCAGACATTCCATTTAAGGGGAAACAGTTATAGCCCCTACTGTACTGCAATAGCAGCTCAGTCATACCCCTTATCCCTTTATACAGGACTGTTGTGTTATAGCCTGGGAGTTAATGCACTTAGGGACCATATACTATTCATCTTTGCATTTCCAATATTTCCTGCAAATAGCTCAGTTCCTGACATACATTGAGTACTCAACAAATGCCTATTATTTTGGAAGTAAATTGAATATCCCTAAATATAATATTGTATTTAAAGTAGTCAGTGTCATATGAGATGTACATATAATGTCCTGTGGGAGGGTAAACGAAGAAGAGATTGATTACATCAGGCTTGGGTGAGGTGGCATTAGAGAGGGCTCTTAATGGAAGAGAAGGATTTGGACAAGGTGTAACATGAGAAAAGAGAACTTCAGGTAAAGGGAAACAGTGTGAGCAGAAATGGGTACATATTGGGTTTCTGAGTGATAAGAGTCTAGATTGATTTGGCCAGTTCCAAGGATTCATCTATTAATTGATTCATTAAACAAATACATATTCAGCACTAAAAGGAATTATAGATTATGAAAATACTTTGGCAAGAAAGAACACCCTCCCATACATTAAGCAAGCAGGTCAACTTGCCAAAGCTCCACAGTTGCCAAAAGCAGAAAACAAAACATGATGGACTTGAACAAGACAGTTCATTACCCACAGCACAGGAAACAGCAGAAGCCTCCCCATAGCTGTGCTAGTTTCCCTGTCTTAGAGTGCCCCTGTCCCAAAGGGGTGTTGCAATGAACACAAATAACAGCTACATGAATAGTGGGTTGTAGTGCCACAGGGGAACCCAGAGCTCAAGGCTCAGCACCTTTTATAGCAGGCAATAAACAAGCCAGTCCCCTTCCTCTAGTGAGCAACCAGTTTCCATGCAATCAGGCTGCAGTCACCTTGACCTACTTAGTTGCCATGTGACTAGCTACAGAAACAGCTCAGGGCCAAAGGATAGTTAGACCTTATGGTTGGCATATTCAGTAAGGATATGCAGGGATCCTCCTGGCCCACAATGAACAGCACCTCCACCGCCCCCCGCCACACCAAATACTTGAAGGGCAGACTAAGAAGTCTAGATTTTCATTTGGTTGTAATAAGGAGTTGCTGGGAAGTTTTGAGCAAAAGAATGATTTGAGTGATTTGAGTAGAGGGGCATCAGAGAAAGACTAAGCTGATGGACATATACAGAACAGAATGAAGCAGAAAAGACGGAAGGCAGAGGGATTAGAAAAACATTAGAGAGAGTCTTTCCTTCAGAGCAAAGAGTGGGGAGGAAACCAGTGAGAGAGCCCGCCTGGAACTGGGCTGTGATGGGTGACCACTTAACACAGCATGAACAAGGAAGGGGGAGGAGGGACTTCTTAGCAGCTCCAGGTTTTCTGCTGACACTTGACTCATGAAGGTACTTAGTGTGAGAGAAGTAAAGGACGTAGGATGAGCATGAGTTGGGGAAACTGGAGACGTGTAGTAACGTGTAAAGGCTGGAGGGGAGAAAGGAGGCTGGAAGGAAGAAGGAGAAGGGAAAGGTGTGTTTAGAAGTCAATAAGACTAAAACCACAAGTAACTCAAAATAAGCCACTTTATCCCTTTTCAGTTCCAAGGCAGGTGGAAGTTTGCATCTTTTCTGGGAGGCTAAAGTGATAGCTCAAAAGGCTTCAGCTTCTACCTTGCCCACATACCCACTGTTAGGTAGCTTCTTCGCTTCCACCCACTTTTTCCATCAGTCAAGGTCATCCTACCACTTGTTGGAGTCCCTGGAGCCCAGGAGAGCACGAGACTCCAAGGGCTGCCTTAGGGTCACGTCACCCACTTTAGTGCAGTAGTTTTGTCTTTCTCAGCCTTAAGAATATTTTCCTTTTCCACTCTTGGCACTGTCTGACCAAGAAAACAAATATTCCTGTTTGCCTGTTGTTTTTTGTTTTTTTTCTGCTGGTGAATCTGTCTTTTAACAGTTTCATTTGTGTTACCCTGAGCAGTGGATCTGGGAAATGGCTTTCCTATTCACATGGAAATTACAGGGCCATTCTTCTGTTTTTCCCCTTCACTTAGGAGCTGACAGGTGGAGCCCAGAGCAGAGATTTGTTCAGAATTATTCTGTAGACAATGAGGACTCTAAGAGGACCTTACCTCCCATTTTCATGTTGTCACCATTTTTCTCTGATTTCTTAACAAGAAAAAAATCTGGCAATTTGAACTAAAGGTGGAAGATTAAACAGTATCTGTCATAATAAATACAAATGGGGAGGACCTTTTCCATCCTCTGCTCTGTCTGCAGGAACTTGCACAACTGCAATGCTTTTGTCTTTTCCTACAGAGGAGGGAACTAAATGCATTTAATTTTGACCCTTAACTATTTAATTTTGACCCTTCACTATTTTGAGACTGTCTTTCTTGAACAGTGATTTAGCAAAACTTGTTTTTCGGTAACTATGCTAGTTTGGTTTGTCTGATACAGAGAAATGCTTTATAAGGAATTCCTTCATTAAGAAAGTTCCATAAGGTAACCAAGCACACATCACCTGTGACCCATTATTTGGTACAGTTTATGAAAATTAAGCCTATTGAGAAAATGAGCACCAACAGCCTTGGGTGAGAGAAAGACCTATAAGATCTGGGTTTTAGTCTCAACACAACCAGTCCTTGGCAAACCAGATAATCCCTCTAATCTTTAGTTTTCCTCTGTCTTTAAATGGGAATAAAACCACTTGCCCTATGTGCCCCACAGGGATACTAAAAGTATCAGAAGAGAGAATATAAGTGAAGTGATTTGAAGAATTGTGAAATGCTATAAAGCAGGAAACAATGGCAGTCTCGAAAATATCACCTCATCAAAAGTGAGAAGGAATGTATATTTGAATGAGCTTACCTTTAAAAGGTTTATCTGGTACTTGATTGCAAAATTTCATACCTGTATATTGAGGAACAAACATTGTGGTTCATAAGATAAAACTACCTGATGGTATTTCTAAAGACCTCAACCTTCATATAGGTGAAATATGAACCATAAAAGATAATTACTCTTATTTTTTTCACTGTTTTCTTTTTGAACCTTTGATTTCCAGGAACTCTAAAAAAATGAAGGGGATACTGCCTATTTAATATACTTCATTGAAAAAAATTTATCTTAGGTTTCTTTTGTCTTCCTGAAGTAAAATATGTCCAGTTCTGAAAATAAGTATTTCCTCAGAGAATGATCTAACAGAAATCCAAGAATAAAAGAGATCACTCTTGTCCTTCTCCATTATTAATTCCTATATGGTGGGTAGATCCAAAAATAACCTGGAGGAGAAATAGAGGAAGAAAGCCTAATCAATGTGTATGGAAAATGTTGGGAGGAAAGAAGTACGAATGGATTCATGGATGGACTTGGAAAAAGGTGAAAACGCCTTGTTTTCCTGATTAATTCATGATATAGGTTGTGTTACTGTATGAATGTGATTGGGAAACTCTGACTTATATCTGGATGCCAAAACTCATAACTTGCACTAGCAGTCATTTGTTTGAAAATAGGGGAATAAAGGTCTTTTTTTTTCCTGTCCCTTTTTATTACCCTCCAATTCCTCCACTGGTTCCAGACTGAGCCATATTTGAGATTGCCAATCTAGACCGGTTTAAAATGTACACTGTGAGGAGAAGATTCTAACAGCCAAAACTAATTTAATATTCTTGATTTGGGTTGCCATTTGGCCGCAGTGTTCCCTACTGTGGAGAGCAAGGTTACAAGGGGATTACAGAAGAGTTGTATTTAACTTTGGGGGGTGACAGGTGTTTTTACACTCTTTATTGTCATGATGACTTCACAGATGCACACATATGTCAAAACTTACCAAACTATACATTTTTAATACGTTCAGTTTATTGTGTATAATTTGTATCTCAGTAAAGCTGGTAACAGTAATATAATAATTCTTAAATGAAAAAAGTTAATGTAACTTTACAATGAATTATTCTGGGGCAGGTCAGTGGGACTCTTGTTCTCCCACCTAGTAAGATCTGTTTTCTTTATTTTTTAGCAATTTTTAAAGGCATTCATAATGACCTTTTGTTTAACAAACCTCATCTTTCTTTTATGTTTATACTAGTATCCAATAGGATATCTCTTGTTCCCCATTTGAGCAATTAATTGCTCCATTCGCTTCCTATTGCTTCATAATAAATTACCACACATTTAGTGGCTTAAAATGACAGACATTTATTATCTCATAGTTTCTGTAGGTCAGATTTCCAGGCATGACCTGACTGAGTTCTCTGCTTAAGACCATGCAAAGCTGAAATAAAGGGATTGGTCAGGCTGGGGTCCCATCTGGAGCTGAGAGCCGCCGTGCAAGCTGATTCAAGTAGGTAGAACTCAGTTCCTCGTGGCTATACACCTGAGGTCCCATTTTCTTTCTGGCAGCTAGAAATCAGTCTCAGGTCCTAGCCACATGGCCCCTTCCATGGGCAGTTTACAACATGGCTTTTTGCTTATTTCTAGGCCATCAAGAGTCCTTGTCTCTTTGAAGGACTTACCTGATTATATTGGGCTCACCCATGAAAATCTACCTCCCTTTCAGTTAACTGAAGGTCAACTAATTAGGAAACTTAATTACATCTACAAAATCCCTTTTGCTATAAAATGTAACATAATCATGGGAGTCATATCACACTGCATTTGTAAATCCTGCTTACTAGGGGCAGGATTCTTAGAGGCCATCTTAGAATTCTGCCTACTACAATTATGTGTAACTAAAACAAGATTTTTCACTTGTTTATACAGATTTTCTCTTTTGCTCTCTTGTCCAGGTTTCAGATATTAAATATTCACTTTAACTTTATTTTTATCATCTTTGGTAGTGGCAGAACAGGAGGAACACTGAAAAGATCCAAAGAATAAGAAATGCTGAAGTGTGTGATTAAAAGTTGAGCCTATTCTATCAATACTCATGAAGTTTCCGAATTTCTAGCTTGGGCATTCTGAACACGTGTAAAGTGGCTTTTATTAAGAAGACAATTAGAGATCCATGCCTGTAAATAAAAGACAGTACCAGGATAAGCCAGAATCAGACACTAGCACTGATCTAATACTGGAGTGAAGGCTAAGGGGCAGGTCGGGTTGAGAATTAATGATTCTGCCTAATCAGAAAGGCTTACCAAGGAAATGTCACAATACAGTTTTCAAGGGACAAAGATACTAGAAAAAGTGCTTTATCTGGGTACATCACAGCATTGGGTGGGTAAGTCAGGCAACATAGCCAAGCAAATATCTTACTGGTCAATCTACAAATAGGGGTTCTAAGCCAAAACCTCAGCTCCTTGGGAAATGCAATCGGCAAGTGCAAGTAAGTGTGTGAACCACTAGAAATGAACTGGGATGTTAGGCACATTAGCCCCCCAAAATGGAAAAGGGGGAGCCCAGATAAATGAGTAGAGGCAAAGGTTAGGAAGGAAGGGTTAGCTCAGGAATTCAAGCACAGATCCCACTTAGTCAGAGTAAGGGTCTGGGCATGAAGAGTCATATCAGTCAGGGGAGGTTAGGTTGTGTTGCAGTAACAAACAATCCCAAAACACTACAACAAAATTTAATTCTTTCTCATACACTCTTATGGACCTAGGCATCTTTCCAAGGCAACTGTCCTCCATGCAGAAATTTAACAGTTTAGGTTGACAGAGGCTCCACTATTCTGTAGCTAAACGATTCTCCTTATGGTTGGGGGAGAGCATGAGAAGCATAGAAGTAAAGGGCACCATTTCTGATCACATTATGCTGTCTGAAGGGAGCTACATGGCCATCCCTCTCCCTGTGAGCCTGAAGATTTTGGTGAGCAGTACTAGTGTTGACCACAAAATCTGATTATGACCTAGAAGTTACTTTGCAGAAGCATTAAAAGTAAGATTCTGGAGCCCAAATGTCTGGGTTTGAATGCTAACTCTTATTATTATTAGCTGTGGGCCATGGATAAGTTTGTCAACCCCTTTGACTTACTTTCCTCATCTTGAAATGGGTAATAATAGTACCAATCTCAAAGGATTCTTATAAGGATTAAATGAGTTAATATATGTTATGTGCTTCGTATGCAGTAAGCATTATGTAACCGATGACCATTATTATTAGGGTATGAAAATCGGGATCCAGTGGTTAGCCCAGAAAGAGGTAAATTATCATTAGAGTTGATGGGTGACTGTGATCTGTTTTAGGCCACTACAACCCTATTAAGTCTAGTATTTCACTCTTTCTTGAATTGTTAGACCACTCACGACTGCAATGGTCCATGCTATTTCCTCTCCCTGGAACGCCCACTGGCCTTCTTCCTCCTGGTAACTCTTATGTCTCATTCAAGATGAAAACTCTATAAACCTTTTTCTAATCCCACAGGCAGAATTACTGCTTATCTCCTATGAGGGTATAATTAAAATAATAACATTTATCAAGTACCTATAGACACTCTACAAGGCACTTTACCTGGCTTATTGACCACCTACTATGTGCCAGATACTGTTCTACTTGGTAGGGATATAGTAGTGAACAAAATAAAATGCTTGCCCTTATGGAAGTTACATTCATTCCAGTGTAAACATCTATGTAATAAGCATTATTAGGAAAGTTTATGTCAGAGAAGTTAAGCGACTTGCCCAAAGTTTCACCTCAAGTAAACATCAAAATCAGTATTTGAAATTAAGCCCGTCTAATTCCAAGGTGCTCACTAATAACTGCTGAGTAATATTTTCTCTGGGTTCCATCAAGCCCTTAAGACAAAGTATGTAGTTGCAGAGTAATGTCTCTCCCAAGAAATTGTGAGCTTTTCAAGGGCAGGGCACATGTAAAATGTTGAATTTAATAAATTAATAATAACCTGTTATTAAGGTCCTCCAAATAATTCAAGGCTTGGGGACTAAGTCTACAAGTTAGCATCAACTAAAGTATGGACCAGGAATGAGTTATGGGCAGATCTGTAAGGGGGAGATGAGCTGCAGGGGGCCAGGAAAATGAGGGAAATAAGACTGCCATCCGGCAGGCTATCTTAGGCCCAAATGTGCAAAAAGCAAGTTTATCTTTGAATTTTTTCCTGTCTTTCATTTCTGTGTTCTGTTCTCCCGTCCTGTGGCCCCCCTCTTACCAAGTAGGCTAAGCTTTTTAAAAGGAAAAATGTTATTAATGGGAACAAAAGGATCCCTAATGGTGGAGCAGAAAATAGAGTGAGGAAAAGTTCCCATATTCCAAGTTTGTGGACAATTCTTTTGAAGGGAGGAGGGCGGAAAAAGGCTTCCCAGCAACCTTAAGTCACACTGAATGGGCAACCTTTTCTCCTGGCTGTAGGCTTGCCCAGAGAACAAGCATAGGCTCCACCAAAATGAGGTAGAGACAGTATATACGTGTGTGTGTGTTAACGACTAATATCCTGCTGTTTGCTGTTGCTGCAGAGTGCTACTCTTAACAGCAGTGGTTCCCCTAGAGCTATTGGTGAGTCACCTACAAACCAGAAACTCTCCTGGACAATCTGTAATAATGGTGCTTTGCCCAGCTGAAATCTTCCATGAGTGATCTATCTATACAAGATCCTTTGTAAGCCTCTTATAGAGGAGGAATAAAGTGGATGAAAATGCAGCAACCCTAGATAGGATGGGCCAAACATCATTCTTCCAGGCTGTACTTAAAGAGCTCTGCAACTCCCTAGTAAGAAGAGGTCAGCTATTAATAACAGAACTACAGTTTTTAATACTGAACTCACACCATGTGTGTCATTTATAGGTTTCTGTATGTTATGTGTATCCACTCAGGAGATGTACAGTGTGCACATCCATCCAGTGGTGTGCTAAAGCCAGCCCCTACGGGCTCACATGAGCTGACTGTTCAATCTTGTCCTAACTCCACATTCAGTGATGTCACTGTAGTAGCTTGAAATTGGCCATAGCGGGAGTATTTACACCATGGAAATTGCCAAACATTATAGATTTGGGCTTTCTCGTTTGTTTGAGAGCCAGTTATTAAGCATTTACTAGCATACCACTATGTGAATATATTTGGGGGTATAAAGATATATGTATAGGGACCTCCCTGGCAGTCCAGTGGTTAGGACTTCGCCTTCCAGTGCAGCGGGTGTGGGTTCAATCCCCGGTCAGGAAGCTAAGATCCCACATGCCTCATGGCCAAAAAACCAAAACATAAAACAGAAGCAATACTGTAACAAATTCAGTAAGACTTTAAACATGGTCCACATCAAAAAATCTTTAAAAAAGAAAAAGATATATGCATATATATACATCCATATATATATGTATATGTATATGCACATACAAACACACAAATATGTATATGTGTATAAATACATGTATTTATATATATATATAACGTGTGTGTATATATATATGTATATGTGGTATACATATTCTATCATAAGTGAATGGTCTTCCATCTTAACTGTATAGTATGAGTTCATTTCTAAATTAACCATTTTGTATTACTAGTAAAATGTTTTAACTTTTAAAACCCTTGCATAATATACAAAGATAAATATATGCATTTTCCAAAATTTTTCTGTAACTACCATGTAATGAACAAAAATCAGTAATAGCCATGAATATATATTTGGATTAAGTAAATCTCAACTGACCACTACAAGTAAGGTCACGTGCTCAGAGTAGACGATGTAAGAAAGTGTGTAACCCTGTGCAAAACAATAAGCCCATTTAAAAGCTCAGGTCACTGTGCTTCAGCCTTCTTTTTTTTTTTTCTTTCTATAAATTTATTTATTTATTTATTTACTTTTGGCTCCGTTGGGTCTTCATTGCTGCCCGCGGGCTTTCTCTAGTTGTGGATAGCGGGGGCTACTCCCGGCTGTGGTGCGCGGGCTTCTCACCGCGTGGGCTCAGTAGTTGTGGCTCGCGGGCTCTAGAGCGCAGGCCCAGCCGTTGTGGCGCACGGGCTTAGTTGCTCCGTGGCATGTGGGATCTTCCCCGACCAGGGCTTGAACCCGTGTCCCCTGCATTAGCAGGCGGACTCTTAATCACTGAGCCACCAGGGAAGCCCTGCTTCAGCCTTTTTTACCTTTAAAAGCAGAGTTAACAGTGTCCAGGGCTGTTCCCCTACCAGGCAGGTCTGTGCCCAGGGTAGAGAAAGACAGGTTTTCCCAACACTGCACACAACCTGGAAGGCCCTAGAGCTGCTGATGGGCTTCTAGACCTCCGAGCCAGGTGCTTATGAGTTTCTCTAATAATGTGTCAACACAAGTAATTGGCCCAAGCTCCACTGACTCTCAACAATAGAAGAAAACACTTTGCAAGTAGGGGAGTGGGAGGAAAGAACTTAAATCAAACTCGGAGCTTAGTACCTGCCAGATTTAATCCCTTCTTCTTCTCTGCAATGACAGAGTTAATGAGTGGATTGCAAGATTTTACATTTCACCTCTGATGTTTTAAATACCTCAGATAATAATAGGAATACATTTATATAGTGCTTTATATGTGTTGGCTCATTTAATCCTCACATCAATGTGAGAGAGAAGTATTAGCCATGTTTTACAGCTGTGGAAACAGAAGCTTGGAGAGATCAAATGACTTCTCTAAAATCACACGGCTGGTAACTGAGAGGTCTCCCAGTTCCAAGCTCAGCGATCTTTCCTCCACACATGCCCAACTTTTGTTAGGCCAAAATGGACTCCTGCCTTTTAGCCACAAGTGGAAATCAGTCACTGATCTAGGTAAACTGAGGCAGATTTAGGGAGAAGCTGCCCCCAACCCAGACCTCACTAGACTGCGCCCATGCCCCTCGCTAATCTTCACAGTGTTCCCCAAATCAGAACCAGTCATCAAAATGTCAGAACCCTGAACTTCAAATGCTCATTCACATTAATGCACAAATTACTGTAATAACTTAAAGTATTCACCTGTCTATACCTTCATTTTAGAGGTAATCAAAGCCTTACTTACCCAAGAGGAATAGCATTTGGGCATGCAGTGGACATCAAATGTGTGGCTACAGAGCTAGAATCCCCACAGAGCTAGCTAGCTGTCTAGTTCCACTTACATGAATGGCTTAATTTCTAAGATCATAGCCAAGATGTGCTAGAAAAGGAGACCTATTCAAATGGCTTGTCCAGATCTACTTGCACCTGCCGAACCCCTTCGAGCATCTTCACCTCAGCAGGAAAATCAATAGTCCCAGTACTCACAGAGAGGAATTAATATTTAGGCTCTTATTTTGTTCAACGGTATCATGAAAGTCTTCTTAGTTCAACAGCTCAGTCTCAGATATTTGGAATTTGCTTTTCTGTCCCTGCCTTCCTCCCACCCACAGTGATTTGAGAGATATAAATTAGGAGTTCCTTGTGTGATGGTGATAGTTTACTCTATTCCTACCCACCCTCTCCTTTCAAAATGGAACATGATTTCTTCCTTTGGTAATAGAGTGGATTGTGGTTGTCATGTAGATAAATGCAATAGAGTTTCACACCTTGTTCGCTTTGAGTTACTAGGTAGGAACTCCCAAGAAGCAGCTCCATTTAAAAAGAATGCAGGTGCTTTGATGCCATGCCAAGGACTACATTTCTGAAGAAACAGTGTTTTCATGGCAAATCCAGGAAGCAGAGTCTCTTGCCATCATCAAAAAAATACCCACTACGTAGCGTAACAAAAGCAATGCGCACCTGACATCAAATGGAGCCCCCTTTCTCCAGCAGTATCTTCAATCACAAATCTAATCAGGCATATAACCTGTTCTAAAAGAATCTAAAAAGTTTGCTAACCACAGTATGACTTTCCTTTCCAATTTTTTTTTGCTGTGGCTGCATTTTTTGGAAGCCTCAAGTGCAGAGCTACTTTGTAAGCTTTTTCCCTTCCATAACCCCCCTTCCAGAAAAGACGTTGACTCTCAAACATGTTGACTTATACTTAAATGAGATCCCCTTAAAGATAAGTAAGAAAAATAACATCCATTTCAAGTGTTTCTTTCTCACCTAAAAGAAGGTAAAGAAGATATTTCCAAGCCATTAAGGGTGTGTGCAAGAAAATTGGTAGAAGGAAAGCAAAATGGGACACGTGACCCTTATTAAGATTGACGAGCTCAGGAGAATCTAAAAATAGTCATTCAAACTTGGCATATGTGGACTTGCATGGAAAGTTTGTGCCTGAATTTTGTTTGAAGATACAATGTTGACAGTAAATGAAATGTTGCTGCAGAGTAATCTAATCCTGAAAGAATCTCCATATTGACCATCCATTGATGGCTGATGCAAGGTGGTCTCACACATTGACTGGAAAAGCTACCCAAAAGTTTCAGCCTGGTGAGTTCAGAATCATCTTGGTTACACCCAGTGTGAAATTTTATTACGTTCAAAGTAAATTTTCAAAAATATATGAACATCTGGAATAGAACTGAGAGTCCATAGATAAATCCACACATTCATGGCCAGTTGATTTTCAACAAGGGTGCCAAGACCATTTAATGGAGAAAGAATTGTCTCTAACAAATGGGGCTGGAACAAATAGATGCCCACACAAGAGACTGAAGTTGAAACCCTACCTCCCATAATATACAAAAATTAACTCAAAGTGGATCAATAACTAAATATAAGAGCTAAAACTATAAAACTCTTAGAAGAAAGCATAAGGGTAAATCTTCATGATCTTGGATTTGACAATGGTTTTTTAGATATGATGCCAAAAGCATAAGCAACAACAAAAAAAGATAAATTAAACTTCATCAAAATTAAAAATTTTGTGCATGAAAGAACATTATCAAGAAAGTAAAAAGATAACCTACAAAATGAGAGAATATATTTGCAAATCATATCTCTGATAAGGGACCAGTACCCAGAATAGGTAAAGAACTCTTACAATCAATAACAAAAAGACAACACAATTAAAAATTGGGCACAGGATTTGAATAGACATTTCTGCAAAGAAGATATACAAATGGCCAAAAAACATTTGAAAAGATGTTCAACATCATCTGTCATTCAGGAAATGCAACTCAAAACCACAGTGAGATACCACTTCACACCCACTAGGAAGGGTAGCATGAAAAAAATGTAAAATAAGTGTTGGTGAGGATATAGAAAAATTGGAACTTTTGTACTTTTCTGGTGGGAAAGTAAAATGCTATAGCAACTGTGGAAAACAATTTGGTCAATTCCTCAAAATTTAAACGTGAAATTATCCCATGGCACAGCAATTTCGCTCCTATGTATATAGCCCCCCAAAATTGAAAATAGGACTCTAACAATATCTGTGCACAATTGTTCATAGCAGCACTATTCACAACAGTCAAAACCTAAATGTCCATTAACAAATGAATGGATTTTTAAAATGTGGTACATTTATACATTGGAATATTATCCAGCCATAAAAAGAAATGAAGTACTGATACACGCTACAACATGAATAAACCTTGAAAACATTTTGCCGAGTGAAGGAAGTCAGACACAAAGGATCTATTTTATATGATCTTATTTATATGAAAGATCCGGAATAGGTAAATACATAGAGACGGAAAGTGAATTGGTGTTTGCTGGGGATTGGAGGGAATGAGGAGTAACTGCTTAATGGGTACCGGATTTTATTTGGGGATGACGAAAATGTTTTCAAACTAGATAGATGTGGTGGTTTCACAACACTGTGACTGTACTAAATTCCACTGAATTTTTCACTTAATAATATTTAATTGTATGTATGTGAATTTAACCTGACTAAAAAAATTACTTGGACAAGAATCAGAAAATCCTTGGAATTTCTCTTAAGAGCCAATGGTCTATTATGAATTTTAATGTCCAATCAAATCATTTTTCTTTACTTTCTCCTTTTATTCTGTTTGCCTTTTTGTCCAGGGATATAATTTTTGCTCTCCTTAGACTCTGCTGTAAGAGTACCAAACATAAGCCAGAAGACACCATCAATGACAGCAGACTGTATCCCCTCTGGACAGAATCTTCACTGTATTCCCTCTTGTAAATGGAATTTGGATGCCCTCACTGAAATAGATGCCTATGGTTTTACTTGTCCATAATAGCATCACCCATTCCTACTCCTATATCTAATAAAGGCTTCCCCAGCCCAAGTGGTTCTAGCAGGTGCTGGCAGTTGCAGCATGCAGGCTGCTTACCTCTCCCCTGCCCCTGCCATAAAGTCACTCACATGACTCAAGTGAGAGCCAGTCTTGGGCACAGTTCAAGAATAGGCGTGTGACTCAAGTCATGACAGTCAGATGCCTTCACCAAGCTTTGTTAAACTCAAGCTGGAAGAAGAGAAATTGCTCCCCTTTGGCTAGCAAGACATAAGAATGGAGTTCAGAGTTGCCTATGGCCTCTGAATACCACCGACACCTCTTTGAGATGTACCAATACATCTTTGAGAGAATGGAGCAGAAGCTAGCTTTCAGGGGAAAATAAAGCAAAAGATAGCTAGGGAAAGTAGTCCTGGTGCTATTCACATCTCTGGTTCCAAGTGACACAAAGGTCAGTACCACCAAATGACTTTTCTGAAGTATTCTTATATAAGCCAAGCCAAATTTATCCCTTTTGTCAGACATTTTGGCACTTAGGAAGGGCTTAACTTATGTGCACAGATACAGCTGATACTATAGGTATTGATTTTTTTTTTAACTGCAGAGAGTAATCGAATACCAGAGCCAACTCTTTGGTCCTACTCTCCTCAGACTTCAGAGCCTCATCATTTAGGGTTTGGGTTTGGGTGAAAGAGATACCAGTTCTTCACATTTCTGCTCACACTCTCCAAAATTAAGTTGATGTGGAACCTCCTTGTAACAAGACACCTAGATTGAAGATTTGAAATCCTTTGAAAATCTCTGGAAACCTACCTTAGAATAAATTATGGGCCCATTCCCAGGCAAATCTATCTAGAACTTCATTGCTGGAAAAGTCAATATCATTTTCTATCTACATTATCTTTAATGTTAGTTACACAACTCCTTGAAAACAATCTGTCATTTATTTGTGCTTGGCATTATCAAGGCATTCAATAAGTTATTTGCTACATGAGAGTCTTTTGTTGTGAGTTGCATGTTAGGTTAAGGATAGAAATGGGGATGAAACAGTTAAGAGACAATTCCTAGGAACTTAATTGAGATGCACTGATCTTATGGGGAAAAGAAGAAAATATGCTGTCATATGTTACATTTCAATTTATCTGTTTTCTGTAGAGGGAAGGAATAAGCATTTATTTTAAAAGACCATGGATTATAAACTATAATAGATAATTTCATATGCATAATTTTGTCTAATTATCACAACCAGCATGTTGGGAGGATATCATTAGTTGTATTATTACACACAAAGAAAATAAAACTCAGAAACACAAGTAATTTACCCAGGGTTAGAGAAAAATATGGAATTCAGGCATTGCTATCTCTGAACTAAAATTGGTCTCTCTTCACTGTAAGTCCTTCCTGAGATTTGATTATAATATCTGTGCTATGAAGGATTTGAACTAGATCAGCGTGCACAAATATACAGCACATAAACCAACTACTCTCCCCATGGTATCCCTGGTGGCCATTGTTAAAAATCGATTACGTTATTTTTCTCTGCTGAGCCCTGACTCAGAATCCCTGTAAATAAGATGCTCCAGAAACAATTCTTCCTATCAAGCAGAGGTTACACTCATGTTCCATTCTATTCTTATTCTGAAAATGACACTAAGCCCATTCCCAGGCCTCCAGATCCAAGCTAAGAATTTCATATAACAGCAAAGCAGATCTAAAGAGGTCATCACCCTTGACTTCACAAAGCAGATGCCCTAACACTGGGACCCCCTCTGCCAGATAGTCTGTGGAGCCATTGCTCCTCATGAAAGAACTCCTTGCCCTCAGAAACACCAGACACTGGCAGCTCTAGATCTCAGTGCAAAGTAGGTCCAGAAACTTAAACCCATATAGAAGCCAATGTTTGTTTCTTGGCTGTTTCAAATCTGACAAGGTAAGGTGAAGTATGATGGACGGAAGCGAACAGGAGGAAACAGGAGTTTGAGCGCCGGGCAATTTGGGTAGCTTGGCAATGTCAGCTGGCAGGAGCTGGGGAGCAATCAGGGACCCAGCATTTTCAGCACATTCACATCTCATTTTGTCCTTCCTCACCCTTGGCCTAGAGAATATGCCGAGGTGATTTCAAGCAAAGCCTCAAATTCAGTCTTGATGAAAGAGGCAGTATTCATTTTGAATTATGTTTGCAAAAGGCTGGGGGTGGAATATTAGAGGGCAGGAAAGGTGAAGCAATGGGGTGATGTCATTTGGAGTGGAGGTATTTTGCATAATAGAATTTTCTCCTATGTAGGGCATTGTAGAGAGTGACATTTCAAAAGAGCACAGCTAAAACAGAAGGCCATCAAATGCAGTGGAGTTATCAAACTTGAGAATGCTTTGGATAAAACCTAATAACCCAAGTGCTAAGCCAGCCTGTCACTTCAGCAGCATCACTGTGCTATACGCCACCTTCTTTAGAATTCTACAAGCATGGAGCTGGAAGTCCAGTGGCTTTCAAAATTATATTAGCAGTTAAATATTTGATAAAGTGAAACCCTATATATACACCTATATCCAGTGAAGCCTTCCTGACCTCCCATTCTGCGGCAGACAAGGCACAGGATCCTTTAATAGTATCTAAACAAATTCATGTCATAATGAAATAGACAAAATATGTCACATGACTTGTTCAAGACCCAAACCTACCATTCACTAGCGTGACCCTGAATATTAATGCCCCGTGAACCTTGATAACTGCATTTGTAAATTTAGGGCTTGATGTGATATTATAGTAGAAAAAGAAATATGTGAACAAAACCTTTATCTCTGATAAAGGATATCTTTTTTTAACCAAAAAGGAATGAGAAGAGAATAGATTAAAACTATTTTTTGTTTGTTTTTTTGTTTTCATCTCCCTCTTCCCTCCCTTAGTTGTGATATGTCTTTTTAACAACAATTGACTCAATGATGGTTCTTACTGGTTATATTAATTAACATAAGAAATGCTGGTTGTTATAATAAACTCTAAAACTTCAGAAGCTTAATAGAATGTAAGTTTGTTTCTTAATCAAGCAAAATGCAATGTGCGTGTTCCCGGTCAGTGTGTGGCCTTCCATGTAGCTCCACCTCCCCATACAGCCTTAGTAGAGGACCTTAAAGAAGTACAAGATCCTCTCCTCCTTCCAGGAGGTAGCAGAGGATAGGATGAAGGAATACGTGGGAGGTTTTCATGCACTAGGCCTGGGAGTGGCATACATGGATTCTGAGCATATTCCATTATCAAAACTCAGTTACAGGGCTTCCCTGGTGGCGCAGTGGTTGAGAATCTGCCTGCCAATGCAGGGGACACGGGTTCGAGCCCTGGTCTGGGAAGATCCCACATGCCGCGGAGCAACTGGGCCCGTGAGCCACAACTACTGAGCCTGCGCGTCTGGAGCCTGTGCTCCGCAACAAGAGAGGCCATGATAGTGAGAGGCCCGCGCACTGCGACGAAGAGTGGCCCCCGCTTGCTGCAACTAGAGAAAGCCCTCGCACAGAAACGAAGACCCAACACAGCCAAAAATAAATAAATAAATAATTTTTAAAAAAGAAACCTCAATTACATGGTCCCATACCCATGTAACAGGAACTGGGAAATACAGAACCTATAGAAGTTCTATTATGGAAGGAGAGATTGCATGCATGTCACTTTTATATGAGTCTCTACATGTCAACATTGAGAATTATCAAGCAAACACATCTTCCTAAAGAGGAAACACTTGGTTGTCAATGTAATTACAGAGATGAGAAAAAAAAAAAGAAACAAGGAGAACCCACTGTTTTCCCACTTAATATAATTTTATACAATAAAAATTCTGATCCATTTCCAAGATAATGTAAAGCACATTAAAAAAAAAAAAAGTCTGTACAGTCACAAGCATGAATCTTGTGGGGAAGAGGGGAAATGTGGCAGAAAGAAAAAAATGGTGTGTTTTGCTTTCCCAGTTTGATTTTCTTTATGATCTTTTGAATGTTATTTACTCTTTTTAAAATATTCCATTTAAAAAATTAAAAAAATAAAATATTCCATTTTTCTTTTCTTCCCTGCTGCTTTTGAAAGATACTTTTACCTACTTTATTTAGGTGTTTATAAACTGTGATGTTTGGGGACTCCAAATTCTATGAATATAAAAGGGGCTATTTACGGGAAAAAGTTACAATCTTATATCGTTCCTCATCCACAAATTAATTCTTTACACATGATTTGTTTAAGTTGGTTAATCAGTAAGCACTGTGCAAACAGGTGTCATCCATGATTTACAAAAGTGATGTAATATGAAAACGGTTCCAAGTACATGTTCCATTCATGGTGCTTATTGATATCAATGTTTCTCTAAACTGATACTAGTTTTGTTTATAGGAAAAGAACAAAAGCGACAGCTGGAACAGCCAGAAGCCAAGGCATCCATTTGGCCTGGGAGTCTGTCCATGTGTCCCGCCATTGACCATGGAACTCTCTTGCCAGCTGCCCCTCTACAGAATGGATCTTAGCCTCTGCACCCACTTATTGAAAGTAGGACTCTTATTCCACAAGCTCTGATAGCCATATTTACTCTCCTCTTCCTGTGCTTGGGAATTTTCTACCTGAGTACATCATTTCTTCCCTTCAAGGAGCAGTGCCCATTCTTCAAAAAGTACTTTTTTCCTGTTTCACACCTTCTGCACTTCTAAGGACCTTCTGTTAGTTCCAGGGTCAGGCTTGATGGGTAAAGATAGTTCTCACCACAACATAGGGGTGATTTGATTCCCATGGCCCACCACTGGGATTGCTCTGGCCCAGTATTGTCCTCAGTGTATTCCAACAAATTCTGTTTCCATAGGTTGCTGACAGATGTTACCAATAAAGAGGTAGCGGTGGTTTATAATCAAATACATTCTGGAAACACTGAGAAAAATAAACATATGTCTTTAATGCAGAACTTCTTAAAACTTGAAATATACCATTGCTCTTATGAATCTCTAAGAGAGGGAGGTAGCATGTCATGTTCCCAAACTGATTTGACTTAAGCACCCTTGTTCTCAGAGTTTCTCATGGAACTGATGACAATGGGAAGATACTTTGGGAGAAATGGTGATTCAAGCTGTTCTGTCTCAAGTTGGCAATCCCATCCATCTCAGGAAGATTTTATGATGATTCACGCTGATGATATTACTCTACTCGTGAGGAAGTGGCCTTTGCCTGATACCACTGCACATGATGGTAACCCTTTAAACAATAACATATGTGGTAGACTTAGAGATGTGCTATCTAGCACCCACTTCAAGGAAGGAATTGCTGCCCAGCTGTCGTGACAAACAGTTTCCATCTATCAGCTCCTGCAGGGCTTGCCTCAGCTGCAGAGAGCCACCTTGCCCAAGGTCATGCCCTTCCCGAGGCAGCCCCTACCAGATGACTGAACATGGCAGGGGAATAAAGGTCTCTTAATGTGGACACTCTGGTGTGCAATTTCCACTCCTTGCTGGTTGATTGAGGTTTGTCAGGCCTGCATTGCAACTCAACTTCTTCCCTGCCCAATCCTGCTTCCTGCTCCTTTTCTGTCCCAGGTATTGAGCCATAATAAACATCTTATGTCTTAACCTCCATCTTGGCTCAGGGTCTGGATCCAAAGAGCTGTTACAAGAATGGTCTGAGGAAGCAACACTGTGATGGGATTTTGGAGCTGGATCATGTCCCTCTCAGTCAGCAATGAAGAACACCATCACTAGTGGACAGGCTGCTCCTGGCAGCCTGGCACAAGCTTAACCTTTCGCTGGAGGTGAACTGAGATGGTGAACCTGTGAAAGGAAGACACTAGGGGGTGCAGTGTGTCAGGCACTCGAGATGTGGAGGATGTAAGGACTCTCGGGATAATGGTACTTATGATTTTTGCTAAGCAACAGGAGTTTGCTGCAGAAAGCTAATGAACATCTGAGCATGGGTAACAAGAAACTGAAGACCAAGCATGAAAGAGAGAGGATCTCTGGATACAGAGGAATACCAAAGAAAGTCAAGGACCAGGCCCAATCAGAGGCTGAACCTTCAATGTGGTTAAATGTCCAACCAAGGCAGATAGATTAAACCAAGGTCACGGCCTTCCTTGGTAAAAACTAGAACCCAGACATGGAATGGAATATACAAATTGGCAGACCCTGTGGTATTGCAGGTATCATTTGTGGGAAAAGATGTCATGTGGAGTATGTGAGAGATTCACCGCATAGGTACCTGGAGTTCTGGAGCAAGGCTATGCCATCTGAAATGGAATAACATACATTTCTGAAAAGTGCCCCCTGACATGCACCAGGATGGCTCTCTGAGCTCACACCTACGTCTGTGTGAGAGATCCATTATGACCAGCTGAAAGAGGAGGGAGAAGCCTGAGTTTGGTTTACTGATGAGATGGCTCTGTATGTGGGTACAGCTGCACTACCTTCAAGGGTTGCCTTAAATGACAGTAGTGAGAGAAAACCCTGCCAATGGGAAGAACTTTGGGCATCGCACTTGGTCATTCACTTCCTCTGCTGGAAAGAAAAGAGACCCAAGTTGAGAATACATATGGACTTATAGGTAGTGTTGAAAAGCCTGGACAGCTGGTGAGGGATATGGACGGGAAAAGACTGGAAGGGATAAGGAGGGTGGGATTTAGTCATGTGCAGTGGGCATGAACGGGAAAGATGTTTCATGTGTGTTTGTCAACACCCATCAGACAAAATTATTTAGCCAGTTAAGAGCAGCCAGTCTCTGTCATTGCCTACTAAACTGTAGGCACAATGGGACATGAACTAAATGGCCAAAATGGCAGAGATGGAAGCTACGCATGGGGCTGACAGCATGCACCCCACTTATTTAGTCTAATTTAGCTATTGTTGCAACTAAATAGCCAATGTGCCAGCAACAGAAACCAACACGAAGCCGCTAATATAGCGCCATTCCTCTAGAACATCAACTAGCCACTTGGTAGTAAGTTGCACACATTGGACCCTTTCATCCTAGAAGGGCCAGTGGTTCTTTCTCACTGGAAAAGACACTTATTCCAGGTATAGGTTTGCCTTTTCTGCTCATAGAGCCCAAGGCAACACCACTATCTAAGTACAGAGTGCTTGATCCACTGGAATGGAATCCCAGAAATATCACATCAGACCAGGGGACTCACTTTACAACAGAGGAGGTGTAGGATTGGGCACATGCCCACGGAATCCACTGGTCCTGTCATATACCATAACACCCAGAATGCCTGATAGAGCATTAGAATGGCCTGCTAAAGGCTCAGATAGAGCACCAGCCCTCACACGATAATGTGTGATGGAGGGCCACCCTTTAGAGTGCAGGAACTAAACTGTATCATAGTGTCTCCAACAGGAAGAACACATGTGTTTAGGAACCCAGGGGTGGAAGCAGTAGGGGCTCCACTTGCCATCATTCTCAGTCACCTACCGGGGGAACTTGTACTGCCTATCCCCACGACTCAGGACTCTGCATGGTTAGAGATTCTGCTTCCCAAATAGGGTAACTTCTATCTCTAGGAGACAGAGTACCATTAAATTATCAGCTACGGCTACCTCCTGGACACTTTGGACTTGTGTCCAGGAACTAGCTGACAAGAAGTAGAGTCACCATCCTGGCAAGAGAAGGTACAGCTGTTACACATGGGGGCAGGGAGGAATACACATGGAACCCGGGTGATCCACTTGGTACTTCCTTACCCAAAGTCACTGTAAATAGGCAAGTACAGTAACCCTAGTCTGTGAAGGTCATAGTGACCAGGAGTGTAGGCCCCTGTGCATGATGGCTGGATCACATTAACAGGTAAATTGAGAAATAGGTGAGGGCAACCTAGACTGGATAGAAAAGGAGACAGATGAGCACCAATTGTAGCTCTGAGGCCAAGTGCAGCGGCACGGACCACAGTTCACCCCACACACTCCCCTCTTCTAATCACCCTCGGCGGGGGGAGGCCACGGGAATCCTGGAGAAGCAGCTCACTGCATGTCCATGGAGAAATGGATCTAAATGGCACTATGTAGACACAGAGCAGCACGGCTCAGCTTCCCCTTCAAGGGTGGGCTGGGTGTCTGGCTGTGGGAGCCACCAGCTCCTTCAGGACTGCCTTCAGCTGCAACGAGTCACCTGAGGTCATGTGCCCTTGCTTGTGCAGCCAACATCGGGGACTGAGGAAGGCAGGGGTATAAAGGCTGGGCGCCATTATGGCTCATTGTGGAGCACCTGATGGGCAATATTCCCTCCAGAGCTTGCCGACGGATGGACTGAAGCTTTATCAGGCCTGCCTCGAAGGTCAGTTTCTTCCTCTGTCCAGCCCTGTTTTCTCCCCATTCCCTTCATAGGCATTGATCCCTATGAAACATCTTGCACCCAAACTCTGGCTCAGGGTCTGCTTTGAGAGAATCCAACCTGGGGCAGCAGACAAGCAGCAGGAAGAGACAAACATAGTACCAGCAACAGGGCACATTTGAGCACTTCATATGAGCCGGGGATTTTGCTCAGTGTTTTATATTCATTGTACATCTCATTTTATCCTAAAGAACACAATAAACCTGTGGGCTGGACGTTATTGCTACTATCATCCACAATTTACAGATAAAGGGACTTGAGGCACAGAGAGTTCATGCACCTTGCCCAAAGTCACATTTCTAGGAGCTCCAGAGCCCATGCATTTAATCACTACATATATTAAAAATTAAAATATCATGAGGTGATAAGATTATCTTGAAGAGCTTTTGTAAATTGTGACACATTATACAAATAGTAGTCAATCACCATGTGTGTCAATATCTCCGCAGGAAAGAGATGACACACTGAAAATGAGTAGTTTAAGGACAGATTAATAAACTATTTGCAAGGGTGTGAGCTGGGTATGGGGATACCACAAGAAATAGTGCAGTGCCCCAGTGCTAGGAATACCGGGTTTTCTTCCCACCCAGCACTTGGTATGAAGGAAGGAGAGGAGGAAGCAGTCACAGGAACCCAGAGGCAGAGAGGGCTCTGTAGGAAGGGCTGCCTGACAGGTTTGGGACCTTAGATTGATGATGAAGAGAAGAAGCCGCCGGACTACGTACATGCTCTCCCCCCTCCCTCTGCTCTCCTGCTGGCGCTCCCCATGTAGCTCAGCCTTCCCAGGCAGAAAGCAGGGCATAGAGAGTAAGGAATGGATTGGAGGGGCAAACAGAAACCATCTAGAATACACAGCAAGACAAGTAGCAGGTGAAGAAACTGAGGATCAAGGCAGACTCTCAACCGAGACGACTCAGTTTTGGGGGCAGAATCAGGACTTGAATCTATTGAACCCAATCCTATATTTTCCAGCCCCATTTCTTTGTGTAATAATAGAAGGGTAATTTTTTTTTTCTTGGTGTTGGCACTTATTTATTGATAATTACAGAACAATCACACACCCTACATGAGCTCCTGTTTAAACTTAGGCTCTCACTTGCTTCTTATTTCATTTGTCCCAGTTGAAAAGTCATCCTTGTAGGTTTCAGCTGATATTCAATGGTCTGATAATCCTCCGCTATGGTAGAGATAGACTTGATGTATCCCCTTAAAAATTCCATTTTCATTGTCTAGAAAATTCTAACACACAAGGAGCAGGTGAAGCAAATCCTGATAAAATGTAAGACTTCCTTCCTTGAGGGGCCAAAAGAGCATGTAGAAATGAAGAAAAATCAGGATCCTTAGGCTGAGAAATTAGAAGGTTGTGGTATCTTATAAAACCAATTCAGTGAAATTAGAGATAAATTAGCCCTAATAGAAGGGAAAGCAAGAAGGGAAGGACAGGACAATGGATGTTTGAATATCTACCACAAAGCCAGACCTTGTGCTATGTAGGTTGTCTTATTTAATCCTCCACATGATATTACATCCTAATAAATAAGGAGCATCTGAAATTGACTACTCAGGATTCATTCCTCCTCCATCTAGAGCCAGAAACTGGAACCTCCTTTGGGAAATTTCTCTTTTTTATTCTCCACCATAAAGTTGAAAGAGGTTGATCACACTCCCATTTCTAGGACTAGGCCCTGATTGGCTCATACTAGCGTATTCTGTATCCTTATATTAGTTTGCTAGGATGCCATAACAAAATATCACAGAGAAATGTATTTCCCCACAGTTCTGGAGGTTATAAGTCCAAGATCAAGGTGTCAGCAAGTTCAGTTTCTTCTGAGGCCTCTCTCCTTAACTTGCAGGTAGACTTCTTGCTGTGTTCTCATGTTGTCTTTCCTCTGTGCACCCATGTATCTATCCTAATCTCTTCTTATAAAGATACCAGTCATATTGGATGAGGGCCCATCCATATTACCTCGTTTTACCTTAATTACCACTTTGAAGGCTGTATCTCCAAATACAGTCACATTCTAATGTACTAGGAGTTAGGACTTTAAAAATATGAATTGGGGGGTGGGGGGCTCATAATTCAGTGTGTTTGGGCACAGTGATGGGTTCAAGGATGAGAAAGTATTCCAGCCAAGTCTATGAGACTCAAGGAAATGCATGTCCAGATCTCTGGGAAAGAGGAATTTCTTTTTTACCACTGGACTTGGTAGTATTAAGATATCAGGCTTGAGGTTCCTGAAGCCAGTTTTATACCATGAGGAAAGCCAATTCAAGATGAATCCATCACACAGAGAAAGGCAGAACAGAGATTCAGAGAAACTGCATCTAAATATATGATTTAAGCCTCTAGACTACCTCCAGGACTTATAAGGTACTTGAGCCAATAAATTTCTTTATATTTAAGCCAATTTGAGTTGGACTTCTTTCACGCCAAATTTTGACAACGTCAAAATTCCTAACTAAGTTATATCTTTGTTCTTTCTTTATTTTTTTAACATCTTTATTGGAGTATAATTGCTTTACAATGGTGTGTTAGTATCTTTGTTTTTTAGAGTCACACAGCTAAGTGCTACAATTTGTGTCCATCTCTGACAGATGTTAATGTTTTGGCATTTTTCACTACACTAAGTTCACTCTTTTCTTTCTTTAGAGAGACACAGGGCTGCAGGCCAACCATATCTACAGCCTAAACTCCATTGAGCCTCTAACATCAGAATATAGTAAGTTACCTATCCTTCCAGAACCCATACATTTCCCACAATGTCCCCCAAATTCGTGTGTAAATAGATTGTACTAATGTGATAAACCAGCCAGTGACTCTCTGTTCCAAATTCCAGAGGCAATTTTGGGTTTCAGAAATATCACCTATCTTGGGCACATCTCCTAAAGACATGGATGACAAATTCCCAGAGCCATAGGTATTTTGAAAGGTCAGTGACTTGTTGCTCTCCTTCAATCCGATTGAATTCAACACAGGTTTCCCGTGCCTGGCACTCTGTGCTGTGATGTTGGGGGGGGGGGGTGGGTCTAAAGGTGTACATGACATGGACCCTGCCCTGGGGACACTCTCATTTATCACCATATGGGGAACCTGTGAACAGCTAACCAAATACAAAAGGAAATAACCAGACATAGGATCTTTCATAGCTTTTAAATAACTATTTTTGCTCAAAGAAGCTAAAAAGAGCACACTGCCTCTGATACATGGTTACTTTCATCTTTGGTTGCAAAGGCTAGATCACTAAACATACAGTACCTGTTTAATGCTGAAATCTATTAAAATTATACGGTGTTTTGTATTTGCCTACCGCTGACTTTAAAATGCCTTTGCCACAATTTACAATGGAAAAGGTCTAGAAAACATGGGACCACATGGGAAACTAACACCTCATCATACTCTATCCCCTTTACCAAAGGAAAGAAATAAAGCTGTAGCCATGATAATTATGCAATACAATGAAAACAATACAGAAAATCAAGGAACGAAGAACAACTAAAGAGACATTTTTAGGACGGTAATTTCCTCAACAATAACATGGGGTTTTTTTCTTGAGTTAATTTGATTATATGGTTTATAAATTCAAAACAATGTTTGGCTTTCCCACTTTGAGTTTTGAAATGTCATTATATTAAGTGAAAACAGCCAAGAAACTTGCTTATGAGGACCCTAGAGACAAACTCTTTATAATCTAGAGTGCCTGGAAATTTTAGAATGATGGGGTCCAAAAGCATAGTTTAATTATTTCTCTCCTTTATTGTTTTTATTATAGTCAACAAATACTTAATTGTATAGTCTATTGGACTAGTTTTATTATATGTTAGGAGAATTGTAAGAATTACTTTTAATGGCCTCTTCTTCTGTGAGGCTTACGGTTCAGAGAAAACTTTACCACTTAGTATTGACCTATTGAATCATTTTGGAAAAAATTGTGATTTTTCTGCTTCCTTTAAAATCGGTGTGACCAACAGTCCACCTAGACAGAAATGAATTTTATTAAGCAGCATTTACTAAAGGGATGTACTTTGCTCGGTTTAGCCCAACGTGAGCAGCAGCATCTTGTCTACAATATTCAGACCAAGTATACCAGGTTTGCTCCTTTTCTATAGCAATACCTGGAGGGATGTTTTAGCTCAGGAAGTATTCAACTTTCTATATGAAATGAGAACGACATTCACTGACCTCAGGGTAACTATGCCCTACGTTGCATCACGGAGTTCTGATTACATATTTCCAGTCTCTCATCCCTCAAACTCCAGCTGAACTCGCTGAAGGCTGCAGCTGGGATAACGCCCCTGCTGGACCTCTCTTGTATACCAGTTCTGGTTCTTCTCTTTTGTGTCATCCTTATGCTGTCTTGCCCCCAAAGTAGTCTGTATGATAACGCTTACTGACCAACATCAAGGCCCCAGATCACAAGTCTGCATTTTCTTTTTTTAAAATTTATTTTCATTTTCTTTAACTGAAGTATAGTTGATTTACAATAATATATTAGTTTCAAGTGTACAGCATAGTGATTCAGTATTTTTGCAGATTAGACTCCATTATAAATTATTACAAGATAATGGCTATAATTCCCTGTGCTATACAATATATCCTCGTGGCTTATTTATTTTATACATAGTAGCTTGTATCTGTTAGGCCCATACCCCTAAATCTGTCCCTCCTCCCTTCCCTCTCCTCTTTGGTAACTAACCACAAGTTTGTTTTCTATATCTATGAGTCTGTTTCTGTTTTGCATATATATTCATTTGTATTATTTTTTTAGATTCCATATACAAGTGATATCATACAGTATTTTTTTTCTCTGTATTTTCAAAGGTTCCAAGTTCTCTTTAAATAGGAAGCTCTATCTACTGTATTTAAAGGCGGTCACTTTCCTGCAGCATTATCTACCAAATGCCTGGTGGCAACTAACTTTTACCTAGGAAATCACTTCTCATTCCAATCACAAGGCTTAAAACTTCCTTTCTCTCTTTGAGCGTTTTCTACCAGTTGCCTCTAAGTGTGGCTTATACAACAGTAATGAGGGAGGGATCATAACCTACTTACTTCTGGTGGGACAAGTGACTTCCCTATTGGCATTTAGACAGAACGTGGAGCCCAAACCAATACCCACCCCAGCTGCTGCAGTTCATTTTGCGGTTTAACCGCTTATTTCTCATTAACTGTGTGAGCTATATTTGCACCTGAAAACTGTGGATATTAACAAGCAATATATATGTGGAAAAGGATCTGTGCTAGGAGCTATGGAGAAATAAGATAGTCCCTATTCTCAGGTAGTCACATCTGTCTGGGGACCCAAGACAAGATGCATATATCACTTATAGTATAAGAGACTCTTGATATTCCTAAAAATTATGTCCTAAGGCTTCCTTGCATTCCCAAATTCATATATCACATAATTTTCTTCATACACTATGGTCAAAATATATTTAAATGGCACCTTCAGACACAAATCATTTTCCCTATATAGGACTAAAATTATGTATACTAATATAACTTATGTCTGACTAGGAACAATCATTTCCTAGTAACTCTTCAGTTGCTTTTCACTTCCACTACCAGCACCAGCAACATGTTTCTTTATGAAAAAAAAAATTACCTTCAAAAGAAAGTTTCAGGGGAAACTGAATTTCCAGGTCAGTCTGAAAATTTGGGAAAGGGCATTTGGTTGTCACAATGATTGTGGGGTTGCCGGGTAGGGACCACTACTGGCATGAGAGGGTGTGGTCAAAGATGAAAATTCCTGTACAATGTATGGAACAGCTCCTTCCAATGAAGAATTTTTCACATCTCTCACAATTTCTAAATGTCTTGCCAGATATCCATATAGATGAAACATCTGTTTAGAATTAGCCAAGCTGATACCCTAACTCTATTTAAAATAGAGACAAAATGTATTTTTGCTTGGTTTTAATATATGCTGAATTTTCTAGGAATGCAGCTACCTTGCAAATCAAGAGAAGAGTATCTTTAGGTTTTATGTTGTTGAGTATTTACCAAGAGGGGCTTGCCTTTTCAGAAAAATCATATCACTGTTAACAATACCACTTGTGATATCTGAGTAACCCAAATAAATGCCTGGGATCTGTCTGCATTTGTAACTTGGTATTGATTATTTATAAAGGAAGAACTGTATCTTACAGTTCACTTGCCCCCAAAAATGCACATGTTCAAATACATATTTTTATTATTATTTCTCATATATTTTTCTTTAATTTTACATTTAAGTAGGACATTACATTAACTTTTATGAATATAGGCGCAGATATGTTATTTAACACACTTCAATTTCAGGATACCACAGGGAGCATTATAAATATACATTATGAAAAAGAGAGAGAAAGAGAAAGAGAGAGAGAGAGAGAGGTGTTTAGCTTGATAGAGTTTAAAACCTCTGATTCAGAGTAAGTGAAGAGCAAGGTGATTTTTGGAAGAAGCGTCATTAAGACATCTTGGCAGGGGTAAACACTTTTTCCATGTACATAGTTCTTAAAGTTTTCAACCATCCCCCTCTCATGGCCTAACCGTGATGAATGTATCCTTTCCTACACTTCTCTATTATTCCATTACAGAACTTGAGTCTTGGAAACCAATGCAAATGGGCCATGGGACACCTGGGGCATTGAGTTAAGCACACAGCTCTTTTGGCTAAATGGCCCAAAGCTGTCAAGCTTATTCCAAGATTCCATGAAGCTGTGTGCATGCTTGCTGTGTGGAGGCTGCAATAGGAGTCCAATAGTTGGGAGAAGCATAGTAAGAACAGAAGGTCTGGAACCAATCAACTTTCCACAGCCCAATAACAGGTCTCTCTTTGAGCCAGATGGCCGCCATTCCCAGATATTACCTTGGTCTCATTTACACCTAATCCTTTGGACTGCCGGTTTCTGGAGTCCACCCCATGCTAGCAAAGCTGTTACACCTTGGGCTAAGGGCTATTACTAGATCAGAATAGTTTCTTACAAGATAAGCAGAATGCTTTACGTGTAATTCAATCCCTCAGGTTCCAGTAAGTGTTTATAAAGTGCCCACAGGATGCTGTACAGTTCTAGGCATTTTATAATAATGGAATAGAATGTAGGAAAGATTTGGTTTCTGCACTTTGGGTATGCAGTTTAGTAAAGCCAAACCAAATGAGTATCAAGAACAATAAACCTTTACCCAGAGAGGTCTTATATCATTGGAGCAAAATTAATATCGCCCTATCCTCCTGGGATTTACTAATTATGTTATTTCTTCATAGATATACCCTCCAGTGCAGACACTTCAAAATGATATTCAGAGGAGCAAGCTCTCAACTTAATGAAGAAGAAGGCAGCTTCAGTTCCAGTTCAATCCTGGGAATCCTTTATCAGTGACCCAGAAGTTCACACATCCCTGTTGCAACATTTTCTGCAAGAATTAAGTTCCTGGATTTTGAGTCATTCCCCCCAAAAGATCATAAAAGTTAGTTGGTTATTTATGCTTGTGGTTGTCCACTGTTTTTATTAGAAATACAATTTGAAATTTTTTAAATGTTATGGTACTTGGCTTCATATGCAATTTACATCAACATATCGATAAACAAATATTATAATTGTCTAACAGTTTTTTGGGGGGAATAATATGTCTTCTAATTAACTCTTTGCTGTTCCCTTAAAAACTTTTTTTTTAATTTTTTAAGAAGTCGTAATACTTTTGATCATTTTTATGTAGAGGCTCATTTGACCTCTGACTAGACTTCACAGGTCCTCTCCACCAGGTCATAGCTTCCTTCTCTTTCTCCTCTTGGCCACATTGGTATCTTGATCTGATTGGGAGTTTACACAGCACTGTATTACTTCTAATGGGTTATGAACCCTTTATAAAAAGGGACTGTGTCTCTGATCTCTTGTACGTTCCCATATCTTCCTGATACCTCAGGTGTTTTACACAGAGGACAACCAAGCAGTGGTAGACTTCTAAATTGTGGGCCCAAATTAAAAACTGCAGGTCTGGCTATGTTAGTTACCCTTCGTTAACTGTTCATCAGCTCCTCCCCCATCTCTCTTGCTATCAGGAGCAAAACAGAGATTTGGAGCTTTTATCTTCATTAAATACTTTTTCTTATACTTCTTGTAAAAGCTAGAATACTTCTAGTAAAAGCTAGAAGCCTTTACTATTACCCACTCTTTCTTAGAGAATATAGAAAAGAGGGTCTCTTCCCAATAATAAGTTCATGTGGATTATCTCTTTGTCTCATGAGACTTATGAGTCAAATGAGAGGGAAGAAGAAAGCTAATATTCATTGAGTATCTACTGTGTGGCAGATATTGTTAATGTGAATATCTTATGAACAAGGAAAGTGAATCAGTTGGTGAGAGTAAGCAAACAAGGTCATGAACTAATAAGTGGCAAACCAAATCTCTGACTTCATTGTCTCTGGTTTTTCCACTGCTGTCTCAAAAGAAATGGAAAGGGAAACTCAGATTTTGAAAAAGATTTTGGTTATGGTAACAATTAGCATTTCTGAGCACTTACTATGTGCCTGGTATTGAGTGATATCTTTATATAAATTAACTAAATTTTAATAACCATCCTCCTTAAATTGTTTCTTCATCTCTAAGATGGAATGAGGAAGATGATGGGCTGCACTATACTGTACTATCTATTCCTCATGCCCCTTTTACAGGTGAAGGAAGAGAGAGGTCAGGTAACTTACCTGCCTGGGGTCACATAGCCAATAAGTGGAGGAGTTGGAATTAGAAAGCCGCTAGTCTGCTTCTGGGGTCCTCGTGCTCAACACTATGCTCTACTTAACATTTGGGGAAAGGGGGGAAGTGGTGAGTAATGATGAATGTACTGTTAAAAGGGGGGTACCTTAAAAGAAGCACATAAGATTTTTAATGTTTCAAATAAAATTCATTAGTAATTAGTGTTGACTATGTATGTAGTACTGATTGATACCTTGGAGTCCTGTCATAATGTTAGTATTTGGGGATGAGGAGTAGTCCCATGTTACAGATTTTATTTGCTCTGGGAAGATTACTTGCTCTTTGGCATGTACACAGCGGCATAATTTAACCCCAGATATTCCTGATTCTGTAGACTGCCCCAGCCCCTCCCATGAGGACCCACTGTACTACTGACTCTAGCAGAGGCAGTATCTTACAGTTTGGCTGAAAGGCTGTGCCCTGTGGTTCAGGATGTCAGGCAGAAGGATCACTGAACTTGGAGTAGACTTAAATTCTCATCCTGAAACACAAAGGGCTTCTTTTCAGAAAATGCTGATCACCAATTCCACTCTCAATTCCTCAACCACTTTGTCCCTTGTCTTCCTGTTACCTTCTATCTGATTCTGACTACAGCTGTAAACGAGAAAAATCCATTCAAGGGCATAGAGACAGGACGAAAGTGTGGCACAGCTCCAATAAAATATAAAAAACTATCTTAACTATTACTGTTACTATTACTTTTAATGTTAAAGTTATTCGTGTCTCAGCATAAAACATTCTGCGAGCCTTTCCAGCCTTTATTTTTGGAATACAATAGGCTGATTATAAGCCGCATGCCCTTACCTATGCCTACATAAATTGTGTGTCTAAAACCAGTTGCAGGAATGACATCTTTGATGATCCTCAGTCTTCATGTTTAGCTCAAACCGTCATCTGTATGTTTCTTTCTGAGTGATCTCTGTCAGGACTATGGTTTCTCTACCATTTAGATCTTGCTAATCCCCAGACTATCTTTAAGACTCTCTGAAATTGCAGTCCCTGAGAATTACATAACTTGTACCTATCACTTCCTCAAGTACCTAAGATCTATGGCTTCACTGGCCTGAGTAGGAATCCCACTTCCTGACTGATTCAAGTTGGGACTTGAAATCTTCCATTTGGTATTGAGCCCTGATACAGAGTCAGTGCCTAAGTACCTGAGGAATAAATTGAATGAATGGCAATTTGTCTCTTTCCAATATGTTCCATATAGTGTGTGGGAGTGGCTGCTCATTACCAGGGAATGCTTTTTCTCTCTGAATTAGTAAAGTGGTGTCTGTGCACAAGGGCATCCCAAGAAAGATTGTGAAATACACATTTTCAGAACTGGATGATCTCAGAACTCACTTGGAGAGTAATTCAGCAATGTTTTGAAACAGAAGGAGCATCCTTCTTCCTCAGGACTTCTAGACCGTGATTCCCAGAAATATACATTTACTTCCCATTGTCCACCTCTTAAGAAAATTTGCCTGCACAAATGTTCTCTCTGTGAGCGGGCAGCTCCATATATTGTCACTATACACACAAGTCAAGGAGGTGACTGTCTATGACATGATGTCAAGGCTCTGCAATGAGTGCCTTGTTCAAAACCCTGCATTAGAATAAGTATTTTCTTGTAAATATGCCTGGGAAGGGTGTGGCTTGAGCTACTTCTCTAAAGCAAGATTTCTTGAGAGACAAGCTTTAACAGAACAGAGGATAGAGAGTAGGTAGGAGTATACAGCACCTAAAAGGAGGAGGGAGAATGAGGTATTATGAAGAGGATGGTGGTGCTTTGCTGAAAATGAAGATAGCCATTTTCAAGAATAAAGTTTATCTGTGTAGCAGAGTAACCGGGGATAGAGTGAGGAATGGGATGACTTGGGTACATATCCTGAGGTTCTCATTAAATAATTTTGTGACTCTAGGCACATTGCCTGACTTCTCTGGGCCTAAGTTTCCTCATCTATTAAACAATTGGGTTGGTAAGATGGTAACTTACATGCTTTTCACTCCACTCTCCTCTGATCTGACCTTGCACTCATAACCTTGGATAAAAATCTTAATCACATTTAATATCTTGGCTTCATCCTTGGTTTTCTTGTCCTGGTGGAAGTATGTCAGAGCATGGGCTTGGGGAGCCATTACTGGCATTGAATTAAAGGATCCGAGAAAGACACTGGAGAGAAAAATGTAGTCCACATCCCCTAGCTTGTAAGCAGCAAGTTGGCCTCCCTGCCTTGACAAGTGGGATAGGAGATCTTTAATGAGTGGCTGTATAATAGCCTTACAAGAAGCCCAAGAAATGTTTGATTCATTGAGCCAATGCAAACTTCAGTTGAATCACACCTTATTCCTGACTCAATCTCTTTTATCGCTGCTAAAATACATGGAGTAAATATGTAGGGTTGATGCTGTAAGACTATGGAGGGGAAGGTGGAGGCAAACACAGTAAGGCTGTAATTCCTTCCTATTTGTTGGGTTCCTTTTGCCCAGACTCACTGGTGTCAGGTGATACCAGATACGTGAAGCAGACAGCAACTCTTGTCCGTTCGGAAGGAGCTTCATTAGCAACAAAATTGAATGCATGTTTTCTCATGCTAAGTGGAGCACCCAGAATGAGAACTCTTCTGGACGTGGGGGATTTAAGTCATGGTCCTCTGTCATGGTTCCATGTGTATTCACCCAAGCAGCCCATGTCTTTGTCGAACATAGGAAGCAGCAGTTCCTCCTTAATGTGTGAAATCTACCAGTGGCCACATTTGGGGCAATCACCTAACTGATGTCTGCTTGACACAACAGCTTCATGGAAATACACGTACACTACTGCACGCTTATTTCTAGGATTTAACTTACTGCTGCTGAAGTCTTAGCTCCAAATGCAATTTAAAAGTTTCTCACGCCCAGATAAGAATTATGGAGCAGGGGTGATAGGGTAACTGCCACCAAGACACTTGGGTTACGGGCATGAACAGCCAGGTCTGAAATCGCAGAGCTGACTGGCTATGGGTTATGTTGCATTTCGTGAAAGAGTGTGATATCAGTGGCTGGGGAGTCATAGCTCATAACGATGTGGGTATTTGGGAAGGGGCCCTTCTTTTCACGTCGGGCCTAATGCTCCTGACCTACACTAAGCAGCTCTTAATGTGTGTACATTTACAGAAGCACATGTGGAGGGTGCTGGGGAAATTCCAACCACTCGCTGTTTCTGCTGGACTGTGTCCTGTCTTTTCCTCAGTGGAGATCCACTATGGCATTGGATGCTTTAAATAGCAGCTGGTACACATATCGGCCTTCTTATTCTTTCTCCTTGACATCTTGGAAACTGCTGTCAATGATTTTAAATCTGCATTTGTACACTATTTCAATTTTGTTTTACTCTCATCCATTGTATTGTTTTTCTCTCCAAATATATAGATGGTTGCTTCCTTCTCTCTCCTTTACCAAGTACTTTTCTCCTCAAAGTTATAGATACAGAATCTGCAAAAAATCCTGATCTTTTTGAGCATTTTTAGAACTGGGAGCATGTTTTGTGGGGGAATGCTCCGTCTACAAAAGCCTTATAGCACTCCTTCATGCTAACTCTCCCCCTACTCCCATCACCCACATGACAAACACAAGATCTTACTCCTGGCATATATGGGTCTCCCTGACTGGTCCTTGGCCACCTCCTCGGATTCCTTATTCATCAGTTACGTGCTACCTACAACCTGCCACTGTCCACTTAGCTCTAGCATCAATCTATTGTCCGTCTTCAAACAATCACATTTGTTTCACACAGCCGTACCTTGTGCCTTGACACACACTGTCTTTGAGGTCTGGCCTAACCCATCTGCCCTTGCCTGAGAAAACCCTCTTGATCCTTCAAGCCTCAACTCAAGGTCTCCTACTCTCTGAACTTTTTTTTTTTTTTTTTTTTTTATAATTTATGTTGACCCTCTTATTTACTTATTTATTTTGGCTGCGTTGGGTCTTCGTTGCAGTGCGCGGGCTTCTCATTGTGGCGGCTTCTCTTGTTGCGGGGCATGGGTTCTAGGCACGGTCTTCAGTAGTTGTGGCACGTGGGCTCATCAGTTGTGGCTCGCGGGCTCTAGAGCACAGCCTCAGTTGTTGTGAGGCACGGGCTTAGTTGCTCCGCAGCATGTGGGATCTTCCCGGACTAGGGCTTGAACCCATGTCCCCTGAATTGGCAGGCAGATTCTTAACCACTGCGCCACCAGGGAAGCCCTGAACTTTACTAAACTCCCCAGAACGGGGAAGATCCAGGTATTGCAGAACCCAATGGATAAACAATTGCAGGGAGGGAGACTCTTTAAAAATAATATAAAATAAACATTCACTATATTTCAGTTGAAATAGTCTACCTGTGCAACACTTACAGAAACATGATGAGTAGTGTCCCTCCGGAGCTTAGGATGGGTTCTATGCAAATGAGAGACCCTGACTCCTAAGCGTCATTAATCTCAGAGTAAATTCACCCTGATAGACCTGGACACTTCCTTATTTTGTCATAGTGTTCTTTGTACTTACCTCAGTTATAGCATTTATCAAAGGAACAATGACTAATTACTTTTTAAATTTCCCAGTACAAAAATGTGATTAGGGACCATATAGAAGCCCAATACCCAACAAATGGGTTTTAACTGTTTTAACACCAAGGAGGATATATTAGTCGAAAGTATAAAAATGCAGGAAATCTAGGTAAATTAAACTGCTGGGTTTTGTTGTAAAGATACCACCTCCTGGATGTCAAGATGGGAAATGAAGCATCACTGTAGTTGTCAGGAGAGGAAGTGGGAGAAAAGTTCTGAAGTCTGGACAGCCCTGGCACCTTGACTTTTGAAGCTGGTGTTCTGCCATGAACCTGGCTCATTGCCTCTTCATGTCTGCTTCTAGAATCCCTGCAACCCACCAGTGACTTTCCACAGTGTCTAAGTTCAAATCTCCCGTGAGAGAACCTGATTGTCTTAACCTAGATAGTTGTCATCTTCCTCTCCTTCTCCCAACCTGGCTGTAATGGGGCATGTAGGAGAATCAATAATTTTGGAAAAATTTTCACCAATATCTGTAAAATCTGAACACATTCATTCATAAGATAGGACCCAGCACTCCCACTTGTAACTGTACACCCAACAGGAATGTGTACATCTCCTCACCAAAAGACTTGGACTAGAATGATCATTGTACCCTAGTGGCACTAACCCCCAAACGAAAACTAACCAAATACTCATCAACAGTTGATAGACAAATTACAATATAGTCATACAATAAAATGCCAGACAGCAAAGAGAACAAGTATTTTGCAAGTACGAATAGCAACATGGATAAATCTCACATATACAATGCTGAGCAAGGGAAGACAGACACAAAAGAATGCAGCCTGTATTGTTATGTTTATATAAAGTGCAAAAATAAAACATACAACACTGATCTATGTGGCTAAAAGTCATGATAGTGGTTAACCTTGGGATGTGAATACTAATTGGAAATGAACATGAGGGAAACTTCTGGGGTGTTAGTAAACATTGTATTTCTTGATGTGGGTGCTTGTTGCAAGGTTGTGTTCACCTTGTGGAAATCAATTGAGTGGCACACAAATGTACACTTATCAGTATGTAAATTATAATTGAGTGGAAAAAATTTTTTTTCATTTCTTTATAAAGTAGAACTAAATAATGACAACTGGGCTCTCTAGTCCAGAGGTGGGGAAACTTTTATTCCACCAAGGGCCAGTAATCCAAAAACTAATATCATGAGGCTTGTAAGTAGAGAGCAAATTCATTTGGAGGATATTTGTCTTTATTTTTTTTAAAGAAACATCCACCTAATGGGTAGAGCATTGCACTTATATTCACAAGATCTGGGCTTGATTCCCCAATTCCACCCATCATTAGCTATATGACAGACAACAGCTAAATTAATTCCACTTGCTTCACAGATGAGGAGTCAGGTCAAGAGATTAGTGATGATTTCTCTACTGCCTTAGAAATACTCTATGTACCAAATCAAATCAAACCATCCAGATAAAGCTGCTTGTAAACCGCACAGTGCTGTGAACATATCAGGTATCAACTTTTAGAATTAAAAAGGAACAGTAAAATAATACAGTGGGAAAAAATTAATTTTAATGAAAAACAAAACAGAATGATCAAAAACCCAAGGACTGGTTTAAGTCAAAGAATCTTGGTTCAGTTCTAGAGTGTAGTATGTTTTATTAAACCAGTAAATTATTTTCAAGAGATTACTAATGGCAAGTGCTTAAAATCAAATCTAATCCTATGAACTATGAACAAATGTAAACATTTAAAGTTTCTGTTCCAGGAATTAATAAGAATCTAGACTGGGGCATTCGTCCGAAATAAATTTTCCAAACAATTAAAATATTAAACTGTTGGTGTGAAAACTTCAAAATTTAGCCATTTTTATAGAAATACTTTTAAAGTAATTTTTTTGAGAAGGATAACACACAATTAGGATACAACATTAACATGGATCTCAATGGATTATCATAAAGCAAACATCCTGCTACCCTCCCAATCCCAAGCCCCTTTTCTCTCCCAGAAAAGGTAGTCACTAATAAAGTTGTCTTTGTAACCACTTCCCTTTCCTCTGAAGTTTCAAAATCTAAGCAGGCCCTTTGCATTTAATGTTGTGGACCTCCTTCCATCCTAATTAATTCCTAACTCCTTTTAATGACTCTATTTTAAAAAGAAAGGCACCTGAATATATTTTTTTAACTGCTCAGATATTAAGTGTCTACTTGTCATCCATATTAAAGTGAATTATTTTACTATGCATCATCCTGTGATGTTCCCAGGTGCCAGTCATTTGTATAAGCATCACCATTTGCCCCCAATTAAATGGCCTTAGACCTATGAGCTACATCTAATTCATTCCTCTGTGCCCATTGTTCTTAGAAATCCGTCACCTGACAATATTTTTGCAAACCTATTTCTCACTTCCAGCACCTCTCCCTAAATCAACAAATTCCTCATAGGGCTGATTTTCCCTAGTTAATATCCCAGACAAAAGAGCAAACATCAAGTCTTCTTTCTAGCCTATAGAGAAGAATTACCAGAATTGCTTGTTAAGAATACGAATTCCTAAACCCATGAAATTCTGGATTCTGGAGGTGTGAGATGGGGCCCCAGAATCTACAACTGCATCAAGTAATTCTTTTGTTGCTGGTCCCACAAACCAGTGTTTGGTAACCACTGCTCTGTGGAGTTGACCAGCCCAGCTCCCAGGCACAAGTCTCACTCTGTATCCCATAAACTCGTACACCTAATGCATATACTCACCACACATGTGCAAACACATGCACAAGCATACACCCACACTCACTAAGGAAAACAGCTCTACAGCAATCTAGGCATTGAAGGGTAAAGTACCTCTCTTCTAGTTCTAGTTTTTACACATGTTGGAATTTACTTCAGGGGAAAAATTCTGTGAAGCCCAGAGGACAGTATTTTCCTGAAACTGTATGGATGGCATTTAAATTCACATGTTCTCATGAGTTCATTAGTTTGTATTTCCTAAGTCTCTATATATCTCTAAAGATTAGGAGGAATTCAAGAGAGAGAGGGAGAAATGATGGGGAGAGGGAAGGGAAGGAGGGAAGGAGGGAAGGAGGGAGGGAGGGAAGGAGGGAGGGAGGGAGGGAAGGAGGGAGGGAGGGAGGGAAGGAGGAAGATCTGGAAGGAGTAAGGGAAAGAGAAAAGAAAAAGAAAACAGAATGCTGGAAATATCAATGGAACCAGGTGATCCAAAATTTGGTTCCCAGCCCTTATCAGTAGCTAGCCAATGAAGGGACAGTGACACGGGTAGTTATCTATTTAATGACTGAAAAATTACATATTGGAAATCTATAATTCCAGGCAATCTGCAAGGTGCTGAGTACGATATGGTGACCAAGAGAACAGTTCTTGCCATAATGCAGCTTAAAATCCAACGGGAGTGAAAAACACTGCAGAAACACACTAGAAGCAATAGTCTCAATGTGCTTTATTCTTCTCATCTGTCCTTCTCATTTGTCCTTCTAAATGCATCAAAAGTCAAAAGGAGAGTGCCTTTAGAGGACTGTGTGCTATAAGGTAAAGAATTGCAAACCACGTCAAAATGAGGAGTGACTGAATGAACGGACCAGTTTAGTCTGGAAAAATAAACCTAAGGGAAAGTTGGAGAGCTGTCCTCAAGTATGTGAAGGAAAAATCTGTAAAGGCAGGACTCGACTCACTTTGTCCCATCACAACAGGCAGAACCAAGGCAGACAGGAGAAACAGACAAGGAAATAGAACACAGCTCAACTCCAAAAAATTGCTTTCTAACAACCTGAGCAGGCCAGTAGTGAAATGACTATCTTTATGTATTACCAAGTCCTGACTAGCAAAGTGTTAAATGGAGGCTAGGGTCTTCTGTTAAAGGAATATTCACACTTAAGTGGAAAATGAGACTCAGTTTCCATCCATGTCTAAGGTTCTGTGATTCCATAAAATAAAATGAACAAATGAATTAAAACTATTTTCACTTACAGAAAAGTTTTGTCTCAAATTTCGGGGGTTCAACAAAGAATAATCTTTTTATTCTGCTTAATCGTCATCAAATCTTTTTGAGTAAGATCACAAAAAATAGTTCTCTATAACACACTGGATTTACTTGCAGAAGTTGTACACTCATGAACTGCGGGCTGAATTCTGGCTTGTAAATAGATTTTGTTTAGTTAGTACAGTGTTTTTAAACTTAAATGTAAATTTCCTTTAGGCAATGCATCTCATTTTGCTACAAATCCCAATCTTCCTATTTTACTTCATCTGTACACTCTCCACATGGATTTTATTCTCTTTGTCAGTGACAGCAGTTGAGTTTGTAATCTTGATTTAGAGTGAGACAATTTGGAAAAAGAAAAATCAAAAATATAAGAGTGAACCATATAATAACTTTGGTAAAAGAGGCAGTTGTTGCTTAGAAATTCCAATGTGACAGCTTCTCAACGGACTGAAAATAAGACTGATACATTCAGATGTGTCCTTGGAAAGTTCTGCTATAGAAGGAAATCAAAGGTAATCCACAGTAAATTTCTGAGTGAAAGAGAGACCAGGAGGAAAAGTCTGCCATTGTAGGCTGGATTTAGCTTAGAATTAAGAGAGAGTAATGAGAAATTTAGTAAGAAATTATGTAGCTAATACATCTTTCAACTTCATTTAAAAAGCTCATTACCCTTAAGCCCTAATATGTAGAAGTTAGGGTTACCATGTGAATTGTTTGCCTGACTTATGCCTATTGTCTTAGTATCCCAATTGGTTTAGCATTTATCCATAATCTTTAATTTTTATCTTTCTTGAGGCAAAATTCATATAACATAAAATTAATCACTTTACAGTATACACTTCATTGACATTTAGTGTTGTACACTCACAATGTCTTACAACCATTTAACTACAAAACATTTTCACTACTCCAAAGGGATATCCATAACCACAAAATAGACATCTTCCCTCTCTGCCAGGCTCTAGCAACCGCTAATCTGCTTTCTGTCTCTATGGATTTACCTCTTCTGGATATTTCATATAAATGGAATGACAAAATATTTGACTTTTGTGTCTGGCTTCTTCCTATAGCATAATGTTTCTGATGTTCATTCATGCTGTAGCATTATCAAAACTTCATTTCTTATGGCTGAATAATAATCCATTGCATGAATATATCACATTTTATTTATCCATTCTTCATCTGATGGACATTTGGATTGTATCTTTTATTTGGCTATTGTGAACAGTGCTGGCATAAACATTTGTGAACAGGTTTTTGTTTAAACACATGTTTTCAGTTTGGGGGAGTATATACGTAGGAGTGGCATTGGTAGGCCATGGGGTAATTTTATGTTTAACTTTTGCAGAACTGTTTTCCAAGGGAGTTAACCATTGTATATTACCATCAGTGATGTACAAGGGTTGACAATTTCTCCATATCCTCACCAACTCTTGTGATTTCTGTGAAATCCTTGTCAAAAATATGGATAAATTGGTCAGAGGTGTATGGACTTATTGCTGAACTCAGAATTCTATTCCATTGATCTACATCTCTATTCTTACGCTAGTACCACAATGTAGTGATTATGCTAGCTTCTAGTAAGTTTTGAAATCAGTTAAGTATGAGTACTCCAACTTGTTTCTTCAAGACCTTGGATTAGGCAATAGTTTCTCAGATATGACACCAAAAGAAGACAGCAATGGCAACAACAACAACATCTACATTATATATACTGGAATCATCAAAATTATATATACTGGAATCATCAAAATTAAAAACTTTAGTGCTTCAAAGGATACTGTGAAGAAAGTGAAAAGACAGAGCACAGACGGAGGAGAAAATATTCGTGAATTATATATCTGGTGCTTGTATCCAGAATAGATAAAGAAATTTTATAACTCAATAATAAAAAGACACATAATCCAATTTTACAATTGGTGAAGGACCTAAAGAATCTACACAGATATTTCTCCAAAGATACACAAATAGCCAGTAAGCACCAGGAGAAGAAGCTCAACATTATTAACCAACAGGGAAATGCATATCATAACCACAATTATATATGACTTCAAACTCACTAAGATGACTATAATAAAAAAGAAAGATAATATCAAGTGTTAGGGAGAATATGGTGAAATTGGAATACTCATACACTGCTAGTTAGAGTGTAAAACAGAGCAGCAGCTGCTGTAGGAAATAGGCTGGCAGTTCCTCAAATGGTTAAACATTGAGTTACTACATAATCCAGCAACTCTACTTCTAGATATATACCCAAGAGAAATTTTAAAAATCTATGCCCACACAATAACTTTTTGGAATGTTCACAGCAGTATTATTCATAATCGTTAAAAAGTGGAGACAACCCAAATGTCCACCACCTGATGAAGAGATAAATAAAAAGGTAGCATATCCACACAATGAAATATTATTTGGCAACAAAACAAACAAACAAAAAACGAAGAACTGATGCATGCTGCAACATGTATGAATCTTGAAAACATTATGCTAAATGAAAAAGCCAGTCACGAATGAACACATATTGTATGATTCCATTCATATGAAATGTCCAGAATGGGCAAGTCTATAGGGATGGTAGGTAGATTAATGGTTGCCTAGGGCTGGGGGGATGTGGATATTGAGAAGTGATAGTTAATGGGAGTGGATTTTTGTCATGGATTAATAAAAAAATGTTCTAAAATTGATTGTGGTCATGGATGCACGACTCTGTGAATATACTATAAGCCATTGAATTGTACACTCTACATGGGTAAATTGTATGGTAAGTGCATTATATCTCAATAAAGCCTTTTACAAATAAGTAGAAGTTGTAGTTCTCAGAAAAGATTTTTGTAAATATACAACAAACATTCTAAAAATTATATGGCAAGGCAAAGGAACTAAACAATTTGAAAAAGAAGTTTAAAATGGTAGAAATTACTCTTTTTGATGTTAAGACTTAACTTATAGCTATAGTAATCCATACAGCGAGGTATTGGCAAAGGGATAGACGTATAGATCAATGGAACACAATAGAGAACCCAAACAGACCAACACAAGTACACCTAATTTTGATAAAGTTGCAAAAGTAATTCAACAGAAAAAGGATAGTCTCAGCAAATGATGATGGAACAACTGGATATCCAGAGGCAAAAAAAAGTCAACTTTCATACTGCATTCAAAATTTAATTCAAAATAATATGCAAAATTATAAAACTTTTAGAAGAATACACAGGAGGACATCCAGGACCTAGGAATGGGTGAAGAATTATTAGACATGACATCAAAAGGACAATCCATGAAAGTAGACTTCATCAAAACGAAAACATTTTGCGCTGTGAAAGACCACCTTAAGAGGATGAAAATGCAAGCTACAGATAGGTAGAAAATATTTTACAATTACATATACAACAAAGGCCTTATACCTAGAATAGAGAACTCTCAAAACTCAACAATAAAGAATAGAAAATTCAATTAAAACATGGGCAAAAGACATGAACAGATACTTCACCAAAGTGATATGGATGGCAAGTAATCATGTGAAAAGATGTTTGGTATCATTAGCCACTATGGAGATGTTTGATATCATTAGCCACAAATTAAAACCTGAACAAGATACCATTATATATGCACTAGAACATTTCAAATTTTTTTTTAAAATAGTGATAATACCAAATGTGTCTCCCAGACACTCCTTCTGGGAATCTAAAATGGGTACAAACACTCTCAAAAATAGCTTGGTAGTTTCTTACAAAACTAAGTATGCGCTTATGACCCAGCAATCATACTCTTGAGCATTTATCACAGACAAATGAAAACTTATGGCCACATTAAAACCTGTATACAAACATCCTTAGCAGTTTTATTCATAGTAGCACTAGAAACAACCCAAATGTACTTTAATGGGCAAATAGTAAAACAAACTCTAGTATATCCATACAATACAAGAGTACTCAGTGATAAAAAGGAATGAACTATTGATGCATTCAACAGCTTAAAGGAACCTCAAGGGCACTATGTGTAGTAAACAGAAAGTCAACCTCCAAAAGTTAATGTTTTACGATTCTGCTTATTTAACATTCTCAAAATGAAAAAAAACAAAACAAAAAACTATAGAGATGGATAACAGACTAGTGGTTGCCAGGGAACAGGGACTGGGGGATGTGGAGAGGATGGGGATGGTGCATATTCAAAGAGGTAACATAGAGTTTTCCTTCACGTTGATGGAAGAGCTTTGGATCTGGATTGTGCTGGTGTTTATATGAATCTACCGATGGGATAAAGCTGCATAGAACAACACATACACACATACATGCAAATGAATGAAAGTTAAAAAATGGGGAAAACTGAATAAGGCCTGTAGTCTAGTTAGCCGTAATGTATCAACATCAATTTCCTGGTTTTGATATTGTTCTACATCTGTATAACAGGATGCCACTGGGGGAAGTTGAATGAAGGGTACACAGGGCTATATACCATTTTTTGCAACTTCCTGAGTTGATAATTATTTTTAAAATAAAAAGTTAAAAATAGAAGTTGTAATATCAAAATCTACAAATATTTTATTCATGTAAAATTAGAGTAAATAGTAAAACAAAGCTTATTTTGAATTAAAAAATATTATAGCATGGAGGTATATATTTTCTTTGCTGTCTACTTTTTCATACCAACATTCTCTCTTATTAAATTTCTCTTTTCTCTGTAAGAACAAAGAGACTTAGAAATGTTTGAGACTTAGGAAAAATACTATTTTAATCAATCTAAGTGTCTAAAATAATATTAAACTTTTACATATGATTTGTCTGCATGTTGTTCAAAATCATTTGGAAAGCCTTAATTAGAAAATTTAATGAATGGAGCACAAAAAGTACCTTATTTTTGCTTTTATTAAATTGTAGTTATTGAAAACTATGCTTGCAAACCAGAAAATGTTGAAATTTATTCCTATGCAATCAATCTAGGGGGAAGCTGAACAAATTAAACAATGAGAACCCTAACGGTGTACAGGATTTAATTTTGAAATTTGATAATTATATTTTGGAATATCTTGACATCTAGCCAATCTTTGATGGAGTAGAACTCCTATTATGATTTCATAAGTCTATTATCTATGTCAGAATGAAATGAAAGTGAGGAAGCCTACATTTTGCAACATCAAGTTTTCACGAGGTAATTAAAAGAATCATAAGTACAATTTATTTGATTATATTTTAAATAATTTTTATTAAATCAAGATGCACAGAATGGAGGCCATAAGACAGTACCTATGAAAATATTTGGGTTGAAATAGTTATACATTTCAGTACAAAAAATTATAACTGAAAACGTTTGTATTTAGCAAAATTTACCCTGAACTTCCTTGTATAGAAAACTTGCTTTTTCAATTAAAAATATTATGTGGTCTACAGGGTAAAGTCACTGAAAGTATCAAAAATTTCAAAGTTATTAACTATAAAATGCTACTTTGAAGGAGACTTCAAGCTATTTTTTAAAAATATGGCCATATTAAAAAATAGAAATTAAAACACAGAAATTCTGTAGAATATTTCCACGGAAGGCATTTATCCTATAGTATGACTGAGAGTATTTTGATTAAAGTATGTTTCCTTCTCTGTTATAAGCCTACTATAATGTATGCTATGAAAAAATAAAAATTAAAACAAAATATGAGCAAAAAATGTTAAACAGCCAAGAAACATTCAAAAGACAAGGAAATTCTCAAGGGTTTGGTACTGCAACAGCTCTGATATCTACAGTAGAACAAATCACCCTGAAAACAAAAAACCAGCAGACAACTTTAAACATAATATTATCCTTGAAAACAGAAATGTGAAAAAAAATCAAGTAATTCATATATTCCCTGTGGTATTAGCTGACATCCCATAAATAGTGTATGTGTTTCTTGATACAGAGCAGACTCATGGCATAAGAGGAAAGGAAAGGAAAAACACAGAAATGGGCAGGTTTTATTTTCTGCTTTTTTTTTTCCCACAAAGCCTCAGGCTAAAGTCCATTCTTTAGCCCTCATTACTTGTATAGCTCTGGGCAAGTTACCTAATCTGGGAACTTGGTTGCCTCATTTGTAAAATTAAGGAAACGGTGATGGTGATGGTGATGGTGATGGTGATGGTGATGGTGATGGTGATGGTGATGGTGATGGTGATGATGATGACACGATGACGACAACGGGGATGACAACACCACCACCCACACTTCTCTAGAAGATAGTGGGGAGGTGTTCAACAAATCCATTTCCCTTATCTTACTCACACAGGAAGGAGGAACTTGTGGGACTCAGGAAGACCACTGTTGCACTCGCTTGGGATCAGGTAACTGAGTCCCGGCCAATGCAAAATGGGCAGAATTGATGTGTACTTCATTTAAACCTGGCCATGAAAACCTCCTGTGCATTGCTTTCTCTCTCTCCTCCCTATTTGCTGATTGGATGTCAAGACTCAAGACAGCTTTGGAGATCACAGGTTGAAAAACTCCCTGCCTTCCATCAGCGTCAGTCTTTGAATGACTGCATGGAACACAGCCTCTCACTGAGGATTTTATGTACATGAGAAAATAAATTTCTCGTGGATTAAAATTTTTTTTCAAAGTTATTAACTATAAAATGCTACTTTGAAGAAGATTTCAAGCTCTTTAAAAATAATAATATGGCCATATTAAAACTATTTTCTCTAGGAGAAATATCAGCGATTGGGTATTAGAAATATATTTGGCTCAGAAATTGCTTATAAAGAATGTGAATAAATACCAAGAATAATTATTTTGCATGTTATTTTTAGTATTCCTACAATCAATATACATTTTTAAAATTTGGTTTATATTAACTGATATGTGTTATTTTTACTTTAAGAATTTTGTATTTGGGGACTTCCCTGGTGGCACCGTGGTTAAGAATCCACCTGCCAATGCAGGGAACACAGGTTCGAGCCCTGGTCCGGTAAGATCCCACATGTCACGGAGCAACTAAGCCTGCGCGCCACAGCTACTGAGCCTGCGCTCTACAGCCCGCGAGCCACAACTACGGAAGCCTGCCTGCCTAGAGCCTGTTTTCTGCAACAAGAGAAGCCACTGCAATGAGAAGCCCGAGCACCGCAATGAAGAGTAGTCCCCCCTCGCCGAAACGAGAGAAAGCCCACGCACAGCAACGAAGACCCAATGCAGCCAAAAATAAATTTATAAAAAAAGAATTTTGTATTTGAAAATTGTTTTAATAGAACTGTTTTCATCTAGTCGATTAATATTTCAAAATCATGTAATTTAAATTATTTTTGTTGCTCATTTTAATCTCAAATATATGCCAATATGGACAAGCAGCTTTAAGGTCATCCTAATGAAAATGTTCTTTTTAGGAGAAATTATCAGCAGTTTATGAACTTAGAGCTCTCACATACTAAATTTCACAGAAAATTATTTGAGGCTTGGAGATATAGCTAATACTCTCTGATAGAGGCAGGTGGGGCAGGGTCAGTTCAGCAAAGAGTATGGCACAGACTTTGCTTGGGAAGGAACTCTGAAAGTCAATATTGGCCACAAGAAAAAAAGGGAAAAGAAAAGCCAAATATTTGGAATTAAATGATTCTTTTCCAACAATGGTGGTTTTTCACCCATGATCTTGGGTACATCACTGAGCTTCTCTAAGCTTCAGTTTCTTTTTATGTAAAATGGGAATAGAAACAATAACTATGTCTCAGGATTGCTGTAAAATGGGAATAGAAACAATAACTATGTCTCAGGATTGCTGTAAAATGGGAATAGAAACAATAACTATGTCTCAGAATTGCCATGAAAGAGCATGTGTGAAGTTCTTAGTAAACCAGAAAATTATAGGCAAACTTTGACTCAAAACAATCGACAACGCCAGTAGCAGACCTTCAAGAATCAAATAAGGAAGAGTTTTTGGAATGGCCTTAGGATGCCTGGGGAGGATCAGAAAAAGAATGGAGGGAGTAGGCAGGGAGACCACCCAGAATTCAGTCAGGTCTTCTAACTAGACCTTTGGTTTGGTATTTGACTTCCATGGCAGTGTGGGTCGTTTTGTGCTTGGCCAGGAGTTAGAAGACAAAGCAGCCTTCTGCATTCATTCACACATGAATTTTGGGGTCTTACTTGTCTACCTCTCCACCCTGTACAGCTCAGCTGCCCCTCCATCCTAAACTGGGAATTACAGAACCCTATGCCATTGATACATTACTAAAATGCATCTGTGTGACACCATGTTCCTCCTCTTGCTCCATGACATCTGTCTTCCCTAAGGTGGCTGATGTGGACAGAACTCACCAAGACAGACCCACGGCCATGATTTAGGTGCTGACTGGCTTGGCTGTATTCTGGTGATAGATGCCTCCCACCTGGGTGTATTGTGTTCCGGGCTGCCACAGTCATTTCTGTGAGATTTGTAACTTGAGCCATGTTTGTTCCCTGGATTAGAATGCAGAGGCATGGTGTTAAATCTCCACTGGTTAAATATAATCATGTTCTAGGGTTGAATTCTTTTTGTTTCAAAGTCCTTGCATTTAAAACTGGTTACATTTTGCTGTGAGCCCTCTACCCTCGCTCTTCAATTCCACCTTTTCCTATCACTAACCCCACCCCAGAGCCCTATTTCTTTGGGGTCCCAGATCAGCTTGCCTTCCCTGTGTGGTGCTAGTATTTCACAATTCTCTTAGCAGATGGACCAGTCCTGGAAGTGGAATTCAGCCTTCCCCAAAAGCTCACTTTAGAATCAATTTTCAGAACAACCTATTAATGACTCATAATTATGAGCCAGAGAGAGACTCCACTTTCTCAGCTTTCATGGTAGACAGACAAACAAACAGACAAACAAAATTATTACCTACAGTGACTTGAGCATTGCCTACATCAGAAAGAAAAGAATGGAGAAGCACTGTCATCAGGGTGCTTTATTTACTATTCCAGAGGACTGAAAACAATTCAGCAAGATACTTAAGAGCACAGGCCTTGGAGTCCAACAGACTCAGTTCTGATCTGTTCTAGACTCCACTGTCTTGTGCAACTTTGCACAAGTCACTTTTCATCCCTAGATCTCAGCTTCCTATCTGTCAAATGAGAATGATATTGACGGCTACCTCATGAGGTTGACGTAAGGATCCACTGAGATGATGCATATAAAGCACCTAACATAGAGGCTGTACAAAGTAAGTACTCAATCAAGGTAAGTACTCAATAACTATTAATATTACAAAGTATATAATCCACTTAAATGCAATATTATAAATTATATAACTTACTGAGTTCCCTGAGAAAGGAATGAGTCACCTAAGACCATGACCTGGGTTAATGGCAGAGCATGAACTTCCACTAAGCACTCATTTCATTTAGCATTTACTGAAAGTCTACTTTGTGCTAGGCACTGAGCTAAGTGCTAGAGGTGCAAGGATGAATGAGACAAGGTCAATAGCCCCATTGAGCCCAGACATTATTTATCAGAGGACATGAACCATGTGTGTAAAGAGTTCAAATTTGTTAAGGGAAGTAATAGAAGTACATTCAAAGAACAGAATTAGCTGGAGTAATTCTTTCTCAGATAAAGTAAGTCTTATAATAAAGTCAATAAGAAACTTAGTTTTGAAGGATGCCAAAAGGCAAAGTACAGAAAATAGTATCCCAGGAAGAACAAAGAGTATACAAAACATAAGCAAAATGCATGAAGGTCTGAAACTCCATGGTGCATGTGACAAAGTTTTTTAAACTTAATTAATTAAACTTGCTGATGTACAAAGTACTATGTAGGATTAGAGAAAGCAACCTGCTGCAATGCTCATCTTCTCACCCTTGTGTCACTATGACGGGCTCTTTGGGAATTGAAACCAAATCAGGAGTTATAGAAAAGTTTGAGGACACAATTATCACTGGTGATAAATACTTTTAAGGAAGTATCCCCAACACCTGGCCTAGTACCTGGCATATAGAGTATTCAAGATACATTTGTTGAACAAAGGAAAGATAGAAATTGGGGGCAGCGTTTTGTGGGAAGGAGAGAGGTAGGATGGGAGATTTGCATCTCCACAACCTGGTACCAGAGGCAACTCTTGGAATCATACAGAACTGAGCTTGTGTCCTACTTCTTCCATATATTACCTGTTTGCCCTTAGGCAAATTGTTTATCTTTTTGATACCTACCTCAAATTCCTCATCTCTAAAATAGGGGTAATAATACTTACAGAAGGTTTGTAGATTGACAAGAGACTATTTAAATCATTTAGAATCATCCTGTTCAGTACTTGACCACTTCCCTTTAAAACTTCAATCTTAAATCAGTCTTTCCAGAGCTCAATTTTAAATCTCAGGTTATGTCTTATAACAAGACAAATTCTAAGGGGGAGGGAATAAGTGAGACAAGAGTCCCCAAAAGGACAAGTGGAACATGAAAGCAGAGCATGAGAGCATAATTTCATTTAGGACCAGCTCGGCAAATACACACTCTACCAATTTATCTGGAACTGGTAAGTGTATTCCTGGGGAAAAAGTTGATATGTTAGGGATAATGATGTTCATGGAATGATCTGCAGGTTGTAACAATCTGTGATTCTAACCAAGGCAATGTTTAAGCTGATCAAAGAAATCAAGCGTCCCTTTTGCAGCCCAGCTCCTTGCCTTGTTAAACATTGCCATTAGTCCAAGACGCTTACTCACTTCACCCTAACTTTATTTACTGATTGTAAGATAACACTCCTTGGTAACTGAGCAGGTGCTATTTGATGCCAGAGATGCACAGAAGGAAGCAGAATTTATCCCTGCAGTAGCATCCCCATTAATCATGTAGACAAGACATGGAGATCAGATGCATTCTTCTCTGTTAACAAGCAAAGACAAAAGCGGTTATGGGGCTATCTGTAACCAGGACTAGTTGAGTGAAGCTGTGAGCAACTCATGGTAGGTTGTTTTACCTTTCATATAGTCCCCCCTGCCCCCACATACACACCCTCTCTGAAAGGTGTCATTCACTTATGACACTGCCCATACTGTTCCCACTTGACCAAGTTTGACAACTACCACCAATTTCTGAGAGATTTTCTTCCCCTCTAGTGCCTTTTGTGGTCACCTGTAATGGAGGATGACAAATAATCCTTCCCTCTTCTCCCTCGTCCCCAAGCCTCCACCCAAAATAAACTGTTACAGTCATGAGAAATATTTTTAATAAACAAACAAAAAACAAACAAAAAAATCTTAAAAAGTACTGTGACCACAGAACTGTGACTAATATTGGAATTTAGCAAGAAGTCAGTTCTGGTTTCATGAGGCTACACTAAGAATCTGGGAACATTTTGCTACTAAAGCTCATGATGAATGACTCTAGGAAGAAAAGGCTGCAATTTCTAATGTCATTTTTTCAGTATCAGTTTCATGTCATTGGTAATGGGAAGTGACATGTAGGCATGTAGCAGACTGTCTCCTTGGCTAACAAAGATAAGCTACTGTCATATCAGTCCTGGCACCATAGAGCTTCTGGTTTGTAACTCAAATTTGATTCAGAAAGGGGGAGCTATCAGGAAAGAATAATAAATCATTCCATTTCCTCTGTGTTTAGATTAAACCCATCAACTCTCCCAAGAGGCTAACCAATGTACACCTAGCAATAAAAAGAAACTCAATCCTGTGCACTTGAGCCAATTCACTTTTGGTAATTTTTTTTCACATAATTTCAGTTTTCAAAAAAGTTACAAGGATGATACAAACAATTCCTATATAACCTTTTCCCAGATTCAACAACTATTTACATTTTCTTCAATTTATCATTTGCCTGCTTGTGCTATGTGTGTGTGTCTGTGTGCATGTGCAGGTGAATGTGTGTAATGTCTTAAACACTTTGAAAGAAAGTTGCATACCCCTACCCCTAAATACTTCAGCATGCATTTCCTAAGAACACTGACTTACTCAACTACAGTACAATTATCAAAATCAGGTAATTTAACTTTGTTATATTACTATTATCTAATCCACAGATCATATCCAAATTTTGCAATTGTTCCAATAATATCCTTTAGATCTTTCTTCCCCTCAGTGCAATATCCAATATAGAACCATTCATTGCATTTTGTTGTCCTGTTTCTTTGGTTTATTTTAATCTGGAAAAAGTTCCTCAGTTTTTCTCTGTATTTCACAACCTTAGCACTTTTAAAGGTACAGGCCAATTATTTTATAGATTGTTCCTAAATTTGAGTTTGTCTGCTTTTTTGTTCACAATTAGATTGTGATTTTTTTTTTTTTTCTGTCTGAATATCACACAAGTACCACTGAAAAAAAAGAAGCAGAAGACTCTGGAGCCCATAGAAAACCAGTTATCTTGTTCTTATTCCTACCACCCTGAATGGTAACATCTCCTAACATACAGAGCATAGATGTATTCTTCAGCAGGGTATTTCTTTAGTGGTAGAGCCAGCCAAATTTATCCTGAACTAAAGGTTTTTCTGGACCTGCCTTGACAAAGTTAAAAAGCAAGTTTCAAGAGAATCAAACTGATTCTAAATAACTGGATTCCAAAACAAATCCCAACAATATTGAAAAGAATTTTTAAAAACCCAGCACCCAACAATGTGAAATTCAGAATTTATTCATCCAATCAAAAATTATGAATCATACAAGGAAGTTAAAAAATATGACCCACACCAGGAGAAAGAAACAATCAATAGAAATAGACCCAGAAATGACATAGAACTGGTAGACAAGGGCATTAAAACAGAGTAATGAAAGATATAAAAAGGCGCAAAATTTTATAGATGAAAAATGCAATATATGAATAGAAAAATTAACATCAGATTAGACATTGTAGAAGAAAAAGCTGGTGAACCAGAAGACACAGCAATAGAAACTATCCACAGTGAAACAGAGATTAAATAGACTGAAGTGATGAACAGAACATCCATAAGCTTGTGGATCAATATCACACATTCTAACATATGTTTAATTGGAGCCTCCAAAGAAAGTTAGAGTGGGGAAGAAAAAATACTTTAAAAAATAATGACTTTTTTTTCCAAATGTGAAGAAAATCATAAACACACAGATCCAAAATAGTCAACAAACCCCAAGCAGAAGAAACAAGAAGAAATTATCAGTAAGGCATATCACAATCAAATTTTTTAAAACACATGATAAAGAGATATTTTTAATGCACCAGAGAAACAAAGATAAGACTGAAAGGAGGGTTCACATTAGTAGCAATGAACATAAGAAGAGAATGTAATGATCTCTTTAAAAATAACTGTCAATGAAGAATCCTACACCCAGTGAAAAATCTTTCAAAATCAAAGACAAAATGAAGACCTTTTCTAACATAACCAAGATGAGTCACCACAAGAAGAGCAGCACTATTAGAATTACTAAAGGAAGTCCTCAGGCATAGGTAAATGACACCAGATGGAAATTTGGATCTACACAAAAGAAAGAAGTGCTCAGGAAATAATACATAGTTAATTATAAAAGACATTTTTCTCATTATTTTAATTTCCTGAAAAGATAAATGATTACTCAGAGCAATAATAACACTAATAATGAGATTTATAACATTTGCAGAAATGCAATCAATGATAAAAATAATATCTGTAATATTGCCAAGAGAAAGTTAAATAGAAATGCAATTTTCATATGAAACTGTGAAATCAAAATACATATTTTATAATATGTTAAGCATGGGATGAATATTATAAACCCTAGGTAACTACTAAAAAGCAATGCCAAAATATATAGATAACAAGCCAAGAAAGGAGATGGAATTATACAAATATTCAATTTCTCCAAAAAAAAAGAGGGAAAAGCTACCAAAAAAAGATGGTACAAATAGTAGTGGCAAGATGGTAGATTTAAACATAATCATGTTGATAATCACATTAAAAGTAAGTGTTCTACAAAAAGCACAGATTCCCAGATTGATAAAATAAAAAAGACCTAGTTTTAAGCTGTCTACATTAAACCCATTTTAATATAAAGACAGACAAATGTCAAAAGTGAAAGAATGGAAAGAGATATACTATATAACCACAAATCAAAAGAAAGATGACAAGGCTATATTAATATCAGACAAAGTGGATTTTAAAGCAAATAATGTTACCAGGAATAGAGAAGATTATTTCATAATGATAAAGATGTCAATTTAACAAGAGGACATAACAATCTTAAAGTGTATGCACTTAATAACACAATCTTAAAATATAGTAAGCCAATAACTAGTAGAACCTAAAGGTAAAAGAGACAAATAAAAAAGTTTATAGTTGGATAACTCATCACTTCTGACTTAATAATTGATTTAAAAAAAAAAGTAGACAGAAAATCAGTATGGATATAGAAGACTTGAAGAACACAATCTACTTGATGTTTATTGAACAATATATGTAACAGACATTATTTTCAAGTGCACACAGAACATTTACCAAAATAGACCATATTCTGGGCCATAAACCAAGTACCGTACAAAGTATATTGTCTTATCAAAATATAATTAAAAGTCAATAATAGAAATGTTCATAGAAAATCCTTAAATATTTGAAAATTAAATGATACATTTCTAAATAAACCATGGCTCAATGAAGAAATTTAAAGGAAATTGGAAAGTATTTGAATTTCATAAAAATGCACACACAACATATCAAAATTTGTGGGATGCAGCTAATGCAGTGTTTATAAGAAATTTTATAGCATCAAATGCCTACATTAGAAAAGAATATCCCAAGTCAGTTACTTACACTTTCACATTAAGAAACTAGATAAAGTGGAGCAAATTAAATCCAAAGTAAACAGGAAGAATGAAATTTTTTAAAAAAGAGGAGCAGAAATCAATGAAACATAAAAACAAAATGAAGTAGATAACACGAATGAATCAAAAAGCTAATTCTAAAGATAAATGAGCTGGATAAACTTCTAGCAAGCTGATAAGGAAGAACAGAGAGAAGACGCAAATTACAAATATTAGGAACCAGAGAAAGGACAGCACTACAGATCCTACATACCTTAAAATTTTAATAAGGGGATACCATAAGGAAATTTTATGAAAAGAAGCCCAACAACTTGATGAAATCAACAAATTCCTTGAAAGATACAAACTACCGAAGCTCAATGCAAAACACATAGGTAATTTGAAAAGGCTTGCATCTATTAAAGAAAGTGAATTGATAATTTTTAAACTTCCTAAGAATAAAACTCGTTGCACAGATGGCTTCATTAGAAAATTCTTTAAAACATTAAGAAACAATGCAATTATATTCAAAATCTTCTAGAAAATACAGTAGGAACACTTTCCAGCTCATTGATGAGACCAGCATTGCCTTGACACCAAAACCAAGGAAAGAGATTACAAGAAAACAACAGAACAAAAACCCTCATGAATATATATGCAAAAAACTTTAACAAATATTAAGCAAATTGAACCCATCTCTGTAATTCAAGGTAAGTTTGGAAACATTTGGAAATCATCAATGTAATTCCTCATGTTAAGAGTCTTAAAATGAAAATACATGTGAACAGCCCAATAGATTCATAAAATAAATTTGACATTTAACATTTTTTCATGATAAAAATTTCCAGCAAATTAGGAATAAAGGGGAGCTTTCTCAGTCTGATAAAGGACACCTACAGATAACCTACAGTTAATATTACACTTAATGGGTAAAGACTGCTTTCCTTCTTAGATGAAGAACAAGGCAAGGATTCTGCTTTAATTATTTCCATTCAACATTATGCTGTAAATCATGGCCAGAGCAATAAAGCAAGACAATAATAAATAAATGAATGAATGAAATAAGTATTGGAAAGGAAGAATTCAAACTGTTCTTGTTCACAGAGGACATGTTCATCCATGTTAAAAACCCTAGGGAATTTCCAAAAAGGCTCATAGAAATAATAAGTGAGTTTAGCAAGATTACAGTATACTAGGTCAATACATAAAAGACAATTATATTTCTATACATTAGCCACAGATGATCAGAGTTTGAAATTTTAAAAATACCATTTGCATTAGCATCAAACATGAAATAAATAGAAATATATTTAGTAAAATATGCATAAGTCACATTCACTAAGAATTGCAGAATATTGCTAAGACAGATTAAAGAAGACTTAAACAAATGCAGAACTATATCATTTTTATGATCAGAAGATTTTATATTTCCAGAATGTCTGTTTTTGCCAAATTGACCTATAGATTCAATTCATTCATAAACAAAATTTCAACTGATTTCTTTATAAAAATTGGCAAGCTAATGCTAAAATTCATATATAAACTCAAGGGATTCAGAATAGACAAACTAATTTTGAGAATGAAGAACTAAATTGAGAGACTCACACTATGTGATTTCAGTACCTACTCTAAAGCTACAGTAAGACAACTTGGTATTGGCATAATGACATACAGATCAATGAACCAGAAAGTCCAGAAATAAATCCATACATATGTTGACAATTGATGCTTGACAAGTGTGCCAAAATAAGTCAATTGGAAAAATTTTTTTTCCAACAAACTGCACTGGAATGATTGTAGCTCAATATTTAAAAAATTAACAGTGACCTTCATCATACAAGACTGAAAAATGAATCACTGACCTAAATAAAAGAGCTAAAACTATAAAACTTCTAGAAGAAAACATTAAAAAAATGTGAAACTTTGGCTTAGGCAAAGATTTCTTAAGTAGGACACAAAAAGCATGAAATATAAAAGTTAATGAATTGTATTTCTTCAAAATTTAAAACTTTACTCTTCAATAGGTAAGAAAAAGAAATGGCAAACCAGATAGATAGAAGGATACCAAAGAAAATATATGGGTGGCAAATAAACATATGAAATTATGCTGAAACTCATTACTCATTAGGGAAAGGCAAATAAAAAACAGAATGAGATAAAATACACATCCATTAGATATGGCTAAAATTAAAGATTGACAATATCAGATGTTGCCAGGGAGGTAGAGCAACTGAAAGTATTCCACACTGCTGACGAGAACGAATAACAGGACAAGCATTTTGGAAAGCAGTTTGACAGTTTCTTATAAATTTAAACATACACTTACCATAAGACTTAGCAATTCCACATTTAGGTATTTATCAAGAAAAATTTAATATATGGTCACACACTGCATATGAATGCGCAGAGATTTTAGTCCCAACTTCCCCAAACTGGAACAAAGCCAGATGTCCATCAGCTTGCGAATGGATAAACAAATTGTGGTTTAGCAATAAAATGGGATTATCTAATTATCAATAAAAAGGTATTAACTAGCAATACTTTCAACAATACAGATGAATCTCAAAAACATAATGCTAAATTGAAAAATATCTAGCCACAAAAGACTGCATACTGTATGATTCCATTAATACAAAATTTTAGAAAAGGCAAAACTATAGTGAAAGGAAAAGAAAGGAAATAATCAATGATTGCCAGAGACCAGGAGTTGGTAAAAGGGCATTGACTACAAAACGGGTACCAGAAATGATGAAAATATTCCATAGCATCATAGTACGGATGGTTACATGACTTTTTACATTTGTCAAAACTCATTGAATTATATACTTTAAATTGATGAATTTTATTATAGGTAAATTACACCTCAAGAAAGCTAAGAAAAATAATTCTTTATCCATGAATCCTAGAATCCGTGTGTGTGTGTGTGTGTGTGTGTGTGTGTGTAAAACAGTCAAACTGAGACCCAGAGGTAAAAAGATAGAGGATATTTGAAATAATATTGCCAAATGTTTAGACCCTGATATAAATTCAAAAACTATTTTTCTTTCTTTAAAGATTTTTCTTTTTCTTTTCTTTTTTTTTTTTTTTTTTTTTTTGATGTGGACCATTTTTTAAAAGTCTTTATTGAATTTGTTACGATATTGCTTCTATTTTATGTTTTGGTTTTTTGGCCCTGAGGCATGTGGGACCTTAGCTCCCCAACCAGGAATTGAACCCGCATGCCCTGCATTGGAAGGCGAAGTCTTAACCACTGGACCGCCAGGGAAGTCCCCAAAAACTATTTTTAAATGTTGCTAATTAGAATATTTGAGATCATTATGTAGTCAAAAATACAATTCAGAACTTCATCTCACAGGCAAAAGTAATTCTAAATTATTTTTTAAATTGTATTAAAGCTGTTTGAGATACTTTAAAAATAAAAAAGGGTAAAGGAGAAAGGAACTAAGATTCTGAGTTAAAACTATGTGTTAAGTTCTTTCAATGTATTTATTATCTCATTGAATCCTCACAAGAACTCTGAAAGTTAAACTCAGTTATCAGCTCGGGATATCAAGCAGCTATAGATGTGGAAGTGACTCAAGTTTAAGTCTATTTGACTCCAAATCTTTATATCCAGCAGCTCTTATTTTCCATATGCAGGAAGATGGAATTTTATTACAAGGTCATATAAGATCTAATAGACACATCTACATTTAGAAATTTTCTGACTGCCCCCAAGTAAAGATTAGGTTTTTCTGCATTCCATCTGCCAATCATTGTGCTGGGTACTTTGTCATATCTCATTTAAGCCTTTTAACAATCCAACGGTCTAAGCACTATTACTATAGCCATTTTGCAGGTGAAGAAAGTTTCATATGGTTTTTATACAACACTAAATTCTTCATTCTTTCTACACCAATTACTGCTCACTTTCATAAATGACTTTCAGTAGATTTAGGGTCTGTAATTTACTGCTAGAACCAGTAACCACATTCTTTGATTGCAAGTCAAATACTTAGAAGTCATGGGTATACCCAACATGATATTCCTTCATATTGAGCCTATTGGGCATAGTTCACTTACCCTTCCCATGTACCCAACCTCCCTCCACCTGTCATTGCTCTGTAATCTCTCTCCTTCACGTATTTCCTGCCATGACAATTCTCTTCTCTACCTAATAGTCTTTCCTTTAGTGTAGAAAACCAGGGTTCTGCAAAGCATGACCCTTGCCCATGTTTATTTTGTAACCAGCCCCTCCTTCTTTTTCTCTTTAATGTTTTCCAGTGAATACTAACATTAGTCAATAATTCTATGTCACAGACATAATTTCCTATCCCTCTGAATTTCCTTTTACTCAGTTCCTGGGCTTCTGTAGGTAGATAATAGTGGTATTCCATTGGGTGCTGTGGCTAAGTTCTAAAGTCAGGGCATAAGAAAAGAATTTGAATAATATCGGGACTTCCCTGGTGGTGCAGTGGTTAAGACTCCACGCTCCCAATGCAGGGGGCCCTGGTTCAATCCCTGGTCAAGGAACTAGATCCCACATGCATGCCACAACTAAGAGTTCGCATGCCACAATTAAGGAGCCTGCATGCTGCAACTAAGAAGCTGGCGAGCTGCAACTAAGGAGCCCACATGCCACAACTAAGGAGCCCACCTGCTGCAACTAAGACCTGGTGCAACCAAATAACTAAATAAATATTTTTTTTTAAAAAAGAATTTGAATAATATCAAATTTTCTCTTGAAAAATTATTAGAAAGGGGTCACACTGCAAGCAAATGTACAATTTTCCAGTGAATCCATCAGAGTTAACTTTGGAAAATAATTCACCATTTCTTCGGCTGAGCTGTAGTTGCTTGTATTAATGGGCCATTTTATACAAAAACACGTATCTGTATATTTAATAACTAGAATGACTTTCAATGCAGCAAGATGTTCTCACTAAGAGTTACATGGGAAGAGAGGTCACCTAAGGCTGGAGGAATATCTCTCTCATCTCATGCTCACTGGATAGAAAGGTAACTGATAAACCTGCAATTACTGTTATTTTTTATTCCTCGTCTCCCTCTCTCCCTTTTCACTTTAAACCTGGATTAGTACAAATAGTTGAGTTTGCACACATTAAATGCATTTATGATGCAATGGCACTACATAGAGATATAAAGAGCATACTATATAATCTCTGGTGAGTGTGCAGCCCACAATTTAGGTTTTATGGATGACTGGTGTGATTCTCTTGCCCCTCTCTGAGGAACAGTTGTCCAAAGGATTGGAGAAGTTCACCATGATGCTAGATCACTATGTCTAGGACTTACAGGTGAACTGTTACATCAGTCTGCCCTTTTCACACTCCGGGCCAAGAGTTAGTGACATCACCAACTCATGAATAAAGTCTTGATCTCCACGTGGCATGATTTGGGGGCCTACTGTCTCAATTCCCTCATCTATAAAGCAGAGGCAGTAGGAGGTCAGTGATTATTAATTTTGGTCAGATACAAAGACATCTATTTTAAGGGTCTGTTTGGATTTTATTCACTTTCTTCCAAACTTCTGGGTCTTGAAAACATCATCAGATTTTTCCAAAATCCTATTCCCTCTTATTGTTTAAAGCTTTCTTTCCTTTGAAGGCAGTTTAATCCATGTGTTTCTGATTGGTTTTCTCTTAAAACATCAGTGTATTTTTTCCCTAAGAGGTAATGGTATCCAAGAAGCCTTAAAATACACTTCCACAGAAGTTTCTTTTGCTTAGTTTTCCCTTTTTGAAACCTGGAAATTATTCTTTGCCAAATATAAATTAACTCAGACACCAAAAAGTTTGGGTTCAGGTTGAAACTTCATATCCATGAATTTTAAATAGCTTCTAAACTTGGCACAATCTATTCTATATTTGGCCTTCTTAGCCACTGGCTAAAAAAGACAGTCCCTTGATTAAATGAATTTTGGGATCTAAATAATATGAAAAAGCTGAACAAAGGCAGCTAATGATAAAACATTGAATGTCATCATGTGACAAAGGGAAAGATCCAAACTCCTTCTCAGAAGTTTCGGATTGACCATAGGTGCTATTTAAGAAGTTCACGGGCCACTTGCTTTGCTCCCAGAAACCAAATACTAGAATTTCAGGGGATTCATCTAAGCCCTTTGTCAAATGTTCCTGATCATAAAATTCCAGAAAATAGGGCTGGGAGAAGCACAAGTTCATAGATGCAATCCCATGCTGTTGTATAGTATTATAATCCTTACATTGATTCTATCACCCTGCTTAGTTTCCTAGGATTTCAACAGTGAACTCTACAACAGCTATGCAAAAGAGAAAATTCTACTTTCAATTGTCTTTTTCCGTAGTCTCAAGCAAAATACACATTTTCATGGCTGTACCTGACAAACTGTTTGGTTGTGACCACCTTCACAATCCACTCTCCCCAACAAGCAAGACTTGCTGGTCCAAAGCAACAAGGAAACTGTAAAGTTCTGAGTTAAGCTAAATCACTAGCGGTGCTGTGTCAGTTTCCCATTGCTATAATATTCCCGAGTCCACCATTCCATCAGCTTCAAAGCTCTTGATGACACCTGAAAAGTATGGAAGCCAACCCAATAGATGTAAAAATGGACATAGCACTTCCTACTTCAGGCACTCAATAGAGTAGGGTTTTCTTCTGAGAACCTATGACAGTCTGCTCATTCACTGCCTAGTGATCGAAAGCCACCATCTCTCATCAAATATCAACCCTTCCTACTTGTTTCCTGGTATATTGCTTATTCCTCATCTTAAATAACTCACATTTGCCTACTTCACATTTCTTCAAATTCACCTTGTGTTTTTACCACTCCACACATGATCCTGATGTTCCCGTAGCCTGGAATGCCTTTCCCTGTCTCTCTGCCTATTTGATTCCTACTCATCTTCAAAGTCCCACTTACATGCTGCCTTTCTTTACTCCCCAGCCACACGTAGCCCTAATCAGAATTCACTACTCTCTACACTCCAACACTACTGTGTTTAATACCATTATTAGTAGTACTTACAGTTTAATTAGTAATACCGCTAGGACTTTACAGGTCTACCTACTCTACTAAAACATGAATTCCTTGAATTTCCTGAATGTCTTATTCATCTAAAAATCTCCAACAACTGGCATCTAATAGACTTTCAATAATATTTTTTTAATTGAGTACTCAATAGGCAATTAGCCATGTACTGGATCCTATACAACAGTATCATGAAAAATACGATTCTTGATCACAAGCTCTCACATTCCACAATACATTATACAGATATTCTATGTCTTACAATTGGGTTATGTCCCAATAAACCCATCATAAGTTGAAAATATCATAAGTTGAAAATGCATTTAATACACCTTACCTACCAAACATCATAGCTTAGCCTAGCCTACCTTAAGTGTGTTTAAAACACTTACATTAGCCTACAGTTGGGCAAAATCATCTGACACAAAGCCTATTTTACAATAAAGTGTTGACTATCTCAGGAAATTTATTGAATGCAGTGCTAAAAGTGAAAAAAAGAATGGTTGAAAGTGTATCAATTGTTTACCCTTGTGATCACCTGGTTAATTGGGAGCTGCAGCTCACTGCAGCTGGCCAGCATCACAAGAGAGTATCGTACTGCATATCTCTAGCCTAGGAAAAGATCAAAATTCAAAATTCGAAGGCCAGTTTCTACTGAATGCATATCATTTTCTTACCACTGCAAAGTCAAAAACCCTAAGTTGAACCATCATAAGTCAGGGACCATCTGCATAAACACAGACATTTAAGTCATTTATTACCTAAGACAAGGTTGACAATCTTTTTTCTGTAAAAGGCCAGATAATAAATATTTTAGGCTTTGTAGGCTACACGTGGTCTCTGTCACATACTCTTCTTTGTTTTCCTTTACCATCCTTTAAAAATGTAAAAACCATTCTTGGCTTGCAGGTTGTACAAAAACAAGCCAAGAGCCAGAATTGGTCCAGGGATGTAATTTGCCACCCCTGATCCAAGACAGAAGAACCCAATAAAACTTTCTGTAACGTGGAACTGTTTTTTCTACTGCTCAACATGGTAGCCACTAGCCATATGCAGCTATTGAGCATGTGAAATAGGCTAGTCCAACTGAGAAACTAAATTTTAAATTTTACTTCACTTTAATTAATTTTAATTTAAATAGTCATATGTGGGTATTGGTTTGCCTACATGAGTAGATTGTTTAGAGATCATTCAAACTACCAACTCCCTGAAATTAGAGTAGAGTATTTGGGAGTAGACTCAGGATGAGTAGACTATTTGGGAACCAGACAGTCAGCAACTAGAAAATGTAACTGTGATGATGGGTCTCCTTACTCAGTATGATACAAGAAACCAGAAAGCCCCCAAAGTGGTCTATGTGTCACTAAAAAAATCTCTGTCTGTGCACATTCAGAGCAAGGGGAAGATTTTCAGAGCTGGTGGCTATATGAAGTTGCTTTAGCTGTTAGGATTCAGAACGTCAAGATTAATCCTTATCATCTCTAAGTAGCCCCAACCTGATAAACTTGAAAAAATAACTTTATTTTACCTGCTGAGAAAAATGTTTCCAATTCCCTTAAGGCTTTTAAATGCCCTTGCCACCTCATCACATTTCCTAAGAAAATACTGCCCTTCAAAATGGTGGGGGCCTAGTCCCTTAAGAGCCACAGGTTCAAGTGATGAATGAGGTGCATGTGCTTTGCCTCAGCTTAGTTGAAGGCATTTGTTATAGTGTTAGCCTAGTGAGGGACCATGTGATGATAAGCTCAACAAGGAGGGGGTCAGACAAAACAGGAAGGTGTTGATGGATGGTGAGAAAGCAGTGGATCAAGGAATTTGTGGGTCTCCCTGGTCAAAGAACTTCTCAGAGGAATATGAGAGCAAGTAAGCTGGAAGTATAGGAAGTGGTATATGGAGCAACTGGATTTCAAACCAGACTGGAATTGGAGCAGCTACTAGTGATGACAAGGTCTAAGATGAAATTTGGCTGCAGTGCCGTGGAAAACAGCATGTCGTTGGAAATGAGGAAGTAAAGGAATGAGGGTCCAGGGTGTGAGTTGGGTCATCTGCTGTACATGCTGAAGACACGAAAAAGGATGACAGACTTAGGGCCAGGAACCAAAGTTTTCAGAGAACTAGGGATGGGGGTGTGGTGGCATAAACCAGTTTTAAACAGAAGCCAGTAAGATAGGGTAGTAGATGGTACAGCCAGACTACGTTCCTCCAACTCTATTTACATGCCCAGCTACCTCCTAGGCAAAAGCTGGAGTCAGAACACAGCATCAGCTCGTGCTAAGACCTCTACCAATTAACAGTCTCTGCCTTAGTTCATCCTAGGTCAAGGCCACTTCCTGTGTTAGCCCTTAAATACAATAAGAATCTCCAATGTTATCCCAGTCCTCCAAAGGCATTCATCCTGAGTACCTGGGGTTGGGGACTCTTTTCTTTTGAGAGAGACTCTGATAAGGACTCTTAGTAGTCAGGGTTCTCCAGAAAAACAGGGAACACAATCAGTAAGGGGTGTGTGAGTGTGTGTGTGTAGAGCGGGGGTGGGTGTGGGGGGCTGTTATTTCAAGGAACAGACAACTCCTCAAAATCTGCAGGGTAGGCTCACAGGCTTAAGACTCAGGGAAGAGTTGATGCTGTAGTTCGAGTCTGAAGCCAGTCTGCTGGCAAAATGTCCTCTTCCTCAGAGGAAGTCAGTCTTTTTCTTAAGGCTTTCAACTGTTTGGATGAGGCCCACCCTCATTATAGAGAGCAATCTGCTTTACTCAAAGTCTACTGATTTAAATGTTAATCTCATCCTAAAACATACCTTCACAGAAACATGGAAGACTGAGAGTGGGAAATTGATATAACTTAGGCAGGATTTTAATTTAAATATGTACTGCTTCAATCAAACTATGTTTGCTAACTCAGAAGATATCATTCCTTGCCTCCAGGCAAAGTGGACCAATCCCTTGCGTGAGGATATTCGTGGACATTCTGTAATACATGCCAGTCTCAGCTTTTTATGGAGTCACCACTTCTTCTTTCCCTTATCTCTTTCTCAAGGGAATTGTACTTTCTCATTACCTGACCTAATCTCTGGTTTTATTTCATGAAAATTAAGTGCACTTCTGCCTTCATAGAGTATGCTCGCCCACCAGGAGACACAGATAGGTAATTTACATATCTTTAAAGGAGGGTCAAGTGAAGTCCTCCTGAATTCAGGACCTCCCACATCTGTGTTTGTTTTCAGCAAGTTTCCACTGATCTCTCATGAGTGCAGAAAGATGCTATCTACTCCTAAACTTAAGAGTACTACTACATGTATTACAGACATACCTCAGAGATATTGTGGCTTTAGTTCCAGACCACTGCAATAAAGTGAATATCGCAATAAAGGAATTCACATGAGTTTTTTGGTTTCCCAATGCATATAAAAGTTATGCTCACAGTATACTGTAGCCTATTATATGTGCAAGAGCATTTTGTCTAAGAAATGTACAGACCTTAATTTTAAAATACTTACTATTGCTAAAAACTGCTAACCATCATCTGAGCCTTCAGTGAGTCATACTCTTTTTGCTGTGGAGAGTTTTGCCTCAGTGTTGATGGCTGCTGATCAGGAGGCTGGCTGCTGAAGGCTGGGGTGGCTGTGGCGATTTCTTAAAATAAGACAGCAATGAAGGTTGCCTCATCGATTGACTCTTCCTTTCATGAATGATTTTCTGTAGCATGCACGCTGTTTGGTAGCATTTTCTTACAGTAGAACTTTTTTTAAAAATTGGAATGAATCCTCTCAAACCCTGTTGCTACATTAGCAATTAAGTTTATGTAATATTCTAAACCCTTTCTCGTCATTTCAACAATCTTCACAGCATCTTCACCAGGAGTAGATTCCATCTAAAGAAACCACTTTCTTTGCTCATTCATAAGAAGCAACTCTTCATTTGTTAAAGCTTTATCACAAGATGGCAGCAACTCAGTCACATCTTCAGACTCCGCTTCTAATTCTAGTTCTCTTGCTGTTTCCACCACATCTGCAGTTACTTCCTTCACTGAAGTCTTGAACCCCTCAAAGTCATGCACAAAGACTGAAATCAACTTCTTCCAAACTCCTATTAATGTTGATATTTTTACATCTTCCCAGTGAATCACGAATGTTGTTAATGGCATCTGGAATGGTGTACCCTTCCCAGAAGGTTTTCAATTGACTTTTCCCAAATTCATCAGAGGAATCACCATCTACAGCAGCTATAGCCTTAGAAATATATTTCTTAAATAAGAAGACTTGAAAGTTGAAATTACTCCTTGATCCATGGGCTGCAGAATGGATGTTGTGTTAGCAGGCATGACAACAACATGAATCTCATTGTATATCTCCATCAGAGCTCTTAGGTGACCAAGTACATCATCAATGAGCAGTAATATTTTGAAACGAATCTTTTTTTCTGAGCAGTAGGTCTCAACAGTTGGCTTAAAATATTCGATAAGCCATGTTATAAACAGATGTGCTGTCACCCAGGCTTTGTTGTTCCATTTACAGAGCATAAGCAGAATAGATTGAGCATAATTCTTAAGGGCCATAGGATTCTCAGAATGGTAAATGAGCAATGGCTTCAACTTCAAGTCATCAGATGCATTAGACCCTAACAAGAGAGTCAGGCTGTCCTTCGAAGATTTGAAGCCAGGCATTGACTTCACCTCTCTAGCTATGAATGTCCTACATGGCATCTTTTTCCAATAAAGGGCTGTTATATCTACATTGAAAATCTGTTATTGAGTGTAGTCTCCCTCCAGAATTATCTTAGCTAGCTTTTCTGGATAACTTGCTGCAGATTCTATATCAGCACTTGCTGCTTCACCTGGCACTTTTATGTTATGGAGATGGCATCTTTCCTTAAACCTCATGAACCAACCTCTGCCAGCTTCAAACTTTTCTTCAGTAGCTTCCTTACCTCTCTCAGCTTTCAGAGAATCGAAGACAGTTAGGGCCTATCTCTGGGTTAAGCTTTGGCTTACAGGAATATTGTGGCTGGTTTGATTTTCTATCCAGATCTTTCTCTATATCAGCAATAAGGCTGTTTTGCTTTCTTATCATTTCTGTGTTTATATTTAATTTCCTTCAAGAACTTTTGCTTTGCATTTACAACTTGGTTAACTGTTTGGGGTAAGGGGCCTAGCTTTCAGCCTCTCCTGACTTTTGACCCATCTTCCTCACTAAGCTTAATCATTTCTGGCTTTTGATTTAAAGTGAGAGATGTGTGACTCCTTCTTTGACCTGAAAACTTAAAGACCATTGTAGGATGAATTGGCCTAATCTCAGTATGATTGTGTTTTACGGAATGGGGAGGCCCAAGGAGAGGGAGAGGGATGGGGGAATGGCCGGTAGGTGGAACAGTCAGAATAAAAAACACATTTATCAATTAAGCTAGCATTGTTACATGGGTGAAGTTCATGGCACCCCAAATCAATTACAATAGAAAATCTAAGATCACTGATCACAAATCACCACGACAAACGTAACAATAATGAAAAAGTCTGAAATATTGCAAGAATTACCAAGATATGACACAGAAACATGAAGTGATCAAAAGCTTTTGAAAAAATTGTGCCTATAGACTTGATCAATGCAGGGTTGCCACAGACCTTCTAATTGTAAAAACAATGCAATATCTATGAAGCACAGTAAAGTGAAGTACAATAAAACAAGGTATGCCTGTATATCTTACTGACTATAGGCAATTGATTATTGCTTTGGCAGAAGCCTATTACAATGCACAGTGCCTGGCATATAGTAGCATCTTTTATTCTTGTGTTGGAGATGAATACTTGAAAACAAATTCCTGGACAGTGACAATCTTTGTCTAGAACTGTGTGGTACCTGCTGCCTGAATTCCAATGGACCTGTTATTAAAAAACTGTGAATTTATTGCCTGACCCCTGAACTTATTAAAGTGTTCTCAGTGGAAACTTTAAGGAACCCAAAGGAAAACAAAAGACCATCCCCGACGCATTCCCATCAATGTTGGTCATATAATTCTGCATGTATTGAGTAATGTCTCATCTTCCAGTATTATATAGAAACTTGGAGGACAACTGACCACCCAAGGAGGCTGCCTTATGAAGAAACAGTCTATCTTTGATTGACAGAGCAAGCCCAACATGGAGTATAAGAGTGAACAGCATATGCAGGCCATCTGGCAAAAAAAGGAAGAAAACTATACCTTTTAGACTCATGGGCTAATAGTAACAGGAAGCTGGAGTGGCCATGGAAGTAGGAGGACACAGTCAAGTTCAAGTAAACCTCAAAAATGTGTGGATGTAAAACTGGTTAGGTGCACTGAACAAGCAGTGAAATTCTTTTCATCCCACATCCTGCAGAGAATCCTGGTTTTAAAAGAATATTCTGCCATTCTGGAAACGCTAAATGCTCTCATCCTGGAAAGGAGTCATTTTGCCAAAATATACCTTATTTCCACCAATCTTGCCTTTCCTTCTCTTATCTCTAATGTTGCAACTTCAGTAAGAGTCAGGCTTTGAGTAAGAATAAAGCTTATGAGACTGCCTCTACTCAACGAATTTCAACAGTTCCACTTAGACAGATTATGAATTGATGTATTACTTTCAAATTCTGTTGTGTTGAATTGGCTTAATTCCCCTAAGGATTATGGACAACCTAAGTCCAACTTTCTGGGAATTTCCCATTCAACCAACAGAGTGCTAATAAGCACCAAGGAGCCAGAAAGAACGCATTGTGTCCAAGGCAATGCTACTTCTTTTATTTCCAATACTCACATCTATATAAGGTAATTCAAACTGAAGACAAAATTCTCCTAGCCTTTTCCCTTTTATTCATAATCAAAATATACCAAGATAAGGACACTTAAAACCAGTACTGTTTTCTACAAGTGGATCATTAGCAATTGAGTATGACCCCCCAAAAATGATTAATTTCACCACCACTTAAGGACAGAGGAAAAAATAATTTCATCTATTTATTTATTTAAGTCCTTTCTTCAAGAACAGAAAAAATATGAGATTCTGAGTTGTATTAGCATTAGAGGAGAGTTTCTCAATATGGAGGTCTAAGGACCCCTGGAAATCTGTGGAGAGATAGAATTCAGCTGGCCTGTGAACTTAAATGAGAAAAAAAATTGCATCTTCACTTTTGCCAACATCGAATTGAAACTTAGCATTTCCTTCAACTATGAATGTTGACTACAAACCATCGTAGTATTAACAGTACCTGTGACAGGTATTTTCATATCATATTACACTTTTTGTAGATATTTCAAAATATCATTAATACTTATCACTGTTTCAAAATTATAGTAATTATTAAACTCATCATGAGATTTGGTTTTTAATGTATTAATAAACATATTTCTGTATCAAAATTTTTATTAATTTTATAACTGTGTTTCACTGTAACTCATTTCCTTTGTAATCATATATGTTTTATGAGTTCAAAAGCATTAGGAGAAGGTGCCCATCTACAGTGTCTGAAATTGAGAAAGACTATTTTTAAAAATTCTGCTTCTTAATGGTTTTCATAATTTCTTTTTGAACTTTACAGAAACATTTCAGGAACTACTATCTCTGCCACTACAACTAAACTAACATGTTTCTGCTTCCTTTCACCTCTCCTTCTCTCTCCACAGAGAACACTTACTTCACCAGGGTTTAACTCTTTTTCTTTCTGTTCTCCAGCTATATTTGCTCAAGTTGTAGCTCTCAGATTTATATTAATTTTATATTTAGATTTAGCAGGTATTTTTCTATTCCTGAGTTCTTTATTTTGGTTCGTTTTTTGGGCAAGATGTCATTAGGGAGTTGATTTTCAAGAAGTGCTCATGAGTGTTTATATTCCCTGATTTCATGATATTTTGAGATGTCTACAACAAATGTAATTTGTTTGCATCCGTCCTCAAATAGATTAAAATCTTAAAGGAGGCTTGAAGGGGGAATGAGCACACAAAGGCTGGGTGGGCAGAGGAGGAGGGGGGAGGGAAGATAGAGTGATTAGGGAAGACTTTCAAAATTGAAATTGAGCCAAGCCTTGAGAAAGGAGCAAAAGTAAGCTCATCGGAGAGAAGAGAGAAAGGACATCTGGGCAGGGGCGTGGATAGCAGCAAAGACCCAGAGGTAAGGGTGCTTTTGGCCTGTTGGAGGGACAGATAAGCAACCAGTCTATCTGGAATGTGTGTGCTGAGGGGGCTTATGTGTCAGAAAACTGCCATACATCATCTGACACAGTTTTGCACCACTTTGGCCACGGGAGGTCAATTGGCACTTGGTCTCCTAGGGTCTCCTGATTGATAAGTCCAATGGCTGCTACTTAAATCCCTTTGCCCTTTGATCTCTCTGAAGTACTTAACAATACTGAGTACCTTTCTTTTTGAAATTCTGTCCTCTCTTGGTCTATCAGTTACCTTCTGAGTCTCTGGCCTCTCTGTCTTGGTCTCCTCTGTATCATCCCCTTCATCTGGCCAGTCCTTGACTGTGGTGCTCCCGTAGGGTCTGTCATTGGCTCTGTTCTCTTCTCCTTCTACCATCTTTCCCTGAAAAGCTCCTCCATCTACTCTCACCATGTTAACTACCACCCCAAGGCCAATGACTTCTAACTAAATATATGTAGTGCAGGCTGGATCTCTCCTGAGCCCCAAATCCCTACGGATGGGACATCTCTACCTGAGAATCCCAGTTGCTCCTCACATTTGGCATGCCCAAAGCTAAACTTGTGCTACTGTATACATAATACATAACCAGTAAGGACCTACTGTATAGCATAGGGAACTATACTCAATATCTTGTAATAACCTATAATGGAAAAGAATCTGAAATGTATATATATATATATATTCATATATATAAAGCTGAATCACTTTGCTGTGCTTGTGAAACTAACACAACATTGTAAATCAGCTATACTTAAATAAAAATTTTAAAAATTTTAAAAATAAAAAAATAAACTTTTGTCCCCCCCCTGCCCACCCTGCTCTTCTTCCTATGTTCCTCATCTCAGCGTGATTCAGAGGTGGAGGGAGAAAGAAAAGCAAAGGGATAGGGAAGAGACAAAGAAGGGCTCACGAGTCCTGTAGGGCTCTTGCATGTCTTCCCTTCCCATCCCAACAACTAACACTTTAGGGCAGGCTCTCTTCCATTCTCCCCTGTACTCCCATACCAGCCTCCTGGTTGCATCTGGGCGTCTACTCTTGACTTGCTCTAATCCGTCTTCCACAACTGATCACAAAGATTTGGTAAAACGTGAAACTGAGCATTGAGCTTACCTTCGTGGCCTACCTGCCCAAATTTATCTTTCACCACCCACAACCTTGTAAACCCTCTTCCACATACAAATATTTTTTTCTAAAATCAAACAAAACTTTTTTGATAACCCCAAGCACACTCTGATCTCTGACTTCAGACTTTTCCCACGCTACCCTGGTTCTTACCTCCCTTTACCTGGCCATCATTCACTGGCCCTGGAGGGCTCATCTTAGAAGCTCCTTTTTCTAGAAAGGCTTCTCACCATCCAGCCTGCATTAGGCCAGCCTCCTCTGTTCTCCCAGAGACTGGGTGTGCCCCATGACCCTAGACCCACCAGACTCTTTTGTAATTCTTTGTCTCCAGGCCTGCCTACCCATCTAGCCTCTAAGCTCAGGGACACCAGAAACTCTAGTCTCTGTCATTAAACCCTGGCTGCACACCTGGTGAATAGTAGGTGGGTGTTCTATAAATATTACTTATTTTAAGTTCATCCCCCACATGATGGCATTTCTGGAACATCTGAAGTCCAATAAAGACAACAGGACAGAGACTTGAAATTAGGAATATTTCAGAAAATACAGGTGGATGGTTATTATAACAATACCTGCTGGGTGTCATGTGATTTATTCAGATTTCAAAACTCAAAGCTGTCCTTCCCCTCAGAGAACTCACCACCCTACCTAACAGATATTTTTAAATAATGCAGATTGAAACGACCTGAGAACCCCGAGTGCCTATTGATCACTCCTCCTGCATAGGTCATCTGGGGGGCTCATTCAGAAAACGGTACCTTCATTTCTCCCTGCGCTTTGGGGATTGCGTCCTGTCCATGAAGAGAATAACAAGGTTCAACCATACGGATGGGACTAGCATACAGAAGCCACCATCCAGGACCTATCACTCCGGACCAGGAGGCTCTGTGTGACTAGGAGTCCTTCCAGTCACATCGTTACAGTGGTTTGTCTTTCCAGCAAGATCTTATTCCTCGTGACTGTCCTCAGTCTCCATTTCTTAATTTTGCGGGGAGGTCCCTGTGCTCTGCTCGGTGTTCCTTTCACGCTCTGTATCTACACCAACATGGAGGCACCAAACACAGGCTCCTTCTGTCCTCTCTGAAGCAAGCCATCTAAGTGAGGGTCCTGATAAGGAAAATATCCTGAAAAGCTCTAGCCTTTTACCAGGTTTATTTTTTTCTTCTCCCAGCACTCAGCAAACCCCCCAATACACCCATGCCTCACCTCTTTCCGCCTTAAACCCTCATTTGTCAGTTTCTACTGGTCTCAATATTTCTTCAGTGTTTGCAGATGGAACAAAAGCATTTTGCCGGATATGCAAGGTGACCCCCTAGTGGTTAAAAGGATCACAGCAGGCTTCCTTCCTCATTCCTCTTCATCTTCCCACCACACCTGGGAGCCTCCAGCTCTGAGCCTCATTCTCTACATGTGTAAATTGGAAATAACAATCCTCATGCATCTGTGAGTCAAATGAGAAAGTGCAAGGTACACTCGAAAACTGCACATTTTAAATACTGCCTATAAGATAGAATTTGAGGGCAAAGCCCCTTTAAGAAACAGGTCAGCTGGGAAATTGCCTTGTTACTATAAGGAACACTAAACCATCACTGGCTAAATAATGCACTAGATAGAAACATTCAGATTGATCAGAGTACCTCTCAGGAAAAGTACTATATGTGCTTAAAGGCTTTTATAACCTGCTTGGAAGAGGGAGAACACAACACTTCCAGGGACATGCTAGAGTGACCACAGATGGACACTATACTACCTTCTAGGGAGGATGGGGCTGTTTTCTGCAGAGCTGCTGTTTTGCTGAGTGGGGTGTGGAGATGTGCCCAGAGCTGAATGACTCTGGACCATCAAGGAGGCATAGGGTGCTGCTCAAGCAGTCGGAACCTCCTTCCCACCCTTCCTCCAGACTATGCCAATTTTCTTTCTAAATAGGGGTTTAAAAAATATAAAGATTTAAAGGACCCCCAAATAATTAGCCTACCTGAATTGTCCCCATGTCTCCTCACTTCCAGGTATACCTGTTAGTGTAAAGTAGGGACTATCTGTATAAAAAGAGTAAATGGCAGCAGCCCAAGGGCCCTTGAGATGGGGGAAAAAATCTCTCAGGTTAACTCATTAAACAAACCTTTAAATCTATTTTCAGAGACAAGAGTAAGACCAGTATGTTATATTTTCTGGGTTCTAGTGAGGTGCTATGGCACTGCATATTGTCTTATTAAAGGTATGAGATTGCGTTGTACTGTTTTAAATGTCTGGATGGGAGGGGTTATGTTAGCATATTATATTCTCTTTGGGGTGGATCCTTTTGCAGAGCATCTTCAACAATGATATTATACACAATTTCCTTCTGTCATGCTAATTTCAGGCCTACCAGAGGCTTGTAGTTTCCCATCCAGGCCCTCCAAGAGAGTCTACAGGTGAAGTGCAGAAATTGAATGCATTCCTCCTCCCCATCACCTACAATTGCAGCCTATTTCTTCTGTAGAGCTTCACAATGCCCATAAAAGCTTGGATAATTGTTTGTTTGAATTCAATAAACTCTTCACTCATGTTAATGGGATTTTTCCAGCAGTCTGAGCCCCACCATGAAATTTCATTTCTTCTTCTTCTCCCCACCCCTGGCCCCATTGTGAGCCACCCATGAAATACTTGTGCCACAACCCCATATTTGCATGGGTCTCCAGTTACAGCTTGAGTATGTTCATGCTCATGGGACACCAAAAGGTGTATAATGGTGCTGTGCTGTGCAGTGACATCCAGGTAATTTCCCAACATATATATGCAACTATGCCCCAACTACTCTATACTTGGCAAAGTTTATACCCGAAAATCGTCCGAAGGATTGTGTCTTCTCTAAGGGGAATAACATTTAGTATGGTGTAGCTGATTTTTTCATTCTAAATTTCCATATTAAATGCCCAGAATGATGTATATCTATATATTGATAGCTATATCTATCTATATCTATCTATCTATCTATCTATCTATCTATCTATCTATCTATCCTCTGTTTCTATCCCCCAAACCAAGTAAAATCCTATATAATTTTGAGGAAGAGGGATGGAGTGGGGAGGGGGGGGTCAGAGGTTATGCTATATGTGTTGAACCCACTAAGTTCAATTATAGCAAGTCTTGTTAAGCATCCTTATTTACATTCTCCTGCCTCTTTGGACACTGAATTTGTGAGTTGTGGGTGGTCTCACATATATATTCTACCTTAATTTAGTTTTGTCCTTCCAGTTTTATTGAGATATAATTGCCATACAGCACTGTATAAGTTTAAGGTGTACAGCATAATGATCTGACTTACATACATCATGAAATGATGACCACAAGTTTAGTGAACATCCATCCTCTCATATAAATACAAAGTGAAAGAAAGAGAAAAAAATATTTTTCCTTGTGATGAGAACTCTTAGGATTTACTCTCCTGGCAACTTTCATATGTAACATACCACTCTGCCTTAATTATAAATTCCAACCCAATTTATGACTCATCACCTCAAGTGAGAGAATGAATGATGACATCTGCTACAACACTGAGTAATTATTCCTCATGACTCAGCCTCCAAGTGGCCATAAATGTGTCTCTGTCATTAAGAACCACTCAAATGTGGTTGCACTAAGATGTCTGGTGTGAATACAACACATTTTTATTTGAAACGAACAGAAACCATAATCTGAGAGATGGAGCATTTTCCCATATTAACAAAGAGTTGATCTACAGAAGTTGCCACCCCAATTTCTGTAATCAGTTTTCACTGAGGACCACAGTATTCTGAAATAAACTGGAATAATCACACTGAGATGACTGCTCCAGCTGCTTAACTGGAATCTCCAACTGCAGCTTAGTAAGAGTTATTCCTATTTAATTCTTTCACTTACATTTAGCAATTATTTATTGAGTTAATATGGTCTACTGGGGGAAAAGAATGCACATCTGGAATTCTGAGTTCTGGTCCCAAACACTAAATAGCAAACTATGTGAGCTTAGTCAATCACTTAGCTTCTCTGGATCCACTTCATCATTTATAAAAAGACAGGTTGTAGCTCACAGGGTAGTTGTGAATTTCAAATAAGACAATAGATTTAAAAATGCCACCAGTAAATTACTGTGCAATTATTATTTCCATTGTTATCGTAACAGTCTCAAGACACTGAAAGCCATATAAAAAGTGTTAAAAGATCAAGAGCTCTCAAAGCAGACTGCTTGGGGACAAACTCCAGCTCTACACTTACTACCTATGGGAATACAGGCAAGACACTTAATCGTATGTCTGTGAAATGGGGCCAAGCATTACCTTATTTATAGGGCTGTTATAAGGATTGAATGAAATAAAGCCCACAGAGCCCTACACAATTCCTAGAACATTCTATAAATGTTCATTTTTATGATTCTACCAGACCATCCAAGCAGAGACTCAAGAAAGAGGCTATAAGAAAGACTGACTCATCTCACCATTTTCCATTAAGACTGATAACAAGACAAGCAAAACTTTGGGAGAATTCTCACACCTCCCTTTTTCCCATTTTCATTACCCAATTGCTCTATCTCTGTAGTGTTTCCTAAAATTAAAATGAAAGGGTAGGGTGCATAAAATCTCTGATCTGAAAGACTGTGATGCTACTGTATATACAGTTGGCCCTCTGTATCTACCAATTGAAATTTCCATCCAGTTAGTTAAATCCACAGATGTGAAACTTGCAGATATGGAGGGCCTATTGTATTCATTGTATTACACCATTTTATATAAGGAATTTGAGCATCCAGGGATTTTGGTACCTTCAGGGGAAGGAACCAATCCCCTGTGGAGACCAAGGGAGGACCGTATATTCTTTTGGGTTTACGTAAAGAAAAAACATTGGTGTTGGGGAGCTTGCAATTCAATGTTTACAAGGAAAGTAAAACAACAGAATTAGCTCAGTGTCAGAATATCTAGAATGAGCTATATGATAAGTATCAGAATCTTAAAGATACTAAGGAGTTCAGAGAAGGGAGACATCAACCCAAACCAATTCCAGACAGTTCATCTCCATCCCAGCGCACTTAGAAGGAGTCTAAGAAACAATAACGTAAAGGTTCTGGGTGAAGGAAGCAACTAAGTCATTAATAAAAGTCAGTGAAGATTGTCCCTTTCACACTCAGCCTAGCTTTGTCTCTTGAGTAGGGACTGTAGTAACTTTCATTGTCAGAGAGAAGTGTGGCCTTACAGGGTTAAAACTGAGCACTAAGAATGCTAAACTCTACACAAGAATCTTAAAGGAATCTTAAGGGCATGGTAAGTTTCTTAAGAAACTATTTTTGTGAGATCTCTGTATGTTTTCGGTGTAAAGTTATGTGAACATCATGTGGCTTTAAGATTTTGGACATTGGTCTTTTTTTTTTTAAACATCTTTATTGGAGTATAACTGCTTTACAATGGTGTGTTAGTTTCTGCTTTATAACAAAGTGAATCAGTTATACATATACATATATCCCCATATCTCTTCCCTCTTGTGTCTCTCTCCCTCCCACCCCCCCATCCCACCCCTCTAGGTGGTCACAAAGCACTGAGCTGATCTCCCTGTGCTATGCAGCTGCTTCCCACTAGCTATCTATTTTACATTTGGTAGTGTATATATGTCCATGCCACTCTCTCACTTTGTCCCATCTTGCCCTGGACGTTGGTCTTTTGAGGAGCCATTACATTTACAAAACTCAGATGTTGCATCTTTGTAATGAAATGACCAGCTATAAAGGGGGATTTTTTTTAAGCCCATCTCTGTTAATTGAACTTTTACATGTCTCTGGGTCACTCACCAGTTCATACACTAATTCTGAATGTGTGACAATAAAGAGTAGAATTTGGCATGAAGAAACGTTCTAGCCAGAGTTTTCAGATACACTAAAAATGACCTCTGTTTCTAAGATGCTTTTCATCTAATATATAAGAGAGGAAACATCTTCCTTACATTTGAGTATACAAGTCTCTTGAGAACTCCTTTCACAAGTGTCATCATCATCTTAGAGGCCTTCCCCTTTGTCCCTCTCTGTCTTGCCAGCTATATATACCAGAGAGTACTGCCACCTGGTAAGGACCACTAGGTTCATGTACTCATGTTTAATCCCAGTTTAGTGGCACTGATGCGTAGGTGAATTTCTGCATGAGCTCCAGGGATACATTTGTTGTGAAGAGAGCATTTTTAAAAAGGAATGTTTAAAATGCGATTTTGTTGCATCTCCTTGATGAACTGTTCCCTAAGTTTGCTTGTCAGCTCCATAACAAAAATGAAAACAGAAAACTGCCAATGGTTTAAACCCCCAAAATAAGCTAGTCCCTACTTGGCATCCAGTTACAACAAAAATGTATTAAAAATTGAAGGGATCTGAAAAATACTGGTTTCTCCTTGTGGCAGAAACCTCTAGATATCTATCTATCAAAATCCTTTCTTTCTTTTTTTTTTTTTTTAACATCTTTATTGGAGTATAATAGCTTTACAATGGTGTGTTAGTTTCTGCTTTATAACAAAGTGAATCAGTTATACATATACATATGTCCCCATATCTCTTCCCTCTTGCGTCTCCCTCCCACCCTCCCTATCCCACCCCTCTAGGTGGTCACAAAGCACCGAGCTGATCTCCCTGTGCTATGCGGTTGTTTCCCACTAGCTATCTATTTTACGTTTGGTAGTGTATATATGTCCATGCCACTCTCTGACTTTGTCCCAGCTTACCCTTCCCCCTCCCCGTATCCTCAAGTCCATTCTCTAGCAGGTCTGCGTCTTTATTCCCGTCTTGCCCCTAGGTTCTTCATGACCTTTTTTTTTTTTTTTTTTAGATTCCATATATATGTGTTAGCATACAGTATTCGTTTTTCTTTCTGACTTACAAAATCCTTTCTTTGCTTTGAGCAACAGCTAGACTATGATTCCCAACATCCCTTTTCGTTAAGTATGATCATGAGTCTAAGACTTCTCTATGAGAATGTAAGCAGAAATGATACCAGGCTTGACCTACAAAAACCTCTTATGTTTGATTCTCCATCCTCTTCCCTTCCAGTTGACCGGTATATTTATCTCCAGGTAGGGTGGCAAACCATTCCATTTCACCAGGAGTTTTCCAGTTTTAGCAAGGAAACTCTCCCTTCCCAGGAAACCTTTTAGTCCCAGGCAAACTGAGATGGTTGGTCACCCTACCTCAAGGTGTCCTTGGAAGCTATATGTTGAAGATGGTAGAGCCACTATCAATCTGGGCCCCTGAATGACCACATGGAGGAGAGCTACCCTGCTACACAGCAAGACTGTTACTTGAGCAAAAAAAAAAAAGTAACAAACTTCCATTTTATTGTGCCACTATATGTTTTGATTTTTTTTGTTTTACAGTGACATGGCCTACTCTAATAAACTCTAAAAGGAGAAAGCAGAGCCATGTCTAAGTAAAACCACAAGAAATAAACTGTAGGAATAAATAGGTGAGGGAGATTAAGAGGTACAAACTTCTTGGGCTTCCCTGGTGGCGCAGTGGTTGAGAGTCTGCCTGCCAGTGCAGGGGACACGGGTTCGAGCCCTGGTCCGGGAAGATCCCATATACCGCGGAGCAACTAGGCCCATGAGCCACAACTACTGAGCCAGCGCGTCTGGAGCCTGTGCTCTGCAACAAGAGAGGCCGCGATAGTGAGAGGCCCGCGCACTGCGATGAAGAGTGGCCCCCGCTTGCCACAACTAGAGAAAGCACTCACACAGAAACAAAGACCCAACACAGCCAAAAATAAATATAAAAATAAATTAATTAATTTTTAAAAAAAAGAGGTACAAACTTCTAGTTGTAAAAATAAATGAGTCTCGAGTATGAAATGTACAGTGTGGAGAGTATAGTCAATCACTATGTGATATCTTTGTATGGTGACAGATCTTAACTAGACTCATTGTGGTGATCATTTTGAAATGTATAGAAATACCAAATCACTATGTTATTTAACAGGAACTAACATAGTGTTGTAGGTCAATTATACTTGAAAAACAAACAAACAAAAACAAACAAATTGATAGAAAAATAGATCAGCTATGTGATTACCAGAGGGTGGAGTGGGGAGGGGGAGTTGATTGAAAGCAGTCAAAAGGTACAAACTTCCAGATGTAAGACAAATAAGTACTAGGGTTGTAATGTACAACATGATAAATATAATTAACACTGCTGTACATTATATATGAAAGTTGTTAAGAGAGTTAATCTATTGAATATTTCTTCAATTTTGTATTTATATGAGATGATGGCTGTTTACTAAACTTACTGTTTAGTCAACAATTTCATGATATATCTAAGTCAAATCATTATGCTGTATGCCTTAAACTTATACAGTGTTGTATGTCAATTATATCTACAAATAAATAAATAAGCAAACAAATAAATTGTAGGAACAACAGACAAAGGCAAATAATGGAAGAAGGGAAAGAGAGGGAGAGGGAGAGGGAGAGGGAGAGGGAGAGGGAGAGGGAGAGGGAGAGGGAGAGGGAGAGGGAGAGGGAGAGGGAGAGGGAGAGGGAGAGGGAGAGGGAGAGGGAGAGGGAGAGGGAGGGAAGGAGGAGAAAGGAAAGAGGGAGGGAAGGAAGGGAGGGAAGGGGGAATGGGTCAAGTGGGGTAACTTGATTTAGAGTTATTCAAATTACCCTTTTCATGAAAAACACATGTAACAGGAACTGACATCAGACCCCCAGTGCTAAGTAGAGGTCTCCCATCACTGTTTTCTTCACACACACACTTCAGAGACCTACCTACCTCTTCGTGAGGTGTTAATAATTACTGAGGTTTACTAGAAAAAGTACCATGTTTATATGTCTTGAGGTCAAAAGTAACAAACAGATAGCCTGCAAGAATGTCATTTGCCGGCATAGCATTTTTAAAACTTTTAATTTTGAAAACCTTGAAGCCAGAGCATACCCTTCCCACAAACACACACACACTTCCTATCATATTGCCTTTGGCACAATATCATTATATAACTTTTCTCAACATGTATCTTAAAGCAAGAGTTTTCAAACCCTTTATTTGGCAACAGAAGTCTTTTTTTTTTTTCAATGAAATCTTGCTCACGTATATCCCTAATATATAAGCAGACGAAAGAGTTGCTGCTCTTTGAAGTGGGAGTGCAAGTTCAAGGGTCAAGTGTTCTCTTCCTTCCCTTGGTCCCCAAGGCCCATCTGCAGAATCCCCAAGACTCCTCAGAACACAGTGTGAAAATCCATGGAACCAAAGAAGTTCCATGACTTATTGGTGTTTCTACAAAAGGTCCAAACATCATATCTTGGTATTCTAAAGGTCTCCAAGATTTGGTCTAAAATCATTTTAGCTTTATTAAACAATCTACTCTCTAGCCCAATGGGACAATTTCTTATTCTCTAAACATCCCCAGTTTCATGCTTCCAACTTCATACCTTTTCTCAGGAGCGTTCTTTTGGAGCCTCTTGTGCACTCTTACCTACTGCTACCGTACCAAGCCTAATTGTCATCTTCTCCCTGAAGCCCCCACTGTCTCTCCAGCCAGGAAGGCTTTTTTGTTTCTCCTCTGTCACTCCACAGTGGCTTTCATGGGACCTGCACAGTCTGCTGAGTATCAAGGTTATTTGTAGAAGTCATGCCGTCTTATCTCCTTTGCAAGATAAAAAGCACTTTGAGGGATGGTAGTAGAGATACATAGCTATCAACCAAAATCCAGTCTTCACTTCCCCTCTAGTTAGAAAGTAGAAGCTGGGTACTTGTAGAGGTTAGATTTCCCAGTCTCCTTTGCAGCTCAGTGAATCTATGCAACTATGTTTTTGACAACAGATAGTGAGTTAAGGTGATTCTACAGCTTCTAGATCTGATTAAAATATGTGGTACGGGCTTATACACATCCTCTCTCCCCAGGCCATAAGCTGGATCCTGGATGTGCCTACATCCAAGCTTCAACCACGTGAGTGGGAATGACATTCTACTGAAGGTAGAACAAAATGCTGGAAAGAACCTGGGTCCCTGAATGACTTTGTGAGCCCAGTTTCCTTCTCATCCTGGACCACTCACCTCAGAATTGTTGGTGAGAAAGAAATGAGCATCTGTTTGCTTTCTGCCACAGTATTTGGGGACTTCCCTGTTATAGCAGCTTATCCCTGCCAATAGCACAGTCAGATCATGTCTTACATTTCTGTGAATTACCCTCACATCTACCACAATGGTCTATATAAAAAGTTGCTCAAATGTGTCTTTTGAATTGAATTACTGCTCTAGTAATTTTCTATTAAATCTTGTGATATTAATTATAGTGCATTATATAGAAAGGGCTGTTTCCTATAATTTTAATTGATATTATTCACAAACATAAAAGTCCTATGTTTATTGATTGATGGTTTTGTCCCTCAGTTCCTGAGAATAAACAATTAATCTGACCTATGAATTAATATCACCCAAAGAGACCTGAATAAAGATGATATGAGATATAATGTTTTCAGGTTTCTTTATATTTACCTCCATGCCCTGTGTAAGGTGCATCAGTCAGACTGGGTTTTGTGTTCACAGTCTTGTTTCACTTCCTTAGAAACCAGAGAATGTGGCACAAATGGAATGTGGTCCTGGAGTTACTGCCCAGGCTAATCAGCTGTTGAAGCAAACAATACCCTTTTTATACATGGTCCATGGTGATAATAAAGGCTATAAGAAAGAAAAATAATCAGAAGTTGAAGGACACTAAAACTATTATCACAAAGTAGCTGAAGTGAGAAAAATATTGCCCACAAGAAAAGGAGTAAAAACAATCCATCACAAGGAATGCACTTATGTCATCCTTCAGTCTTTCTTCCCCTTGGTTTCCAGGCTTTGCACTCTCCTGATTTTCCTTCAGCCTCAGTGATCACTCCTTCTCAGTTTCTTCTGCTGTTTTTCCTCTTCTCCCAGATATCCTACCACTGGAGTGAACCAGGCCCACATCCCTGGTCCCTCCACTTCCTTATAGATACACAGTCACTTGAAATCATGTCTCTGGGCTTTAAACCATCTATTTACTGAAACCTCCCGAATGTTAGCTCAGCCCATTCCTTTGAACTTCTGACTTCAATATCCAACTGTCTACTCAACCTCTCTACTTGAATGTCTAATAGCCATCTTGAACTTAGCATGCCCTGGATGAATTTGTGATCTTCCACCCACAACCCTGCTCCTGTCTTCCCGTCTTACTTGATGGCAACTTCATCCTTTGACTTTTACCACTAGGATTTCATTTTATAATATTTTCCCTCTCAGTTATGCATATCCATGGGTCTCCTCACCATTCCTTGAATTTGCCGACAAGTTCCCACTCTTCCTTGGGCCTTTGCCCCAGCTGCTCTCTGCCTGTGGATATCCCCCAGATGCGGCAAAGCTAATCCCTCACTTCCTTCCAGTCTTTGATCATATGTCATCTTTTCAAATGAGGCCTTCCACAACTACCCTATTTATAATTGAAGTTATATTTATTAAATAAGTGACACATATTTCCTGAACACCTACTTTATGCCAGGCGTTCTGCTAGACCTCGAGGCTACAACCTGAACAGCAGACAAGGGCTCTGCTCTCCTGGACCTTGGGATCTAGTTGTGAGCTATAAGAGAACCACTCACAAGAACTCAGCTTAGATCGCTACATGGTGTTACAGAAACAGGAAAAAGGATACATAACCAACTCTAAAAGGGTGCAATGGAGGAGCATACTACAGAGAGAGGTTTTCAGAGGGCCAGCCTTTCAGAATAGCCTGTGGAAAACTTGAAATAATTATTCAGGGAGATGCAGAGAGGATCCCCCCACCCCACTAAATGAATTCAGTTCTCCACTCCATAATATTGACAAGGGTCCTGCGAAATGAAGGTTGTACACAGAATCAGGAGCCCATGGACTCCCATTAAAAAGAGAATTTAGCTTAGATGAAGCATGGAGGATTTTCTCTAAATGTTTCCAAATTTTAGTGTGCTTTGGGAGACAGATATTCAGGACACGGATGCACTGTAGAGCGTAGTGATATTCATGCAATGTTGAACTTCGAGTGTTCAGAGGTCAGAGCTTGCAAGAAGAGCTAGGAAGCCGGAAGGCTAAACGTGAAAACTTACACAGCCCCTAATCTCCTCCAGCCCCTGCCCCATGAGCTCAGGAGCAGAATCAGGGTTGTAGAAGGACTGAAGGGTTTCGTAGACTGAAGCTGACCACAGATCTCCAGCACCTATAAGATGTCACCACTTTCACTGTTGGCTGTGTGTATTGCACATCATTTCTATAAATTGCAAGTCTTAATATGTTTTTGGAAGGAATGCTGGTCTTTTCTCTTGGATACTGCCAGGAGACCCATGAAAGAAGCCTCTGCTAACTGGCATGATACGAATTACCTGGAGAAAGTTACTTGAACAAATGTACAGACTAAAGTGTTACACAACCCCAAATGCAAGACAAAGACACAGGCCCACGGCCAGGAGTTTTGGAAGTCCCAAAAGAGGCAGGAAAACGTGCTCTTCCTTCTGTACTCTGTATCTCCAGAAAAGAGGCCACCCAACAAACTACCTTAGTTATAGTCAGCACAGAAAGTGAAAAAGTGCAGAATTGGCATATTACCTCTACTTGAAACAAGGGATATAATGCTATATGTCTCAAAGGAAAGGAACTCTTCAGTTCTGTTTTGCTTTCATCATTTCTGCCATAAAAACACAGACTTTTCAGCCTGTAAAGGGTAATACTGACAATATATTTTTAAGTGAAAAAAATCATACTACAAAGCAGATTTTGCATTACTTCCCAAATTTTAAAATATAAACTTATGAACATGCATGTGTTTACATGTGCATGTACGTGAATGCATATATGCATGTGTGCGCACATATACATGTATGGGGCAATAGTCGAGGGAAGGCTGGAAAGATATATCCCAAGATGTTAAAAGTAATCATCACTAGGTATTGAGAATATGAGGGATTTTTTTCCATTTTTATATATTTCACAATCTACTACAACACGTATTACTTTTCAAATCAGAAAACCACATACAATGAACTGATTAAAAGGAGAGGTTTATTGCCAAATATGGATGAGAAGAGACAGAGGAAATGGCTGCAATGAATGAGTTGAGGTTTCCTGCGCTGCACATCAGATCCCAGGGTACTAAAGGAACACGCAGATGTGGTCACAGAACCAGGGTAAGCAATCCTAGAGGAACTGTAGAAAGCAGGCGTGGTTCCAGAAGACTGCAAATTTACAAATGTTGTTCAGATTTTCAAAAGAGGGAGATTGGTGAATTTCAGAGACTCAATCCCAAGACATATGACATCAACCCTTGCATAAATTCAAGCAGAGGTTACTAACCAGATGGCTTCTGAGCTCTTAGCACAGGAAGTTGTAGGCTCCCTGGAAACACATCATGCCAAACTAACTTTGTTTCTTTTTTTGGTTGGACTAAGAGATTTGCAGGGGAGAGGGGCTGAGGCACCTGATAGTCTTCACTGACATCTGCTAATGCTAGAGCTTTCTCCACTGGTGGAATCAGGCAAACAAGGAGAGACGAGAGCAAGCACACCCTCCAGGATGAAAGAGGCATTTGGGAAATTGACCACACGTCTAAGATGGGAGGAAAGGGGAGAAGCAGGTCATGGTGCAGCTCCCTCTACAAGAACACTTCTCAAGAAGCTCAGAAGACTGCTCCTCATCACTCAAATGTCAACTCTTCGGGGCCCCCCCGACCACCCAAATTGAAGTAGCCCCTCTCCAGCCTCTCACTGGTCACGCTGTCAATTTGTTTTTCCTTCACAGCATTTCTCCCTATTTATCTATTCACTTGTCTGCTGTCTATCTCTTTTCACTAGAATGTAAGCCCTGCATGAGCAAGAATGATGTCTATGTGGTTCAAAGCTGAAGGCCCAAGGCCTGGCACATAGTACAGTTCAACAAATAATTTGTTCAGTAAATGAAATCCGTTCCTACTCTGCATTCTGTTTCCTGGTGATATCCACAAAACCGCCTTATTTCAGAGAGCCGTGGCCTCCTTCCCCTCATCTGTGAGCACTAAGGCCTCCAAAGGGGCCTCCCTGCCTTCAGCATCACTACATTTAATCCCTTATCCTCACTATCTCACCACTGGCTCTGATGAGGAGCAAAGATATTTGGCAAAATTCCTCTTCCACCTGTAATGACAAGCACCAGGTATGAGGTGGATAAGCGGTGGGGACATTCTAGCAAATCATTCATAATGATTATCACGAACAAGGACTTTGGCCTCGGACTGCAATATGGAACATCTTACCCTGGCCCACACAGTTGGTTACCTGTGGTTATCGTGGCCCAGTGTCGGACAGACTTTCACCACTTCAGCAGCCAGACACATCCCTCCTCCACAGAGAAGAGCCAATCAGCAGGTTGCCTGTGGAGCAAAGCCCCTCCCTTAACACTTCCCCCCAGAAGGTAGCAGAGGTTCCCTCTCCCTGGGCCAACAGAGCAATGGGGGAGACGAGACAGGTAGCCCCAGGATCTTAGAATTCTGCTGGTTCCTATGGAGTCAAGTTCTCCAGGGCTTCAGCTCAGCCTTCATAGTGTGACCGTTACTTCAGTTTTATATTCTTTAGACCAGAAAGGAAGCCACCTGGCACAGTTATTAAAGGGATAGATTCTGGAACCAGGCTACCCAGCTTCAAATCACAGCTTTACTGTTCACTCTCCATGCTGCTTTGGGCAAGATAGTTAATCTCTCTGTGCCTCAGTTTCCCCAACTGTAAAATGGGGATAGGATAGCATCTAACTCATAGGCTTTCTGAAAAAAGAACATGAGTTAATAAATGTAATGGACTTGGAACCATGCCTACATATATTAAGCACTATATAAAGTTTTTGCCATTGTTATAAATCTGAAAGCACCTAGTATTTCAGTAAATCATCATAAGGGTCCTCAGTATGTATTAGTATTTTTATTAATCACTACGCTCGGCATTAAATTCCAGCACCCACATTCGAAGAAGAACAAGGACAAGCAGGTACCACACCAAAGGGTAAGAAAGAGCATCTAGATTCACATTCTGTTTACACCACATTCTACCCATGAGGCTTTGGTCATGGCATTAGGGCTGTCCAAAATTCCACTTGATCATTCCTTATATTAAAATTAAAAAAATAAGGTAATAGCAATTGTTCAGATTTTCTTATGGCATTATTGTAGATCTAGGAGAACATGCATGTAGGGTGCTTTATAAAGAAAAAAGTACTATTATTAAGACATGAGGTGTTCTTACTGTCACCAGAACTTACTAAATAAGCCAATCATCAACAAAGAGGAAACACAGTTAGTTAAAGAAAAGAGCAACCTCACTGGTCCTCCAGGGTCTGCAACTAACTGGCTGTGTGATCTTGAGAAATCTTTTTGGGCTTCAGTTTCCTCATCTACAAAATAAGGTGGAAAATCACAAATGTCCCTTCTGATCTGCCTCTCATGGGAGAATTGCAAAGCAGGAGCTTTTGAGATACAGGTTTTGCATATGACAAAGCACCATATAGAAAATATTCACATTATTAATTTAGTGATTAATTAATAATCAACATGTTAGTACATGATTGTTGGTTTCCACGAATAAGAACATCTAAAAAATGCCCTCACCAAATATAGGTATACAGACACTGAGTTATTACTCAGCAGGAATAATTTAATTCAAAGCATTATCATATAGTAAGAAGAGTAGGGTTTTGCAAGTTTATGTCAAACAAAATAATCAGGACTATAATGTATATAACGCTAAACTACTGCTGATGTGCAGTTCACTCATTCCTCAAATATTTTTGAGTGCCTACAATTTTCTAGATCCTAGGAAAAACAACAAATATGACAGGAAAAGTCCTGGGCTCACCACACTTGTTCTAAGAGTAAACTAGAATACAGATAAATAAGCACAATGATAACAAATAAGTACAAAAAACTTGATAAATGGAAAGGTGTGCTAAGAGGTCATTTCTAGCAGGAGATGTGCCATATAAAAGAGGGTGGTCAGGGAAGATGTCTTTAAGGGAATGACATTAAACTAAAATCCAAAAGGTAAGAACAATCTACCTTGTGAAGGGATGGGGACAAGTGTGTCAGGCAGAAAAAATAGCAAGAGCTAAGAGCCTAAGATAGGACAGAGCTTGGAATGTCTGAGCAATTGAATATGGGGGAAGGTGACCAAAGCAATACGAATGTTGGGGAAAGAAAGGAGTCGAGATGAAGAGGCCGGATTGGATAGAACTTTGTGGGACGTGGAACAAATTTAGCTGTTATTCTAAGAGAAATAACAGAATTTAGGCTTAATTGGGACATGACATCAGTCAACCTCTCATGGCTACATTCATGTAGACCATGACGACAATTCTTCTCGTGTTCCTATTAACCACTTCTCCATTGTTTGGTTTTTTGTTTTTGGTTCTGCAATTTGCTAACAAGCTCCATCCATTTTCTGGATGCACGTGTGGTATCTTAGATTATTCCAAAATACACCACATATCCAAGAAATCAGGTCTAATTTGGGTGACAGTTTTGGACCTGAAAGTTGATCAACCCTTTCCTGGATGGTCTTATGACTAAATAATTCCAGAGGCTCCAAATGTCTTTCATGAATGCCCAAGGGTTGTCAGGGACAGACACAAGATCAATGGATGAAACTCGTAGAAAGGCAGATTTCAATTCAAAATAGGAAGGGCTTTCTAAAAGTTTAGTTTAACAAAATTGGAAAAGAGCAGGGGTTTACACACTTCTTCTGTAAAGGTTCAGATAGTACGCTTTTTAGTCTTTGCAGACCATACAATTTCTGTCCTAACTATTTAACTCTGTCTCTGTAGCAAAAAAGCAGCCACACACAATACATAAACAAATGAGCCTGGCTGTGTTCCAATAAAACTTTATTTACAAAAAAGTGGTGGACTGGACTTGGCCTGCAGGCTATAGTTTGCCAGTCCCTGGAATAGGCCAGAGAAGGCAAAATGACAGCTCACAAATGTCATCTAGCCCCTAGACATGTTTTATTAGGCCCAAACTGTGTTTTAAAATAGAAAACATTAAGAGTTAGAGGATTTTACAAAAAATCCAGATTCCTAGCTGTTCTTAAGAAAGTGGAAGATTAGTAACACAGGGCCCACATTCCTATGTGTCAACAAGTGTCAACAGTTGTCTGGAGCTGGGTAGTAGCTGCCCACTTTGGAGGGAACATGGGCCCTCTGGGTCACCACAGACCCCACCACAGGCCTCTCGCCTTCCCGACTTTGGGGTTTAATATCAGTTGCCACTTAGCATCATGCTCACCCATTTTTTTCCTTATAGTAGAGAATTATTTCTCTGAACCTGCATCTATATCAAATGTAGGAAAATAAAAGACAGATTGAAAATGCCACATTTCAAGAAAAATGAGAACAGGCATATGGGTTTAATATGCAGACAAAGGATGCTGTGTTGAAAGAATCATTGTTTCTACTTTTCTGCTTTTCTTCAATTTTGAATTTTAAATATTTACATAGGGCTTCCCTGGTGGCGCAGTGGTTGAGAATCTGCCTGCCAATGCAGGGGACACGGGTTCAAGCCCTGGTCTGGGAAGATCCCACATGCCGCGGAGCAACTGGGCCCGTGAGCCACAACTACTGAGCCTGCGTGTCTGGAGCCTGTGCTCCGCAACAAGAGAGGCCGCGGCAGGGAGAGGCCCGCGCACCGCGATGAAGAGTGGCCCCCACTCGCCGCAACTAGAGAAAGCCCTCGCACAGAAACGAAGACCCAACACAGCCAAAAATAAAATAAATAAAGTTATTAAAATATTTACATATTTACATATTTATATCATGTTACATCCTTACACCATAGCTCAGTAACCAAAAAGATAGTTTAGATCTACTTTTGAATTTGATTTTCTTGTTCTGGGCCTATTTTATTCATCTGTTACCTGACCAGCTCCCATAGTAGTTGAGTTTGTACCCTTAGAATAGATCAGTATATAGGCAGTGGGTACCCCACCCCTGGAAGACCGAAAGCTGCTGAATCAGTCAACTGGAAATATTTACATTGTGGATGCTACTTTGGGCTAGAGGCTGTGTCTGATAATCTCTAATGCCTTGATCCTAGAACCTTGGCAGTCTGAATCCCAACCATGGCGGGGTAACTCAATTAATAGTGCAGTCATTCTCACCAAATAATGGACTGGACAAACAGCATTCCATCTATTTCATAAATACAGACATAGGTACCAACTTCATGAACAGAGCTCAAAGTGAAAGACATGTGGATAATCTATTTAATCAAGGAAGAAAACCAAAATAACAATTTAGGCATAGGGCAGATGGTGGCTGCAGAGCAACTGAGGTAATCCCTTGATCCCACATGGAGCAAGTCCTCCCTTTTCTGTCTTTTGAGAATGATCAGGGAATACACGCTTCCTTTCCCACTGGATGCCCAGCCTCTGGAGTCAGTTTTCATCCCATTCATTTGCTTGGCTACAGAGTCATCCAGCCTTTCTTTTTAATTTGTGCAGAATTAACTCCTTCCAGAAGGGGATATCAAGGGAATTCCCTGGCTGTCCAGTGGTTAGGACTCGGTGCTTTCACTGCCGGGGTCCACGCTCGATCCCTGGTCGGGGAACTAAGATCCCGTAAGCCTCTCGGCATGGCCCAAATAAATAAATAAATAAATAAATAGGGATATCAGAAAATGAGAAGGAAGGAAAAAGTTGGGGCACATACACAAACCTAATCAAACACTCTTCAGCTTAAAGAACATCCAGGTAAATGAAAAACTACTGACGCTTATGGTGACTAAAACGATTTATAATCAAACACAATGATTGTAAGTGTGTAACAAAGACGTTGAGACTGATTGGAAACAAATTATGCAAAAATGAAAGTTGTGGGAGACTAAAAAATTATGGGAGCTTGACATTGCTCTTAAATTCCCTGGAATTTTACATTACTTCTTATAAGAAAATAGAAGTGTAAGACATGGCATAAAATACATCATAAAGAAAAAAGTCATTTGCAAACAAGTAAAGAGTACAATCTAGTGTGACCCTTGAATAACTGTGATGCCTTCTGATCGTTTAAATAACACAAACTGAGTTAGCCTTTTTTGCCAGTCGGGAATATGACGACAGTAGATGAAACTGCTGAGAACATCTGATAAGGAAGCTTTGGGCAAGGCCTGTCACGCTATTCAGCAAGATTTTGTGCTCTGGTACTTGCTGAAGGAATTTCAGTTCACCTTTGGATTGTCTACGGATGCCATTTAAAGTAACTAAGTTGCACATAATTAAAGTAAGTATTCTCTAGATGACTTTTACAGAACTAGAAAAATCTAATCCTTTGTCCTCCCCTGTCATAGCTTAAGTCTTAAGATTACCCCTTACGACTCATAACCGCATGGCTGGCCTCATCAATACAACATAAATAATTTACTCTCCTCATTTTGCTTCAGATCAGTGCTCACTCACTAAGTCTTTGTGACTCAGAATCACAACTTACATTACAACTTACATGTAAGCAAAAATCATCTAGACAAACTTACTCGTTTAACAGATAAGCTAGGTTAAAGGGTTTGTAAAACATCATACATGTACTCGGCACCAAAGTCAGGAAGTTGGCCTGTGTCTAAACAATTTCTGACGGAGCTCGGATATGTCATAACTGCTTTATAATGACAATGATAATCACAAACCACAGCAACTAGAATGCAGCATCTGTGTTTATGAAGCAGGGAAGTGTTTTGTTGTTTCCTCATAACCTTTAGATAAGATAGTAACATGTATACTGACATTTTTAGTTAATAATTATTTGTGATATAATACATTAACTCCCATGGAACATGGTCAAGTTCTTTGGCATTTTCCAAATGGTTTAGACATATCTTACAATAAAGACAAAATCCTTGAAGAAGGCCTTTGCCTGTGCTGAGTGAGCATTTTACCCCACGCCCCACAGAATGCAGAGCACCTACCATGAGGGACACAAGCGGTACATTCATTACATTATAAAAACTGTGCCTGTGGATACATTAGCCAGGGGGGGAAAAAATCTAAATTCAATGGTCATGCACACCTGGGAATTAATTTCTCATGCATGGCTTTTCATTTGAAATCCATCAGTTAACTGTCCTCAGCGAATTTCCTGAGGTGCCAATGTCATGATTTCCCAAGTAAACCACAGCACAGATCACAGAAACCTCAATTTTTACACAACGAGCTTCCTCGGCCCTCCATTCCTCACTCCCCACACCCTTCCTTGTTATTTACCGCATTTTACACGTGTATTTTATTTCACGCTTTTATTAATCCAAGTCTTGCCTGCCTCCATCTCAGCAGTAACAAAAGAAGCTGTAGCAAATCAATGAACTCAGAGCTGAGAAACAGGGCCAGCCCTGCGTACCCTTTCGACCCACCGGGCACGGGCTTGCTGAGTGTAACCTGAAGTCTTAAAACACTTTCTAGACCAGCCTGAAAGTAGAAATGAGAACTGGTTTGTCTCTCAAGTCAATGCTTTAAAAGAAAAGACTGGTTGGTGCTGTTTACACTGGGGAAGAAAGGGTGAAAGACAGTAATCCTTGACCGAGAATTTCTAGGAGAAAGAAAGCAGAGTAGGAGTTCTGTTTTCACTTTGAAATTACAGAATTAAGACAGGAACAGAGGGAAGGGGGAGGGTGGGTGCAGAGTTTTGTGTGTTTGTCCTTTAGGCTCGGTTACACGCACCTCACCATGGCTAAACGGAAAGGCCTGTGTTCAGCTGAAGCATTGGCATTTGGGTTTGTGTGGAAAGGCAGGGACTCGGGAACCTTAAGGGCCAGCCCTGCTCTGAGAGGCAGATGTCAACATGCATGGCCCATTACACTTTGCTTCCAACAGCGTTCTGAATGGCTTGCAGGGGAGACCATGCCAGCCTGGGACAGCAGGATGTTCGTGATGTCTCCCAGTGGATGGAGGTTGAAATACTAAACCAAGTAATCTAAGAGGAGGTAAAAAAAAAAAAAAAAAAGAAGCACCGAGGAATCCTCAAGTCAGCTGCAGAATGGTAACTCGCGTTTGCCTAATGGGACATGCATCTTGCATGGCTTGCAGGTTTCATGCCCTGGAATTTCCGCCCCATTGAGACCACACAGGTGACAAGCCAGGCCATGAGGTCTTGAGCCACAGCTGTCCACCTATTCCTCTCAGAGCCAACGTTTCCACTTCTGTAGGACAAAATTGTTAGGGGTGTCTAGCCCTTTTTGTTGGATGGAACTGCCCATTTGATTTGAAATCAGTCGAGCTTGTGATGATATCTTTACCCCACACAGGGCACAGAAGCAATAGATATATCCTTACCCACAGAGACGCTATGGATGGTACACTGGATATTTCTGTGGGGATATGGGCAGATAGGCCAATGTCAAGAGCTTCCCAGGGCAGTATCAAGATCCCCAGCACATCTCAACATGATTCAGTATGGGGGAAAATTCAAGTAATAAGCACAGTTAAGTATCCCACAGCACAGGAGTAAAGGGACACACATAAAAATTAAGCTGATTTCTAAAAAATATAGAGATGCAATATTGCTGTACAGAAGCTTATGGGAGTTTGTGGTCTGAGATTCATATTTATACTTCCTCATATTATCTCTCTCTCTCACACACACACATACATAAACACAGAGAGAGGTTTGTTTTTACCTGTTTAATTTATGTTTCATCTCTAATATTATCTTTTGATTATTATATGGGAGTGTTAATCACTTTAATCCTAGAGCGACTTTCTGCCTTTCCCCTTCTATGATCTCTGTAGCTATTTTAGGAACTCTCTTACCTATTTTCTGTTTCCCTACGAGACAGGGGAATCGCTTTTTATGGGGCACATGAAGGGTATGCGATTAACTAATACACCTCATCTTAGACAGTATCAAGGAGTGGCAGCTGGGACCCCAGCCTCACAGCATTCAGGAGGGAGCTGCTGTTCGCACACGTCTACCTGAATGTCAGGACGATTCTTTCGACTGAGTTGAAGTGGCAGCTTCTCTTGAAGCAAGCACAGCCTAATACCTGTCTTCTTCAATCATGTGTGACTGTGTGTAATTTTTTGAAATACTTATTGCTAGTCCAATCTTCAAATCCTGTTTTTTCCATACTCAATTTTAATCAGTCAGTCTGCAAACATTTACCAGGCTCACAGTCAACAATCAAAGCGCCCTAAATTCAAATCCCAGCCTTGCTACTTGCCATGTGATCTTGGGGAAGATAATTTCTCCCCCTAAACATCAGCTTCCTTTTACTGTAAAATGAGAATTATAGTACTTCCCTCATAGATATTTTTGTAAGAATTAGAAATAAAGATTGTAAGGTACCAATCACAGTGCTCAACAACACACAGGAAGTATTTAATCAATGGGAATTATTATTATTATTTTATAACATTTATAACTTTTCTAATTTTATATTCAAAAATATAAATATTTGTATATAAATACATATTTGTATAAATATAAATTAAATATAACATATTTTATAAATTTTATGATTTATAATATTCATAATAATTACTATTACTTTCTGGGTGCCAGAGAAAATTTAAAGATAAAAAAGACATAACCCCTTCCCTTCAGTGGTAAGAAGTCCTATACACATGAAGAAACAATACATGAAGCTATATATGCTTTATCTCAAACATCACATACTTTGAGATTTGAGAGACATAAGGGAGCCCTTTGTTATGGGGGTGAAGAGAGAATGTTTAGAATACTTACAACGTGGCTCTCAGTCATGTAGCAAATAAGAGTGAGCATTCCTCTATGAGATATATTTCCCATGATGAAGAATTCAAAGATGTAGATAACTCAAGGTTTGAGGGCCCAGAAGTATTTCTATAAGCCAGAGGCTGCTAATACAGGTAGACCTATGACTACTTCAGGAGTGAAAAATATTCTTTCCCATGGCCACGTAAAAAAATCAACCAGTCATACTCTTCCCTCCAAGAGGTGATTCCTTTCTCCTTGAATATAGTCTGGACTTAGTGACTCACTTCTAACGGGAGTGCGGAAAGGTAAAAATAAGCATCTTTAGAGTGAAGAAACATGGCAGACACCACCTCAACCAAGAGATCAAGGCCAACACGGCCAGTGAGAATTCACGTAGATATCATGTACTCTGGATACGATGCAACGAGAAAGGCACCGAGGTATTCACCTCTGTGGTGTTCTTCCAGAAAACCCATAACCCCAGCTTCACCATGAGAAAACAACAGACAAACCCAATTGAAATACATTCTACAAAATACCTGTCAAATGTTCTTCAAAAGCCTCAAGGTCACGAAAAACTGGAAAAGACTGAGAAACAGTCACAGTCTGGAGAATACGAAGAAGGCACGCTGACTACATGCAATGTGGTATCCTGGATTAGATCCTGGAATGGAAAAAAGGACACTAGTGGAAAACTGGTAAAAGCTGAACACAGTGTGTAATTTGGATAATGGCATTGTACCACTGTTAATTTCATGTGTAAGATGTCAACTTTAGGGGAAGCCATGTAAAGGGATATTAGATATCTCAGTACTATCTTTGTAGCTCTTTTGTAAATCTAGATATTATTTCAAAAGAAAAAGATTTTAAAATCAAGCAATCAATCAATAAATCTTGAATAGATTAGAAGAATGGCATTCATTCTTACAAGACATCAATGAAGCACTGTCTAGTTTTCCGTAGAATAGCACAAATAAATTAGTAATTTCCACCACAGTCTCTCCCTCTATATATATATAATTATATATATAAATATGTTACATGTATTTATATACATAATGTATATATATACAAATTTTAACTTATATAATTTTGTATGTAATATACATTACATACATAACTATATAATGTACTTTTATATAATATATATTATATATACATAATTATATATGTATGTGTATACACATACCCATATATAAGCAAAGCACCCCAACTTATGATGTTACAAAAAATTTTTAACCTCAAAAGTTACTTTCTCATAACAAAGGTATAATGGTTGGTTATGTTACCATACCAACTCAAAAATCTGCGTAGTGCAGAACATGGCTAAAATGGGATAAAAACAAACCATGAACCCCAAGTCCTTCAAAGGCCTCAAGGCTAAGGCAAAGTAGCACAAAAGAAAGTATACACACTGTGGGATCAGAAGGAACTACATTCAAGTCCAAATTCTGGCACTTATTGTGTGATCTTGGGCAAGTCACTTTAGGCTTCTTGTATCTCTGGTTCCTTATCTATAAATGACACATGTTGTCAATATCCCAGAATTTTGGCAAAAATTAAATGAGATGAGGCATGAAAAGCACAGCTGCTAACAAATTTAGGCACAATGACTGGCAGCTACAATAAAAGCTCCAAGGCTTCCTGAGTCCTACTTGGTCCAGAATACAATAGCTGTGTAGTAATGAGATACACTGGGTTGGGGATAAGAGTTTGCTGATCTGGCTTTGGTGCTATCAACCAGTGAGAGTCATGACAAATTCTCCATAAAGGACTCCAGTAGTGTTGATGGGCTGGGAGGAGAAAAGGGAGCTTTAGCTGTTAACAAATTAGTAACTGCCTAACCATCCATTTATACTACACTAAGCTATTTGAAAGATCTTAAATAAATCCACATAGTTTACTTTATCTTGTGTTGCAGTTTACCAAGGCAGTGTGACAAGTCACCCTAAAACTTAGTAACTTAAAACAAGGAGATTTATTTTGTCCTCAAATCTGCAAGTTGGATGGGACTCAGTGAGAATGGGTCCTCTCTGATCCACATGGTGTCAAGGTGGGCAACTTGAAATCTGAGGACAAGAATTATCTCCAGGCTCAGTCATTCATACCTCTGGGGATTGATACTGGCTGCTGAGTAGGACTTTAGTTGGAACTATCAGCCAGAATACTTGTAAGTGACCTCTCCATATGTCCAGGGCTTGCTTACAACATGGTGGCTGGATTCTAAGGACAAGTACACTATGAAAGGGAGCCAGGTGGAAGATACACCTTTTATGCCTTAGTATCAAAAGTCGTGAAGCATCACTTTTGCCATAGTATATCCACCAAGACAGACACAAAGGCCCACATCATCTCAAAGGGAAGGAAAATAGACTTTGCCTTTTGATGGGGAAGTGGTAAAGTTCCAAAGAGTGCGTGAGACTGAAAATACCCCTGGGGTGGTTTCTAGAAAATATAGTCTGCTTCATCTTACAAACGGGTGCCACTCAGTTTAGCAAAATTAAAAAAGCAGGAGCAAGAGCAGGGGCCAGTTATTTTCACAAAATCTGGAAACAGAAAAACGAAACACAGTCAAGTCTTAGGTGAACTGAGTGTCTTGACTAACAGAGTTCACCTTCCCCATATTTTAGGAACCACATGCCCCATTCTTTGTCTCTGTACACCTGCTACTATATTCTTTTCCTTCTGTCTGAAGATCAGCTTTCTCTTTTTTTTTTTCTGTGTGTGTGATCATGTGCTATATTATTACTTTTTAAAACATCTTTATTGGAATATAATTGCTTTACAATGGTGTGTTAGTTTCTGCTTTATAACAAAGTGAATCAGCTATACATATATATATATATCCCCATATCTCCTCCCTCTTGCGTCTCTTCCCACCCTCCCTATCCCACCCCTCTAGGTAGTCACAAAGCACCGAGCTCATCTCCCTGTGCTATGTGGCTGCTTCCCACAAGCTATCTATTTTACATTTGGTAGTGTATATATGTCCATGCCACTCTCTCACTTTGTCCCAGCTTACCCTTCCCCGTCCCCGTGTCATCAAGTCCATTCTCTACGTCTGCATCTTTATTCCTGTCCTGCCACTGGGTTCTACAGAACCTTCTTTTTGTTTTTATATTCCATATATATGTGTTAGCATACGGTATTTGTTTTTCTCTTTCTGACTTACATCACTTTGTATGACAGACTCTAGGCCCATCCACCTCATTACAAATAACTCAATTTCATTTCTTTTTATGGCTGAGTAATATTTCATTGTATATATGTGCCACATATTCTTTATCCACTCATCTGTCGATGGACATTTAGGTTGCTTCCATGTCCTGGCTATTGTAAATACAGCTGCAATGAACATTGTGGTACATGACTCTTTGTGAATTATGGTTTTCTCAGGGTATATGCCCAGTAGCAGGATTGCTGGGTCATATGGTAGTTCTATTTTTAGTTTTTTAAGGAACCTCCAAACTGTTCTCCATAGTGGCTGTATCAATTTACATTCCCACCAACAGTGTATGAGGGTTCCCTTTTCTCCACACCCTCTCCAGCCTCTATTGTTTGTAGATTTTTTGATGATTGCCATTCTGACTGGTGTCAGGTGATACCTCACTGTAGTTTTGATTTGAATTTCTCCAATGATTGGTGATGGTGAACATCCATTCATCTGTTTGTTGGCACTGTGTATATCTTCTTTGGAGAATTGTCTATTTAGGTCTTCTGCCCATTTTTGGATTGGGTTGTTTGGTTTTTTGATATTGAGCTGCATGAGCTGCTTGTAAATTATGGAGATTAATCCTTTGTCAGTTGCTTCATTTTCAAATATTTTCTCCCATTCTGAGGGTTGTCTTTTCGTCTTGTTTATGGTCTCCTTTGCTGTGCAAAAGCTTTTAAGTTTCATTAGGTCCCCTTTGTTTATTTTTGTTTTTATTTCCATAATTCTAGGAGGTGGGTCAAAAAGGATCTTGCTGTGATTTACGTCATAGAGTGTTCTGCCTATGTTTTCCTCTAAGAGTTTGATAGTGTCTGGTCTTATATTTAGGTCTTTAATCCATTTTGAGTTTACTTTTGTGTATGGTGTTAGGGAGTGTTCTAATTTCATTCTTTTACATGTAGCTGTCTAGTTTTCCCAGCACCAGTAACTGAAGAGGCTGTCTTTTCGCCATTGTATATTTGTGCCTCCTTTATCAAAGATAAGGTGACCATATGCGCATAGGTTTATCTCTGGGCTTTCTATCCTGTTCCGTTGATCTATATTTCTGTTTTTGTGCCAGTACCATACTGTCTTGATTACTGTAGCTTTGCAGTATAGTCTGAAGTCTGGGAGCCTGATACCTCCAGCTTGGTTTTTCTTTCTCAAGATTGCTTTGGTTATTCGGGGTCTTTTATGCTTCTATACAGATTGTGAAAATTTTTGTTCTAGTTCTGTGAGAAATTCCATTGGTAGTTTGATAGGGATTGCACGGAATCTGTAGCTTGCTTTGGGTAGTATAGTTATTTTCACAATGTTGATTCTTCCAATCCAAGAACATGGTATATCTCTCCATCTGTTTGTTTCATCTTTAATTTCTTTCATCAGTGTCTTATAGTTTTCTGCATACAGGTCTTTTGTCTCCTTAGGTAGGTTTATTCCTGGGTATTTTATTCTTTTTGTTGCAATGGTAAATGGGAGTGTTCCCTTAATTTCTCTTTCAGATTCTTCATCGTTACTGTATAGGAATGCAAGAGATTTTTGTGCATTAATTTTGTATCCTGTTACTTTACCAAATTCATGGATTAGCTCTAGTAGTTTTCTGGTAGCATCTTTAGGATTCTCTATGTATAGTATCATGTCATCTGCAAACAGTGACAGCTTTACTTCTTCTTTTCCAATTTGGATTCCTTTTATTTCTTTTTCTTCTCTGATTGCTGTGGCTAACACTTCCAAAACTATGTTGAATAATAGTGGTGAGAGTGGACAACCTTGTCTTGTTCCTGATCTTGGAGGAAATGGTTTCAGTTTTTCACCACTGAGAATGATGTTGGCTGTGGGTTTGTCATATTTGGCCTTTATTATGTTGAGGTTAAGTTCCCTCTATGCCTACTTTCTGGAGAGTTTTTATCATAAATGGGTGTTGAATTTTGTCAAAATCTTTTTCTGCATTTATTGAGATGATCATGTGGTTTTTCTCCTTCAATTTGATAATATGGTGTATCACATTGATTGATTTGCATATATTGAAGAATCTTTGCATTCCTGGGATAAACCCCACTTGATCATGGTGTATGATCCTTTAAATATGCTGTTGGATTCTGTTTGCTAGTATTTTCTTGAGGATTTTTGCATCTATGTTTATCAGTGATGTTGCCTGTAGTATTCTTTCTTTTTGACATCTTTGTCTGGTTTTGGTATCAGGGTGATGGTGGCCTCGTAGAATGAGTTGGGGAGTGTTCCTCCCTCTGCTATATTTTGGAAGAGTTTGAGAAATATAGGTGTTAGCTCTTCTCTAAATGTTTGATAGAATTCGCCTGTGAAGCCATTTGGTCCTGGGCTTTTGTTTGTTGGAAGATTTTTAATCACAGTTTCAATTTCAGTGCTTTTGATTGGTCTGTTCATATATTCTATTGCTTCCTGGTGCAGTCTTGGAAGGTTGTGCATTTCTAAGAATTTGTCCATTTCTTTGAGGTTGTCCATTTTATTGGCATATAGTTGCTTGTAGTAATCTCTCATGATCTTTTGTATTTCTGCAGTGTCAGTTGTTACTTCTCCTTTTTTCATTTCTAATTCTATTGATTTGAGTCTTCTCCCGTTTTTTCCTGATGAGGCTGGCTAATCGTTTATCAATTTTGTTTATCTTCACAAAGAACCAGGTTTTAGTTTTATTGATCTTTGCTATTGTTTCCTTCATTTCTTTTTCCTTTATTTCTGATCTGATCTTTATGATTTCTTTCCTTCTGCTAACTTTGAGGTTTTTTTGTTCTTCTTTCTCTAATTGCTTTAGGTGTAAGGTTAGGTTGTTTATTTGAGATGTTTCTTGTTTCTTGAAGTAGGATTATATTGCTATAAACCTCCCTCTTAGAACTGCTTTTGCTGCATCCCATAGGTTTTGGGTCGTCGTGATTTCATTGTCATTTGTTTCTAGGTATTTTTTGATTTCCTCTTTGATTTCTTCAGGGATCTCTTGGTTATTTAGTAGTTTATAGTTTAGCCTCCATGTGTTTGTATTTTTTACAGATTTTTTTCCTGTAATTGATATCTATTCTCATAGCATTGTGGTCGGAAAATATACTTGATATGTTTTCAATTTTCTTAAATTTACCTAGGCTTGATTTGTGACCCAAGATACGGGCTATCCTGGAGAATGTTCCATGAGCACTTGAGAAGAAAGTGTATTCTGTTGTTTTTGGGAGGAATGTCCTAGAAATATCAGTTAAGTCCATCTTGTTTAATGTATCATTTAAAACTTGTGTTTCCTTATGTATTTTCATTTTGGATGATCTGTCCATTGATGAAAGTGGGGTGTTCAAGTCCCCTACTATGATTGTGTTGCTGTCATTTTCATCTTTTATGGCTGTTAGCATTTGCCTTTATGTATTGAGGTGCTCCTATGTTGGGTGCATAAATATTTACAATTGTTATATCTTCTTCTTGGATTGATCCCTTGATCATTATGTAGTGTCCTTCTTTGTCTCTTGTAATAGTCTTTATTTTAAAGTCTCTTTTGTCTGATATGAGAATTGCTACTCCTGCTTTCTTTGATTTGCATTTGCATTCAATATCTTTTACCATCCCCTCACTTTCAGTCTGTATGTGTCCCTAGGTCTGAAGTGGGTCTCTTGTAGACATCCTATATATACGGGTCTTGTTTTTGTAACCATTCAGCCAGTCTATGTCTTTTGGTTGGAGCATTTAATCCATTTACATTTAAGGTAATTATCAATAATGTATGTTCCTATTACCATTTTCTTAGTTGTTTGGGGTTTGTTATTGTAGGTGTTTTCCTTCTCTTGTGTTTCCTGCCTAGAGAAGTTCCTTTAGTGTTTGTTGTAAAGGTGGTTTGGTGGTGCTGAATTCTCTCAGCTTTCGCTTGTCTGTAAAGGTTCTAATTTCTCCGTCGAATCTGAATGAGATCCTTGCTGGGTAGATTAATCTTGGTTGTAGGTTTTTCCTTTTCATCACTTAAATATGTCCTGCCACTCCCTTCTGGCTTGCAGAGTTTCGGCTGAAAGATCAGCTGTTAACCTTATGGGGATTCCCTTGTATGTTATTTGTTGTTTTTCCCTTGTTGTTTCTAATATTTTTTCTTTTTATTTAATTTTTGATAGTTTGATTAATATGTGTCTTGGCGTGTTTCTCCTTGGATTTATCCTGTATGGGACTCTCTGTGCTTCCTGAATTTGACTATTTCCTTTCCCATATTAGGGAAGTTTTCAAGTATAATCCCTTCAAGTATTTTCTCAGTCTCTTTCTTTTTCTCTTCTTCTTCTGGGACCCCTATAATTCGAATGTTGGTGCATTTAATGTTGTCGCAGAGGTCTCTGAGACTTTCCTCAATTCTTTTCATTTTTTTTTTCTTTATTCTATTCTGCGGTAGTTATTTCCACTATTTTATCTTCCAGGTCACTTATCTGTTCTTCTGCTTCAGTTATTCTGCTATTGATTCCTTCTAGAGAATTTTTAATTTCATTTATTGTGTTGTTCATCAGTGTTTATTTGCTCTTTAGTTCTTCTAGGTCCTTGTAAAACGTTTCTTGTATATTCTCCATTCTATTTCCAAGATTTTGGATCATCTTTACTATCATTATTCTGAATTCTTTTTCAGATAGACTGCCTATTTCCTCTTCGTTTGGTCAGGTGGGTTTTTACCTTGCTCCTTCATCTGCTCTGTGTTTCTCTGTCTTCTCATTTTGCTTAACTTACTCTGTTTGGGGTCTCCTTTTCGCAGGCTGCAGGTTCATAGTTCCTGTTGTTTCTGGTGTCTTCCCCCAGTGGCTAAGGTTGGTTCAGTGGGTTGTGTAGGTTTCCTGGTGGAGGGGACTGGTGCCTGTGTCCTGGTGGATGAGGCTGGATCTTGTCTTTCTGGTGGGCAGGACCACGTCCGGTAGTGTGTTTTGGGGTGTGTATGACCTTATTATGATTTTAGGCAGCCTCTCTGCTAATGGGTGGGGTTGTGTTCCTGTCTTGCTAGTTGTTTGACAGGAAGACAACTTCCTTCCTGGGAGGGGAGGTGTGGATAGTGACCTGTCCTCGCACACAGGCTTCTTGGTGGCTGCAGCAGCAGCCTCAGCGTTTCATTCCTGTCTCTGGTGTCTGCGCTGATAGCTGTGGCTCGCGCCCATCTCTGGAGCTTGTTTAGGCTGTGCTCTGAATCCTCTCTCTTCATGCACCCCGAAACAATGGTCCCTTGCCTCTTAGGCAGTTCCAGACTTTTTCCCGGACTCCCTCCCGGCTAGCTGTGGCGCACTAGCCCCCTTCAGGCTGTGTTCACACAGCCAACCCCAGTCCTCTCCCTGGGATCCGACCTCCGAAGCCCGAGCCTCAGCTCCCAGCCCCCACCCGGCGTGTGAGCAGACAAGCCTCTCAGGATTGTGAGTGCTGGTCAACACCGATCCTCTGTGCAGGAATCTCTCCACTTTGCCCTCTGCACCCCTTTGCTGCACTCACCTCCGTGGCTCCGAAGCTTCCCCCCAGCCACCCCCCATCTCCGCCAGTGAAGGGGCTTCCTAGTGTGTGTAAACGTTTCCTCCTTCACAGCTCCCTCCCAGAGGTGCAGGCCCCATCCTTATTCTTTTGTCTCTGTTTTTTCTTTTTTCTTTTGCCCTACCCAGATATGTGGGGAGTTTTTTGCCTTTTGGGAAGTCTGAGGTCTTCTGCCAGCATTCAGGAGGTGCTCTGTAGGAGTTGTTCCACATGTAGATGTATTTCTGGGGAGGAAGGTGATCTCCACGTCTTACTCCTCCACCATCTTGAAGGTCTCTCCCTATATTAGTTTTTTCAACATCTTTATTGGTGTATAATTGCTTTATAATGTTGTGTTAGTTTGTGCTGTGTAACAAAGTGAATCAGCTATATATATGCAATGGAATATTATTCAGCCACAAAAAGAAACGAAGTTGAGTTATTTGTAGTGAGGTGGAGGGACCTAGAGTCTGTCACACAGAGTGAAATAAGTCAGAAAGAGAAAAACAGCTTTCTCTTCTTATTCATCAGCTTACACAAACCTAAAACTTTGCCCTCAGCCCCTCTGTTGAAACCACTTGTCTACTGATAGCAAACTGACTTGGTAATCAGGCTCTGTCAGTGCCCTTCTCATATCCTCTCAGCCCTGAAGACTTCTGTACCTAAGACTCCTGAAACCTAGCCCAGTTTCCCGCCAGTACCTACAACTCTTGACCCCAGTATTATCTCTGGCTATTTGGGCCAGATGTGCCCCCAGACAGTGCCTGTGAACTAGCACCTCCTGGAAATAGCCATTAACTAACAGGCAACACCAACTGATGGATAAAGGCCTTGGCTCCCTTGCCCCATAGCATGGGATAACTCCGACACTAAATTTTCTAATTGGATTAAGCTCTAGTCCCCAATGGTCACATGTTTGATCAGTTACCTTTTACTGGCATATTTCCCTTTCCTATCTCTCTTTTCCCTCCCCTACAGATGTTTCCTGAAAACTCCTCTCAAATAAACTGCTGCACTCAAATACTTGCCTGGGGAAAGCAAACTAAGACACTTAATCTCTCTCAGTGCCCTGATTTCAGAACCCTAGGGCTGCAGTGTGATTAGCCCAACTCAAGTCATATGACCATTCTTATCCAATCTTCTGTGATTAGGGGAACAGATCGTGATATAATATGGCTTCCCAGACTTCTGATGGAGAGGTTATTGGTGGGAGCAGTTTCCAGAGAAAGGGTCTATGGGCAGACTGGTACTCCAAACTATGGCCGCCAAATTCAAAGGACGCATTTCTAACTTGTGCATTCACAGTTTCCTTTACACCCAGACATTGCTACCCAAATCTTCTAACAGTAAGCCTCCAAACTTAAAACAGAATTTCTTACCTGAAATCCTGCCTTTACAGATATAGTAAGTAAAGCCCTTTATAACTTACAGGTAGCAGTCTACCAATTACTTAGAATCTATTGTGCTAGACACTTTACATGCAAGCTCATTTTATCCTCACACCATGGGCATGTTTTGAGAAGTGGAAACAGATCAAGAAAGATCTTTATATCGAACAGCTCTTTTAATAGCCAACACATTGGAGCATGGAACAATAGTATTTCAGGTCACTCACCATCTCACTACAGATTATTGTAGAGATTCACCATTATTTGAAAGGTCTTTTAAAAATAAAACCAAACACATAAATAATATTATCTAGAAAGCTGTGAATGTTTGACTTAATCTACTTTGCTGTAATAACTTACTTATGAATGATGCAGTTAAGAAATTCCTTGCAGGCTACTATCTCTGTAAACATAACCCAGAATCCTTTTCTATTTTAGTTTAAAAGAATCCTCCAAAAGTGGTTACAATAATACATCCCTTCCTCCAAAGGTTTTATTTATAAAAATTAAGATCACATTGAATTCAAACACCTAAGTTACAATAGTTTTAGCAGCTCCTGTTCCCCAACAGTTAGACACACCAGGTAAGGACTGAGACCTCCTCAAAGTTTCCACCAGTATTTTCTAGAGTCCCCAGAGTGAATCATTTTTTAAGCTGCAGTCACTATTGGCCTCCAATTTTTCTCTCCTATCCACATTGAACCTATCAATGCCAAGTGATGCTACTTGAAGGAACCACCCCAATACTATGTTGATGGTGCCATCTTGAGCAATGGTTCTTGGAGTCCAAGAGCTGCCAATTCTCCACAAGTCAGGACTGTGCTAGATTATGAGCAGAGTCGACGAGACTGGCCTCTCTCACCTTGCTGTGCTCCACTTTCTGACCTGAGGCCAAAATAGCCCAGAGTGGACCCAGAGTGCCCCATGAATTCAGTGCATTTCTGACAGTCATCCTCTATCAAAAGAGGTTCAAAGCCAGTCCACGGGATCAGATAGGTGACAGACACCGTACAAGTCTCTTCATCCAACATTTCTGCCTCTTATACAAATAACATTCTTTTATATCCCTATGTATTGAGGCAAACAGATAAGGTGAGAATGTGGAAGGAGGTGACGGTGATATTTCTCCTCATCAGTCTCTCACCCCACTTTGTCAAGTTGTCAGAAGCACTACAGTGTTATGCCTCATTCCTTGGACAATTTTATTATTGTTGCCATTCAGCTAAGCTAATTTTCATTGATGCAAAATGTTCATCAGTCGGATGGTACTGGAATGCATCTACACGATGCTCACTACCCCCCCTTCTCCAGGTTGGATTCCTCAGTGGCACAGGAGACCACGAGACAGCCCAAAAGGGACTAAAGTGTTGTAACTGGAAGCAAGAAAAGCTGAAGAATGCTCCAAAGACACACTGAAGCATGGCTTAAAATAATAGGGTAAATCTGAAGATGCTTGAGATTGAAATAGCAGACATCTCTGCTTGGTGGGAGACAGTTATATTTCAGAAATGAAATTGTAAGTGGCACCAGGCTCCGCATATAGTAATTGCTATTTCACATCAAAAAATGACCTTTCCATGTGCACACCTTGGAAAGCACTGTTGCACCTTCCAAATGCACACATAATTCATCTCCCCACACACGGCAACCCACTAAGTATCACCCCTTAAATTATGAGCACGAATATAAAGCAGCCTTCAGTTGTTAAAAATGTACTCTATATTCAGTGGACACTCAATACCTTTGCTGCAATCTGCCCAACGCCCTGCCAGCATGGTCAGTTAAGTATCCAGGCCTAAGAATACGAGATGGGGCCTAATGTTTGCTCTCAACTAGTTCTTTCAAAAATAATTTTTAAGGTAATATAAGTTAAGTGCATTGTGCCAACACTGTGTTTTGTGTACTGAATGTTTTACCTGGAATATCTCATTAATCCCTATGACAACCATAAGGGGCAGGTCCTGTTGTGATTAGAAACCCGGCTTAGAAAGGTTAAGGGATTTGCTCAGTGTCACAGTGTTTGGGCACAACACAGGCAGGATTCAACCCCCAGCAGTCCGACTGCAGATCTCATGTCTTAAATGACTCCAAGGTATAGCCTCCAGATTTTTGGTTCACTGACTCTGTTCTAGCCAGTTCTTCTGACGTGGACAGTCAGTCAGTGTGTTAATAGATGTCTCTTTCTGGAGTCCACTTCCAGGAACTCAATAATCCATCCCCCTTGAGTAACTGTTCTTCCAGCATCTCCTCATGTGCAGTAGTGTTTCGGCAGGGTTGAAAAGGATGGTTTGTGGTAAGTGGTTGGCTCCAGTGGGTTTCAAAGCAAGAAGGGTACCATTTATAGAAAGATCAGCTAAAGGTACTGCCTACTCAACTATGTAGTTAATCAACCCACACAGGGCAGTTAACTTAGTCTGCCTCTCCTCACAACCCACTCATACTATGGCAGAAACCTTTGCAGAATTGGATGACATTTCCAAAACATTCAGAGGCTGACCTCTTGCCATTGTGTGATGTGGCAAACCCACAAAATGTGGGAAGTGCCACTGTGCCCAGTGCGCTAAGGGCCACCATCAATCTTCCCCTATGCATTTCTTCCTCTGACACGCAAGTAGCTGGTGTCACATAAAGGAAGAGGGAAGGAAGCTGAAATTCCTTATTTAGGCCTGTGCCGAGCCCTCAATTTACAAACCTTATTTATGGTTCATAAGAAGCTTTTGTGACCGATATTTCCCCTATTTTACAAATGGAAAAATAGATGTTTCAAGAAGTTAAATATTGTGTCCAAGTATATCTGACTGGTTATTGCTAAGCAGATATAGGAACTCAAGTTTAATGTCAAAGATCAAGCATTCTTCCCACTGACAAGGCAAGTTGTCATAGTTTCCTGATTTGGGTCTGGATGAGGTCAAGAGAATCTTTGGATGCATAAGGGTGTGTTAGAAATATGACAAATGCAAAGAGTAGACCTGATTTAAGAAACTCTAAAAATGAGAGAGGGAGAGGGAGAGAAAGAGAGCTGCAGAGGTGGGAAAATTCACACCTCTCCTGCCACCTTTCAATCCCCAAAAAGGCAGATTTAATCCTAGTATTTTCTGGGATCTAAACACATTCAAACATAAATCACATGGGGAAAAAGAATCATCATTTTGGTAACCCACGCATGTGTTATCTGTGGAAATAGCATCCCCTCCACGTAGCGGCTCCAGGATCCCCACCCCTAGCCCTCAAATTAAGTTTACAAACCTATTACAAAGTCATCGCTGTTGCCTAGGAAATCTGGCAAAGGAAGAAAACAGTGGTTTCACAGTGGTCTGGGTGTAAAGTTAGAATAAGATTGTATTTTAAAAATTGATTTTGTATACTCCTTGGGCCAACTTCCTGGGATTAGAAGTTTCTTTCACACTCCACAGTCTCTTCAGACTTCTCAGATATCAGGAAAAATAAAGAAAATGGAGAGCACAGCAGAACAAAACCATAATTCAGGAGTTGGGTAATAGGTGAAAGATGCTAATCCCAGTTGAGAGAAGTTCATAAAAATGAAGCCTGGCCCCCCTTTGGGGAACAGCAGTACTGCATCATGAATATTTATGGTGGAATATGGGAAGTGTTGGGAAACAGACCCAGCAGGGGCCAATCTACCCGAACAGCTGGGAATCGTTTGGGTGTTAAAATGAAGTTTTAAGGGACACCATTTAGATAAAAATCATATTTGAAAAGAATTATATCTGTGTTCCAAATAACGTCTAGTGTAGAGCAATTTTGAGTTTTATATGCTTTGCAAACATCTGCTTGCTTTTAAACTTTACTCATCTTGTGCCGTAAAGTTGGATTCAGTTTCAAAAATCTCCCATATTTTTCTTTTGGGGTGATCCATTGAAAGGAGTTTATGAAAATGTTTCAAAGAAAAATATTGTGTGTACATATATGTATGTATCATGAACTGACTTTTCAAAAACATTACTTTTAAACAGGTGATGCGTATAGTGGTTAAGCACATAGTCTCCAAAGCTGGATTCCCTAAGACCAAATTCCAGCGCCACACTCCCTACAGGCTGTGTGGCCTTGGGCAAGTTACTTAACTTCTCTGTACCTTAGTTTCCCGATCTGTAAAAACTGGGTCATAATAGCGTCTTCTCCTGTGGCTGTTATGAAGATTAAACAAGTTCCTGGTTTATAATAAGGAGACTGTGTTAGTATTAGCTTTCATCATCATTATTAAAATTATTTCATTGGAATCCTCAGGTACAGCTCATAAAGTGAGAATCACGTTCTCTCCCCAAAAAGTGTTTGAAAGAATTAAAAGAGATGAAGAGCAACAGTTCCTAGCTCAAATGCTATGTACAGGAGTTCTTAGGGGGAATAACTAAGGAGCCAAAGCCCACTTTTGCCACTAGCTCTCATCATTCAGTGTTCCTAAAATGAAAGTGATCATTTCCCAACAAAAGTAGTTACCACCAACTAAACCAAAACTACCATTAGTGGTTTAATGTCTCAATGTCATAACATCTTTTTATATAGTAAGACTCAATTTACTGTGTGTTATCCAGGGGTTTATTCACATGGTATGCTGAGCTGAATCTCTTCTCACCCTGTTTCACAGTAAAGTTTCACAGGAAATTTTCTTTTGGCCCCCAATCCTGATTTTGTTCATTTCTTATTGAATTCATTTATCCGAAACAAAAATAGTAAAGAAATAAAACCACTGAAGACTCCAATAACAGATTGCTTGTAGATTTATTATTGTTATTGCAGTTAACTGTTCATTTCAGCTCTGCAATACTTCCAAATGATTCTGTGAATGATTAATAATTTACATATCCCTTTTGAGAAAATGCCTGAAAGCTGGTTCACTGATGTTTGAAATCCAGATTGCTGCATGCACGAAGAACTCTACCTTGCCCAGAGAGAAGATAACTCATTCCCCACAATCCATTTGCTTTATAGCAGCCAGAGTAAAGATGCAAATACAATCATGTCATTTCACTGCTCAAAACTCTTTAATAACTCCCACATTCCCTGGGGATGAAGACCAAAATCCTTCACAGAGAATTTACAAGGCATGGCTTTGGACTGGCCTCCAGCCTTCCTCTCCCCATGTTTTCATTTGTTCTCTAGTTTTTTGTCTCTCTTTGGTTTTCTTTTGTCAATTATTAAACAATTTCCTAGGGGGCGGAACAGGATATTAAAAGGGTTTCACATGGAGATCACGAAGACTATCACTTGTTCTACGCCATGCATGATGTGGTTTTGGAATTTCAGATGACCACAACTGCCAGTTTCAGACATACCTGTATACTGAGAAACAAACCAATGATGGTTTGATTTTATTTTGTTCTGTTTTGCACTCAACAATCCCCTCAGCTTCAGTGAAAGTGAGACCTCCTTGCATTTCTTCAGGAAGAGAAGAAGCCGCAAGTAGAAACCTGAGTTAGCAGGGACTGCCTTTCATAGCGAGTCTGGAAATGCTGTAGCACTCCTGTAGTTTGGTGGCCTGATGAGCTAGTCTGCTCCATAACCCTGCCCTGCCTCTACTAGGATGACACTTTTCCATCTCAGCTTCTGGATAACTTCTTAGTTTTCAGGTCTAACACTAAATGTCACCCTCTCCAAGAGAAAGTCTCTGGTCCTGAAGATCAGGTCAGATCATTAACTGACTGCATTTCGCTGATCCTGTATTATTTGTATATTTTCACATCTCTGGAATTAGATGTGACTTTCTAACAGTGGGGTCTTCCAAACTCAGGGCAGGTCAGATGGGCAACCTGACACGGCTGTCACGCCAGCACACGAGTGAATGTCGGTGTCAGCCCTGGCAACATGACAGCACGCTGAAGCCCCTTGCCATTTCAGTCTACGAAACATTTAAAGACCATATGAGGAAAGAGTAGAAGTCCTCGTCAATGTCTGAAAAGCTTCTGTTGACACCTTTTGGTAAGATGAAGAAAGCACCAGCATCAAAACTCTGAGAACTAGTGTCAGTTGCTGGGAAGAAAATTCTAGACAATAGTGAGGCAGTCTTTAAGAAATGCTGCTCCCCAACTCTCTTGATGACCAGAGAATGACACTGTATAGAAAAGTATGGACATTGATGACTCTGAGTCAGAAAGTGACCCAAAAGAGTACAACTCTCAATGCAATATCTTATTTAATTTATAGTATGTACAAGAGTGATACATGATAAAAAAAAAATCTATGTTGCAATTAATCTAAAATGAGCTCTTTAAATAAGTATGAAATAAAATGTATCAAAAGCATAGGGTATTAATTTCTTATAATTAAGAAAGTATAGCACTGTAGTTTAACTGGCAGGGTTTTATCTTTCTTAGTAGAATATAAAATAGTGATGTGACATAAGCAAGCAAGTTTTATGAAACATGGTATATATTCATGCATGTACATTATGATCATACTAAAAGAAAGATTAGACTAGTAAGGGAATACTACTTTTCATTCATTGCATTTACTGTAACTGTAATTCCATTTGGGTAATTACTTGTTTAATATCTATTTTCCTAACTTGTCTATCAATATGGAGTGATGCCTGAAATAAAACAAACATTCAATAAATATTTTGTAGAGAACAAGGTATTCTTAGACTTCTGTTCCCGGGTGCACAAATGTCACCTGGGATCTTGTAAATCCACCCACTGACCTCCAGTGCTAGATGGCTGCAGGCTGAATCTGAGCTGTAAATGTGTGCTGCTTAATGGAGTCTTCCCCCCAAAAAATTTAATAAAATTGAATGTCTCTTGATGGGACATGTGGTCTCCAATTCCCTGTCCCTATGGCTCTTATCCATTTACAACTACATTATCTACCTGCCCCTTAAAGGCCTTTGAGTTTAAGATGCCTGCGCTGTGCTTTATATTAATACAAGATAATCATATCCTTTGTGTGGTTATAAGGATAGTTATTGATTTGTGGGGGAAAAAAGCCCCACCCAGGCCACAAATGCACCCATGGCAACATTGGCTGTTGGGAAATTTTTAGACCATCAGAGTCAGAAGGTGGCCCAGTTCTCGCACTCATCATTCATCACTGGTACTTCTCCACTTCTCCATGTTGGCGTTGATGCTTACAGTTGTCCACAGGTGGCAGTGGTCCTTCACTATTGTAAAAGCCCCACATGCCAACGTTGTCCCTATGCCTCGGAATCATGGGCCCAGGGAGATGCTATCTGTGTTCCAGGGCAATTTGTCTGCCTTTATCACTCCACCTGTTGGATGTTAATGCCCATGTGCAGTATTTACACAGGGAAGGAACTCAGGCCCTTGTGGATCATATGATGTGTTTACGTTGCTGAGACTTAAAGGTCAGTTTGCAACTGAAAAGGTATTTTTCCCATGTAGAGTAAATCAAGTACCTTTTCCAGTCTTCCCCCTCAAATAAGAGAGCAGGGAGGAAAAGGCGATTTTGCTGCTAATTTTATTCCCTTACTAGTCTAATCTTTCTTTTAGTATGATCATAATGTACTAGCATATCTCCACCTTGAATTGTCACTATAATGAATTATAAAAACTAAGACATTTTCACAAAACATAATATACAGTCTTCTTACGTGTTTTGCATTTTTAACACCATTCTGTATGTGTAGAGACACACTGGAAAGCTCAGTTTTAAAGGAACTGAAATTAAGCAATATTTTAGCTCTAGCCAATTTTCCCAGGTAACTTAACACTTGATAGATGGAAACTTGAAAAACAAGGTTTCTGTGCATTACCTTTCTTCTATTTAAATCCTGGCAGAATGTGTTTCACTTGTAACTCAGTGACAAAAGCACTGGTTTTCTTAAGAACAATCCACAAGTATAAATACTCCTCAATAACACATGACAAAGTTTTAAATGCTTTTTTGTGAGAGACCATGATATTACCTACAGCAAGGAATAAGTCGCAGCCGATCAGTTTCAATGGACTAACTACCCCAGAGTCCCACTGTATACACGACCATTAGCAACGGTATTTGTTGGTGGTGGTTTACGTAAAATAACTTTCTTCACAAGAGAAAAAAATATATGGTTATAAAGGCAATACTTCTGTGGCCAGGATCAGCCGCTCATTGCTTTTCATGACATGACATTAAGAAATCCTCAAGAAAAGCATAGCCTTTTTAAAAGTACATATTACTGAATAAATGGAGCCTGCTTTAAACAGGCCACTTGAATTGAAAAATCTTTTGCAAAATTGTTCTTGTACTTTCAAATCAGGAAAGGCATGTTAAAGACAAATGGCCCAATTAGACTTGACTCAGAAAAAGATAAGTTGATAAATAATAAATGTTAACAATGTTGTTTTTTTCTATTGAGAGAGATTTATTTCCCCTTCCCTCTCACTCAGAAGTAAAACAACCGGCGTGTGGCTTTTCTTGCTCTGGCAGGGTTAGCTTCTCTCGCACAGCTGTGCACATCTGGTGCCTGAGTCTGCACTAAAACAGAGCTCCACGGCATCATTAGGCAAGCTCCGCGCTCTGTGAGCTGAGCCCCTACTGTGAATGTCCTCCCTGGAGCTGTTTCTTCATTTGACTCCCATACCTAACCTCATCTCGGTCCAATGTTAACAGAGTGCCAGTTTGTTGACCTTCCACAGACTCTCAAAAGTTACTTTATCTCCAGCTGTTGCAAAATGATGATATTGAACATGAGAAATAATACAACACCAGGCAGGTGTCGGAAACCACTGCACTGGTGTTTGTACATTTGAGCATCGGAATCTAGGGCAACACCCATCCTTCTACACTTTGTGGACAGGCTGACAAGGTGCTGGTTCCTCCAGCTTCTTGGGAACGGATCTTGGACCCAGCCAAAGTCATTCCCTTGGAGCTTCTGACTGAGCCAACAAAAGCTGATAAACCTAAAAACCACTTTCAGGGCAAATCCAGCAGATAATTCAAAAGCAATATCCAAGTTGCTAACAGGATAGAAATGAGCACTTATTAAATTACTACTATGAGCCAGGCACTTTACATGCAACATCTCAGTGAATGTTTAGAACAACCTGTGGGGACTTCCCTGCCACTGTGGGCACAGTGGTTTAGAATCCGCCTGCCAATGCAGGGGACTCACGTTCGAGCCCTGGTCCGGGAAGATCCCACATGCCACAGAGCAACTAAGCCTGTGTGCCACAACTACTGAGCCTGTGCTCTAAAGCCCGCGAGCCACAACTACTGAGACCGCAAGCCACAACTACTGAAGCCCGTGTGCCTAGAGCCCTCAACAAGAGAAGCCACCACAATGAGAAGTCCGCGCACCACAAAGAAGAGTAGCCCCCGCTCACCACAACTAGAGAAAGCCTGCCCATGGCAAGGAAGACCCAATGCAGCCAAAAATAAATAAATAAAATAAAATAAATTTATTAAAAAAAAAAACTGTGATAAAAATTTTATTAGTCCCACTTCACAGATGAGAAGACTGAGATTCAGAGAGGTTAGCTAACTCATGTGCCAAGTCACCCAGTTTATTACCTACAGCACATTAACCTAGGTCCATTTACTTGTGAGGCCTGTGGTTTTTTCACTAATTCATTTCCAATGTCACCTTTTCCTGTTTTATTGTCCCTAAAATAATTTTTAAAAATACATGCTTTAGAAAGGGCAATCCCAGTGCTTGTGAAATTTATTCCCTCCATTCGTCTTTAAAGGATCTTGGCGGGGGGATGGGGGGAGGAGTCGGGGGGAAGGAACTTGATATCAACTGTGGCTTTGGATGTGACATTCATTTTTATAATAAATGTTATTTTCCCTGAGTTCAATGCTGGCATCCTTGATTTTAATGAAAAAGGAGGTTCTTCTTATAATGACTGATTTCAATACCAGTAATGTAAGTTACATAGATTCAGTTCCTGGATGTGTATATAATCACAGATATTTAAGAGCAAGTCTACAATTTTCAGTGCAGTCCATGTGTTTCTGGGATCACTTTATCTTGGCCAGTGTCTTTAGCAAAGACATAATCAAGAATATGAATTTTCCCCAGAGAATTCTCAGACTATACAGCATTGCAGCATGGCCCTAGATTCTTACAGCTTCCACGTCCCAGCTGACCAATGCAGAATTACAAAGAGAGGTGAAAGAAGAGATGTAGAATTATAAACAGCATAAGCCTTTCTCCTTAAAGCTCTGGGTGTCCGACTCCCCGTGGTTCATGCCTGTGTAAAGTGTAAAGCAAGTCACCTGACTTTCAAAGAGAATTTCAGATTGACAGCTTTCCAGGGCATTGTCATCCATGTCAATCTCTTAGACACAGCTACAACATTTTGTGTTTAGCTTGCGGTTAGGTTTCAAAGGCAAACTCTTATTCTCTTTGAATGAGGATTCTGACTGCTGAAGACCTGGCCAGTCCAGTTGCAGCCCCTTCCTCCCTTTACTCAAGCAAGACGGAAGACTGGGAAACATCCAAACATTAACTGAACAGCTCACGTGTAGCCCTGTGCAAAGTACAGAGGGAGTGAACCCCAGTGATGCTTGCCTTTCGGGACTTCTGTCCATCCATTTTTCTGAATTAGAAAAAAAAAAAGATGAATTTGATAAATACTGTGAAAAGGTTCCAGACTGATGACTTTATTTCATTTTTAGAATTTAGAACTATTAATGGAAAATAAGACAGCATAATTATCAGCCACAAAATCATTCTATATTCCTATATGGAATATTCAGAGACTTACAGTCATCATCTCAATTTTCCTTGTTCCTACTGTAGAAGAAAAAAAATTTATTTCCACACGTAATATTTTTCTTGAGGTTGACTAGCTATTTTACAGATATATTTGTTGTTGCAAAGACCATCAATAGAAACTAAAAGTAAGTTGCACTCTAGAACACTAGAACCTAGGTCCAGATTGATTTCCATTTGTTAATAGTGCAAACTAATTTAATTAAATATTTTTTCCAGAGTCCTGCTTCACTGAGGTTATGACCTAAGACTTTCTATGAACACAGATATGTCAAGTTTCCTTGTGCACTAAAGAGAGCCCTGGGGCCCACGAAAAAAGATCTGAGTTCACACCCCACTTTTAGAATGATACTGCAGTCAGGTGATATTCCAGAAGTCATGGCACCTGACTTTTTAGCCCTGTTTGTTTCTCTATCCACAAAGAAGATGAAAAACTCCATGATCTCTAGGGCCCCTTCAAGCTGTAACATATTCGTTCTAATGTACCAGGCACATTTTTTTAAATGTATACCATAAAGAGAACATTTTAGAATTTTTTTTAAAACTCAGAAATAGTATTTTTGATAAATATCATATCTAAATTATAAGTAAAGCAAAATGAGGATGTAAGTGAGAGAAAACGGAGACACAATTACTTTCCACATTGTGATAGCGCCTCTAAAAATCTACAACTGTGGAGGAAAGCCAATATTCCTTTGTTTCCTCCAGCAAAAGTCTCTCTCCGCAGCAGTGCCGAATTGACAGAGTATCTGTGCAGAGGGGCACCGGGAGCCCAAGATGACTGTCAGCACATCTGTGCTTCCAGAGTCCTTTCCAGCCTAGGCTATGGGACGTCCGCCCAGCGCCGTGGCCAGACTGCACAGCCCTGGCCCCCATCCCCAGAGGATTACTATGAATATGGGGCCTCGGGGCACTCATCAGCCCTCTACCAATTTCAGAGTTTGCTTACTCATAATCCTCCTTGGACAGAGACCAGTAGAAACTCCTGTGCTAAAGAGTACCCAGCTGTCACCATGTTTTGGAATGTAACCCAACCAAGTTAAGGCTCCCACAACTTAGGGGAAAAAAGCTCTTTTATTAATCATTAGATGTTGCCTGCTAACAAACTAGAATGTTTCGATATCTGGTAAGCATTTAAGAAGCATGACTCACTGAGGCTATCTGACCAAATGAGTTGAAATAGCTACTTCTTTCTGGAGAGTTGGGTTTCAGTGAAATCAAACCCAATTTCAGTTTTTTTTGTTTTTTTTTAACCAGTGACCTGCATGCAACTCTCTCTTGTGCTCACTGTGCCATGCTCTGCTATGCCCCGATTCAGAGATGCTGGGTGCCAGTGACTGAACAAAGGGGAGCTATTGAGCTAGGGGTTCCCTTCCCAACTCTTGTCCCAAAGTTAGTCTCTGGCCCTGATGGCGGCACATTGGCTGTTTCTCCAGATACCATGGTTCAGTCATTTATTCAACAAGTACTTTAATGTCTGTGTTATGCCCTGGGGACATAAAGATGAAGAAACATGGTCCCTGTCCTTACAGAGTGCCCAAGCAGACAGCAAAGACACACTTGAAGTGGCAATTACAATGAGAGAAGTGTGTACCTGGGGCCCATAAGGGGAATAGCCCCTACAGCTGCCTGGTGGAACCAGGGAAAACTTCATGGAGAAGGTAGTGCTTGAGGGCACACTGAGAAGATGAGTAGGCACGTGTCTGCTGGACTGGTTTGGGGATGTGGAGGATGGCAGTGAAGTCTTAGGAAAGGCAATATGCAAAGACACAGGGATATGAGAGAGTTTATGTTCTCAGAACATCAAGTTCAGAGATTCAGACCTTCGCCGACAGAGGGCTCCACGTCCTCCAGCACTTGTTTTGAATAAGGCCCACCTTATAAAGAAGGCAGAATGCAAGGCGTGAGTCAGACCCTGAGGCTCAGGGGTGTGTACTGAGGGGAGAAAAGGGTGCTCCCTTCACGAGGGGATAGAGGTAGAGGTGGGAAAGAGTCTGGAGGTTCTAACAACAAAGTTCACATATCACAATTTAATGCACCCTCATAAGGCTCCCTGAACCACCTCAATATAAAGGGTCTCACTCTATCTCATATGTATTGCATATGTAACTCTCTAAGTCATTTTAGGTCACTGAGCTGGATTGATGGAGTTATCTTACAAAGCTTAAAATGGCATGGAATCAATTTCTTTCACCTAATTCAAGTTTTAAAATGGAGCCATGCTGCTACCGATGATTTGCCATAACACTTGAGCAGGCTGGTGACAGATGCAGAAGAAAGGAGAGTACATATGGTATCATACACCCCTGGAGCCACACCCACTTAATACACTATTGCTCTTTTGTATGTAACTACGTAGTAGAAGTTGCAGGGAAAACCCTCACAATCATCTCACAAAGTAGGAATCCAATCCAAGAAATAATGGAACCAGCAGTGACTCATTTGAATATTTGTTACATGAAATAGGAAAACTTATAATAAATCTTGAAGGATTATTAGTGACTGTACTTAGTATTCAAGGAAGCTGGAAGACTTAGTATATATAAAATCCTGACTTTTAGACCTACTTAATATCACTGAGGGCCAGGCTGAGACATCACTGAAATCTTAAAGGGAGGGGTGAGCATAAGGATAACTAAAAATAAAACACCCACCCAAGATAACTCTCAAATAAAAGTTACAGAGTACACCAAAATAATCTAGTATTGGGTAAGACAGCAGGTAATAAAAAAAATTGGCAGCCAAGAAACCAAAAATAATAAAGCAACTTGAAATGACTTTGTAGGTTTCTAAAACATTCAAGAGGAAAACTGTATCTATAAAACAAAAACAACAGGTTATAAAACCAATGCCTGTGATAATAAATTCATGAATAGATGCCTTAGAACCTATCTTTTTAAAACCTCAGTAGATGGGATAAACAATAGACTGGACATAAAGATATAATTAGTCAGATGATACAATTAATTAAATCACTCAGAACCCAGCACAGAAAGATAATGAGATGAAAATTATTAAAGGAAAGCTGATATATAAAATATATATTGAGGAACTCAAACAAAACTAATAGGTCTCCAGAGAAAATATAAAAAGGCATATCTAGAGATGTAATTGCTGGAATTTTTTTTTTTAGGTCTGTAACCTAGCCTGGACTAACAGGCAAAGGCTTGCTCTTATGATTAAAATGAGCTAAAAAGTGAATGGTAACAGAGCAGTATCTCTAATATTTTCTTGTTGAATTTAAAAATCATAATCAAAGTCAGAAGGAAGTCTTGTTAAGCGTGGCTATGTTGTCATTAGCAATTTGCATAAACCAGAGAAGATTGTTATTGCACATGGAATGACATGTTGCCAAATAACAAACCTGTAAAGTCCTATTGATTGGTTTCCTCTATTAATCCACTTTGCTGGGCATGTTTAGTAGATTGCAAATATTATTCTTTTAAGTTTGTTCCTTTGCTTGAAGTGGTAAGGTATTCAATTTAGATTCCTTAACACACATGCACTAGACTCATTTGAGCTGAATGAGGAAACTTTCCTGGGAACCACAGTGCCTGCCAAATCCTCGTTTCATAAATGTGGAGCAGTAAGCAAAAAAAAACAAAGACCTGAGATGGAAATGGAAGAACTTCGAATCATTTTGAGATGATCTTCCTTTTTATTGGTCTTGCAAATTTAACATGAATTTCCCCTCAGTGCTTTTTAACTACTAACACCCAGTGAAGACGAAAAATACATTATGAGATCTAATATTCTGAGGCTAGGCATAGACCCTACACAGTAAGATGAAGCATATAAGATATAAAAGGTAAGTGATGCTCATTTTGCTGGATGGTTGACATTAAAGGATTCATCAATGGAGGAAGGGAATGTAAGGAAAAGACAGTAGATACTGGGAAGCCACAGGAAGGCCAGAAGGACTTGCACTGATTTTAGAACAGATTCCAAGAGGCTGAATGTACCTCCCACTTTGGGGGGGTGGCAAAAAATTCCAAAGCACTGTCAAGGTAAGCTAAGGACTTGGTACTGGAAGTTCCAAATTTATACATAGTTGTCCCTTGAATAACAGGGGGGTTAATCCACATATAACTTACACTCTTTTAGTTGACCCTCCTTGTCTGTGGTTCCTCTGCATACACAGAGTCAAATGACAGCAGCAGATCATATTGTACTGTAGTATTTACTATTGAAAAATATCCACGTATAAGTGAAGTGGACCTGCATAGTTCCAGCCTGAGTTGTTCAAGGGTCACCTGTAAAGATTTACTTAAGTCTTTTGAGAAATTTATCCTCTGCTGATATCATGTCAGTAACTTCCTGAAAGCATAGAGAATGGAAATTCCATGAAGCTCCGAAAACACCATAGGCAAAAGAAATTCTAGTGGCATAAGCAATGGAAAACTTCCCCACATGTCTTCACCAAAGCTTCCCCCTGCTTTCCCCAGTGAAATTACTGAGGAATTGGTAGACTGTAAGTTCTAGTTGTTAATAAAGAAGCTAATTTGGCCTCCTTATAATCCACTTTTAATCTAATCTCATCTACAGCATTTGTTTAGCCCACGATGTCATAATAATGACTTTAAGGTCACTTTGCTTAATTAGATGATCAAATTCTCCTTAAAAAAATTTTCCCTTACAGCATAAAGTGTATTTCTAACTTTTAAACTGATTGGTATAATACAAAAAATCCCCAAATAGAACACCACCAACTCCCTCATTGAGGGAGAGTTCTGGTCCCTCAATGACTCTGAGAAAATGAAAATGTCCATGTTAGGCTGTTATGGTGACAGCAATGTCTTGAATCCTAATTCTGAGTAGTAACAACTATTTCCTAATTAAGAGAATTTTTGTGCCTTCTCCTTGCCATGATGCACGAGATCTTGTCCAAAATAGAACCACTCTGCACATTCACCTGTAAGCTTATAACAGTGCCACCCTTAAAAAGTCTAGCTGCCATGTGACCCAGTCTGGACACAGGTTTTCATTCAAAGATCAATCAGCCTAGAATCAAAAGAAAATTGCAGAGCTATATGGTACTTTATTGCAATATCTTGATACAATATCAAAGAAGGATCATACATTCATAATGTATGACCAAATCCTTAAAAGCCTCTTTCCATACCTCCTGATCTCATTTCACACCAGGGGGAGCTTTTCCCAAAGACTCTCCACTTCACTCTAAACCTCCCCAAATCCTGGCCACACTGACTTCAGCAGCTCTTCTCCTTTCCACATTTTTGGAATCATTCTCCCTTCAGCACTCTCTAATGAAAATCAAATCAGGCCAGTCTTGATTCTCCTCAATTCTTCCCTTCCTCCATTACCCAGAATCTATTCAACAGAGGATTGGGAAACCCAGCAGACAATGGCAAATTCTCTTTAGTGGATAGGAAGAGGGAGAGGGAGTTCCTATTCTCCTGCAATAATAAGATCATATTAAAAAAAAAATACTGATCACTTAAGAAGATGGCTCCCATTGGGATACTTTGGAAGAATTGTCAACAGTGGTGTGTTCTGAGGCATGTTGTCCTGGATTCAAACTATGGCCAAATTTTTAGGCTCTGTGACTATGAAAGCAGTGAGAATACTTTTTACCAGTGGTGTAAACTCCCACCACAGGCCCTGGGCTTCATTCCACTGACTGTTGAATGGCTTTTTCTCTTGCAGAATCTGCATTTTATTTTCCTGCATCTTTTGGAAGAAAACTTACGTAACTTCTGCATCTAGAATAAACTTTGATGGGTTTAATCAGATATTCACATGCTACACAGCTTCTGTTTCCTATGTTCTACTCAGGCCATTGGTAAACTCTCTTGACATGCATACTGGGGGCAGCATATACATTAGAAGCTGTCCTTTAATCCTATGGTGTGAGGTAAGGCAGAGCCACTGCTTGAACTAATGAAAATGCATCTGTCACAGGTACAGTTGGACACCACCCGATTTAAGAAATCTTGCAAAATTGCCACTTTGAGACAGATGGCACCATTCTGGCCCAAAAAAGTCTCTAGTTTTTTGTGTCTGGTTTGAAAGAGATCTTTTCATATCATATATTTGAGGTGGACAAATAGCTAGAAGGAGAGAACTGTTTTACTCAGGACTATGTTCTGTTTGTTTTTGTTTTGCTTCAAAATAAAGTTAAAGCTCCTCGTCTCACTAACCCAAGGAAGCTGATTGATGGATAATTGACTAGTCAGCATTTCACCAAGTAGCCAGCCATTTCAAGCACAAAGTCTGTTTAATTCCAGGCTGGAGTTACAGCCTTCTGCTGTCTACCACTAATGCCTGAAAGTAAAGTTGAACTACCACTCTTTTGAAGAGTTGAGGTAGGAGGGATAACTTTTTTACTTTATTGATTCTATTAAAAAAGAAACTACTATCAAGATACACACTTCCATAGTTTTTTTTTTCCTATAATGAAGATTTGCATCTACCCACTGATATTTTCTTATACCTGTTCCCCCAAGCAACCTACTATATGAATTTATACTTCAATCGACTGGAATACGAGTGAGATTAGGAGCAGCCAATAACTCTGGGGCAGAAAGCAGCCAACCCACTGGCTCACAATGGGATCAGTCTGTACATTCAGGAACACCATTACCACGCTGGGTCTCCTAAGCTGCCCTACTTATTCTTTCCACACATATTTACTGAGTGTTAATTACACACCTGATACTACACCCAGGGCTAGGGAGACAGAGGTAAATTACACAAACATGATCCCTGCCCTCCTGGAGGGGAAACAGACCCAAATGGTAAGCAAAGAAATAAGTAAAATAATCAAAAGTTCTAAGAAGTGATATGAAGGGAACCAACCAGGACAGGTATGCAGGAGAAGCCTCTTGTAGGTTAAGAAGTTCAGGAAGGGTCTTTTTGAAAGATGGCTTTCTTTCTTTTCTCTGTAATATTCCTTCAAAAATTTGAAGACAGCTAAGGCCTAAGAATATACATTTTCTTTTCTGGGCCCAACATTCACTGTTTGTTTGGCTTGTCCCCTGATAAAATGTTCAGGGAGGGTCCCTTCTACATCTTCCTTGGCTACTTCTAGACATGGGTCTTCCATAATAAGAAAAGGATCCAAAAGATAAGAGACTTTCTTTTGCAGGGGTAGTTGACAGACAAGTCAGAAAAGCTTTGATACTGTATCATTTACTGTCATTAGGAAAAAGCTAGAATCCCAAAATCTGATTCTCAAATCTTTGAGTGCAAATAGTTCCGGGTCTCTGCAAAAAATCTCCCGCTTAGTACACTCATGGTGCCAGCTGCTACCAACTACCACTGGGGAGCCAGACCCACCCTGGGGTTTCCAGGGACTTGATATCCAAAGTCATCATCAAGCTTCTGTTCTTAAAACCACCATTTATCCACCTTTATCTCCTGCTCTTGACTTCCGTCCAGTTCCCCTTCCACTTCCTCCTTGCCCCTGCTGTGCTTCACCCACAGCTGGGCTATCGCAAAGGTCCATCAAGAAATAAGGCAAGGGGATGCATTGCTCAATCCTGTTTATTTAGCTTCAGGAAGAACTGCATTCCCAACCCAAGGTGGGTATATGTGACATTCTGAGTAAATGAAACCAATCTGTTCACAAATGATGAAAACATTTTCAGCACAACATGCAGATATTGATCATGCTATAAAGAAGGCTTTAATCTTATTTACTAAACACCCCCTTGGCTGGCCTGGGCTGCAGCCAGTCAGAACTATAAAAACGCGAGTCCAACTGGTTTGCATATTGCTTTTTTTTTTTAATTATAGTTCCTCCAATTGCCCAGGTTCTGTAAATATTTACTCAATATTTACTGCATTTAATTTAAGAATTCGGTTGTCTCTCTTAACTGGTTTATGAACACCAAACAGAAAAACCAGTTCTTCAGATGGCGGTGATAGCATCTGATTGACACACTGAAACTGGATTACGTATTAAACGAGAAATGCCCTCCTTGAGCCAAGATCACTGTGAAGTGAAAAGCAAGTGACCTTCTCAGTTGATGATGCATCCATAAAATGGTTGGAAAGCTGCCCTATCTGCACATGGAATCAGAAAATAAAATGAAATAAAAAGATTCCATCCCATTCCTCTAATTTCATCATCTTGCTACAGCCATTCTCCCCAGGGCTTTCCTCTAACCCAGTTGCCAAGGAGGCGTGAGGGGTTATCCTCTCTGAAACACCATTAAGGATTCTGTGGGCCCTCCTGGGGCTACTCTGAAAGAGCGCTGTAGGGAAACTGGCTGCTTCTCTGGGCTCATCATATGGAAAGTATATTTCTCAACACAGCTGGCAAACAAATCTCTTTGAAGGAGATAGCCAAGAGGCCCACGATTGGCCCTCAAATAATGAGTTCAGCATCTTTCACTCTCCCCAGTCTACAACATTCTTCCTCCCTTGTAGTTATTTATTATTATTCAATATTTATGCAAGCTATAAATGTACAGAGCACTGAACAGTATCACAGAGAGGGCCAACGCAATAACAACACCTTCTCCCAAGGCCTAGAAAAGGACCTGCAAGTCAAGTCCAATGGCAGAGGCGTCCAAGGAGAGAGGAGGGCAGGAAGATGGATGGACAGCTGAAGCTGTCCAGAGTCAGGGACCCTTTCTAGACACAGTCACATTCTGCTGGATGAGAGCTCCTCTACGCTGCTGTGGATTACAGGAGGAAACAGCTTGACCTCTCCATGCCTTTGGCTATTGCACACTTGTTTTGTAAACAGAAGTTGAAATAGTGACCCAGAATTAAGACGTGCACCATAAACTACAACTCATATTCCAAGGTAGTGGAAACTATTAAAAGAGCAAGAGTTTAGAAAGCAGTGCTTTCACTCAGGGTACATAGCCTGTGAAACACCCCCAACAATATGACTTGTGTCCATATACAAACTGTCCCGATGTCCTCCAACAATGGCCCGAGCATAGTTTCTGCTTACCAGGAAGTGAGTGTGATGAAGTTCAGGCCACGGAAGAAGAACCCAAGGGAATGTCATCAGAAAATGACAGAGCTGAGATCTGAACCACAACTCCCTGACTCCAAGGCCCATACTCCTCCGTTACAGAACGGCTGCCTCTGCCTGCTCCTCCCTTGGTTGCTCTGTACCTTGGTTCCCCGGCATCTTTCCTCTTCAACTCTTCCATCCTATTTTCCCTAAATGGCTATTCACCTTGTACCTTGGACTCCAGGCCTCCTCCAGCCCCTTTCGCTTGTTATTTCTCTCCTCGGCCCCTCTGCTTTTTTAATTTCTGTGTTCTTCCTGGGAAATCGCATTGTCCCTCGTGCTTTAACCACCAGCTCTATGTGGTGGACTTTCCATTGCCTCTCCAGCCCTACACTTGAACTTATGAACTTGGGAGTCAGACAGGCTTGGGATGAAATATCAGCACTGCTCCATAGCACCTGTGAGACCTTCTTCAGCTGTCTAGAACCGTTTCACATCCTTAAAGTGAGAATAATATTTATCTCAAAGCTGAGGTCAAGATCTCCAGGGGCTCTAATGTCCGTTTTCCCCTCCTTTTTAGTAACAGAGTCCTGATTTGTAGCAGAGTACTTTACTGCCAGGCTCTAACATTTCTCAGCCACCCCTTCAGCTTCATGTGATTATGTTCTAGCCAGTGAGAGGCAAGCTGAGGCATCCAAGGGAAAGCCTTTTCTCTACTTCCCTCTTCCTCATTTCAAGAACACAGATGTGATGGCTGAGCTTCATCAGCCATTCTGGATCATGAGGAGATCCTGAGAGTAGAAGCCAGATGCTTGAGTTGGCCAGGCAGAAAGATATATGACTGGGTCTCCAAAGAGACTGCAAAACCACCATAACAGACCTGAACTGCCTACATTTTATATAACAGCAGGGGGACGGTGGGGGGAATCACTGTTTGGCAAGTTTCTTTTCTAATATACATATGCAGCCAAATCTAGCACATCTACCATGTTTTTTCTTCCTCTCCTTCTTCTATCCAGTGAGAAAAATACCCCAGAAAAGACATACAGCAGCTACTGACACTGGAGATGCAACTGGAAGAAAAAGGAGAGAAATACCTTTCTCCTGTCCACCAATCTCCCACTATGACTCCCACTGACTAAACTAGCCAGGAGCCACTTCCGAAGAAGTCGTGGAAATGCTGTTACAAAGGACAGCTTCCTTCAATGGAGAACAGAGCAAAAAAGGGTGGGGGGATGAATTTGAGAACAAATGCCTGACGAATGACATGGCCTGCCCAGAGAATGTTAACTAAATGAAGGCTCATTCGTAAAGCATTTAGCACAGTGCCTGCCATATAATAGGCATCCCAAAAATGCTGGCTCCCTGCCCTTCACTCATTTCTCTTCTGAGTTATAGATTCACAGAGTCATTCATCTCTGCATTTCTCCACACTATTCCACAAGTTCCTCCACCGTTTGTCCAAGACAGAATTCAGCACATTTTGCTTCTACAAAATTCCCTTTCTCCTGTGTTCTAACACAGGTGATGGAATCATGACCATCCTAAGTACTATCCTGATATCTCAGAGTCCTATTAAGACTTTCCATAATCTTCCCTTTCCATAATCTTCCCTCCCCCAATTCCATCAAGTTATCAAAATACAGATGTCTGCCTCCACGGATTTCCTGACCATCCCCTCTAACTCTCATGACCATGAATCTAAATTGCTCTCAATGTCACTGCATCCTATCACACAGAGTTTCTGCCCTTCTCTGTTCATCCACACTATCCAAATCTCTCTCTACCTTCTTTTTCACCAGCTTCTCATTTTTTGGCTCACGTGAGGCTTTGAATTCAGACTCAACTTCTTGGCCTCCTTTCACCATCAATTACATAACTAACGAATGTCTGTATCTTATAGATCAAGTTCACAAAAGCAAGACTTTGGCCCATTTATATTTTCTTGCTATACCATTAAGTTGATTGCCTGTGGCTTAACTGCCTGTGAATGATATGTCTCCCATGACCTGTTCATTGGGAACTGAGAGGGGGCAGGATAGCTTATAACTGACATCTCTTTAAACAGCCCTACTACCACAGCTATTCTTTTCAAACTCAGATATGATCATAGCATCCTCCTGACTAAAACTCACCAAAACTTTCATGACTACCCAGAACAGGAAGAAAAAAATGTTTGGCTTACAAAATTTAATAGGAAATACTTCTGTCATTAAGAGATGAATGTCAGTTTGTGATTCATGAAATGTTAAGTGAAATGTGCTCACTGGGAATCTTTCACAACATGGAAAAAATTTCCAAAAGATCTTTCTACACTCACCCTATGCTCCAGTGTCTTGGATCCAGTGTCTGGGACTTACTTTCCATTTCCAAATTCTCTTCTTTGAGCTTCTGTTCTCTCTGTCGGGAATGCTTTTTCCCTTGATATTTCTACATGTTGAAATCCTACCTAGCAATCCCAAGAAATTCTAACATAGTCTTTGCAATGCTACTGCCCCTCATCACCCCAGAGTTAGCCCCTCCAGACACAAATGGCCTCCCTCCCTTATAAGCTCCAAGAAAGCAGGCACAGCATCTGTTTTTTTGGCCACTGTATTCCCAGTACTCAGGAGAGACCTTGGCTTAGCAAATGCTCCATACGTATCTGTTGAATAACTGTGCACCCCATAGGGCATCACTTCTTCCCTACATGTCTACTGAAGTACTGATGACAGCCTGCCTTAGATTCCAGCCATGTCAGTTCTTATATCTATCCCCTAATAGGAATTGAATAAGAATGTTATTAATCTTGGCATCTTCCAGGCACCTAGAAGACTGCTTTAAACAAACTAGGTTCATGATAAATATTTGTGAAATTGAACAGTTGAGTGTATTCATTCCTTTTGAGGTCAAAAGAAAGATTTGGATCCAATAAGATACTTTTTTCTTCACAAAGGAAAAAAATTAACATTTGGAATCACCTACACATACAAAATAGAAATCTCTAAAAGTCATGAACAAAATTTAGGTTTTTGACATTCCTTAATTATAACGTTTAAAACTGAAATAACTATTTCCATAGTAAGCAATTAATGTTGTTTTCATACTGTCAGCCACTCCTACAAAATAAGATATTCTTAAGTCTCAAATTGTAGAAATAATATATACTTTTTATTACTGGAGAAGTTATCTTATTTCCAACTTTAAGTCACCTTCAGGAAAGATTCTTTTCAAAATTTATTTGAAGTGTCCTTGTATGATCAACAAATAGTTACGACATGCTTGCAAAGATAACTGTTGCTTTAAACAATCATTATGATTACTTTAGCAGAAACAAAGTGAATTTTAAAAAACACATTTGCGGTAGCCCCCAAGCTGCAAGCTTAATCAGCTTTCTGCTTATCGGAGAACTGCTTGCCTCTTTCTTGGTATGCACTCCTGACTCTGTGGTTTGAGCGTAAAAAAGGAAAATGGCTGGAGGCCAGTTTCGTTCCAGGAGTCTGCTCTGGCCAAAGAGCCCCTGGCTAATCCCAGGAGTCTGCTCCGGCTAAAGAGCCCCTGGTTGCTCCCCAGAAGAAGGACGTGCTGCCCTGAAGGGACGGTCTGTAACTCCAAAGAATGGCCCATTGGGCATGCTGACGCATAGTCAGGTGGCAACAGGATCATGTGGAAAACAAGGTTTACTGATTTATTGCCTTCTTTCTGTTCCTTAACTAACCTATATATGTGATCATGTTCTTTGAATAAACTTGCCTTGCAACCATCAGTTGTCTTGGCCCTTCTGATCCCATACTGGTGCTTTTCAGTTCCTTACCCCTCACCGCCAGGAACTCCCAGCTTTCTGCAGCCGGTCTGCGGCAAGTGGCGCCCGCACAGGGACCTGAGTGCGTGAGGCATTTTAGAAGATTTCAGGTAAGTAGAACTCTCGAGTGAGATAGTGTGGCCACAAAAAGAAAAGAATTTTAATTTTAGGACGGTAACTCGAGAAAGAGTCAGAAGTAAAATAATATGGGACAAAAAGGCTCTAAGGAGCGTGATTTATTTGCTCAGGTTTTGCTTTCAATGTTAAAAGCTCGTGGAATTAAGGTAACTACCTCACAACTTCTGGAATTTTTGCAGTTAGTATATGATGCTTGTCCTTGGTTTCCTGAAGGAGGATCGGTGGACTTAGCAATTTGGAATCGTGTAGGAGATGAGTTATCCAAATATCATGAAGCACATGGACCATCTTCTGTTGCAGTTTCCACCTTTAGCTTATGGAATTTAATAAGAGATTGCTCTTTCACAAACCATTCACCAGGCTCATTATGTTAATCAATTATCTAAGAATACTAGTGTAGCATTGGCCTTACAAAGTCATATTGATACCCAACTAAAGACGGAAGTAGATGAATTAAAAAATGTTTTAATAGGATTAGGGGATCAAGTTATGGCTTTAAAGCTAAAAATGCGTTTGATTTGTCATGCTAAATATACTTGGATCTGTGTAACTCAACATTTATATAATGATTCACAATGGGATTGGGAAAAAGTTAAAATGCATATACTAAGTGTATGGACTGATGGACACATTAGCCTTGATATTCAAAAGTTAAATGCCGAAATACAAGCCATTCAAGAGGCCCACCTGGACGAAGATGGACCCCAAAATTTGATTCAAGGACTATTAGATCAACTACAATGGTTAAATCCGATGCAATGGATTCATGGAGGGCTTTCGGGCCTGATATCAATTGGTGTGCTACTTTTACTGGTGATTAGTTTATTGCCCTGTATTCTCAGATTTGTAACAGGGCGCCTTGCTGTCTTGCGTCAGGATGTTCATGGCTTAAAGCTACATTATCAAGCTTTAAAAAATAATAAAAAAGGGGGAAATGCGGTAGCCCCCAAGCTGCAAGCTTAATCAGCTTTCTGCTTATCGGAGAACTGCTTGCCTCTTTCTTGGTATGCACTCCTGACTGTGGTTTGAGCGTAAAAAAGGAAAATGGCTGGAGGCCAGTTTCGTTCCAGGAGTCTGCTCTGGCCAAAGAGCCCCTGGCTAATCCCAGGAGTCTGCTCCGGCTAAAGAGCCCCTGGTTGCTCCCCAGAAGAAGGACGTGCTGCCCTGAAGGGACGGTCTGTAACTCCAAAGAATGGCCCACTGGGCATGCTGACGCATAGTCAGGTGGCAACAGGATCATGTGGAAAACAAGGTTTACTGATTTATTGCCTTCTTTCTGTTCCTTAACTAACCTATATATGTGATCATGTTCTTTGAATAAACTTGCCTTGCAACCATCAGTTGTCTTGGCCCTTCTGATCCCATACTGGTGCTTTTCAGTTCCTTACCCCTCACCGCCAGGAACTCCCAGCTTTCTGCAGCCGGTCTGCGGCACACATTTACTCGCATTAACTCTTTAGTCAAAGGTAACAGTGTGTGGAATTAAACTAAAAATGTATGATTTTATTTTAAGGGTAAAAGAGTGTCCATTGCAGGAGAAATTCCTTTTCTAATGGAATCAAAGATGAGGACCTAGTCTTTGAGGACAAGGCTGAGGACCTGAGGAAGTCATGAGGAAAATACTATCTATAGGAGATCATATAATAGCATATACGAATCTATATAATATACAAATCTATACTAGTTGAAGTTCAAAATATAAGGAAGACTAGCTCTCCAATATTCCATCCACGCACCTTAGTAAACAGAATCATGCAAACTCTGCTGTCATTTCAGGGAAGTTCTGGAACTTCTGCTCCTGCCCTATCCAACACCACACTTCCTAGCCCTCTGAGTTGCCTTCATGGGACAACATTTCTCTTTGAGGGGTTAATGTATACTTGGGTGGCCTCATCTGTCTCCCAGACCAGAACTTCCTTGAGCTTGCAGGTTCTGTGGGAAATGCAGACCAGGCGGGACCAGCTTCTGGAAGGTGCAGCCAAGATCTCCTCCTTGTTCGGTTCTGGTTCCCCTCCTGAACAATTTAGGTAGAACAAGCCAGGCCAGCCTTTCCATTTTGCCTGTTTTCAGCACTGGACGAACTGAAGGGAAGCACCACATCGATTTTCATTCCACCCCTGTTGTTAGTAAAGCTCACCCCCTGATATACATCAGTGCCTCTCAACAGGCTGTTAAAAGCATTTTGGGTGCATCCATCTTCATTGTGTGAAACTGTTCGAAACATTGTAGGATGTCTCACTTCTCTGCTTCCCACCATTAAATTCCAGGAATGCCCCCAGACATTGTTAGCACTAAAAACAACCTCACTCTCTCACTTTGTCCCAGCCACCAAACGTAAAACCGATAGCTAGTGGGAAGCAGCCGCATAGCACAGGGAGATCAGCTCGGTGCTTTGTGACCACCTAGAGGGGTGGGATAGGGAGGGTGGGAGTGAGGCAGACTCAAGAGGGAGGAGATATGGGGATATATGTATACGTATAGCTGATTCACTTTGTTCTAAAGCAGAAACTAACACACCATTGTAAAGCAATTATACTCTAATAAAGATGTTAAAAAAAAAAAAAAAAAACTCACACATTTCCAAACCCTCTAGAAAGATGGTATAGCCTCTGTGTCAAGGCTTGATTTGGTCCAAAAACAAACCGGAGGATGGGTGAACCTTAATCTCCCACACAAATAGTGAGTTATATACTTAGGTTGTGGTATTGGTGCTGCTACTGTTAATACAGCAGGATCAGTCAAGAAAATGTATCGTCTTTACTACTCTGAGACATGGGAGGCACGATTCAAAAACAGCTCTCGCCCCACAAAATTCTAATGAAAATATTATCTCCACTTAGGAGCAGATTTACCACTTCATAAACTCCAGAAATGGCAAGCGGAGTGTGTCCCTAGAGTTAAACTCTCTTCAGACAAACAAAGGGAGGCTAATCCTAACTGACCTCACCCCAAAACACACACGCAGAGAAGATGGTTCCCCCTGTAGATGAGTTATCTGCACTCACATAGACCGTCTGGACAGCTGGCAGAAAGGAAGGGCTTATTTGAGGGCAATACGTACTGAAGATGGACTTTTCAGGCAAATGCTTGTTAGTGTTGTACTGCTCCTTAGAGGACAGGGGTACATCCTGAGGTTTAAGATCTGATGAGGATTCTTGGAGAACAGACCAAATCGTAGCCACAGAAAATAAACTATAGGCAATTAGGTCGACATCTGATCCATTTTCCAGCACACTAAGCTTCACTCATAACCTGTCTTCAGGTTCATGTGTTTCTGCAAAGACCAAACCTGTTTTGCTTTTCAGAATGTAATTCGCTGGACATGAAATGAAATGTCTCTGAGTTGACACCCAAAAGTCCAGCTACAGATGAACCCAGATTATATTTGCAGGCAGCAAGGTATTGAGTTACCAAGTCCTTCCGGAGCATATTTGTTACCATCCTGTTGAAAATCAGTTGGCTTGGCAGAGAAGCTCTCATTTGCAAAGGAGAAAAATGAGGATTGTGCTCACAGGGCTTCATATCTAGCAGGTGTTTGCAGTGGATACAAAGCACTGACTATAAACCTGGCTATATCAAAAGTACCTGAAGACACTGCTGGCAATACAGATTCCCTGGGTTCCACCCATTACGGGCTCAACTGTGTCCCCTCCAAATTCTTATGCTGAAGTCCTAACCCTCTGCCTCAGAATATGACTAGATTTGGAGACTGGGTCTGTAAAAGAGGTAATTAAGGTTAAAGTAGGTCAAGTGGGCCCTAATCCAATACCACTGGTGTCTTTATAAGAAAAGATTAGGACACAGACAAGCACAGAGGGAAGATCATGGGAAGATATAGGAAGAAGACAGCCATCTACAAGCCAAGAAGAGAGGCCTCAGAAGAAGCCAACCTTGCTGACACCTTGATCTCAGTCTTCTGGCCTCCAGAACTGTGATACAATAAATGTCTGATGTTTAATCCACCCAGTCTGTGGTCCTCTGTTACAAAGCCCAAACTGACTAATACATCTCCCTAGACAGAGTGCATCAGAATCCCTAGAGGTTGCAGGCAGAGGTGAGTCTCACACATCAGACAAAGTTTGAGAACCACCAACGTGGACTTCTTCCCAAGATGCTAACAAGCTTTCCCAGGTTGCCCATCACCTTGACCTGCTCTGACAATGGCCACATTCTGGGCCCACTCTTGCCATAGAAACACTCTTAGGTATCCGCGGTGGAGTCTTGGCTCTTCCTCCTTCCCTTTAACTGGACTCCTTATAAAATAATTGCCACATTTTTGTTCTAGGAGTTTCGAAGGAACTTCTCTCCTCAGAACCTGCTTCTGTCAAAGCTATTGGAAAGACAACACAGACGGGTATTTTAAGATGACATGAAAATCTATTTCTTGAAAAAAAAAAAATGTAGGGAGAAAAGAGGATCAGGTCAAGTTGACCAAAATGCTGGACAACTGCTATGAGATGGAAAGCTGAAGCAGCTCAGTAGCTCAAGGATTATATGTTTAAGCGTGAGGTATCATGAGTTACTAGCCCTGAGAGTCTGCAGCTTTTCCTGGGCCTGCAGAGTCAGAGTGTACCAACCTCCAAAGGGGGCATCTGGGAAAGCCATGGCCATTCTCCAAGGGGTTATCATGGAACATCACTCACCTCAATTCATAAACACATAGGTATTAGGTCTGAGGCATTTGCCATATATGATCTAGCTTGAATATTTGCTTTTGTTCAACCAAAAGCGATGCAGGGATCCCTCACCTGCAGAGTTCCTGAGACTCTAGAATCCACCTACAGACAAGAAATTGGACCCTTGCCTATCATTCTGCTTTAGCCACGGCCAAATACCCAAGCCTGAAAGGAAATTACAAAGCCCCTCTTATTTCCACCATTTAAAGTATCCAGTTGGTTACCTAACATCAATGTTTCAAGATTACTGCTCCCTGCCCCTAGATCTGCAGCTTTACATTTTATTTGCCTAGAAGCAAATTTGACCAGCAATACCTCCTATCTGGGCACAGGTACAAGTGTTTCTGTGGCCCAACCCTACACCAATTACTACCATCTAATATAACCTCTTATCCACTGAACTTCCTGGTCATATATTCCTTTATTAATTCAACAAATATGTATTTAATACCTATTACAATTTGGCATATTCCAAGCCTAGGGATACAGTAGTGAACATAGAATAAATTTCTACTCTAATTGAACTTAATTTCTTGTGGTAGAAACAGACAATAAACAAGTAAATAAATATAGATACAATTTGAGATATACGCTGTAAGAAAAATAAAGCAAGGGATGAAATAGAGCAGTGGTTCGCAAAGTTTGGTCTCTGAATCAGCAGAACCACCATGATCTGGGAACTCAGTAGAAAAGCAAACTCTCAGGCTTCACTCAAGACTTTTTGAATCAGACACTCTAGAGATAGGCCCAAGCAATCTGATGTACACTCAAGTTTGAGAACCACTTATGTAATAAAGAATAATGAAGGGAAACTTGCTTTAGATTGGGTGATTGGAAAAAACTTCTCTGCGCAGATGGCATCTGAGCTAAGACCTGAATGTCATTTGTGCTAGGACATGTCTTGGTCTTTTTTTGTTGTTGTTGCATGAAACTGCTTTTATTTAAAAGAACAATTATATATTTACTGCAAACAGTATAAAATCAATAAAAACACTTCCCTCTACTTTAAAAAATGTGTGACATTTCCCTAAGAAATTCCCTGCATTTGGAAGTTCTGGACCTTCTCCACTTATAAATCTGAGTGTATCCTTTCACAGATTTAGAGTTTTGCTACATTTCATAAAAAGAAAAATACAAACAGTGGAAGTACAGGAAGAAGTAGAAGACTTCAAGCACAATAGCCCATCATGTGTATGTTGCGGGCAAGTATAATGAAGACCTTCTCAATAACTGAGGCGTCAATGACTGAGGTTGGCAAAGATACAAAAACTGCAAGAAGTCAAAAGAAATACCTTTCCTCAACGGGAAAGATGACATGATTCAACATGAGTAGAATGATTAAGAAGGAAAGTTTATTGGACTCAGTTACCCAGGTGATTGTTCATCTAGCTCTCATTTGAATTTTAAACATTTGCTTGAAAAAATGATTTCACATCAATTTTTGCTTCTTTTGGAAAGTTCCCATGTGTAATCTATTGATAGCATCTCTGAAGAACAAAATTAGTGATGATGTTTGGTTGATGTTTCTGATGATGGAGAAGACCCAAAAGACTGCTACAAGTGAAGGCATGTGTATGGTCTCAGAATGTCAGGATGGTACAGATACTCTTTCCAGAGTGAAGCAGGACAAATCCTTCATTTATCTTTTCAAAAGGTAAAACAAGGGTTATTCACGGGTCCATTAGAAACTTCTTAGCCAAAAAATCAGCCAGAAGTTTGGGGACAGCATCTTTACTTTTAAAGCTGCCAAAAACAGCTCCTTTCCAGGTACCTCCGGTCAACAGCAACATGGGGTTCATAGAGAGATTTGGGGAATTAGGAAGTATTCCTACAATGACACTTATGCCATATGCTTCCTGAGAGCACAACAATATGGCCATCATTTTGTCAAGCCGAGCAATGACTTCAAATGAAAAGTCCACCCCTCCACCACTCATTTCAACATGTCTTGGTCTTAATTCCCCATAGGGGTCACTTAAGCTCTCCTAAAGTCTTTGGTCTTTATTTTATGCTTAAAAAATACTCTCTGATTATAACTTCCCTGGCTGGCTTCTTAGATGTGTGACCTGTGTAGTCACATAAGTCCTAGTGCTTAGAGGGCCTCACACTTGGTTTAATGCTCTACTGTCACCATCTTGAAATTCTTAGTAATTTTATATCTGAAGTTGTGCTTTGTAAGTGAAGTCTCATGGGACAATGGAGCGTGCACGTCAGCAGAAGAGGTATGGGCAATACGTCTGCTGTCCCATTCACAGACAGTATTTGCACTGCCCTATGGGCACAGAATTCTGGTGGACCTATAATGCACGGGAGTTCAATGACACTCAAAATGAGTTTAGTGTAAGTCTGTTATGTCTACAACTGAATAAGCAGGATCATTGATGGCCCAGAGAGGCGATGCTTTCTCTTCTAACCAGAATTTGCTTCAAACACAGAAAGAATGCAGTGATATTCTAGGAAACAAGAACTACTAAAGAATGCTTTCACAGCTTTACTTACCCACTTTACTTCCCTGTGTTAGCCAACCATTTATGCTGAAAATGATGTCATAGAAAGGAAAAGATAGGACAAGCCATAGTTCTTGTTCCTTTCAGTTCATTCTTACTCTTCAGTAAGCCAAAGGTGGAAAGTGTTGGTATAATGCGGGTGAACTGTGAAGTGAAATCAAAATAACTGAGTTACCATAATGCAGGAGTTCCACTGTTCTGTTAAGAACAAAACACATATGCATGCATGAGCTACCAAATACTCAGTGTGTCATTTTAATGATTCCGCATACAAGTGAAATGTTCTTAAATTTACATTTAACACTGGCAATGCACAATATAAATGGTAAAATTCATACCAATGATTTAAATTTTTTATTTTGATTTACTTAAAATGACCTTAAATGGCAAATATAAAAGAGCATGACACATCGAGGGAAAGACCATGGAAGAGAGGGAATGTTCGTTCCCTTAGTGACAATGTGTTCCTGATTTTTGAAGAAGGGCCCCCCATATTTTGTAGCCAGAGCTGCTTCCCATTGGAGGTCTGCTCACAGAGAGAGAAGGCACGCTCACCACCACACTGACATGCGCATTCTGAGACACGCAGCAGCTCTGCTCTCTTTGTCACAAATGGGTCACCTCGTGGAGCATCAGTCTCTGGGACAATGCCAGGTGGCACTGTTATCAGAAAAGCACAGTGGCAGCTGTATCCAGCAGAGAGAGAAACAAAAAGGAAACTTTCCTCCAGCACATGCCCAGACTCTATGAAAGCAACAGCTTCTTTAGAAATAAACATGTGGGTAGCTTCTAAGACATGGTACGATGTTGAGTCTTAAAAGAATGGGCCCATATTCTTTGAAACCATTGGGCCACTTTCCTAAAAGCAAGGGGTGCAAAAAGAGCTAGCAACCCACACACTTGCCAGAAAAACGAACACAGCATGAAAACATTTGTTAATCGACTAGGGTTAAACCAGTGCACCCTCATCCAAGTAGGACTTGAAGGGGGATTCAAAGTGTTGAAAATTATGAGGTTTGAAGGTCCTGTCTTATCTTACCTCTTATTACAAACTGAAGTTATACCTATACTTAATGGAAATAAGTTCCCCTTTCTCTAATCCACTCTGAACTTGGCACTGCATGCCTCTACCAACCAACCAATTGGAGAAAAAAGAAAAGAGTTTCTTTGACTTTGCCTGCCCAAGGTTCAATCCTGAATGCTAAGAGGGACCTCCATTTGCGGGCAGTTCCAAGGCCTGGTGTGTGTCACCTCACACGATCAGATGCATCACTCCAGCCACTTCAGTTCATGAGAAATCTGGGATCTCTCTCACACGTGGTGCCAGACAAGGCACAAAAGCTGCTTTCAGGAACTTAGGCAGGTTTACGAGGCTGAAAGCGCCAAGATTTCAGGGTTACGGCACTATCCCACTCATGTCTTATTAAGATGTTCCTTCATCATTGGAAATTCCTTTCAGTCCCAAATGATTTCAGTCTTGTTATTGAGCCATTAGGTAAAAGAAAAGGCTTAGAACCAAAATCCTCACCACCCCATCGAAACCATTAGCTTTTGGAGATTGATTTTTACAAGTTACCTAAAGGCTGACCCTGGGGAATACAGTGTTCTCTTAGGTGAAAACATGGGTAACGGATTTATTTTTCACCCTTAAAACAAAGAAATAAATACCTTTTGTTGATAAGTCATGTGTGGGAAATGTTCTGGAAGAGCTCAAAAATGGACTTTCTCCCCAACTCTGCTACAAAAATAAAGAGCTATCTCTCGTACAGAACTTGCAAAGAGGCTGGAAGCCAGAGAAAACGGGGTGGAGCCCCAGCCCTGTTCTTATCCAGCCTCATCTGCCTTCTAGCTTCAGCTGGCCCATCTGCCTCTGTCACCTCGTCTTCAAGGGGTTGGGCTAGATCAGAGACTTTTAAACTATGCTTCGTGAAGTTCTTAGGGAAAAGGTTGCTAAGCCTTGGTGAGCATAAAGAATCACCTAAGAAGTGTGTTCACAATCCATACTCATAATCCTCCACTTCTGAGTTTGACTCAGTAGGTCAGGAAGTAAGGGGGACCCAGGAATCTAAACTGCTAACAAGTTTGCAGCTGATTCTGATGCAAGGACTGTGGAAGTAGCTTCAGAGTTTCGAGGTGAAGGGGTAGATGTGAAAAGGGCCCTACCATCTTCACCACCGCTTTCAGAGAAGCAGCTCAGCCTTCCTGTTTAATGTTTAGTGCCATTTAAGACCTAGCTTGATAAGAGACTCGTTGCTTTGAAAAGCACAGGACTAGATGTCCTCTAATGCTCTGTGCAAAGCCAATGTCTAGGAGTCCAGAAAGCTCATGGTGAGACAGACTTAACTTGAAGGAGATACATGCAGTACTTCAGTAGCCTCCACACTTTCTATGGGAAACTTCTAAAGTGGGTCAGAGAAGAGATACCCCCCCACACACACACCAGATTCCAGGGTATTCATCAAACAATTTCTTTGCCATAATAGATCAAATAGATGCACCTCATCTCTTTAAAAAGTTATTTCAAATAATGAGTGTTATGGGTTGAATTGTGTCCCTCCAAAACATATGCTGAAGTCCTAATCCTCAGTACCTCAGAATGTGACCTTTTGGGGGACGAGGACTGTTACAGATGTAATTAGTTAAGATGAAGTCATACTGGAGTAGGATGAGCCCCTAATCCACTATGACTGGTGTCCTTAATGGAAGACAATGTGAAGACACAGGGGGAGAAGGTCATGTGATGACAGAGTAATGCAGCTGCAAGCCAGGGAATGCCAGCGATTACTGGCCACAACCAGAAGCTAGGAAAGAGGCATGGAAGAAATTCTCCCTCAGAGCCCTCAGAAGGAACCAAGACTGCCCACACCTTGATTTCAGACTTCTGGCCTCCAGAGCTGTGAGAGGATAAATTTCTGTCATATTAAGCCACGCTGCTGTTTGTGGTACTTTGTATGGCATTCCCTGGGAACTAACACAATTACTAAATTTGCAAATGATGAAAAAGAGCCTTGCAAAGGTTGCTCTTTTATCTTAACTTAATTTTCTGTGCAGGAGTATGAAAGATGATCCAATCTTTGCCCAGGTATGAGTGAACCTTCTACCCACCATCCTTCTAAAGCAACAAGGTCCATCTCTAAACTGAGTCTCAATGTGTCATTAAAACAATCTCTAGGTCACAGCAGGCCATGTGGCCCCATCACTCAGTGTGTCTCATCCTTTCACAGAAAGAGGTCATTAATTGGTTTCGGGCATGAAGTCAAAAAGCTTTAAAAAATGTTTAAAAGGAATAAATGATCTCCATGTAAAAGGATTCCAAAAGCTCATGTTCCTACAGGGGGAAGGAAAACATAGTACATTCTGAAGTTTCTGTGGAACTAGGTCATATTTCCATTTCCCTAAAAAGAACTTTCCATGTTTAACCTCAGTGAATACTGTGGTAATTAAAATGCCCTCTCAAAATACCAACCCAGTGGTACTTATAAGCCACTAAATTCAATTAGCCTCTTATTATTAAGGGTCTGTGATAAAATTAAAAATATTTCTTGAAGTAGTATACATTTGAATAGTACCCTCATTTTAGTGAGGGATTCAAAGGGGAATATGGGTTTCACAATTAGGATATTCATTTTTATTCTGCAAGAAAAGGAAATAAACAGGAATCCAATTTAAATAAAACAAATAGTCAAATCTGATAAATGCAATTAAGTGTAGCAGTTAGATTTTACATGTCAAAAATGCCCATGATCTAATGTTAAAACTCTTCTCATTTTCAGTTTTAAAACTTTTTTATTATGAAAGATGTCTTCCATGTCAACAAATATACAAGATGAAATATAAAAGGAACTCTGGTGTTCCTCCCACCTGGCTTGTGATACGGATTGCTAATTGACCAATAAATCCCTTGTAAGACCCTCCCCTGCTGGGTGGGTCCCTCTTCTACCTCCCCCACTCCTGCTATTCTGAGTTTTCTGCTTTAATTTTTGTTAAGTGCAAACCTGAGGCCCAGGCAGCTAGAATCACATTCAGATAAGCTATACTGTTTAAAGTGAGAAGTATTTAACCCCTGTACCTTGACATAAGCAAAGCTGTGACATGACATGAAGACAGACATAACAAACTATCAGAAGTATAAATTGGAAATGACTATTTCTATCACAAAAGGAATCATAATGAAACTCTGAAATAACACATGACATTAAATATAATAAAATTTGATTCAACTAATAAGAATTCTGTTTTCATAAAATTTTTAGGATCTTAAATAATATACAAATTGAGGTAAGATGATTTGTGTTATATATATATATGTGTGCTCACTTGTTCAACAAACACTCATTGTGTATACCCACCACGTGCCAAGAATCTCTTGGTGCTAGGGACACAGTTGAATAAGATGCAGACCTCACTATAATAGTATTTCACACAATCGTATCTCATAAATAATCACAAGGGAAATGAATGAAATGAACAATTGCTTGTGGAAAGTAAACTCCTTGACAAAAACACTAGGTTTCACCGACGGTTGTATGAGTTATAGCCTAATTTTTTTTCCTTTTCTCTCACTCCCCTGCTTTCTTACACAGAAGGATTCTAAGGATTCACCTTCATACAGCACAAAAAGCCATCCCAACAGGGGGGTGGGGGGTTACTGATTCAGAATTACCCAGGAATGTCAAGGAGCTACAAAACTGAAGTCTCTCCAGTTTAAATGAAAGTCACCATAAATCTCAGCAAATTATACCTTAAAAGTATTTTCATTGGTAGAGTTCTACAGCTATACTTGATCCAGTTCCAGTAAAGTATGTTACAACTTTACCATGCAAACATTTTCAGTTCAAAAATATTTACCTAAACAATTACTCCATCCTTCCCATTCCCAACACATACACATTAAAATAAATCTTAAATTGATTATCTTGTATATATAACCAACTGCTAAAAGATATGTGTGTCTGTTTTGGTTTCACGCAACAGAAATCAATTCTGATTAATTTAAGCAAAAGAACAGTAATTGCTGGAACCAAAGGAATTGTTGAACAGCTAAACCTTGAGAAAGACACCAAGACATCCCTAGAGTCTCCATAACTATGCAGAAGTTCTCTCTAATGAGCTAATTTACTCCTAACTTGGCCCCAAGGAGCCCTGGACTCCTGACTATTCCAGTCCATGTCTCAGATTTCCAGGAGCAAGAATCTAGTTGGCCCAGTTTGGATCAAACAGTTACCCCCAGATCAATCAAGGGGCAGCATCAGTGTACATTATGTCTATTTACAGAGAGGGGTAAATGGCTGTGAACAGAACAGTTGTCTTTTGCATTAAAGTGTTTAAAATATTCATCCTCTTTAAGGAGTTAAGTTTCTAAGTTGACCACATTTCTTCTTTTCTAATGCTTATTCTGTGGATAAAACAATTATGGGGACTGCTTAGAAGGAAGATGGGAGACATGAAGGTGTAAAAGAAGAACGAGTATAACATAGAACCTGACACTCTACACTCATCTCAACATGTAAGAACTACTTTGTGATTTATTCTTCATCTACAGACATGGAGAGCTCAGGAAAAACAAGAGTCACTTAGAGGCACAAACGGATCAGAATTCTAGAGTCAAGGGGCCAGAATGAGGTTTACTCCAGAGCCCTAACTAGTGCATTATATTCCACTAAACAGCCAGCAGAGCGATTCCACAGAACTAGTGTCTCATGATATCTCCAATATTGCTCTTACAGGCACACAGTACCTTTCTTTGTGATTGATGAACAACAAAAACAAACAAATAACAATATTTACTCCAAAAAACAGGATGAAGAGGAAGCAAGGATTCCAAGTTGACATATGAAGCTGTCCAAATACAGAAATTTACTTCTTCAAGAAGCAAACGCGTCTACTGTTTCTTTCAGTTGGAAAGGTTGCTTGATGAGTTCAGTCTTGAATTACATGACAAGACTTACACACAGTGAACACTTTGAGTCTAATGAGAAATGTCAAATGGAAAATGTAACTGAAAGAGTCTTGCTCAAAAAGTTCCTGCTGATGAAACCTGAAATCAATATTGATGAATTTGACTTGCTCAATTTTTGCTGAGTGGGATGAACTGGATTGGTAGAAGTTATTTCAGCTGTATTTCCTCCGCACACCAGTAGAGTTTTTTCAGCATTCCTCCAGCCACACATGTGGCATACATTTATTATTTACAATACATACACAGGAAGCGCTTGATTGATGAGATAACCCCCTTTTCAGAAAGATCTTTTCCAAATGGGGCTTTATACTATGTGTTAAATGAAGTACCTTAAAGTGAGTAAGATATACTTTTTCACCCCTAGATGTTATTTCTGGTAAAAATACTACAAGGGTTTTTTTTGTAGATTTTATGTGATGTAAAATATGGTTACAGATAAACATAGATTGTGCCTATATATTTTTCTCTTTACATGCTGTAAGTCCTTGTGCACAGCGTGTATACAAACACATGTTAATATGAGAGGAGAGAGAAAACAGGAGAGGGAAGAGGTTGAGATTAGGATGGTTTCTGGATAAAATGCAATCATACAGAATAGATCATCACATTCATGTGGATTTTAATCCATACGTAGATATTTGTATCATACAATTGTGTTGAATAAGAACTCTGAAGGTTCAAAGTCACATCTGTGGAGTTCTGTAAATGTTTTAAATTTAATTTTGAGACATTTGTATTGCTGTAATACGAATGCTCCCATTTAGTGTTGGAAAGTAAATTTTGCTTTTAAAGGAGGGAGTAACACTTAGTACAATGTCAAATTCATATCCTTTGGTTTGGCATGAGCTGTTGGTTTTAAGTTTATTTACATCCAAATAGACTTCTCCTGCTTTAAGACTCTTTAAGAGTCTTATATATATCAATATATAAAAGGTGAGGATTTCTTTTTTAAAAATAGCTCTTTTCTTCCCATATCATCACATTATAGGGTTCCTTTCAACAGTATTGGGTTGGCCAAAAAGTTCGTTCGGTTAGTGAATACATTGTTCAATAAAATTCTTGGTGAAAATGAAAAATGTCCTTTTACTTAAAACCGAACGAACTTTTTGGCCAATCCAATATTCTCCAAGAGTACACTTCATGGACAATTATATTCACAAAAAGAAATTATTCATACATAATGTATATGTGTGTTTTAATATATATATTTTACATATATTCATATATATTCATTTATATGTGTGTATATACATATATATAAAAAGATGACTAGGATTATATGTGACTTGACATAATAATAACTTGCATTCTTAACATATATCAAGCACTATTCTAAATGACTTACAGATAGGTACTCATTTACTATGCATAACAATTCTATATAAAATAGGCATAGTTGTGATTATTATTATTGTTCTCATCTACAAAGGATGAAACAGAGGTACAGTTAGGTTCTGTAACTTGCCTTAGGTCTCACTCTAGGATGACTGAGTTAGGATTAGTACCCAGCAGATGAAATGCAGAGGCTTCATGCCCACCTACCATGTTAAAGATCAGGGGTCAGCTTTTCTGCCCCTTTTCTCTGTAAAGCTCCATAGGCCACATACAATTTCTGTTGCATGATCTTCTTCTTTTTTAACAATCATTTAAAAATGTTCAGGGGCCATTACAAAAACAGGGCCCATGGCAGATTTGGTCTGTGGGTCATAGTTTGCCAACCCGAGTTATTACCAAATTTTCTCAAACAATAATTTTTTTTTAATGTATATGCAATACCTGTAGATAAAAATAGCTTTACTTTTTGTGGACAACTACTTTGTTGACTGCACAGTTTCTTCCAAAGACCCACCAGTCATGCTTTCCTGAAACATATCTTCTCCACCCTTTACCCATCACATGGTTGAGCCCTGGGAGTCCAGTCCTTGTGTGAATACACCCATCCAGTCTCGGTCGATTGGTCCAAGGTGATCATGTGAACAAATCTGGGTCAGAGAACTGAGAATCCTTACAATGAGTGATACTCTTTATCATTCTGCTTGGGAGTCTATATCAAACGAAAGAGGGGCTTTTCAGTGGCCATGGTTTCCACCACCTGGACAGGAAAAGCAGGGAAAAACAGTCTGCAAAGGGAGAAAAATGAAACCAACACAGGAAGAAGAGCAGAAGCGACAGATGGAGGAAGGATCTTGATGGTGAGTCCTTCGTTCAGTTTATTCCTAAGGCCCAGCTACATGCCTGTCCTTGGATTTCCCGAGAAAACCCCTATTTCCTTTTAATAAATATCTCTCCTTGTCCCCCAAGCTATCTGGCACTGATTTCTGTTGCTTATGACCAAAACTAATATTTTTAATACCTACATACCATTTTTAATTAACCAACATTTTTAGACAGGAAATTATTTTTAGGGAATTGCTCAAAGAGGTGGTACATTTTTTCAGATTACTCAAGGTGTTTTTGGAGTTCTCCATTTAAACTTTTAAATACACCTCCATGGATGGACCTAGAGTCTGTCATACAGAGTGAAGTAAGTCAGAAAGAGAAAAACAAATACCATATGCTAACACATATATATGGAATCTTAAAAAAAAATAAAAGGTTCTGAAGAACCTAGGGGCAGGACAGGAATAAAGATGCAGACACACAGAGAATGGACTTGAGGACATGGGGAGGGGGAAGGGTAAGCTGGGATGAAGCGAGAGAGTGGCATGGACATATATCCACTACCAAATGTAAAATCGATAGCTAGTGGGAAGCAGCCACATAGCACAGGGAGATCAGCTAGATGTTCTGTGACCACCTAGAGGGGTGGGATAGGGAGGGTGGGAGGGAGATGCAAGAGGGAGGAGATATGGGGATGTATGTATATGTATAGCTGATTCACTTTGTTATAAAGCAGAGACTAACACACCACTGTAAAGCAATTATACTCTAATAAAGATGTTAAATAAATAAATAAATTAAATTAAATACATCTCCAAAGTGAGATCTTAATTAAACTGAACACTTATCAAAATGTTATAGTTTATCAACACTACTCATTTTCCCCTATCACCGCCAGCAGCAGACCTAGTCACTCAAAGGCCAGAAGCTGATGTGCAGGGTAGTTTAACAATTTTTCTGGCACTTTTCTTATCTTAGGTTGTCATCCATGACCTGGAACAGTGCCCAGGCCAGAGCAGTCACTCAACACATATCGAGTTGAAGAATCAATTAATACACATTTTCATGATATTTTAATGTTTAATAACACTCAAAAGGTACCTCTTTATTTGAAAGAGATTTTTAGTTTAAATAACTGGTTATACAAATGATTTATTTAAACCTGAAACTTTCCCAAAAGAAAAAAAATCCTAGCTAGAAATAAGAAAAAAGGGGAAAATCAGGCTGAGGGGAATCTTTTTAAAGATAGTTATGTTTAAGTGGAAATGTGATGAATGTAGCAACGAAGGAAAGGGCTTTGGTATTTACCTTTTTGGTGCTATGTAAATAAATCAGATTGCAACAATGTGTACAGAATTTTCAAATCCTTTAGGAACATCTAGCCAAAATTCATGTGTGGAATTAATGCGGGCTATTTCCCCATCATCTCTTCTCCTGGAAGCCACATAACACAGTCACACTTCCAGGGCAAATGGCAAAAATCACTCTCTCTTTTTTTAAATGTGTTTTGAGGAATGGCCAAGGAATCTGCCATTCTGGTGAGATCAGTCCACCAGCTGTTTTCCTGAGTTTATTCCATGAGACAAATGAATTGACTTACATAGATAACATGCTGTATGGCAAAGTGATTTCTTTCTTTAAAACATTCATCGATTGTTAAAGTAAATAACCACATGGACTTTTCAACATCATAAGACTGGCCTATAATTTTTGCCCTGCATCATCTTCCAAAGGGGCCAGTTTCATTAGGAGTCCTATTGAGCCTTCTAGACCAAACCAATGACACTGATGATAATTTGCCACCAAACATTAGCTGGATACAACACACTTGCTATTTCATATTCTTATATGTATACCTGAAGATTCTTTGTTTCAAATACAAAACACCAGAAGACATATTCTGCAGCTTCCACAGCTCTAGTCTCATTTCATTTCCTCTTGACTCAAAACTGCCTTCAGTTGTTCTTTAAGTCTACCCCTTTAAGTCAGGAGGTCATTTGGAAAGAGTCCCATTTGAAAAGCAAGAATCTATATTTAAAACACAGAAACCCACTCTTCAGGGTTTGAAGGTATTTTTATCTAAGCACTCTGTCGATAATGACCGTGGTCCATCAGTTGCCAAACTACTTTCTCTCTTGGGTTCCTTATTTTTTCTTTGTTATTACACAGAATAACAGCTCTTTGGTACTCATACCCTGAAGAAGATTACTTTTCAGTATCAGGCTTCACCAATAAGCCGTTTCCCAGACAAGGACTGCAAATCTACATTGTGACTAAACAGGGTGACTTTCCAGGTAATACTGATGGTAGAAGAAAATAAACAGACAAACAAACAACTAAATCAATGAGAGTGAAAGAGTTTGCTGAGCTTCACTGCATAGTTAAGGCTGCTTATAAATGAGCACTTCACTGGCCTGTCTCATGTAAGAGAGAAGAGTTTAGCCAGGACGGTGATGCAACTCCTCAACCACGCTTCAGGGGCTTGCCAATAAAGGAGAAAACATCCATGACTTAGGGTGGATCCACATCAGCTAGAAAAGGGATGTGGAGAGTTTCAAAGGCTTTCAAGAGACCCTAGTTCATTACAGGTGATCGTTTAATGCAGAGTCACCCAGGCCTGGTGCAGGTACTAGTTGTAAGTCTATACACAATGAGTGGCTATCTTATTAGGGGGAGAAGGGAATACTAGACTTGGAGTCAGGATTTGACTTTGAATCTGGACTATTAAAACTTTCTAGCTAGTTAAATAAAAAATATTCGACCTCAGTCAGCTTCAATTTTCCTTATCTGTTAATTAGAAATCATACTAGTCCACAATCTTGTTTCAAGAGCCAAATGAAACAATCTGTGTGGAAATGCCTAGCCAAAACAATAGGCACATAATAATGAATCAAATTTTTTTCTAATGTCATCCAGAGGACAATGACAACACTGGCCAACTCAAAGCAGCTGAAAATGACAGCTGGCATGGCCACTAAGTAAACCCATAGAAAAATGCAAATCCACATGAAGATGATGTCTTCCTCAGTGGACAGTTTTCCTGCAGCTGGGAATCCAGAGAATTTCTGTGCCTCTAATTAATGCAATAAGGGGATAGAGGACTACTGGAATACATGTAGAGTACACTTAAAATCCAATGACAATGTCAGGGAAGGCCACTTTATAAAAAAATTGAAATTAACAAAACTTAACCTACAATGGCCAGGAACAGTAGGTATCCCTTGTGTTTTATGATTTAAAAACTGTTTATCTGTTGTAGTTTGGGTTTCTCAGGAAAGAGGCTTTGGGATGGAGATTTGCATGAAGGGAATTAATTGGGGACTAACTTCTTTGAGGGAGCAGGGGAGATGTTGAGCTGCAATGCCACGACAACAGCCTCAGACAATTCCACAGGGGGTATGAAGCTGGAAGGCCCATCATAGGTGTCCCAAATTGAGACAAAGGGAGCCAGATATTTGTCCCCATGCTTCGATCAGTCATTGAATGCAGGATACACCCAGAGAGAGGGTGTGAGCTTGGGTGAGGCAGCTTTATCCAGCTGAGGGCATTTCCCCAAAAGGGACTCAGCTATCAGTGGTCAGCAACCATCACTTGTGGTGCTTTAGTTCCTAAAGCAGGATCTGGGTGCACCACAGGTCCACAAGACAGCACTCCTTGCCACCCAAACCACTTGCTTCAGAATTGTGAGTCCATTCCATCTGGAAACAACTCTCATGACATTCTTTCTAGTTTGTATCTTTTCCTGGGGAACTTTTTAAGGGGACAGTTATTAAGACAAATTAGAACTTCTGCCTTTGCTGCTGGTCACAGGACACACTTGGTAGCCATGTCTTCTTTATTACCCAATCTAGACTCCTCTTAACCTTTGCTAGCACCTATGTAGGTCTTGGTGGTTTACCAGGTAGAGACCCAGACCCTCATCCCTAATGGGTCTAAGCCCACAGTCAGCTTGCCTTTCTGAGGCTGTAACTGCAGCACTTGAGCATGTGCCCATTTACTATCAAAATTTTACAGTAGAGAACCAAGAAACATCCCCATTAGATCACCTGGGAACCAAAGGCACTCTTCCCTGTCCCCTGTTATATAAGAGCAGCCCTATCTCTAATGATCAGGGTCAACACTCCTGCTAAGATGATGACTTATTTCCTTGTCTGCCGATGTCTTGTCAATCAGAGCCCAAAGTGGCTCAGATGCAGTTAGAGCTTAATATGTAATAGGATTCTTGCTGTGTCCCCTGATGGAAGTGTTTTGCCTCTGGGAACCTCTAGAACTAAACAGCTTAGAGTTGCAGAAACACAAAGTATAAATTCCCCCAAGTAGGTCACCGGGAGTAATGATAAGCAGGGCTACTTCTACTTCTAACCCTTGGTTCCTGGACCCAATTATTTCACCCATTAAGGACACAGCCTATGTAAATGAATTTTGAGTGTGTACCACAACCTGTAGCATGGCACTCCATCACTGAAGGTTATCACCTCTAAACTATCATCTCAGCTATATTTTCAAAAGGCTATTCCACCTGCCTTGCAAGCTGATGGTTCTGAGTAGCGTGGTACGCGACAGGACACGTGGACCCTTGGTCGTATGTTCACTGCCACACCTCCTTTGATAGGAGCCTCTTGTCACAGGCACTATTTTGTGGTGTCCTGTTTCAGTGGATAAAGCACTCTGTAAGGTATCAGATAGTGTGGGGTGCACTGTTCTGCCACCAGGAAAGGAAAACCCATGCCTGGAATTTATATCTGTTCCAGTCAAGATGAACCACTGTTCCCTTTTACAGTGAAGGGGGGGTCCACAGTGACTGGCTGGTTTTGAAGGGCAGTGCTGTATCAGGAGCTCCAGTTGGATAGGTTGGTAGGTTGGACATTCACAGCAGCAATAGCTAGATCAGCATTGTCGAGTGGGAGCTCATGCTTTTGGGCCCATGCATAAGCTTCCTGTCCCTGCCATCAAGGATACTCTGTTGATGAGCCCATTGTGCCAAAAATGGAGTGGCCAACTACACTCTGGCTGACCTCAACTGTTCAAGTCATCCTGTCTAGTGCCTCTTCGATGAAGGAGGTTTTCTGGTGGTAAATAACAAGTGATATAAAGGCCATCAAACTTCATGCCCACTCTCAAAAGTCCATCCACGTGCCTGCTACTTCCCAAATCTCCTTGTCTCTAATGGTCTAATCTTTCTCTTCCTCCAACCCTTGGCAAACCACCAACCATCCACTACTACTCATATCCGTGTATATATAGTCTTAGAGCCACATCTCTTTCTCACTATGTGGATGCCAGATACACTTGCCAAAACTCTGGCCACTGGGAGGATTTCCCCTAGATCTTTCTTTCAGGGCTGCCCATGAGTAGGGCTGTAGTGAAGCACTAAACCATTTTCATCTTGCACCCACCCATGAGTCAAGTTCAGACTTTCCCTCTCTTGTCAGCTGGATATAGGTACCCTCCCTTTGCAGGTACAAGCTGAGGCAGAGAAACTGGGATAGTGGTAGATGATATGGTGGTCTGGGAGTTTGCTTGAGCACCTTATTTGCACCCTCTGGCCGTGTTCATGCTAAACCCTAGATGTACCACTTCCATCTTTCAATGGATTTCTGCTGGGCCTGTCTGACTTGATAACCAGGTAGTTCTGACAGAACTGAGCTCATAAGAGTCACTTGATGTTCCGTGTTCAGGTGCTCCATCTCTACCAGGGCCCAGTAGTACACCAGGAGCCATTTTTTAAAATTGAAATACAGTTGATTTACAACACTGTGTTAATTTCAGGTGTACAGCAAAGTGATTCAATATACATCTTCTTTTTCAGATTCTTTTCCTTATAGGTTATTACATGATATTGAATATAGTTCCCTGTGCTATATACAGTAGGACCTTGTTGTTTATTTTATATACAGTAGTGTATACCTGCTAATCCCAAACCCCTAATTTATCCCTCTCCCCCATTTCCTCTTTGGTAACCATAAATTTGTTTTCTATGTCTGTGAGTCTGTTTCTAAGTTCACTTGTATCATTTTTTCAGATTCCACATATAAGTGATATCATATGATATTTGTCATTGTCTGACTTACTTCACTTAATATGATAATCTCTAGGTCCGTCCATGTTGCTGCAAATGGCTTTATTTCATTCTTTTTTACAGCTGAGTAATATTCTACTGTATACATGTACCACATCTTCTTTATCCATTTAGCCATCAACGGACACTTAGGTTGCTTCCATGTCTTAGCTATTGTAAACACAGAAGCCATTTTTAAAATAGTACATAATATTCTGCTGCAGATGGCATGGCCTTGCTCCAGAGCCCTTGTGGCTTTTCATAAACTCCACATGGCCTCTTTCCCATCAAACAATCACCTCTAATACCATAGGATCTACTAGGTTGTATGATCTAAGAGGTAACCACGACTTGCTACATAACACTTTCCTGCTCTGAACCCCACTTAAAGCTGGCAGCCTTCTTTGTCCATTGGTAAATGGGTGGGAGAAGTATTCCTAAATGTGGAATATGCTGCTTCTAAAACCCAAAGAGACCTACCAGATATTGTGTTCTCTTCTTAGTGATGCCAGGAACAAGATGCAATATTTTTTCCCTTTATTGAAGTGGATGCCCTAGCATGTACCAGACCACAGGACTCCTTAAGTTTCAATGATGTTGCAGGACCCTGAATGTTTTCTCCTACTCTCTGGACTACATGTGTTTTACCATAGTCCTCCAGTGTATTTTCCATAGTTTTCTTATTTGGTCCAAATAACAAGATGTTATCAATACTGTGGACCAATGTCATGTTCTACAAAATATGCAAATGGTCCTGTTTTCTTTGGACCATATTGTGGAAGAGCAAACTGTCAGACTGTATAGAGGGTGGGAGTGTAAGCATAGCCTTGGGGCAAGACCACAAATGGAAATTATTGAGCATTCCATATAAATGCAAACTGCATCTGGTCTTCCTTCTTCACAAGGATAGAAAAAAGACTATTTGCCAAATCAATGGGTACATCCCACATACCTGAGGTCATATTAATCTGTAAAGGTTACTACATTTGACATAGCAGTTACAGTTGGGGAAACTACCTTGTTGAATGTGTGGAAGTCCACTATCATTTTCCAGGATCATTTGGTTTTTCTATGTGCCAGGGTGTGAATTAATTGGAAATATGATGGTAACCACCACCTCTGTATTATTTAGGGCTCTAAGGGTGGCATTAATCAAATTCTAGTGGGATGTACTATTATTTTATTTACTATCTTAAACATCAGTCATAGGGCAGATTCAGAGCCCTCCAATTGGTCTTCCTCTTTGTGAAGGCTCTTACCACATAGTCTAAGGAACTACTGGGGGATTTCTTCTAATTGCCAAAGGTGTCCACCCCAATTATACATTCAGAGATCAGGGAAGTGACCACCGTATGAGCCCCTGGACCAGTGGGCCCACTATAAGCCAAACCTGGCCAGTACCTCATTTATAACCTGGCCCCTATTTGTCCCTACTTTAATAGGAGGGCAGTGATGATGTTTCAGGACCCTATAAATCAATATCAACTTGGACTGCATGTCCAACAGCCCACAGAGTATGTGGTTTATGCCCGTTCCCCAGTGTATGGTTTCCTAAGTAAATGGCCATAATTCCCTTCGGGAAATGACTGAGAATATAATTAATGTATACAATTACAGTGGTGTTGGAAGGCTGAATACTTAGCCTCTCCTTTAGTCACTGGGTTTCAGGTCTGAAGACTGGCTCAGGTCCTGAAGCAGAGCTAGGAATTGCGAGTTGCTATTAGACCAGCTACCCTCAGACTCCAGATCATCATCCTTGACTCCTTCGATAAAGTAATACTATCAATGGCTGCCCATCTATCTTGCCCCTAAAAATACTGTATTTTGTTACCTATCTCCATAGCTCTCTGTGGATCAGGCTGACCAGCTGCCATTCCAACCTTGCTGTGCATTACCATCCTCACTCCCATCTGGCTTCTGATGGGCAAGTGCCCCTACCTGGCCTATATCATCAGGCTCCAGTCAATCCCATTGCATCATAGCTCGGTTCTATTATAGCACCCCTTCTATCAGCCCTGGTTTCAGAGGGCAGCCACCACTGAGGCTCTCAACAGTACCATGGCCCCTCTCACCAGTGCATTCTTTATCCTTTTGGTAAGTGGACTGTTCTTTAAACCCTCAAACAGAATAGAGCTGGTGGACAGGTTTTGCAGACTAGCATGCCCCTGGTGAAAGTTTTGATCTATTCACCATCTGCGACAGTTCTGGCAATTCTGCTACACTCAGTGTGGACCATCACTTTCTCCAAGCTTTAAGAGCAATTCTAGCAGCATGTTAGATCATATTCTTGGGTCCTTTCCAGGCATTAAATCCTACATCATAGGAGAATGTTCCCACATCAGTAAACATCCCTTACTCAACTGCATCTCCGCCTTCCCACTTGATTCAGTACCTAAAGGATCCATATTTTCCTAGTTCTTGCTGGTATAAGTTGACTAAGCCCTGCAGCTTCTTAGGGGTATAGTTCCTTTCCTCCCTTAACCTAAGAGCTAGGTTCCCTGCTAGGTTATGTTGTAATCTGACCCCAATTGTTGGCCTGCTAGCCAGGAAGGTGTTGAAGCTAGATCCTGAGAGAGCTACATGTTGTCATCCAAGACAAATACTTCCGTATCTTCTTCAAAGAGAGGAGAATGCAAGCCTATACAAGGAGGAACGGGCCTACTGTAGGCCCAGAGTGTTCAGGGAGAAAAGAAAATATTTTGAGGATATAAAATTCTCTAGTGTATTGTCACCGTGCCAAATTTCAAGGTCTCATTTTCTTTCAATCTGTGTCCTAACCTTGGTAGGGCAGACTTGCCAGAGTCGAGATTTTAGCTATCCCTGGTGTTCTGCTACCCTTAGAATTGAGAATTAAGTTATGGGTCACCTGGTTTTTTTGTTCTCCAACTTCAGGAGATGAGAATATTTCTATAAGCTGCCATGGGCTCTCTCGCTTTCACACTTAGGATTAAATTGGTAATTAATCACCCTTGGCCTATCATTGTCTTTTTCCAATTCCTCAATAGGCCCTAGCAAGAGCTATTCAATTCCATAGTCCTGATAACTACTATATGAACCTCTCAAAAACTTGAAATATTGCACCCAGCAGTTCATTCCCTTCCACCTATGTCTCATTCAAGTTCAATACAAGGGAAAATTTTAACAACTGCTTTGCAACTACATGCCAGGGTTATTAATACTCCATCTACCACCAGTGAAGGAGGCTTTATTGCCAGGAAGCTGGCAGGTGATCTAGTTTCAAAATCCCATTTTGGAAACTGCTTCCTAGGACTGTTCCTGGTACCAAGTGTCAGAGGTCAGCTCTCCTTGAAACAGACTCTAATATGAAGATGTGCATGAAGGAAGTTTACTGGTGAATTGTCTTGGGAACAACACCTGTGAGGAGCAAGAGAAACAGGACTGGGTGTGGGGAGACTAAAGTGGGTCACATTTGCCACTGAGGCCTCAGCTGACCTCATGGGAAGGTCTGAAGCTGAAATCGCTCTTGAGGGATGTCCTTAATTGAGTCACAGAGCCCAAGCTCCTACAGACCTTTGGACCAGCCATTGGATGTGGGCTTCCTTCAGGGAAGGATGTAACCTTGTGTAAGACAGGTCTCTTTGGCCAAGGGCAATTTCCAGAGAGAATTACGACAATCCATTTAATGTCCAAATAAGCATTCCTGTTCATTCGGCAGTTGTATTTCTTAGTGTATATAAATTACTTTTCATTCTTATTTATTAACTAGGGTCTTATAATATCAATTACCTGTTAATAGGTCTAAATACCCCAAGGTGAGCTGATACATATTAATGAACTTAAAATACTGAGGCAGGATTTCCCTTTATATTGGAGAAGCTGGCTCTATGGGAACAAGCTCTCCTGCCTTCAGTGAACTCCATGCACTTTCAAAACTAAACAGTCTCACGTTCCTTTATACCCAGAAACTATAGTGGTTATTACAGGTCAAGACTAAAGGGGAAAAGACTAAGTCATCAGGGTAGACTTTGCCATGTGAACAATACATTACACATTTAGTGAAGAGAGTTGAATTTTTTAAAAGCATGTAAGGTCAAATAAGGCTTTGGAATTTATAAACAAGCCTGGGAAAGTCATTTCACTATGTTAAGGGACAGTGCCACACAGCAGCAGGGATCATGGAAGTATGCTAAGAAGTACTCTTAGAGTTGGTGTTTTACTTTTTCCAAAAGTAAAATGTTAGCATAAGTTACTGGTAATGTTAGGATAAGTTACTGACATGGAAAAAAAAAAAGTGGTTTCTCAAGGAAGAGGTCTATATAGAGAATAAATCAATATGCAGTTTGTAGAAACTGTGTCACAATCACTCAAGACCCCTGCCCTGGATATCCTGCATTCACCACTACAGATCCACTTTTTGCCCTCCCCTGCCCTGCTCTGTGCCCTGGGAGGTTGACCCATATAGACTGCGTCAATGATCTGCAATACCTTCCAGCTTCATGTGGGGATGATAAAGGGAGGCGATCAGAGCAGTGGAGAAGAGTGAGTGATGGTCGGTTTTGTTTAGTTTTATTTTTCCCCCTCTGGCTCCTTTGCTACCAGATCACATAGTTTGACTACATCCTTACACCCATACCTCCTGCCTTTCCTACAGCTGGAGCTACCATCTTCCCAGTTCCATCTACTTGCTCCTTTTGGCCTAGGGTGGTAAGGGCTCCACCGCAGCCAAGTCCAAGCAGTGGCAACATCAGTGCTGCTTTTCTTAATTCTTGGCCACACTTTTACGAATAGTTCCTTTATTGAATTCTCAATTACCTCATTTGAGTGTGCCTTACACTATCTGTGGGGGCTGTGACTTACACAACACACTCAACAAATGCTAGTCCCTTTTGCTCAAGGAGTACCTGTCTCCTCTCCACATCTGCACCCTCCCACTGTGCCCCAAGCCCCAGGCCCTCTCCTAACCCCTTCTCCCTGCTTCGTCATCAGCCACTCTTAACACTCCCAGTCATTCTTGAAAGCAGTATCTATTGTACGATGTGATCATTTCTGAGATCTAAAAAGTGATTAGAAAAATTGCAATTGATCCATTTTGTCCCAAACTCCCACTTGGTATGAATTAATACATAAGACCAATGTATTCAAGAGGAACTTCTTTTTATCTTTTAGTCATCTCTGAATCGTTTAGCCTCCAAGCCTGAATTCTGATGGACAACAGGTCATTTCTGCTGGATCAATGCTTAACTCTTTCACCCTTTCCCACGTCAACTATGCCCATAGGATGGGCATAGGGAAGCCTAACCTAATCACTCTGTTAGAGATCTATGATCATGATCACTGACTCCTTTCCCTACTTGACTGCTCAAGCGACAGAGTCGATTGCAAAGCACACTGGACCAAGGATTAGTCAAGCCGTGGTCTAGATTTAACTCCGCCACTAACTAGCTGTGTGACTTAAATATGTCCCTTCCTTCTTCCTGGGCAGTCATTTCCCTGTTCATAAGCAGAAGGCAGTTGAACAAAAACTCTTCCAGCTCCACATAAAGGCTTCACTTTTTGTCTTTTAGCGTAGATTTTCCAACTTCTTCTAATCCCCTTCCCTTGCTGTATTCCTGAAGCTCCTGCCCTAGGTTCACTCCAGCAATGTTATGTCCTTTCTTCTTAACCATGGCTTTGTTTTTGCCTTATGTGTGTATATATTTACTCTTACCTTAAACATATGTGTGTATGAGTGTGCACACACTTCTACATACCCACACATGGGAGATCACAACATTGCCCCATTTACCACATCTTTGAAATACAATTTATGATGAAATAAGAATCAGTCTACATGGTATATCTATCTGACACCCATTGTCCTATCAATTACACACACGTTTTCCAAAAGCATAATGACACTTCAGTCTACAAAAGATGTCAGCTTTTCACTCTTTATCAGATATATACAAGGTGTCCAGAAATATATTGTGGAGCCCACTTGTAGGAGCCAAGCATAACACCTCGCCAAGAAGAGACCTGTTAAAAGTATCAAGTTTCTTCTCCTCGGTGATATCACATGAAATTTTTATAAAATCATAAAATGGGCATATTGATTTAAAAGGGGCATAGGGAGATAAGAATGTTCACTCAGGTTATGAGTTTAACAGGGCTCTGGTTTCCATACACACCCTATGTCATTACTGCAGTTTTCCTCTCTCAGTTGAGAAGTGAATCACTACCCCCAAAGAATCTAATCATCTGGCTACCTTGTGGGCCCCTGAATATGGACATATACCTTTTTTGTTTAAAGTCAATAAGCACGTGCAGGGGATTGAGACCCAAGTATGTGGGTTAGGTCAGAGTAGAGCAAAGACTAAACAAATTCCCCTTGACCGCCATACCAGCAATTAGTTCTGTTTTTCCCATCCAGATCATAACATTTTAAAATGCTAAGAGCATGGTTTGAGAGGAACTTTTGAATGTGTCATAATCCAGGCCAAATATCTGAATTCCCTAGAATAAAAAATCATATCTGCTACCATGCTACTCATGTAAAAATATCCCACAAACCTTCTGGTGCGTGTGGGGAGGTATAATACTTATTGCCTTTGATTCAGAGAGAGGAGGACACACATCATTGTTTGACCTGGTGAGGTCAAGCAGCCATAACGAAGGAAAGAGTAAACTCCTATGAACAGCTGTACGGACCCTGGGTAAATTGAGTGGTACCTTCTGGGAAGCAGATTTCCTTTCTTTCTCCCCACTCACATGCCAAGATAGATAGAGATACAGCAAACCCTCTGCTCTTCGTCTCATTTCATTCATTCATATTTTTAATTTTCCTGAAGTTGATGCTTACTTAGCAGTCATAGAGATAATGATACTAAAAGGTAGATAACAAAGAACAACAGTCCCCTGACTCACTACTCCTTGACTCACCACCATCATCTTTCCTAGAAAACAACCACTTTCAGCTCCCTTAGCTGTTCTTCTGATATGAAACTATTTTTAAAAACTGTGGTTTAGTGCCAATTTCAATTTTAACCACTATGTATTGATTTCTCACTATGGTAGAGAATTCGTTACCTCATTTACATTCCATTCCTCATACCTCCACTAACCTTCTCTACAACCAACAATATAATACACTGTTCATTACTGTGACTACTGAATATTGTTCACTGCTGTGACAAGTATTAAGCATGATTACATTTCCTTTCTCACAGAACCTTCTGCTTGTCCTAAGATTTGCTTAGTTTTCTAGGTACTTATGACCAGACCCCCCCTACACTCTGTCAAAACCTCTCAATACAATTTTCCATATTCTCAAATATATAAAGTAAATTCATTAATTACATGTTTTTTTCTTGCGCTCTCTTCTTGCTCCAGGCTGAAATGTCACTCTCCAGTCCTGCTGCAGAGTTGATGTCCTGGGAGGTTTCTTCTCGTCACCTTGGAAATCCCCCTCACTACTTTTCCATGATGCATTCTCTATTTCCTGGATCCTATGTCCTCCTCGAGTAGCTTCTAAGAAGCATGGGAAGAAGATTACTCGCAAACCTGCATATCTGAAAATGTCTGTCTTTGTTGTACCCTCACACTCAATTATGAGTCTCTCTGGATATAAAATTCTATCTTAATCATTTTCTCTCCAAATTTTGAAGACTTTCCTCTGTTATCTTCTGGGTTGATTCCAGTGTTGCTACTGGACAATGCCATCTTAGTTTCTTTGTGAGTGAGTTGTATTTTGCTCTCTGGAAGATTTCAGAATTTCCTCTTCATCCCTGTCACGAGAACGTATCCTGGTTCTAGTCATGGTTTTAGGGACTAAGTGAAATTTTGCAATATGGAAATTCATGTTCCTTCCATTATGGAAAAACTTTTTGTATCATTTCTCAAAAATTTTCCTCTCTTCCATTTCTGTTTCTGAAAATCCTATTTGCGCCATTCTCTAATTTTTTGCACCAATTCTCTAAATTACTTAAGTATTCTCTCCTATGGGTAACTCTTCAGCTTTTGCTCTATTTTCTGGAAGTAATCCTTGCCTTCATCTTCTTTAAAACTGATTACCATCTAATATGCTCTACACATAGTTTACTTGCTTAGTGAGTTGTCATCTGTCTTCCTTGAGGGCAAACAATTTGTCTGAATTTTTTCCTACCATGTCCCCAGATACTAAGACAATGCCTCAGACTAGTATATAATCAATATATACTTATTACTGAATGAATGAACAAACAAATGAACAGTCCCAGAGTCAGATCTCAAGTGGCAGCAAAAAGACCTTATTTTGAGAAATGTGAGCTAAACGGTGTTCCTAAAATTGCTCCAATCAAAGACTAGGTTGCTCCTGGAGCCTAGGATAAAGCTGAGACTTCAGTCTGGGACTGAGGGGTTAGTTAGGTAAAATTCAGTAAGAGGATCATCAAAAGAGGCCACAGGGCACAAAGAGCTACAGAAGAAGAAAAGCAAATAGCTTTACGGAATTCTAAGAGGAGGGTAGGGAGCTTGCACAAAGATTGACAATAGCCTTTCAATCTTTCTTATATCTTCCAGAAAGGACTCCAAAAACACAGGGTTAAGAAGACTGCCCCCATTTGAAATATCAATAGGAAGGTTTAGAGGCTGACTACAAGTCCCCAAAAACGAAGAAATAAAAGGCAATAGATTCCAAGGAGAAGTACAAAGGCAGCTCCCAGAGAGGGAGAGGGAGAGAGATAGAGATAAAGACAGAGACAGACAGAGAGAGAATGCAAACCACACGCCGTTCTTGGCTAGCAAAAAAACCACATGTTCTGAGATATCAGAGGGGAACCTGAGCTTGGCAAGAGCCTCACCCTCCTCATGCTCTTTCCTGACCACTTTCTTCCTCAGATCCAATAAACCTTTTCATCTCTTTTCAAGCTGTCTGGAGGGAGTCATAAAAAGGCAGACCTGACAGATGCTCGTGTCAGCTCAACACTGCCAAAAGCACACATCCGGGCCCGCCACTCCTTGACATGTCACTGGAAGGTTTCGTTTGGGTGTCCTTCCAGGACAAGCAAAGTAAGCCTTTTTGAACCCACTGGGACCACATAAAGAAGTAGCTCCCAGGAGCTTCTCCATTCAGAGAAGCAGTCCTATGTCATCGAGTTTGCTAGATGCTCAAGAGCATGCAATGGAAGGTTCAAGGTGAATAAAACCAAGCAGAGCATGGGAAAGCCTCAGAGACTGCAAGATTAGATGCTTTCAGGGAAGACATCTATTTTGACATTGAGAAGGCACTGGTTGTACCTTTTTTTTTAAGGCACCCTTAAAGATTCAGTTGATAACATGATGGTAAGTGTTAAAAAAAAAAAAAAAAGCAAGTTAATTTGTTTCCTAGTTTCTTCTTCACTGATGTCTAGTCAAAATGCCAGAGATGGGGGAAAATAAGAGGAAAGGGAACTTTGGAAAATTATTCTCATTTTAGTGAAAGAGCTGGGAGAATTGTTAGTGGGCGGGTGGCAGCAGCAGCAGCAGGGACAGTCATCCTCTTCTCTGAGACTCTGTTTCTGGAGATGAGAAGGTGCTGCCTTCACTCACACAGCCTTCTCCATCTAGATGCTTCTCCTGCCTCCTGCACAACCACATCTTACTAATCTTCCAAGGCCCACATCATAACCCACAGCTGTAAAACCAGACTCCTCTCGTCCCTTCTGGCTAAACACTTAAAACACTTTTTTAAAGTACTGTTATACTTTCAACCCTACCCAACAGTCTGTTTCTTAAGTTCAGGGCTCAGATTCATTTAATACGTCACCCCTACGGCACCCATCATGGTCCTCTGCCTAAAGCAGGTCTTCAACAAAGCCTTCATCAATACACAAGTAAATAAATAAATTAGAACCAAATGAAGATCTCGGGGGTAACCCCACGGATGCACTGGTGAAGAGTGATTATATTGGTGGGGGGAGGGGGGCAGTGTCTAGGCATCACTTTATAAAAGTGGAGACAATGACTTTCCAGAGGAAAACCAGTATATTCCCCATGTTGCCAAACCACTGAGAGAGGCTTTCAGCACAGCTACAACCACGGCATCACTTCACCTAAGACTAATAAAAATGTTCCCAAATGTGAATTTCAACGAAGGCTACTGGACAAATGCTAGCTGATTACCAGGACAGTGGCCCGGGAATCTGGGACCAGAGGGGTCTTAACACATTCACATGGCTGGTGCTCAACAGAGCAGCATATATTTAAGAAAAGAGTCCTGCATAGAGGGTAGGAATATGGGTCTCTAGACTTCCTTGAACACAAACTCTGTAACCTTGGGCAGGTCCAATAACCCGTTGGACACATGAGGCCATCAGGGACCTGCCTGTCAATGAAGAGCTGCACTAGATGACTTTAAAATCCCTTCCAACTCTAGAATTCAGTGATTTTTCATCTGTTCCACATCAGAAAGGCGTTTTAGCTCTATCCAAAAGGCAATCATCCTTGAAACAATTTTTTTTAATCCACGTCTTCAAAATTCTATGGACTCCCTGAAGATCTAGCAGTGCCAAGCAACATATGACTGTTTAGGTGGCCCAACCTAAAGTCTGAACACCTCCTCCCAGATCCCTTCGTTTCATCCTCTTGGTTCCCAGCATCCCTCCTAGGTCCCTCAGCATCACTACCATGCCATGCCCCTCCTAGCCCCTTGTTAACATATGGTCTCCCTAACTCACAGAATTGTCTGCCCTACTTTCGGTAAAGCTACTAGTAAAAAGTTCTGAAATAGAAACCAGATGCACACTCGCACCTTGGGATGTATGTATTATGAAGATGAAACTGCCACATTTCTTCCCCGATGGCTTCACCTCCTTTTCCCCCACCTGGTCATGTGGTGTGCACCTGTGATACATTGACAAGGCTTTAGATTACAACGTGAATGGTTATATCAGGTTCTAGGATGGCCTTGGGCTTTTAATCCCAGCTGAGTTGTGCATGCATCAAGGGTTTTTATTCCCACCTCATCTTTATGGTTCTCATGGCTTCCTCTTACACTCAAACTAATATTTCATGTAGACAAACAAACCCCTTATTCCCTTTCCATCTTCCAAACTTCTTTTTTTTGAAAATTGGTTTTCCCTCCTCTTAATTGTCAGTAGAAATACAAACATGTGCTATGGCTGGGGCTATTACTCCCACTGTAAGATTGCTTGCCTCTTTTGACAGATTGCCTCAGACTGGAAGAATGCCTTCAAGCCTATGGTCTACAGGAAACCTCAACCTTAGAGTCCCTCTCACCTGCCTCTGCCCAAAAATGTCTATTAAGCAAATAAAAGTGGAAAAGAAAGCAACAGGGCTCTAAATAACCCCATGAAACTCAAATGCCAGAGAGCCAGCCAAGTTAAGACCACAGACGAATGATCTATAAGTACAGTGACCAAATTTTCTGAATCAAAACATAGGATTCAATTTGATGAATGATGTGAGACTAGAACAGAGCATTTGAAAGTATAAATATTTTGGAAAATGTAAGATCACAGACGTTAAAAGTCATTACTAAAAAACCTGGCTCCTAAATTTTACGTCAACAAACTATTTTTAAACGCCTACTATGTGTCAGTCATTGTCTTCCTATCTTTACTTTTTTCTGTTTTTATAATCCATATGTAAGGTGACAACCCAGTAAGAATGCAAAACTTTGGATATCCTGACCTCCTGTGGTGGCCATAAATTCTTTGCCACTCATGACATCAAAAAGTGGAATCTGTTTCTCCTCCCCTTGAATCTATGCTGCATTGTGACTTGCTTTGTTTCATATGTTTTGGAAATGATGCTACGTAACTTTCTAAGGCTGGGTCCTAAAAGGTCTACAATTTCCATTTTTGTTCTAGCACTCCCTCTTAGAATCTCTCAGAAACCATGGTGTAAGAAGTTCATACAATGTTGACAAGCCACATGGAGGAAGGCCAAGACACTATGTCAACAGCCCAGCTCCCAGCACTGACCACCAACCATGTGAATGACCACCTTGGATGTACCAGCACAGTCGAGCCTCTAGATTTTGCAGCCTCAACTGACATAACATGGAGCAGAAGAACATCCCAGCTGAGCTCAGCCAACCCACAAAATCATGAGAAAGAATAAGTGAAAGATTTTATTTTAAGCTTCTATGTTTGAGATGGTTTAGTCCCCTGTGATAGATAATAGAAATGCTTCTTTCCCTCAAACTCAATTCTTTTTACTTTATTATGCTAGGGTAATTTATTTCTTTTTTTCTATATTCAATCCCTTCTGTATGTATGTGCGTGTGTGTGTGTGTGTGTGTATATATATATATATATATATATATATATATACACACACTTAGCTAAAACATAGATCCTCATTTCCAAACCTACCTCTGAGTGGCATAGAACTGAAAAATGCTTTGAAATTTATATTTTTCCTGACACTACCCACAGGTATCTCTGAGAAAGAACAGGACAGCAATTTGTTTCTCCACTGATATTAATTAAAGTGCTACCCTTAAAAGGCAGCATGTCTATAGTCAGTTCAAGGTTTAAGCAGAGGCAATTTTACCCAGAAGCAAATGAAGCTTAAGCTCACTTGCACAGGTCCCATCCATGGTCTTGCCTTTGTGTTCACATGTTCTAAGCCCCGGTAAATTTTCAAAAACAGAATATGTTAACTGTAATCTCTTAATGCTGCTGTCTATTTCCACTCTAGCTGCTTCTCTGTTACACTTCCCCTAATGAAAAGGTGGCTTCCAAGTGGCCACAGATATTTTGGGGATCTGATGAAAGGGATAGATGAGCATAGATGTTGTTTGACTTCAGGGGGTTATATTTATGTGGCTTACAGTCACGTTTGTATCTAGTTATCACTAGCCATCCTGGTATAGGAGTAACAGCCAGGAATTCTCCTATAGCCCAAAATGCGAACTCACCCCACACTATAATACAGAGATGCAGGGACAAAGGTCACATCACAATGTGTCCTATGGGGCCCAGCACTGGATGAACTATAGAATGAAAGAGACCATGTGATAAAATGTCCACACCAGATGTTGGTCTGTGGAATATTCTGCCAGTCATCCAACGTGTAAAATTATAAGCAGAGGATTAGAGGATTAGGATCTTATTGACACAGTCAAAATGGAAGTTCTCTCCTTTCAGGAACAAATTTCAGAAATGCACTGATGCCATCATAAACACATCATTTTTTTTGTTGTTCTTTTTTTGATGGTGATTATATGAAATTAAATCTAACAGAAACGAATTCCTGACTTTGATGCGATCTTAATCAGTGCTATGAGGAAGGAGGGCATCTCTGTGTGAAATCATGGAAGTCTGTATTTATTGTTACTATTTACCAATAATAATAATCAAATTGTGATGAACCATTCTATAAGTAAGACTGAAAACTTTCTATGTTCCCTATCAAAATAATATTACAAAATCAGGGCCACGAGAAAAGGCAAAGCAAAAGATAACAGCCAAACAATGTAAGAAAAAAAGTATCAGAGGTGCACCAGACGATAAATTGACAAAAATAGTAAAACAGTATTGTTTACATGTTTCAGACAGAAAGAAGAGAGAAGATGAGAGTCAAAGAGTGCATGTCGAGTGAATCTGTCCCTTCCTAAAAGCCTTTTCTAGAAGCCTCATCCAGCAATTTCTTCTGACTTCTCTTCAGCCAGAAGCAAGTCACACGGCCACTCTAGGGTAAGAAGTAGAAGTAGAGTGTGTCTTTTGTTGAGTTGTTCATTTTCTGGACATTGTTGTTATTCTCCCCACCCAAAACCCTGATTATTTCTAGTGCAAAAGAAGAATGGGAAAATGGGTATTGGTTAAGCAACCAGCAGGATCTGCCTCAGAGTGAAAATCCAATCCAGCCTCATAGAGAGGGATTTCTGTTTACTAATGATTAGTGGTTTGAGAAAAACAGCCCTTTGCTTCAGCTAGCAGCATCAGCTGCCAATGATCATAAGCAAATATTTGATTTTTAGTTCACTGGATAGATCCACCATCTATTAACCTGATCATATACTGAAATACAGAAGACAGCTCCTAAGCCATAACAGGTCAAAAAAGAACTTTCAAGAAAAAAAAAAAAAACAGGGCTATTATCTGGCTTATTCCCTTTCTCTCCCTTCCCTATTGTAATTATCTATATTAAAGAGTTTGAGAAATTAACAGAGACAGCCCTACTACTATACTAAATATCCTTCCTGAGTATTACCTTAGTTCTAATGGTCCAAGAATATTGCTTGGTGAGAAACTTCTGTTTGCTTTGCATTAGGAAATAGTCACTCCTCTGCTCTGGTCAAGATTTTTAATTTGTCTACTAAACTGAGAATTAAGTTGTAGAATCGCACACACCAGAGGTCACAAAGTGAAGGTCCAGAGTAGCCCACCAACACATTTGTTTAGTCCTCACGGCATTTTAAAAATAAAGTAGTTGTCAGCATTTAAGAACCAGGAACTTTGACTCAAAATTCTTGGTTTCTGCCTTTCCTTGAAGATTCCTAAGGTATGGCAACACTAGCTTGTATTTGTACATAACAACTCTCATCTGTAGCTAGTTGTGTCACTCCTTGGGCACACTCCCTCCTCCTCGTGCAGCTCCAGTCTGACTCACCAACTCATTTAAAGTATCTGCCTGGCCTCTGCCTAGGAGTGTCTGGATTTATGAACCTCCACCTATTCCCATACATGTAACTATAATAGAAAATATTTTTCTATTAAAATGATTAAAATGATTTCAGGAATTTACAGGAACCCATTAATCAATGGCTTCCCTATGAAAGATAAAAAAGTAGTGCAGGAAATAGTTCATGCCCTGAAAAGATCATAAAATCTAAAGGTTTTGGAAAAACCAAAACTTCAAAGTAGTTATAGTAGACATTTAGTGGGACAGACAGTAAGTGGCAACTGATAATTTCATGGTAGCTAGAGACGAACACATATTTCTTTTGTAATAAGAAAAAGAATGTAACCAAAAAAATTGCCCAAAAGAGAGATCATGTTTCTGCACTCAACCTTAGAGAGCATCTGTCTATATTGTGGGCCAAATTCTGAAGCATTTTATTATCTTAGCAGACTGGACCCTCTTTAGCCAGCTAGTAGTGTAGGTTTTCCAATGTTAAACAAAAGGAAAAGCCCTGGGCATATAGGGCCATAGTGGGGGTCAAAAGAAAACTGTCCCATTCTATAATGGGGGCTATTGTAAGCCAACAGCTTATCTGTTGTCAAAACGTTACCCTTTCTTTAGAGAAGTGCATGCAGGAGAGAGGTAATATGTTTCTCTGACATTTTGTCATTATTTGCCAAACTGAGCAATAATCTATATGTTTTTAATTGTCATGACACTTAACACTGAGCACTTCTAATGTGCCAGGTACTAGACTAAGAAAATTACAGACACTATCTCATTTACTTAAATCTTCATCATAAAGACCATAAAATAAAAAAAATTAAAAAAAAGGAAACTTGAGGCAAAGAGAGTGATGTAACTTGCTCCAAAAGCTTTCAACCCCTAAAATATGGCATCTAGGAAATGGTGGGGACAGAATGAACTTAAATCTGTGTGACAAGAGTATCTGGGTTTACGGTTGTGCAATAATTATAGCAATAAATACTTTTGAAAAATATTGTACAGGTTATAAAAATGTCTTAATAGACATTAGTTCATTTGATCCTAACAATTCTGTGGCAGTTATAACTTGTTAATAAATATATGATTTTTTTTTCTGTTTTTGTTGGAAAGAAGACTAATGAGCACTGGTTGAATGTGTATCATTTTCAAAGCACTAAGACATAAATGTAGACAACAGGTGAGAAGAATAAGACACAGTTCTGGTCTGTTATAGAGCACCACTGATGCAAGAATGAAGTGCTCTTTATAATTCTTAAGAGAATTAAATCAATGCTTTAACAAAAATACAGGGCTTCCCTGGTGGCGCGGTGGTTGAGAGTCTGCCTGCCAATGCAGGGGACACGGGTTCGAGCCCTGGTCTGGGAAGATCCCACATGCCGCGGAGCAACTAGGCCCGTGAGCCACAACTACTGAGCCTGCGCGTCTGGAGCCTGTGCTCCGCAACAAGAGAGGCCGCGACAGTGAGAGGCCCGCGCACCGCGATGAAGAGTGGCCCCCACTCGCCGCAACTGGAGAAAGCCCTCGCACAGAAATGAAGACCCAACACAGCCAAAAATAAATAAAATAAATTTATTTAAAAAAATATATAATTAAAACTGCAATGGGAACACAGAGAACTGAGTGATCCTGTCTGACTGAAGGAATTCAAGGAAGGCTTCATAGAAGTGAAGGGTAGGATTTTTACAGGTAGGGGTGGGAGTTTGGCAGATGTCTAAGTGGAGGGAACAACACCATGAAGCCATGACACATACATGTATGAAAAATAAAGGGTGTGTTTGAAGAATGGTTCAGTATAGATGGAGCAGGTCAGTAAGTGAACAAAGTGAGAGAAAACAAGAAAAGTAGGATGGGGCTGAGTGGTGGAGGCACTGGACACAACACTGAGAAACCAGAGATTCGTGGATGGTGGGCCCGAGCACAACCGCACTTGTTTCTAAGGGTGATATCCAAGTCAGCCGTGTGATGGACAGACCAGATTAGCAGTGAGCGACTTGGACCTGGGGGCCACACAGAGCTATCCTAGCTTGGTAATAAAGTCTGTGATTTAATTTAAGGATGAAAGAATAGAAAGCCACTTTCATGTTACTACTCTCAAACATATCTAGCTATTCACTTGCCAGTACCTCAAAAAACACAGTTTTCTCACTGAAATTCTTCAATTTCATAAATCAATTCCTCTACCTTGGAAGAATCCATATATTTTCCTTTGAAACTTAATAAAGCTATTTTTTTCTTTTTGAATGAAAAACAAAAACTTTGACCAATGAATTCTTTTAAGTTTACCTCAATTCATCTCCCTGAAAAAAGTATACACATCATTCTCTAGGTTATCCTAAGGAAAGAAGCAGCAAGGTCAGTCAAGAAATGACTACAATAGTTTTGGTTTGAATATACTAGTGTCTGAGCAGATAAAATAGTGCCCCATGTTCATGTGCCATGCATGAGGCCACAGGAGGCGTTATCCCAGACAACCTCGTGGGGTTCTATATCTTGACTTTATGGACAGGAGAACGTAGACTCAGAGAAGTTACAGAGCTCTCCCAAAGTCATAGAGCTAGTAAACAGAGGAACCAGGACTGGACCCCCAGATCTGTCTACTTCAAAGCCCTTGTTCTTTACCATGATATGAGAGCATCACCTAGCTGGTTGATGGCAAATGGATGGAGATATGTAACATAGGCAGTACTGACTCATCTTGATGTTAAATTGAGTGTGGAGGTTTAAGGGGAAGTCTCGCTCTGTCTGCCATGTTAAGGAATCTGGACCATATACTGCAAGGGACATGAAGCCACTGAAAGATTTCAAGCAAAAACGTGATGTAATTAGATTACTGAAAATTGGAAATTATTGAAAAAGTCTACTTAAGACATGATGTCGACTTGGCCAAAGGCAGTGGCAATTTGGAACCTTTTTTTCTGAAACAAAAATTTCCAACAGCATCGCTCTAAGTCTGGGTTTTCCAACCTCAGCACTCTCGATATTTGGGGTGAATAATTCTTTGTTGGGAAGGGGCGGGGTACCCCCTGCATTATAGGACACGTAGCCGCATCCCTAGCCCGTACCCACTAGATGTCAGTAGCACCCCCCACCACCACCAGTTGGGACAACCAAAAATATCTCCAAACAGTCACCTCAGGCTGAGAATCACCAGCTGGAAAACAATCATAATAATCATTGTAAAAGGCTTGATCAAAACCTAAACATAGAAATATTTATAAATGAACAACAGGAAGAGACACACTACAGCAATACTAAAAGTCAGGGTCCCATTCCATGGACTCTATTTGCCCGATGCCTGTGAAAAATGCAGCTAAAGTCAGTCTCAAGAGCATCATTTGAGGGTCAGGGATACATGAGCATCTCGAATGATTGACTTTGAAACATCAAAGAGGACTCAATCTATTTTTGTGTCTGAGGCTGCGTGAAGTTCTAATCTGCTTAGATCTGATTGGATGGCCCTTTGATTGCTCTATTCATGTGTTCATTTAAAGTCTCTTTCATGCCAGGGTTTTCTGACTACACTCATACCCAGCAATCATCCCACTATATCAAGCAGGATAATGTGGCTTTGCTTTAAGCTGAGTTACTCCACAAAGCATAAGCAGCAGATTTAGATTCAGCTGAGGTTTCCGAAAGTTAAGAACGCCACAAGAGTTACCATTTAGGCAGCAAATACCACAAGGTCCTGGTTTAGCTTTTTCTCCAGTTGCAAACATAGTACTTGCAGGTTTCCTTAGATCCTTTTCATTAGGTCAAACCCTTTACGCCAAGCTTCCCCTGGATGCATCCCTGGCTTCTGTACGGGCTGGCATTTGGTAGCTGATAATGAAATCATTTAATGCGCATCATCTGTAGTCACAGCACCCCCAGGAATTAGCCCCTGTTAGGTCCTCCTGTAGCACCATTCTATGCACTGCTAAGAATCAACTTGTTACCAGAAGGAAAGCATATCCTCACGTCATAAGCAATGGAGGAGAGATCACACTACTCAGTGTTTTTGCTGCTACCGGACAAAAGCCGCTCATGGAATGTGCCATTTAACCCAAGCCTGGTGAAGAATTCCACCTCATCTTTTATTCTGATCAGTATCCTTGTTACTCTCACACCCTTACAGAGACCCAAGGCACCCTGGTTGGCCTCCACCCCCACCCAGGCACGGAGTGATGGCAGAAGCATATGAGGAAGTCAGTTGACTTCTTGACCCTACCCAATCATTTGGTGGCTGTCACAGGGATACCAAATGTGAAGCAGAAGTTTGTCAGAGGTGCAGTGGGCTCTGAGAGAAGTTCTGAGAGCAACAGAAAGCCTAAAGAGCCTCCAGGGATCCATCCATCTTCCCAAGGAGCCTTGTGATCTGTGCTTCAGCATCAGGTGTGCCATCTTGAGAAACCATCCCACATTCCAAGCAAAATTAGTTTAATGTTCCCACATAAAAAGGTCCCGAGCCAGGTGGAGGATCATTATATGAGCACACACCGTGGAACTAAAAAGGTTTGCATGCTGCTGGAAGGAATTTATGGGGAAATTTTTTACAGATCCACTTCTTATGTAAATTGTGTCCCCCCTATGATGAGCTCAGTGAAAGTTGCATAGGCAGGAAAGGTTATTTGGGCCAAATATCATTAGGATTTTTGCCTTTGAGAAATAAGATATTCTTCATCCAGATAGTCTTATGAGTCCCAAGAAAGAGAAAGGGGGGGGCAAAAGAAAAAAAAAATTCAAACCTTCTGTGAGAGTACCTCCTTTGCCTTTGTGGGAAGTTGATGTAAATATTTCTAAGTTCTTCTTGCAAACTAGGCTAAAACTGGAGAATAGGGGGAATGAGAAGAGGCTGAGAAATGGCACTGGATGGCAAACACTGAAGAGCTGTGGGTGGGAGGGTTTTTGGCATTTCAGATTTGTTTTCTTTGTCTTCCACTGTAAATTCAAGGTCCTAAAGCCATGGACAGGCCAGGTAACAGGACAGCATAGTAGAATGCCAAAGCATGGACTTGGAGGCTAAACAGATCCAGAGCCTAATTCTGGCCCTGTCATTTGCTAGCATGTAATTCTAATAATAGAAAGCAATGAAAATAACAACTAGATCAGGTGATTCCTGTATTCCATGCCTCCACTGGCACTCATTTCACCCAACGTGGAAGCCATGGCAGTCATTGCAAGACCCTGGATGGCCCAGTCTCTGCTCTCTGCCCAAACACACCAGTGTGACTCTCCACCTTGCACTCCACTCCCACCACAATGGCCTCTGTATTGTTCCTGGAACAAGCAGAGCACACTTCTGTCTCAGGGCCTTTGCACTAGTTATCTCCTCTGTCTGGAATGCTCTTCCCCTCACACTTTCTTCAGATCTTTGCTCACATATCAGCTTATCAGTGAGGGCTCCCCTGTCTAAAATCACAAGGGTCCTCTCCATCCTGCCCCAGGATTCCCTGCTTCATTTTTCTCTGTAGCATTTATTACCAAGCAAAATAATATATACTCATTTGTTACATGGTGTCTGCATCCCACCCAAGGATGTATACTCCATAAGGGCAGAGTTTTTATCTACTTTATTCACTGTCACATCCCTAGAACCTAAAACAATCTCTGGTACGAGGCAGTGCTTATGTGGATGGATGCAATTGACTACCTACTATGTGCCAGGTGCTTTACATAGGCAAGTTTCTCTGAAACTCACTGCCAAGTTATATAAACAATGAATCAATTACACCCAGGTCTTGACTTAGAGCAAGCCAACCACAACAAATTTACATTTCTTTAAACTCAACTAATTATACCCTTCTAATAATACACAGTATTTAAATCAGATAACAGAAAATGAACTCCTAACAATTGTTTGTTTTCAGGAATTCTCTTCCAGTTATCTACTCTTGCATAATAAATTTCTTCAAAGCTTAGTGATTTATATCAATAAGAATCTTACTGTCTTTCTCACTTTTGTAGGTCAAGAATTCTGGCAAGTCTCTGCTGGGTGATTCTTCTGTTACACATGGCATCCATGGAAGTTACTACATGATATTCAGAGTAAGATGGGGTTGTCTGGATGCCAATACTGCTTCACTCACACATCTGACACTCTGATGGGGAGGGTTACAAGGGGCTGTCAACCAAAGTGTCTACAAAATTGAGGCTTTACTTTTAAGGTTAGTAAATCAGACCAGAAAGCAATTCAAGAAAAGAATCCCAAAACATTTTGAACAATGGTAGTATTACTGAAATGGCATTCAACTTCCAAAAAATGTAACATCTTCATGTCCAAGTTCAATATGCTTCTTGAAATAGCAATCTCATAATCTGATGTCACAGTTCACATACTTAACATTCAGTTCTTAAAAATAACTGATGCAGAGACAAAAAACAGTTTATAAGCATAAATATAATGAGAACTTAATTTTCTATTCTTGGGATTAAACTCAGCAGGAGTTTAACTTATCCACTAGTGAAGCAAAAGCATTAAGGTTTCATGACCTCATAACAACAATAAATGAAAGATAAAAGGATAAGACAGAAAATGCATATCTGGGCCACTTTGTACATTTTTAAGGTGAGTATACTTTGTGTAATCTCGGGTTGAAGTAAAAAAATGGATGTGATGGTGGTTTTTTTAAGCAAACAGAAAGAACTATTTTCAGGAGCAGACCTACCATCTCACCTCTCACATCTTCCCTTGCAATAGTTTGGGAGGTAGGGTGGGGATGTGATTCAAGAAGGGCAGAGAAGCAGAACTCCCTGAATCAATTGGATTTAAAAACCAAAATTATCCCAAACCACAATGAGATACCACCTCACACCTGTCAGAATGGCTATTATCAAAAAGACAAGAAACAAGTGTTGGTGACGACATGGAGGAAAGGGAACCCTCTTGCACTGTTGGTGGGAATGTAAATTGGTGCAGCCACTATGGAAAACAGTATGGAGGTTACTCAAAAAATTAAAAATAGAACTATCATATGATCCAGCAATTCCACTTCTGGGTATTAATCTGAAGAAAGCAAAAACACTATTTTGAAAAGATATATGCACCCTCCTGTTCATTGCAGCATTATTTACAGTGGCCAAGATATGGAAGCAACCTAAATTTCATCAATAGATAAATGGATAAAGAAGATGTGGTACATATACACAATGGAATATTATTTAGCCATTAAAAATGAAATCTTGGCATTTGCAATAACATGGATGGAACATGAGGGTATTATGCTAAGTGAAATAAGTCAGAGAAAAACAAATACCATATGATTTCACTCATATGTGGAATCTAAAAAGCAAAAACAAACGACCAAACACAACAAAACAGAAACAGAGTCATAGATACCGAGAACAAAAAGGTAGGGGTTAGGGGAACAGACAAAATAGGTGAAGAGGATTAAGAGGTTCAAACTTCCAGCTACACAATAAATAAATCAGGAGATATAACGTACACATGGGGAATTTAGTTAATACTATGGTAACAACTTTGTATGGTGACAGATGATAACTGGATTTAATGTGGTGATTATTTCATAATGTATAAAAATACTGAATCACTGTTGTACATCTGAAACTTATACAATATTCTTAATTAATTTTTATTGGAGTATAGTTGATTTACAATGTTGTGTTAATTTCAGGTGTACAGCAAAGTGAATCAGTTACACATATACATATATCCACTCTTTTTAAGAGTCTATTCCCATATAGGCCATTACAGAGTATTGAGTAGAGTTCCCTGTGCTATACAGTAGGTCCTTATTAGTTATCTATTTTATATATAGTAATGTGTATATGCCAGTCCCAATCTGCCAATTTATCCCTCCCCTCTTTCCCCCTTGGTAACTATAAGTTTGTTTTCTACATGAAACTAATACAATATTATATTTTAAGTATAACAATAAAAACAAAACAAAAAGAAATCCTGACTTCACTTAGAAGCATCCTCAAAAATGCCTATTAGAATCTTTCCCCAACAGAAGTTCTTCTGTCTTTCAAGGAGCATCTAGCCATGCTCTTTCATTTATTCAGACAAAACAAGGCAAGATAATGCCACACAGGACAAGATAATAGATTGAATCCAAAACTGTGCATTTGGTTGCTGTTTCTGTGTGTGGGCAGATTCACAGGAGCACTGGGGGAGAATGAGGGGAGAACGCGAATGCAATCAGACACAGAGATCACCCAAGAAGGCTTAGAGCCTGCAGTCCACCTGCCTGTCTATTCTCCTTTTCTTTATCTCCATAAGCTGCACTTTTAAACTTTTCTTTCCTCCTCCAGTTCCTCATTCATGGATTGAGATTTTTGGTGAAATCCACATCCTTGTTAAAAAGTTTACGTGGTCTCTGAAATTAGAATATGAATTCTTCCCCTTCCCCCATTTGATTTAAAGACAGAGGTCATTTTGGAATTTGTCTTATCTATTGATGCTGAATCTTAGCAACAACATTTATAAAAAGGAATATCAACATTAACTGAATAATTTTTATTTGTCATAACTCTTCTAAGTGCTTTACATGTACTAATTCATTTAATCCTTAAGGTAACTCTAAAAGATAAGTCCCAGTATTATCTCCTTTTTTCAACGAGAAAATTAGGGTTCAGAGAGTTGAGAAATCTAGCTAAAATCACTCAGAAAGGTGAAGCTGGTATTTGAATCCAGACAGTCTGATCCAGAGCTGGTATGTTATGCTAAACTATATTCATAAAGACACCAGCCATTAAAGCATAAATTTGTTTTCATCTGAGATGATAAATTATGAATTTGGTAATGAGCCTACATACAGGTGACACCATACCATGGAATGCAGATTCCATGACTACTCTCATTCCCAGGATTGCATTCCCAGTGCCTGTGAGGATGCCTGGCCAATCTACTTGGGTATGACTCCTAAATTCGTATTACCTACCTTGACCACAGTGTTAAATTCCAGCCTCCTTTATCCACCTGCATACTCAATGTAATTCAATAATTCAAGGATCTCTTTTTTGTTTAATGATATATCTTAATCACCAAAAACAAACAGTACTTGGCACTTGGCAGGCACTCAACAGATAATTGTTGAATGAATGAATGGATGTCTAAAAGATGTCTTAAATATAACATGGCCAAAATAAAGCTTTCCCCTGCTCTCCCCTGCAAACTTGTTCTTCCTCCATACTTGGTTCATCTACCCAGCTGCTCAGCCCAAACCCTCAGAGTCATTTTTACTTGCCCTGGTGTCATCCCCATAGCCAATCAGTCAGCAACTAGTGTTTTTCTATTACCAAAGTATATCCCTAATCTTCCTGCTTCTCTCCATCTCCCCAGCTTGCCCCCAATTCCAAACCATGACCACCTCTCACCTCCTAATGAGCCCCGTGCTTTCATTCTTCCCCAGGCTGACTTCTAAAAATCCATTCTTTGCTCAGCACATCTCTTCCTGCTGAAATGGCTGGTCATTACACTTTGAACCAAACTCAAACTCCTGGCTTTCCTTATAAAGGCCCTGTGTAATCTGGCTCCTCCCATCTCGCTCACAACGCTCCCTACACACTGGCCACACTCCCCTCATTCTACTGTCTGAACACACAAGGTCATTCCTACTGCTACACTGCATCCCTAGAGGCAGTTAGCATTTAAATTTCCTATATCAGATCTTAATACCCCAGGGGTTGTTAACTACGATATAAGAGAACCTAATCAAGAATTAATGTTAACTGGTGGTTACTTAGCACTTAAAATATTGTTATCCAAAAGCTGAGTTAATTACCAAAAGAGATATCTGATTATTATTGGTAAAATGAGAGAATTTCAATATAGGCAATTAGTTAGAAATATCATTAAGGCTTCATTGCCCTGATGTAAATAAAGTACAGAGATCTGGTCAGCATCATCAGTTCAGCACTCAAGGTCCTAGTCTGATTGTCCTGGATCCCTCCACTTAGATGCCCCGTGACCTGGTCCAGCTATAAGAGTATTTTTGCATCTGCCACAGAGCAAGTCTTGCATGCCAGGTGTTAGCTAGAGTGCCAAGAGTAGACCTACAGAACTGGTTGTAAACCTTTCTTCTGCCTGTTTGACAAATGTTTGTCCACTTGTTAGAATTTGAGTTTGCTTTTATTCTAACAGTCTTGGTTTGAGTTCACCCAGAATCAGATCCTGAGACAAAGATCCCAGTACAAGTAATTTATTTGAGGGGTGCAGGGAATATGGATAGAAGCATGGGATATGGGGAAAGGAAGGCAACCATTAAAGAGTACATTATCAAGCCAGCTAGCACTGTGGGCCCCTGGAGCTTAATCCCACAAGGAAACTCTGAGAAATTATGCAAAATGGGAACCTCACAACCATCCCAACCCAGTAGGCAAGGGAACAGGGGTATTTATACACTGATTCCCAAGAGTTGTAGGTTGAGGACTGCTCCTGTGGCCAGCCATGCGCATGGATGGATATCCTCGTTAGGTTCTGGAGAAAAGCCTTCAGGCACAAGGATGCAGAGGCCAACAGGAGGAACTTGATGGAGCACGTTGAAATGTGCTTAAGGTCTGAGGGCTACAGGCAAGGCACTGACCATGTCTGTGCATAACATCCCACCTTCCTGAACATCATGAGTGAAGACCCATACATACCAAATGCACACCTTATGTGTATACTTCTATCTAACCTAGGTGAGCAGCACATACCAAAAGAATCTACTGAATGTTTGTCATTGCCTGCTATGGGGTGTAGGCCAGTTTTAAACACACCTCCTTAAGGTTTTTGCAATTGCTGTTCCTTCTACCTGGAATGTTTGCAGGTCATTCTTTAAAGAACTCTATCTTCAAAACATAATAACAGAAAGCTCTAAGCAATTTATTGCTCCTCTCCTTTCCCGAGAGGCCTCTCTCTGGCCAACTTAGCTCTCTGGAAGTTTCTCTCATGCAAAAGCACACCCAAGACAGGCCCCAGGCCTCACCACCCAAAGTAACCTCACAGAAGAACTTTCAAAAGAATTTCTAAGGGAGGAAAAACTTTGCTTCTCCACCAGAGGTTCTACCTCCAGTGAGAGAGGTGGAACAGGATAGGTAATTACTCTTTGATGCTTATAAGACGCCCATCCTGATTAGGGTGGAGTCAAAAAGGAAGAACGGGTGCGGAAATCTCTATCCTACATAAGTTGCTGAATTTAAGTGCTGTATCTGCTATCTCCTGCTACAATAACGCTGTGTAACAAACAACCACATAGCTTCAGTGACATGTAACAGTTTGTTCCTTACTTAGTGTCTGAGGTCAGTTGGGAGTCAGCTGGCTATCGGCTGGGGCCACTGGGGCTCCCTACTCCATATGTATCTCATCTTTCAAGGGCTCTATCCAGGCAATTCTCCTGGCAATGGCAAAGGAGCAAGAGTGAGCAAGCCCAATCTCACAAACGCTTTTTAACCCTCTATTTGCATTATATTTGCTAACATCATATAGGCCCAGAGCAACAGTTTGCTGGAGCTGGATCCTCCAGTTTGCAAGAGCCAACTGTGAAATATTCAGAAAGCTTGTGAGTTACCTTTTATATCACTGATAGATTGAAATTTAAAAATCAGCCAACACTACAAATCATGACTTCTTTTTTACCCCCAGAAAGCTGCTACACTACTTTCACAAAGCAAACCACACATTTAAGGTCAGAGCAAAAGGGTAAGCCAGAAATACCCAGCCAGTGTGGAAGGACTCTGTAAAGTTACATGGAAAAGGGAGTGGACGTGGGGAGTGGTGAAGAACTGGGCCCGTTTTTACAATTTATCACAGGTACTCAACCACACCAGAGAAACCATTTCTTTTCCAGGCTCCACTAAGTGTGGAACCAGTCAAATCACTTTTCAATTATTTATTTTTTTGAATTTTATTTTTTATACAGCAGGTTCTTATTAGTTATCTATTTTATACATATTAGCGTATATATGTCAATCCCAATCTCCCAATTCATCCCACCACTACCACCCCCCTGCCCCGCTTTCCCCCCTTGGTGTCCATACGTTTCTTCTCTACATCTGTGTCTCTATTTCTGCCTTGCAAACTGGTTCATCTGTACCATTTTTCTAGATTCCACATATATGCGTTAATATACAATATTTGTTTTTCTCTTTCTGACTTACTTCACTCTGTATGACAGTCTCTAGATCCATGCACATCTCTACAAATGCCCCAATTTCATTCCTTTTTATGGCTGAGTAATATTCCATTGTATATATGTACCTCATCTTCTTTATCCATTCATCTGCTGATGGGCATTTAGGTTGCTTCCATGACCTGGCTATTGTAAACAGTGCTGCAGTGAACATTGGGGTGCATGTGTCTTTTTGAATTATGGTTTTCTCTGGGTATATGCCCAGTAGTGGGATTGCTGGGTCATACGGTAATTCTATTTTTAGTTTTTTAAGGAAACTCCATACTGTGCTCCATAGTGGCTGTATCAATTTACATTCCACCAACAGAGCAAGAGGGTTCCATTTTCTCTATACCCTCTCCAGCATTTGTTGTTTGTAGATTTTCTGATGATGCCCATTCTAACCAGTGTGAGGTGATACCTCATTGTAGTTTTGATTTGCATTTCTCTAATAACTAGTGATGTTGAGCAGCTTTTATGTGCCTCTTGGCCATCTGTATATCTTCTTTGGAGAAATGTCTGTTTAGGTCCTCTGCCCATTTTTTGATTGGGTTTTTTGTTTTTTTAATATTGAGTTGCATGAGCTGTTTATATATTTTGGAGATTAATCCTTTGTCCACTGATGTGTTCACAAATATTTTCTCCCACTCTGAGGGTTGTCTTTTCATCTTGTTTATAGTTTCCTTTGCTGTGCAAAAGCTTTTAAGTTTCATTAGGTCCCATTTGTTTATTTTTGTTTTTATTTCCATTTCTGTAGGAGGTGGGTCAAAAAAGATCTTGCTGTGATTTATGTCAAAGAGTGTTGTTCCTTATGTTTTCCTCTAAGAGTTTTATAGTGTCCAGTCTTACATTTAGGTCTTTAATCCATTTTGAGTTTATTTTTGTGTATGGTGTTAGGGAGTGTTCTAATTTCATTCTTTTACATGTAGCTGTCCAGTTTTCCCAGCACCACTTATTGAAGACACTGTCTTTTCTCCATTGTATATCCTTGTCTCCTTTGTCATAGATTAGTTGACCATAGGTGCGTGGGTTTATCTCTGGGCTTTCTATCCTGTTCTATTGATCTATATTTCTGTTTTTGTGCCGGTACGATATTGTCTAGATTACTGTAGCTTTATAGTATAGTCTGAAGTCAGGGAGTCTGATTCCTCCAGCTCCATTTCTTTCCCTCAATATGGCTTTAGGCTATTTGGCGTCTTTTGTGTCTCTATACAAATTTTAAGATTTTTTGTTCTAGTTCTGGGAAAAAATGCCATTGGTAATTTAATAGGGATTGCACTGAATCTGTAGATGACTTTGTGTAGTGCAGTCATTTTCACAATATTGATTCTTCCAATCCAAGAACATAGTATATCTCTCCATCTGTTTGTGTCATCTTTGATTTCTTTCATCAGTGTCTTATAGTTTTCTGAATACAGGTCTTTTACCTACTTAGGTAGGTCTATTCCTAGGTATTTTATTCTTTTTGTTGCAATGGTGAATGGGATCGTTTCCTTAATTTCTCTTTCTGATCTTTCATTTTTAGTGTATAGGAATGCAAGAGATTTCTGTGCATTAATTTTTTCTCCTGCAACTTTACCAAATTCATTGATTAGTACTAGTAGTTTTCTGGTGGCATCTTTAGGATTCTCTATGTATAGTATCATGTCATCTGCAAACAGTGACAGTTTTACTTCTTCTTTTCCAGTTTGTATTCCTTTTATTTCTTCTTCTTCTCTGATTGCCATGGCTAGGACTTCCAAAACTATGTTGAATAATAGTGGTGAGAGTGCACATCCTTGTCTTGTTCCTGATCTTAGAGGAAATGCTTTCAGTTTTTCACCATTGGGAATGATGTTTGCTGTGGGTTTGTCATATATGGCCTTTCTTATGCTGAGGTAGGTTCCCTCTATGCGCATATTCTTGAGAGTTTTTTTATCATAAATGGGTGTTGAATTTTGTCAAAATCTTTTTCTGCATCTATTGAGATGATCATATGGTTTTTATTCTTCAATTTGTTAATATGGTGTAACATATTGATTGATTTGCATATACTGAAGAATCCTTGCATCCTTGGGATAAATCCCACTTGATCATGGTGTATGATCCTTTTAATGTGTTGTTGGATTCTGTTTGCTAGTATTTTGAGGATTTTTGCATCTATATTCATCAGTGATATTGGTCTGTAATTTTCTTTTTTTGTAGTATCTTTGTCTGATTTTGGTATCAGGGTGATGGTGGCCTCATAGAATGAGTTTGGGAGTGGTCCTTCCTCTGTAAATTTTGGAAGAGTTTGAGAAGGATGGGAGTTAGCTCTTCTCTAAATGTTTGATAGAATTCACCTGTGAAGCCATCTGGTCCTGGACTTTTGTTTGTTGGAAGATTTTTTTTTTTAAGTATTTGTTTATTTATTTATTATTTATGGCTGTGTTGGGTCTTCGTTTCTGTGCAAGGGCTTTCTCTTGTTGTGGCAAGCAGGGGCCACTCTCTAGCGGTGCGCGGGCCTCTCACTATCACGGCCTCTCTTGTTGCGGAGCACAGGCTCCAGACGCGCAGGCTCAGTAATTGTGGCTCACGGGCCCAGCTGCTCCACGGCACGTGGGATCCACCCAGACCAGGGCTCGAACCCGTGTCCCCTGCATTGGCAGGCAGATTCTCAACCACTGCGCCACCAGGGAAGCCCTGTTGGAAGATTTTTAATCACAGTTTCAATTTCATTAATTGTGATTGGTCTGTTCATATTTTCTATTTCTTCCTGGTTCAGTCTTGGAAGGTTATACCTTTCTACGAATTTGTCCATTTCTTCCAGGTTGTCCATTTTATTGTCATAGGGTTGCTTGTAGTAGTCCTTTATGATGCTTTGTGTTTCTGCAGTGTCTGTTGTAACTTCTTTTTCATTTCTGATTTTATTGATTTGAGTCCTCTCCCTCTTTTTCTTGATGAGTCTGGCTAAAGGTTTATCAATTTTGTTTATCTTCTCAAAGAACCAGCTTTTAGTTTTATTGATCTTTGCTATTGTTTTCTTTGTTTCTATTTCATTTATTTCGGCTCTGATCTTTATGATTTCTTTCCTTCTACTAACTTTGGGCTTTGTTTATTCTTCTTTCTCTAGTTCCTTTAGGTGTAAGGTTAGATTGTTTATTTGAGATTTTTCTTGTTTCTTGAGGTAGGCTTGTATTGCTATAAACTTCCCTCTTAGAACTGCTTTTGCTGCATCCCATAGGTTTTGGATCATCGTGTTTTCATTGCCATTTGTCTCTAGGTATTTTTTGATTTCCTCTTTAATTCCTCAGTGATCTCTTGGTTATTTAGTAACGTATTGTTTAGCTTCCATGAGTTTGTGTTTTTTACATTTTTTTCCCAGTTATTTATTTCTAATCTCATAGCATCGTGGTCAGAAGAGATGCTTGATATGATTCCAATTTTCTGAAATTTACTGAGGCTTGATTTTTGACCTAAGATGTGATCTATCCTGTAGAATGTGCCATGTGCACTTGAGAAGAAAGTGTAATCCGCTGTTTTCAGAATGAATGTCCTACAAATGTCAATTAAATCTATCTGGTCTATTGTGTCATTTAAAGCTTGTGTTTCCTTATTAATTTTCTGTCTGGATGATCTGTCCATTGGTGTAAGTGAGGTGTTAAAGTCTCCCACTAATACTGTGGTACTGTCAATTTCCTCTTTTAGAGCTGTTAGCATTTGCCTTACGTATTCAGGTGCTCCTACATTGGATGCATATATATTTATAATTTTTATATATTCTTCTTGGATTGATCCCTTGATCATTATGTAATGTCCTTCCTTGTCTCTTGTAACATTCTTTATTTTAAAGTCTATTTTATCTGATATGAGTATTGCTACTCCAGCTTTCTTTTGATTCCCATTTGCATGGAATACCTTTTTCCATCCCCTCACTTTCAGTCTGTATATGTCCCTAGGTCTGAAGTGGGTCTCTTGTAGACAGCATATATATCAGTCTTGTTTTTGTATCCATTCAGTGAGCCTATGTCTTTTGTTTGGAGCATTTAATCCATTCACATTTAAGGTAATTATCAATATGTATGTTCCTATGACCATTTTCTTAATTGTTTTGGGTTTGTTTTTGTAGGTCCTTTTCTTCTCTTGTGTTTCCTGCCTAAAGAAGTTCCTTTAGCATTTGTTGTAGAGGTGGTTTGGTGCTGCTGAATTCTCCTAGCTTTTGCTTGTCCGTAAAGCTTCTGATTTCTCCGTTGAATCTGAATGAGACCCTTGCCGGGTAGAGTAATCTTGGTTGTAGGTTCTTCCCTTTCATCACTTTAAGTATATCATGCCACTCCCTTCTGGCTTGTAGAGTTTCTGCTGAGAAATCAGCTGTTAACCTCATGGGAGTTCCCTTGTATGTTATTTGTCATTTTTCCTTTGTTGCTTTTAATAATTTTGCTTTGTCTTTAAATTTTTGTCAATCTGACTACTATGTGTCTCGGTGTGTTTCTCCTTGAGTTTACCCTGCCTGGGACTCTCTGCACTTCCTGGACTTGGGTGGCTACTTTCTTTCCCATGTTAGGGAAGTTGTCAGCTATTATCTCTTCAATTATTTTCTCGGTCCTTTCTCTCTCTCCTCCCCTTCTGGGACCCCTATAATGCAAATGTTGGTGCATTTAGTGTTGTCCCAGAGGTCTCTTAGGCTGTCTTCATTTCTTTTCATTCTTTTTTCTTTATTCCGTTCCGCAGCAGTGAATTCCAACATTCTGTCATCCAGGTCACTTATCCGTTCTTCTGCCTCAGTTATTCTGTTATTGATTCCTTCTAGTGTATTTTTCTTTTCAGTTATTGTATTGTTCACCTCTGTTTGTTTGTTCTTTAATTCTTTTAGGTGTTTTTTCTTTAATTCTTCTATGTCTTTGTTAAACATTTCTTGCATCATCTCAATCTTTGCCTCCATTCTTTTTCCGAGGTCCTGGATCATCTTCACTATCATTATTCTGAATTCTTTTTCTGGAAGGTTGCCTATCTCCATTTCATTTAATTGTTTTTCTGGGGTTTTATCTTATTCTTTCATCTAGTACATAGCCCTCTGCCTTTTCATTTTGTCTATCTTTCTGTGAATGTGGTTATCGTTCCACAGCCTGCAGGATTTTATTTCTTCTTGCTTCTGCTGTCTGCCCTCTGGTGGATAAGGCTATCCAAGATGCTTAAGCAAGCTTCCTGATGGGAGGGACTGGTGGTGGGTAGAGCTGGGTGTTGCTCTGGTGGGCAGAGCTCAGTAAAACTTTAATCTGCTTGTCTGCCTGATGGGTGGGGCTGAGTTCCCTCCCTGTTGGTTGTTTGGCCTGAGGTGACCCAGCACTGGAGCCTACAGGCTCTTTGGTGGGGCTAATGGTGGACTCCAGGAGGGCTCATGCCAAGGAGTACTTCCCAGAACTTCTGCTGCCAGTGTCCTTGTCCTCACCGTGAGACACAGCCACCCCCTGCCTCTGCAGGAGACCCTCCAGCACTAGCAGGTAGGTCTGGTTCAGTCTCTTATGGGATCACTGCTCCTTACCCCTGGGTCTCGATGCACACACTACTTTGTGTGTGCCCTCCAAGAGTGAACTCTCTGTTTCCCCCAGTCCTGTCGAAATCGTGCAATCAAATCTTGCTAGTCTTCAGAGTCTGTTTCTCTGGGAGTTCCTCCTCCCGTTGCCGGACCCCCAGGTTGGGAAGCCTGATGTGGTGTTCAGAACCTTCTCTCCAGTGGGTGGACTTCTGTGGTATAATTGTTCTCTAGTTTGTGAGTCACACACCCAGTGGTTATGGGATTTGGTTTTACTGTGATTGTGCCCCTCCTACCGTCTCACTGCAGCTTCTCCTTTGTCTTTGGATGTGGGGTATCTTTTCTGGTGAGTTCCAGCGTCTTCCTGTCGATGACTGTTCAGCAGTTAGTTGTGATTCCGGTGCTCTCGCAAGAGGGAGTGAGTGTACGTCCTTCTACTCCGCCATCTTGAACCAATCCTCCCAAGTCACTTTTTACTGTTACTTACTTTTTTATTTTTTTACTAGTCAGGTCATTTAAAGTCTCATACTGATTCTTCATTTTGGCAACCTTTACTCCTCTCATAAAGATTAATGTGGTCTTGGATGTTAAAAGAACATTTTAAGTCTTTCCAAGTACTATAGCTAATAAAAAGCAGGGACCTGTTTCTTAGTGCCTGTGAGATCCAAGAGCTCTAGGTTGGGATCTCAAACACTGAAGAGATGGAAAAATATCTTGGAGAATTGAGAGGTGGAATCCATCCAAAATCAAACAAGTAAGAGCTGAGAGGAGGTCTCACAACCTCAAGCCCTTGGCTGCATCCTTCAATCAGCCTTTTAAGGAGGCCCAAGGTGCATGCAGGGAATAAAGGGAATAAGGATCAGTCAGGTGAATGTCCCCATCATCGTGTCTAAAGCCTGCCTCCCTCATTTGTCAGATGAAGTAGTAAACTGCTTCTCTAATGACTTAATAGAGACCATTACCTACTGAACAGGAAGCTGTTGTAAAACTCTCCTACCCTGTGTTGCCTCTGGGTTATTGGGTGAGGAGTGTGCTGTGTGAATGACAGACATGGGAAGTGTCATAGCCCGATTCACCTCAGATGTGCCACACACTTACAAAAAGCGTTTTAAAACAGGTTATACCTGTCTTAGCTGTGCTGCTATAACAAAAATACCATATCCTGCATGGCTTATGCAACAGAAATTTATTTCTCACATTTCTGGAGGCTGGAAGTCTGGGATCAGAGTGCCAGGATGGTTGGGGTTCTGGTAAGAACACTTTTCCTGGCTTATAGATGGATTTCTTCTTGTTAGGTCCTCAGAGAGAGAGAGAGAGGGAGAGGAAGCAAGCTCTCTTTTCTTCTTATAAGGGTACTAATCTCAGCTTAAGGATTTCATCCTAATGACCTAGTTCCCTCCAAAAAGCCCCACCTCCAAATGCCATCACACTGGGAATTAGGGTTTCAACATCTGAACTTTGGGGGCGGGGGGGGGGCGTGCACAAATTTCCATCCACAGCAAAACCAACCCTCATCCTAGAGGGGCACACTGCACCTTAGCCTGTGGAAGTCACTGAGAAGTCTTGCAGCAAAGGAAACTGTTTCCCCTTGCATAGCGCAGCATTTCTCCTCTTATTCAACCACAGAACCTTGGAATACATATCAGCTTCACATGGGACAGTAGTGATCTGGAGGACATGGTCTGAGACTGTCCTGGCCTTGGTGGGATGCTTGCAGAAGGGGTTCAGAGGACCACTGAATAGCAGAAAGTACAACAAAGAGAGTGTTACCAGGAATGTTTCATAGCATCCAAGCAGTCTCCTTGCCACCAGTCAGGAGAGGCTAGCAGAACAACCCCCGAGGCTCAGGAGCTTTCAACAACAAACGTTAATTTTGCAATCACTCTTATGTCCTTTATGCATCAACCGGGGAGCTGTGTTCAACATGGTCACTGTGAGACCCAGACCGTCTCCAAACCTGTTTGCTCATCACCAAACAGAAAAGAGAGCATGGTAAAGTGCACACTGGCCCTTAAAGACACATCACCTCCACTCGTGTGTCATCAGCTGGAGCAGCCACATGGCTGCATCTAAGTTCAAGTGGACAGGGAAGGGAAATGAAATCTTACTGTACTAGTTTCCTGGGGCCGCTGTAACAATTACCACAATTACCACAAGCCTGATGTCTTAAAGCAACACAGATTTATTCTCTTACGGTTCTAGAGGCCAGAAGCTCAAAATCCATATCACTAGGCTGAAACCAAGGTGTTGGCAGGGCCATGTTCCCTTCGGGGGGCTCTAGAGGAGAATTCTTTCCTGCCTCTTCCAACTCCTGGTGGCTGCCAGCATTCCTTAGCTTGTGTCCACCTCACTTCAATCTTCAAAGCCAGCATCTTCGAATCTCTCTCTGCTGTGTTTTCATACGACCTTCTCTGTGTGTGTCCAATCTCCCTCTGCCCCACTTATAAGCATACATGTGATTGCATCTAGGCCCACCAGGATAATCTACCCATTTCAAGGTCCCTCTTTTAATCACATTTGCAAAGACCCTTTCTCCAAATGAAGTAACATTTACAGGTCCCAGGGATTTGGACTTGGTGCCTTTGGGGCGCCATTATTCAGCCTAAGGAAAGAGAACAAGAATACTGTATTGATGAACAGCCCAAATGACCGTCATGTTCTATTTTAGTCTCCCCTCCCACCAGCCTTCTCAACTACAGACACAGGGTTCTGAGCACTGTGCCCATCTCAGCTAAGCATTCGTTCCATTTCAGATGGAGTCAGAAATTACATCCAGAGAGGGTCTCAAAGACCCAGTCGTACAGCCCTCTCCTTTTACAAATGAATAAATTGGAGCTCAGAAAATATCATATAGCCAAGGGTCACGTATTGAGTTTGAGATAAAAATAGAACAGAAGTCACAAGACTTGTAATGAGCTACCAGACACTACAGGGTACTCTGCCAGCTGTGTGATTAGCCGCTTGGTAGCCATCTGATTTTTGCCCTTTGAGATATACCTTTCATAGCCACAACCACCTCAACTCACATCACTCTGTCATCAGCCATTTTCTTAGAAATGACTGCCATCTGACGCTTCATCTGTATTTATATTTACTGGTTTGTTTATTGCCTGTTTCCACTACAATGTAAACTCGACATCAGCAAAATCTGTTTTGCTCACTGTTGTATCTCCAGTGTCTATAACACCACCTGGCACATGACTGACATTCAGTATTTGTTAAATGAATGAATAAGTGAATCTGGAGAACTTACTTCCTAATAGTTTACATAAAAATTCTGCCATCATGTTAATTTTGTGAAGCCTGATAATATCTTCTGGAGTATAACAACGAATTATGTTTTCAGCCTGCAATATGGTTGCAATTTTGTAAACTCTTTGTATTTGTCCTGTGCTATTTTAGATTTTGTCCTATTTTTCTAAACAAATTGTTAACTTATAACAATAAAATATATGTAAACTTAATTATCAATACATCTCATACAGCAAAAACACCTTTGCTATAAGTAAACAAAAATCTAGAAAGACTTTATTTACATAAATGGTATGTATTTTTTAACTGACTTAGGTTTCGTGGAGTTTTTTTTTCCAACTCATCCCTGTTTTAGACATTTGCAATCAAGTAAAAACCATCCCCTTTAGTTTTCCTGCTTGACCTTAGAGTGATGTAATAATCCTAATAAATAGGTTATTATGTAAACTTCTCTGACACCAGGTTGCATTTTAAGACTTGGGAGCAGAATCAAGCAGAATAGTAACTACGAATTATATAACTTTGGTTTATAAAACAAATGTCTCTGATAATCAGCAAAAACAAAGTAATGAGCGTAGGGGGAGGGTGAACACATTGTTTTAAATCAAGAAAGGCTGCATTTCCCTGCTTTTAGAGGTGCCCAGAAAAACACTAGCACTTTAGGTGAAAACAACTGACCAAGTCCCTAACGTGGTGGAACAACTATAATGATAACAAGAATTTCATGCACTTCAGAATCTAAAGATTGGTGAAATATCAATAGTAACCAAAGTATATGTATAAGAATTTCTAAGGTGATGGACCTAAAGTATTTGCAACTACGAGTCCCCCATCTTCAGCTTGAGTGCGCTCGACGTGCACTCGCCACTCCCACCATTTGGATGCCTTCTAGGACCTCCAACACACTGCAGCCTCCCTTCCCTCTAAACCTTCAACCTACCATTCCTTCCCTCGGATGCTTTTCTCCCAAACAAGCCCCAGTCTGCCTCCACACACTCAAACTCAGTCCCTCAACCACATCATGGATATAATAATAGTCCCTGCTCATATAAGGTTACGAGAAAAATGAAATGAGCTAATACATATTAGTGCAGAGTCCAGTATTTGGCAAGTGGCGAACACAGAACAAACGTCTATCATTATTTTCACTATTGGTTTTCTCAGCAAGATAGTTTCCCTTGGACAAATATGCTTGAATGACTATTTGGGGCATTTGGCAGGTCAGTGGGGAGATGTTTGGGAACATGCAGCTCATTTGGGGGATTGAAACACCCAGAATAAACACTTCAGTAAGGTTGATTCTGTACCTGAGGCTTATTTCAGTTACTTCAAAATGTAGCACAACCAGACAGAAAGCATTTAACTGGGAGTGAAGGCCATTTATCAGGGCAATTCCAGGGCTACCACAGCTCCAGGGCCTCCTCTTTCTGTCTCAGCAAGAAAATTTATGTATTATTAGCATTTCAGTCAACAGATATTTATTAATACCTATCATGTTCCATGCCCTATCTAGAATCTAGACCTTGGGGAAACAACCTTGAACCAGACAGACAAAAATTCCTGCCCCCATGGAGCTTATTATGCTAAAGGGGGTAGACAGGCAATAAAGAAAATGAACAAGTAAATATGTGTTTACTAGACTCTGGTGTTATGGAGGAAAATGAAGCAGGGTAAGTGGGGTGATCAGTGCCAACCAGAGAGGTAGGTAGTAATTTTAAATAGGGTTATCAGGTTAGGTCTAGGTGTAAAGGTAATATTTGAGCAAACACTTAAAGGAGGAAAAGATATGTGGGTATCTGGAAGAAAAGTGCTCCAGGCAAAGGGAGGAATCAGTGCAAAGGCCCTGAGGTGGAATTATGGCTGTGTGTTCAAAAAAGCAGGAAGGAAGCCAGGGTGGCTGAAGCACAGTGAATCAGGGGAAGAGCTGTAAGGGCCAGATGTTGAAGGGCCTTGCAAACTATGTAAGAAAAGTTGGCTTTCACCCTATGAGAGACAGAAAACCAGTTCAGGGCCCTCAGCAGAGGAAAGGCAAATTCTGAATTATGGGTTTAAACAGCTGTCCCCAACTTTTTGGCACCAGGGACTGGTTTCATGGAAGAAAATTCTTCCACGGACGGGGGGATGGGGGTGTGGTTCAGGTGGTAATGTGAGCGATGGGGAGCGGCAGATGAAGCTTCACTTGCTCGCCTGCTGCCCACCTCCTGCTGTGTGGCCCAGGGGTTGGGGACCCCTGTTTTAGAAGATCCAAACATGGTATAGAATGAGCCTAGTAAAGTCCCCTCTCCCAGCAACCCAGAAGTTTATGAACGGGCAGCCAACCTGCTATGGACTAAATTATGTCCATAATATACTTAACTTGAGCTTCAGGGATTCAGATCTTTATTCCCAGAGAGCCCTATGAGGTGCATTACTATACAAATCCTGGGAGGTTGGGGAGGTGTTTCTAGAATGTGGGAATTTTTGCAACAAAAACAGAGGCTCTTTTAGAGGTATTAGCAGGTCAGAAGGCATCAAATGCTGTGGGAACAACCAGAAGTAAAATTAGATGTAAGGTGTTGTGATGGCTAATTTGTCAACTTGACTGGACATGGGGTACCCTGATTAAAGATTATTTCTGGGTGTGTCTGTGAAGGTGTTTCCAGATGAAACTGGCATTTCAATTGGTGGACTCAGTAAAGTAGGTTGCCGTCCCCAGGGTGGGTGGGCATCATCCCATCCATTGAGGACTGAATAGAACAAAAAGTAGAGGAAGGAGGACTCTGCCCCTTTTTTGCTGCCTCACTGTCAAGCTGGGACATCTCACCTTCTCCTGCCCTCAGACTGAATTACCTCACTGGATTTCCTGGGTCTCCCGCTTGCAGACAACAGACCTCAGCCTCCATAATCACACCAGCCAATTCCTCATAACAAATACATATATATATTTAATATATATTAACTGTGATTTTATGCCATATATATATATATATATATATATATATATATATATCCATCTTATTGGCTTTGTTTCTGTGGAGAACCCCGACCAATACAAATGTCTATAGGCAGTGGTCTTACTTTAAGTTCGTAACTAAGCAACTGTCATATCGCCTATGAACCAAGTATCAATAGGTATCATGGATAAACTGTATTTATAAACAACAAACTTACTGTATTTTCAAACTAGAACAGGGAGATGCTTCCAAATTGGACTAGGGGCCATGGTCAGGAAGGATCTAAAAAGAAAGGGCTGAAGAAGCCAAGGATGGCATCTAAAAGATACGGGGAGTAGACTGATGGCTGGCTCACAGCCCAATAAGAATCTTGTGGACCCACAACACACCCATGTGCATACAGTTTTTAACCTAGGCAATTCCTCATCTTGGAATAAGGTCACTTTCTCATTTTAAAAATAAACTCTAAAAAGGAGTGAAATAAATGGTGATTCTCAACTATGGTATTTACTTGAGTCACCTAGGAGTTTACAAAGAACCTGGAGGCCCCCAGCTCACTGAAGGAGGAGGGGTGGGCCCCCGTGTTTTAATCAAGTTCTCGGGGTTATTCTGATACACACAGGAGTTTAAAGGTCACTAATACAGAGCGCTGGCTCTCAGACTTGACTACCTGTTGGGATCACAGGGGAGTGGTAAGAATTACTAACGGGGTCCCTCCCAGAAACTGATTTAATTGGCCTGGGCATTAGAACTTTTCAAAGGTCCCCAGGGGCAGCCACTGATGGAGAAGAAGAGCTGCTGTCCCCAAAGGAGAATAAGCCGTTCCTATATATCCCAAACCCCATTCAATCATCATCTGAAATCCGTATTCTTATCTGCCATGTTTAAAGACAGAATCCAGAAACCTACAGGCAGTGTTCATCACTGTTATTCAGTAGAATATAATGAAGTCAATAGCAGCATTATTTACAATTACCAAGATACAGAAGCAACCTAAGTGTCCACCAACAGAAAAATGGATAAAGAAGATGTAGCACATATATGCAATGGAATACTACTCAGCCACAAAAAAGGTGAAATTTTGCCATTTGTAGCAACATGGATGGACTTGGAGGGCATTATGCTAAGTGAAATAAGTCATACAGAGGAAGACAAATACTATATAGTATCATTTATATGTGGAATCTAAAAAATACAAGAAAAAAGAAGCAGATTCACAGATATAGAGAGCTAGTGGTTACCAGTGGGGAGAGGGAAGAGGAGAGGGACAAGATAGGAGTAGGGATTAAAAGTTACAAACCATTAGGCATAAAATAAATAAGCAACAAGATACATTGTACAACATGGGGAATACAGCCAATATTTTATACTAACTATAAATGGAGTATAAACTTTAAAAATTGTGACTCACTATATTGTATACCTGTAACTTAAATAATATTGTATAACATCTACACTTCAATTTAAAAAAGAATAAATAAATAAGAATATAATGAAGTCATGGATTAAAAGAATAAAATAATTGGCAAAACCTTGAAAAAAACCAACAGTTCTTTAGTGTTACCATTGTTTTCTCAATTATTATCAATAATGTTATCACTAGTAGTACCTGGAGCTCTGCCCTAACCCTATCCACAGCAGCTATTTTATTTATTACTTGAAAGAAAGCAGAGAGAGCCACTTATCTGAGCTTTCACTGCTCTCTGACAGCTTTGGCTGATGGCAACATTTACTGCAAGAGTCTCTTTTCCAGTGTACACATCTGCCTGCAGAACATGTAACTTTACAAAATGGTAGGGCTTTGATCTGTTTTCTTGGTACTCTTTTTACTGTTCTTTAATCCTCCATTGCAATTTCATTTAAATGAGCACCTTGAGTACAACTATAGAGAAATGGAAAACACTCAAGTTTTGTATTTTTTATCAATTTGATGACTCATTAGCTGTGTGACTTCAGACAAGTTACTTAGCCTCTCTGAGCCTCATTTTTCTCATTTGTGAAATTGGAGCAATAATACCCACAGTTCAGGCATGCTGTCATGATGAAATGAGACCCTGTAGCTAGAGCACAAGGGTAGGGCCTGGCACACAGTAGGTATTCAAGTGCCTGGCACCAGGTAAGCGCTCAACATTGACATTATTCTACGTGGTACGAAAGGGAACATGGCCACAGATAAATGTTCTCTGCCTATTAGAGGAACAAAGTTGAGAATTCTTTGTCTCCTGCCTCTTAGCAAATCTCAGGTTTATCTGGAGAGAAAAGATTCAGGTCAGTGATCTGCATGAGGGCTAAAAAATGCTGAAATTAGCAACTATCGATTTTGTCAACTTTGGGCCCATGTACCATATAATCCTTTTGCCATGTAGATTCTCAGAGACAGAAAGGATCTTGGAGATCATGAAGCCCCATGCATTTTAATAGTAAAGAAATGGAGTCCCTGAATTTAAATGCTGCTTAGGGTATGTTGGATACTAACCAGGGTCAGGATTAGCACCCACGTCTGGAAGAAGCTCTAGTAACACTTTATACGTGTTCTAAACATTTTACCAAAAAAAGCACTTAACTCTAACATTTCTCCCCACCACAGCCTCTAAAGCATAGATTCCCAACCTCGGCACTACTGACATTTGGTACTGGATAGTTCTTTGCTGTGGGGATGTCCTGTGCATTGTATCAATAGGATGTTTAGCAGCATCCCTGGCCTCTACCCACTAGACGCTAGTAGCACCCCCACACAACCAGTTGTGACAACCGAAAATACCTCCAGACACTGCCAAACACCCCCGGGGGACAAAATGGACCTCCAGTTGAGAGTATCGTTCCTTTTTTTTCTGTCATATATATATATATTTTTAATTTTATTGAAGTATAGTTGTTTACAAAATGAGATCGTACAACCATCACAAAACTAAGTTCAGAGAGGTTAAGCAACTCACCAAAGGACACACGAGCTAGTAACTGGCAGAATTGGGGTGGGGGGAGGTGAGAGGGAAGAGACAAAAACAAACAAGTGAACAGAAAATACATATATGGCCTGACTCTTATTCTGGTGATTTCTTCACGTTCCTCTCTCAATTTTACAAATGAGGGAAGGTGAGTTTCATTCTTTCTTCTGTCCCTCTTGGAACAGAAAAATAGATATAAACAAACAAGAACTTGAAAAGCCTGTTGAGGCCAAGTGTTTCAAACATGCTCTGCATGAAAATATCAACAGTTTTCATCACAAGATACAGGAAGTGTGAGTTTACTGTAATTATCTTTAGATGAGACAATTTGAAGGTAAATAACCCACAGGGTATTTTGTAAACATACTTGAGTTATTCCTGCCCCTGGTATATATTGAAGTCAAATTCTTCCAGTGCACAGTTGTCACCCAGCTCAGTGAGAGATGATTCCATTTTAGCACTGGAGATAGAAAAAAACATTTTTTTTTCTATTACAAATGGCCCATAATTTCCCTGAGGAGTGGTTACAAATGTTTGGTTCAACTGTTCAAATTAAAGCAGTTAGAAAGTATTTTAACAACCACTAGGTGAAGGAGCTAGCAATGATATTATGAGTGCGGACAAGAATGTGAGGGCTGAGAGAAAATGGAAATAAGAGATTTGACTTTGTCAAGGTGAGCGATGTTATCTCGAGTAAAAAGCTAACATGGTCTGCCCACCGGAGGTGGGAAAGGTGTTGGGTTACTGGCAGAGTGGCTTTGGCCATGACCCATAGGGCAGAGACATTTCTCCTCTGGGTTCCCGCCACAAAGAGGCATTTCCATATAACCTTGCGTTGCTGGGAAACCTTTCCTATTGTTTCTCTCATTCCTTGCCTCTGCCTTAGTATAGCAATTTCTGAAAGAGCACAAAGACAGCCAGTAAGCAGGGAAGTAAAACTAGCAGGTACCTGAGTGATCTTCCAGTTGGCAAAAGACCAGAAATAGAATTTAGAATAGAAAAGAGGAAGCAAACTTGAACCAAAGCAGGCCCAAAGACAAGCATAAATGAAATACCCCATCTATCTTAAACTTTGTGGGGAAGTAAGGACCATTTTGCATGCAAAGCCTGGGAAGATAAGAAATAACTTTATGATTCAATCAAACTGAAAAAGGTAGGCCTACTCCTTTGGCACGGACACAAGTGAGATATTTATCAACCATGTGTCCTTTTGCAATGTACCATATTCCTCTTAGCCTCAGTTTCACCATCTGTGCCTGCAAGGATTAGATGAGATTTATATGTTATAAAGGATTTACATGTTAGTTTCTTAGCACACTGCCTGACACAGAGAAATCACTCTATAATTCCCCTTCCTTCCTTCCTCCCTCCCCTCCTTCTTTCCTTCCTTCCTTCCTTCTCCAAATCCATACTGGAACAAGGAAAGCCAAGAGAAATGCGGTTTGGGCTTTTAATCTACAACCTTCTCCTTTATTCTCTTCTAAGGGCACCATGCATTTATCCCTGAAGTCAATCCCTGAAAGAGGTCAGTTCTCCCAGCAAGACCCCAATTGCTGCTGTGTGGGTGTCTCAGTAAAGGGTACTGGTCCTTCCTTCCCCAGAGGGGGAAGCCCGTGCACAGCCCAGTGTCCAGACTGGGCTCATCAACCAGGGGGAAACAAGTGCAGCAAAGAAATCAGATCCGAGTCAGGGGTGCTCAAAGATGAAGTAGAAACACCAGAGGTTGAAATCAGGGGGAGATGGGGAAATGCATCAGGCAGCCTCTACCTGTTGCTCAGAGAGGAAAGGCAAGATCCCCAGCCAATTCTCAACATTCCAGGGAGCAGCCTTTCTCCTGCTACTTACCTTTCTAGAGCTAAAGGCAGCTGTAGACATCGTAAACTCAGTGGCTTCATAATTTTCAACAAGAAAATTGAGATTAAGAGATTTATGATTTGCCCGAAGTCACATGGTCAGAATATTTTTTTTAATAACAAAAGAAAAAAAGAGGAAAAAAAGCTTGTCATCCAAAGCAACACTCCCTACTGACCAGAACTTTCTCTACTGAATTGTGCTCTCCATCAGGCCCTGATAAAGAATCATCTTTGTTTCTAACAGTGAAGAGACAGCCAGCAACGTGCAGACAGTGTGTTATTCTTGTAAATTTCATCTTTTCACTCAGTAGAGTAAGAATTATGCTTGTATAGGTGAGGATGATAAAAGAGACCGCCCAGTGGCCTGGTTCTAGTCACGTCATGTCTGTAGGGTCCCAAACGGGCACAGAATTTATCCCATGTCACTGAAATGAAGAGATATTCATGAGGGACTACATATAAGGGTGAGGGCAAGGTTGAAGGAACAAATAAGGGTGGGGAGACACGCAGAGACCAGCAGGCATTGGCACCACAGGAGCTGAAGAGGAGGAGATAATGTCACTGGAGCCCCTTGAGATGCAGGGCCTGCCACAGAGGGAGGGCGGCAGCTAGCGCTCCACTCTCCACCTGTTACTGGAGCCTCCCACTGACCGAGCCCATCTGGAAGCCAGAAGGCACAGGACCACAGGTAATGCAGTTGGTTGCCAGTGGAAATTAACCAGGAAGGGCCATCTCCAGGACAGTGACAGAGACACCCTGGCTACGGACGTTGGGAGCTAGGGAGCCTTCTCTAAAGGAGTCTCAGATACTGCAGGGGCTGCTGGGGTACAGCTAGAGCAGTGGCAAAAATAAGGTAGACTTCAGGTAGGCCACTAGAAGTGGGAAAGGGGCACCAGAAAAAGGTCAGGAATGGGATGGTCCCTGAAAGAGAAATCAGCAAGAAGCCACACAAAGAGAGATGCCCTTCCCAGCAGTAATCCACCCTACAGTGTGATATCAAGAAGCATTATGCAGGAGATTAAGGTGCCTTAGAGACATGGCCAGGAAGCAGACTGCTTGAAAGGATGTTGTGTAAAATAAGCCTCATTCTCAGAACCGTAAGGAGTTATGGACGAGTATAGAAATGAGGAGAGGGATGCTGCAGCTCCAAGTGCAAACAGAAGGGCAGCAGGCAGCCCAGGGAAGGAAAGGAGGACTGGACATATGCGAGATGAGAGGCTCCAGCTTTGTCCAGAACAGGGAGTGGTCCTGCATAACATGAAAAAGGAAGAGAGGAACTGCAGCTGTTGGCGGTTGAGCACTGCTAACTTGGTGACCCAGGCAAAGAAGGGTGCTTCATCTGTTGCCATCTCATTGAAAATTTCATCTTCACAACACTAAAGAACCTATTGTTAACCTCACTTTACAGATAAAGAAACAGAAATAAGCGAGCTTACTGGTTAAGAGCAAAGGTGCTGAAGGCACATTCCCTGGGTTCCAGTCTTTGCTGTGTGACCTTAGGCAAGTTACTTAACCCCTCTGTGCCTAACTTTTCATCTGTGAAATGAAGTTAATAATATCAACCTCATAGCATACTTTTAAATATTTAAAAATACTAGTAAGTTAATACTTGCAGGTGTGAATACCTGATCAGTGACTGACACAGACATTTAATAAACGCTAGTTGTGGGCATCGTGTACTTCCTAAATGCACAGAGGAGCCTGGAATTGATTCCAGATCTTTTGAACCCCAAATTCAAATGTTCTTACCACTCTGCCATGCTGGCACCCTGTCCCAAGTGGCACAGAGTTCCCAGGGAATACAGAGGCCTCAGCCTCATGGAATCTCCTTCAGACCTTCCAGCTCTCCCAGCTCCAATCCTAAATTCCTCAAGGAACTTTGGGATTATTCTGGTTCCCAGGACGCTCAGTTATGCAGAGGAGGGGGCTTACTGACTGGTACAACCTGGAGAAGCTCAAGGTGATAGAAGAAAAAGTGCCAAAAGCAGTACCTGGCTTGGAACTGCGATCTACCAATCTCTGTTGGGTCTGAGTCTGTCCGTGCGCACAGCTGCCTTATGTGGGACTTAGAAGCTCCATCCTCCGGTAAAAGTGAAGGCACTCCCTCCCACTCTTTCAGAGCCTGTTTGCCTCCTGGCATCCCTGGCCAAGGACATCTGTTGCCCTCTTGCTCCCCTCACTGTGGCTCCATGAGGACCTGCACCGCCCCCTCAACTGAGTGAGTCCCGGACTTGAGGCATGTTCTGCCCTTTCACTCCAATCTGTACCACGAGCCTTGAGCGCCTGTTCTTTTACCACAAACAAAACTACAAGACTGGAAGTGCCCTGGCTTTGCAAGTTATACAATGAAAGTCTCTGGTAAACTCTTACAGTAGCTGCAGCACATGCCATAGACTGAAAGTTTGTTTCTCCCCAGAATTCATATGTTGAAGTCTAAATCCTCAACGTGATGGTATTTAGAGGAGGGGCATTTGGGAGGTAATTAGATCATAACGGGACGAGTGCCTTTGTAAAAAGAGGAGAGAAAGGTTTTCCCCCCAACCCCCTCTCTGCCAGGTGAGAATGAGAAAACAGTCATCTACAAACCAGGTGGAGGGCTTTCACCAGACACTAGGTCTTCTGCTGGTACCCTGATCTGGAACATCCCGGCCTCCAGAACTGTGAGAAATAAGTGCCAATTCTTTTCAAGTCACCCAGACTGTACTTGGTTTTGTCCTAAAATATCTTCTGGAAAAGAGACAAATAAATTATGACTCAAGAACCTTTCTAGGGCTTCCCTGGTGGCGCAGTGGTTAAGAATCTGCCTGCCAATGCAGGGGACACGGGTTCGAGCCCTGGTCTGGGAAGATCCCACATGCCGCGGAGCAACTAGGCCCGTGAGCCACAACTACTGAGCCTGCGTGTCTGAAGCCTGTGCTCTGCAACAAGAGAGGCCGCGATAGTGAGAGGCCCGCGCACCGCGATGAAGAGTGGCCCCCGCTCGCCAAAACTGGAGAAAGGCCTCGCATAGAAACGAAGACCCAACACAGCCAAAAATAAATAAATAAATAAATTTATTAAAAGAAAAAAAAAGAACCTTTCTAGCCTTCAGAATCAGTGATTCTTCACCATTAACAACCCCTAAACATCAACAAATATAAACAGTTAAGAAAATAATCTATGGGAAGAAGGGAGTATGTATGATATTTACTGGTGTTATCCAGAAAAGGTCTCCCTGTTTGCAATGAGGAATCCCTTTGCTGTTCAAATGGCCACAAGAAAAGTGATTTGTCCCACCAGTCTCAGAAAATGGGGATCCCATAACCATCCCAGAAAGGCTGTGGTCAGCAGAGAAAGCTGAGCACAGCAAAGAGAGGCTGCAGGCTGGGACAGGAGAGTGACTGGAGAGAGACAGCTGCAGGGCCTTGCTCTCAAAGGCCACCAGGGTTAACAACTAAGGGAAACTGACAGTGTTTTGCAGGACAAGCTGGAGAGCATCAAAGCCCTCTTTGTAAATCATCTGCTGAAGACTCCCCTTGGAAATGGTTCAAAAGCAGAAACTCAGGAGCAATGGCCTTAAAACCAGCAAAAGAGGGCTATCCCCTTGCCTTTGAGAAACGAGAACCAAACAGAGCAGCCAAAAGAATGTCAGCAAAATCTGGGACAAGAAAAATGCAGGCAAAGCTAGAGAAGTGACCGTTGCTTTAACGCCCTTAGTAAAGAGGTGCTATAATTTAATATCAGAATCTACTATATAGTTAGTATTCATTCCAATAAACAAACATTCTACGTTGCTCTCTAATCAGAGTGGAGATTCTGCCATCCTTTATAAAACTTTTAAAAATAATGGTAAGAATAGCTTTCAAATTTATGAATGTTTCATAGGTACCAGATACTGCAGTAAGTGCTTCAAAGCCTATCTCATTTCTCAACAGGACCCTAGGAAGCGGGTACCATCGTTATTCCTAATTCATGGAGAAGGAAAGTTGGACTCAGAGAGCTTAAAGAGCTCTTCTAGGTCACATAAAGGGGGACAGAACCAGGATTTGAACCCAGAGACATTGAAACTAACTACAAGAGCAGACACTTTCAAAAGCCAGTACAGATTATCTGGGGATCTTGTTAAAATTGCAGGCTCTCAGACCACACCCCCAGAGTTTCAGATTCAGTGGGATTGTGGTGGAGTCCAGGATCTCAAGCATCCCCCAGATGATTCTGATGGGCGTGGTCTGGGAGCGCACTTTGCTGAAGCCTTCACCATACCATAACGTCTCTTTTGCTAATTTTCAAAAAGTTCCACGTTAAAGATATCACTCCAGGTGTTATGTATGCATAGCTGGACTGGGCCAACCCCAGATGTCACAGTCAAGGTCAGGAATCCCAGAATGGGCCGATGCAGGTCAGCAGCTGCTACTCCTTGGAGAATGTTTCTCTCATGGCTTCTTTCTGCCTGGGTTGCTCAACATGAATGATATAGTATTTTCTCCCTTTACCTCACTGTACTGAACTTTGCTTTATTGTGCTTCATGGATATTGTGTGTTTTACAAACCAAAGGTTTGTGGCAACTCTGTGTTAAGCAAGTCTATGGGCACCATTTTTCCAAAAACATTTGCTCAGTTCATGTCTGTGTCGTATGTTGGTAATTCTCACAACATTTCAAATATGTTCATTATTATTATATTTGTCATGATAATCTATGATCAGTGATGTTTGATATTACTGTTGTAATTGACTGGGGCTGCCATAAACCCCATCCAAATAAGATGGCAAACTTAATCAATAAATTGTGTTCTCACTGCTCCATCTACCAGCCATTCCACCATTTCTCTCCCTCTCCTCAAGTCTCCCATTCCCTAAGACACAGCAATACTGAAGTAATAACCCTACAGTGGGCTCTGAGTGTTCAAGTGAAAGGAAGAGTTGTACATCTCTCATTTTAAATCAAAAGCTAGAAATGATTAAGCTTAGTGAGGAAGGCATATTGAAAGCTGAGACAGGATGAAAGCTAGGCCTCTTGGTGCCAAAGAGTTAGCCAAGTTACAGGTGCAAAGAAAAGTTCTTGAAGGATATTAAAAGTACTACTCCATTGAAAACATGAATCATAAGAAAGTGAAACAGCCTTATTGCTAATATGGAGGACGTTTTAATGGTCTGGATAGAAGATCAAACCAGTCATAACATTCTCTTAAGCCAAAGCCTAATCCAGAGAAAGGCCCTAACTCTCTTCAATTCCATGAAGGCTGAAAGATGTGAGGAAGTTAGCAGAGGCTGTTCCATGAGGTTTAAGGAAAGAGGCCGTCTCCATAACATAAAAGTGCCACATGAAGCAGCAAGTGCTGATGCAAAAGCTGCAGGAAATGATGCAGAATATCTAGCTAAGATAATTCATGAAGGTGGTTACACTAAGCAACAGATTTTCAATGCTGACGAAACAGCCTTGCATTGGAAGAAGATGCCATCTAGGACTTTCATAGCTAGAGAGGATAAGTCAATGCCTGGCTTCAAGGCTTCAAAGCTTCAAAGGACAGGCTGACTCTCTTTTTTAGGGGCTAATGCAGCTGACAACTTTCAGTTGAAGCCACTGCTCATTGACCACTGTGAAAAATCCTAGCCCTTAAGAAAGATGCTACATCTACTCCACCTGTGCTCTATAAATGGAACAACAAAGCCTGGATGACAGCACATGTGTTGACAACATGATTTATTGAATATTTTAAGCCCACTGTTGAGACCAACTGCTCAGAAAAGATTTCTTTCAAATTATTACTGACATCTTGTCACCCAAGAGCTCTGATCAAGATGGACAACAAGATTAGCGATGTTTTCATGACTGCTAACACAACATCCACACTGTAGACCATGGATCAAGGAGTCATCTTGACTTTCAAGTCTTATTATTTAAGAAATAGATTTTATAAGGCTCTAGCTGCCATAGATAGTGATTTCTCTGATGGATCTGGACAAAGTACATTGAAAACCTCTGGAAAGGATTCACCATTCTAGATGGTGAATTAAGAACGTTTGTGATTCATGGGAAGAGGTCAAAGTATCAACATTAACAGGGATCTGGAATAAGTTGATTCCAACTCTCATGGACGACTCTGAGGGGTTCAAGACTTCAGTGGAGGAAGTAACTGCAGATGTGGTGGAAAAAGCAAGAGAACTAGAATTAAAAGTGGAGCCTGAAGATGTGGCTGAATTGCTGCAATCTCAAGGTAAAATTTTAATGTATGAAGAGTTACTTCTTAAGGATGAGCAAAGAAAGTGGTTTCTTAAAATGGAATCTACTCCTAATGAAGATGCTATGAAGATTGTTGAAATAACAACAAATGATTTAGAATAGTACATAAACTTAGTTGATAAAGCAGCAGCAGAGTTTGAGAGGACTGAGTCCAACTTTGAAAGAATTTTTAATTACTGTGGATAAGTAAAAGGAAATCTACAGATTCAGTGCAATCCCTCTCAAATTGCCAATGGCATTTTTCACAGAGCCAGAAAAAAATTTTTTTAATTTGTATGGTGATACAAAAGACCCCGAATAGCCAAAGCAATGTTGAGAAAGAAAAATGGAGCTAGAGGAATCAGGCTCCCTAGCTTCAGACTATACTACAAAGCTACATTAGTCAAAATAGTATGACACTGGCACATAAAGAAAAATATAGATCAATGGAACAGGATAGAAAGTCCAGAAATAAACCCATGCACCTACGGTCAATTAATCTATGACAAAAGAGGCAAGAATATACAATGGAGAAAAGACACTCTCTTCAATAAATGGTGCTGGGATAACCAGACAGCTACATGTAAAAGAATGAAATTAGAACACTCTATAACACCATACACAAAAATAAACTCAAGATGGATTAAAGACCTAAATATAAGACCAGATACTATAAAATTCCTAGAGGAAAACATAGGCAGGACTCTCTGATATAAATCACAGTAATATCTTTTTGGATCCATCTCCTAGGGTAATGGAAATAAAAACAAAAATAAACAAATGGGACCTAATGAAACTTAAAAGCTTTTGTACAGCAAAGGAAACCATAAAAAAAATGAAAAGACAACCTACAGAATGGGAGAAAATATTTGCAAACAATGCAACTGACAGGGATTAATCTCCAAAATATACAAACAGCTCAATAGCAAAATAACACACACACAAAAAAATCTAAAACTGGGTAGAAAATCTAAATAGACATTTCTCCAAAGAAGACACACAGAAGACCAAAAGGCACATTAAAAGATGCTCAACATCACTAATTAGAAAAATACAAATCAAAACTACAATGAGGTATCACCTCACACCAGTCAGAATGGCCATCATCATAAAGTCTACAAACAATAAATGCTGGAGAGGGTGTGGAGAAAACGGAACCCTCCTACACTGTTGGTGAGAATGTAAATTGATACAGCCACTATGGGGAACAGTATGGAGTTTCCTTTAAAAACTAAAAATAGAGCTACCATATGATCCAGCAATCCCACTCCTGGGTGTACATCTGGAGAAAACCATAATTAGAAAAGATGCATGCACCCTAGTGTTTACTGCAGCATATTTACAATAGCCAAGACATGAAAGCAATCTAAATGTCCATCAACAGATGAATGGATAAAGAAGATGTGGTACATATATACAATGGAATACTAATCAGCCATAAAAAAGAATGAAATGATGCCATTTGCAGCAACATGGATGGACCTAGAGATTATCATACTAAGTGAAGTCAAAGACAAATATCACATGATATCACTTATATGTGGAATCTAAAAAAATGATACAAATGAACTTATTTACAAAACAGAAAACAGACTCACAGATACAGAAAACAAACTTATGGTTACCAAAGGGGAAACGTTGAGGGGAGGGATAAATTAGGAATTTGGGAGTAACATATACACACTACTATATATAAAATAGATAATCAACAAGGACCTACTATATAGCACAGGGAACTCTACTCAATATTTTGTAACAACCTATATGAGAAAAGAATCTGAAAAAGAATATACAGATATAGATATATAGGTATATATAGTGTTAACATAACTTTTGTATGCACTGAGAACAAACAAAAAAAAATTTGTGTGACTCACTTTACTGCAGTATTCACTTTATTGCAGTGGTCTGGAACCGAACCCGTCATATCGTCAAGGTATGCCGGTATTTCAAAAGAGAAGGCAGCAGAAGAACATTACAGAAGACATAGCTACTAAAACCATAAGAAGGATCAAGAAAACATGTAATCTCACTCCAACTTGCTCTCTTCCTATTCACCAAAATGAATCCAAGCACTGAAAGTTTCAACTCGAAGACTTCAAGAGTCTCCACACCACCATCCCCTTTTATTCTACATTTAGTAAGATTTTTAAATTAAAAGTCAAATACATATTAGGATGTAAGGTTATTTTTAAATGTATGAATCTTGATCAATATAGCCAATTCAAGAAATGATTTAATGTCAAATGGGACTATTTTATCTTATTGGGAACAGGGTTTTGTGGTTTGATTTTGTTGCTTTGTTTTGGCTGGGAACTCTGTCTGAAGATTATCCACTTTTTCCTAACAGAGTTTTATTTCTTAGTAGGTTTCTCATACCAATGTTACCACTGGTTCTGTATTACTTTAGAAAATGGATTTTCTAAGTAAAATTTATCCAGAATTTGCTATAACCTCTTGCTAATGGTTTTTATTAATAGCAAAAGTTACACCTGATAAAACCGACATGACTTTACTGAAATGATATATTTTTCCAACTTCCCTACAATGAACATGGTGCTCTTTATCTAAAGCTAATAAAATGCTTATCTAATATCTCTATATTGCTAGCTTAACAGTGCCACCTATTATTAGTCACAATGAGTTTTAGAATGAGTTTATTAAATGCTGTTCTTTGGCAACAATTTTGACTTGTCATAAAAAGTTGTTTCTTCATGCTGCATGATGAAGATGATATAAGAGGTCACAGAATTATAAGCTTCTCTCTACTGACATCCTCCAATCCGTGCATCACAGTGTAATCACTCCTGCATTTCTAGAATAATGTTTTTTAAAGTCTCATTTTTGCTGCACTTCAAAAAGTTCTGCTTAATGACAGAAGACGGCACTAAAAAGCCATTTTTCCTCTCTACATTCTGTAGTATTAAAGCCAGTATTTTTACCATCATAAGCTACAATTTTCACTTTATCCACTTTAGTAAGTTCTGTCAGCTCTCTGAATTCAGCCTCACTCAATACAAAAGTCCACACGTTATCACAGAATGTGTACATATGTGCAGAGCCTCTGGAATGTTGACTCTGTCCCTGAGTGTAGGTGCCAGAGCTAAATTTTTAGCCTTATCACACTGAAGTGGGACTTGAAGGGTGAGTTGGGGATGATCTATTAAGACTGTAGGAACTTATCTGCACCCTCCTGAAGACTGTTTCCTAAAGTGCATTTCTGTATAACTGATATGCTACCACTTAAGAGAAAGAAATTCTTGAAGTCCTGTGGGACACAGCAACACAGCCAGGACTCAACAGGAGGTGCCTACTTTCCCCAATGGCCCCTTCAGCAGCCCCAGAGACTGCAGAGCTGGATCAGTGACCCAGAAGTACTCACAGAACCTGGCAGTGAAGCCACACCAGGAAGCAAGGAGACCCCACCGTTGTCTTTAAAACAAGGATCCAGAGACCAAATCTCACAGTCCCCAAGCATCAGAATGAGAAAGCCTATGCCGTTCTTTTGGCAAATGAAGTAGAGAACATACACAGCTTTCTTTTCCGCAGTGGCTAGAAAGACCACTTTACACTTAAAAAAAAAAAAAAAGGTTTCCAGATTTTTAAATGTTTAAAATAATATGGATTAGGGGAACTCCCCAACCTCTTTATAAAACAGCAGTGTTCGTCAAACACCAAGTTACATAAGTTTGGTGGGCCAAGCAAGAGCTAAGAAGCTGATACTTCTATGTAAATCTGTAGGTAATAGATGGGAGAAGAAACTTGGAATACTCTAAAGGCTGATGATTGGGACAAAAAAGATATCAAACTTATTCAGAATCTAAGAACATCATGCTTCTTGAAGTAATTTAGAATTTTAAAACTGAAAAGGGCTTAAAAGAGCATCTAATAAAACCTCTTTATTTCACAGATAAGGAAACTAGTTTATGGTTGGCCCAAAGTCTTATGGTTTCTTTTTCTGCTTTAACATTCAGCAAAGTTTACATTCAAGCAGAGCAAAGACCTTGTTAGAGATTTTCCTTTGATAAGCTGGCATCTTGAAACCAAGAGTGAAGAATCTGATTTTAACACAGATGACAACTAAAGGTCAACAGATTTTGAAAATGGAAACTACAATGCCAAAGTACAGGGTGAGAAGTAAGATCAGAGCTGGGCTGTTTTAAAGTGATCATAAGTGAACTGGCTGGAAATCCGCATTTCGGTGACAAATAAAATCATCCTTAGAACACATGGAATGTTGGGCCAGAGAGAAACCTTAGAGCTCATCTGGTTTAACCCTCTCTGCACAGATGAGGAAACTGAGGGTCAGAGAGTGAAAGTTACTCACTTATCCGCATTCACACAGCTAGTTCAGAGCAGAGTCAGGCCTAGCATTCATGGGGCCCATGACCGTTCCGTCAAGTCAACCTGCCTTGCAGAACCCATATTAAGGTGCCGATTCTGAGACTTGAAAAAAGAGGTCAGATCTTAAGGATGTGAAAGCAAGAAGAGGATGTCTTTGGTTTTTTATATACTCTTTCCAGATCTTTAAATGTATGAAAGCCAGGTCAGTGAGTCACAGGTTAATAATAGGAGTGGACTTTATGATAGGGAAGGGAAGGCAGTACAGAATTGGGGAGAGAAAATAAAGAATCTCAGCTTCCCATTCCTCACTCAAGATAGTGACAAAGCTCCAGATGGAGGCATTGTACTCAGTATGAATTTGCAACAGTAAAGCTGTGAGTGCAGTAAGTGCCTTATTTCTATTTATTTTAAATAAAAAATCTATCCAAAAGCAAGGCCCTATTTCCACCATTATCTAGGCTCCTACCCATGGCTAGGCAAAGGTCTCCAGGGGTTTTTGTAAAACTCAAAAAATTTTTACAGATGCCCCCTCTTGTCCATCTGTCCGTACTGGTTGCTATTGGGATGGCTCCTGCCCAAACCCCCAGGATTCCTAGAAATCAAGGGACTCCGCTACATTGGTGCCCTTGGAGCCTGGGAATCATTGCTAAGCTGCCTGGGGGCAACAATGCCTGGGATACACCAGCTACCATCCTCTGGAGTTCCACCCCTTCCGCAGCCTGTCTTTATTTAAAATATTGATATTTGTTCATCATGGATTTTTTTGCATTAATTTTTACTTTTTAAAATATTGCAATAAAATATTGATTACTTGATTACTGAGTTTTTTGAGAGTCCTCTCAAATTTTATGCCTGAGTCAGTTGCCTCACTTGCCTCACCCTAGTCCCAGCCTTGTCCTTCCCTTAAGGCATGTGACAGTGGGTCACAGGTCACCAGGTTTCATGGGAGCCATGGACCATGACCCTCTGTCTCTTCCCCAGGCCAGAAGGAGACTCTGTCTCCATCACTTTCCATCTCCCCAACCTTCTACTCGCCTACCCTCCCCTCCCCACGGCATAGTCCTCTCCAGGAAAGCAAAAGCCAGCAGCTAAAGGAGGGCCAGGGAGCCACTTCAAGCACCTCATCTTCAGACCCATCTACAACCTTCCTCAAGGCAAGGAAGTCAAAGTTAGGCTTAGAATGGAGATAGGGAAGGATGACTGGGAGGAAAATGATAAAGAGCCACAAACACAAAATAAACATCTCATCACGAATGGTCTCCAGGAGTCGCAACAAGGAAAGAGATGTGCACAACTATGTGTGAAAAGAAAGATGTCTTCAGGAGAAAAAATCAACGTTGAGTAGATGCTCTCTCCAGTGGTGACAATATCATTTTTTGTTTTAATAAAGGAAAACCAAGAGTGATGGGGAGTGAAGGAAGATGGTGAAAGAAACCCAGACTATCAAAAACTTATCAGCATATTTCTAAGCTTTGGGGTCAAAACAAAACTTTAAATTACAGATTGTCTATGAAAATGTAGGAAATGCAATAAGAGGAGATACGATCTGGGAGGAAATCGATGTTGAGTGTAGAGCCAAAAGGAGTCGATGATCAGGTTAATGAAGAGTCAGGAGGGAGAAGGTGGAGAAAATGTAAGAAAAATGAAGTGAGAAGAAAATAAAGTGAAAAAAATGTCTCCGGTAGTCAAATTGGCTTAGAAAGAAGAGAAACAAACTCTGCCCAAGGAGGCATGAGATCTCTAAAAAATTCAGTCTGATCAATCTTTCTCTCCATGAACAGACCACAGGAGATATTAGCCAGAATGGAAGCTTTGGAAGGGAACTGGGGACAGAAACTGGTCACATTGCTGGATTTGAGGAGACACAGTGGGTGTGAATGTCCTGTTTAAGCATTCTAAAGAGACATGCTAAGGGGGAGAAAGATATGCGTGGAGAGGTGCGGTTAAGTGAGGATTCTCAAGGAGTGGCTAACGTAAACATGCTCGAATCCAGAAAGAAGCAAGTCCTAAGAAGGTGCCCAGGAGGAGGAGAAAAGGCAAAGAGAGGAAGAGAGAGAAAATAGGAATGGAGAGAGGTAAGCATGAAAGAAACAGAAAAAGCGCTCAGTGGTTTTAAACAACACTCTTTTGAAAACCTGTTAGAAGAGCAGAATTTACTGTCTGAGAACTTATCAATATATAAAGTATCCTACACCCCAATACCGTCAGCTCCGAAAAGTAGAAACCCACATCCTGAGCTTCTTTGCTCCGTTCAGTCGTTCAAGGGCAGCTCTCCAGCTGCTGGGCTGGAAGGGGACATATTCCCCAGAAGCCCAAGCTTTGTTATTATCTGCTATCTTAGTAAAAGCATGTTCCCACTTTGCTTTTGGAAAGGTATTCTTTGTCACACAGGCAGTTTTAAAAGCTCTTGCAAGCAGGTAAAACAAGTTTCTGTTAGGTATCTAATATAATCCAACACATGGAAATCGTAAGAGAGTTTGACAGTTCCTTTTTGTTTCTAAATCAGAAATAGTCATTTGTGGTAAGTCAGTAAAATAATACCAAAATAATTCTGTATTATGCCTTCAGTTCTTTTTCTACAGGATCTATTTTTTAAGCCAGAATACGAAATCAAAAGTTATAAATTGTTCTACATAGTTTATTTTTCCATCGCATCTAACATCTGAGAGTAAAGAGACAGATTTTTGTAAGATGTTGGACTTGTTTCCAAAAATGCATCGTATGCATTTTTACAACATGTCTACTAAGAAAGTGTGACTTCACGTGATCCTTAGTGGTTTTGTGGTTTGTTTCTTGACCCTTATTCCTATATTTTGCACAACAGTTTAATAATACTTTGACTAATCAATTGAGACAGGGGATGGGTAAATATAGCTTGTTATTACGTCATTTCCCAGGCTAACAGATTGAATTTCTCCATGTATATACATATACATAAACACCTTCAATAATCTTAAAAAGTTATGAATAGATGAGAAACACCATAAACATATTCTCTACGTTGTTGTCATTTCAGTATTATCTTATGGTGGGAACTCAGAGCTTGCGACACTCAACATAAATGCTGCCAGCAATTTATTTATTTTTATTAAGACTTTACTTTTTAGAGCAGTTTAAGGTTCACAGCACAATTGAATGGAAGCTACAGAGATTTCCTATATACCCCTGCTCCCTCACATATACAGCCTCCCCAATTATCAGCATCCCCCACCAGAGTGGTACCTTTGTTACCACTGATGAACCTACATTTACATATCATTATAACCCAGAGTCCATAGTTTACATTACAGTTCACTCTTGGTGTTGTACATTCTATGGGTTTGGACAAATGTGTAACAACATGTATCTATCATTATGGTATTACACAAAGTATTTTCACTCACCTAAAGTTCTTTTGTGCTCTGCCTATTCATCTCTCCCTCCCCGCAGCCTCAGACAACCACTAACCTTTTTACTGTCTCCATAGTTTTGGGGTAAGAACGTCATATAGTTAGAATCATTCATTATGTAACCTTTTCAGATTGGCTTCTTTCACTTCAGAAATATGCATTTAAGCTTCCTCCATGTCTTTTCGTGGCTTAACAGCCCATTTCTTTTTAGCAATGAATGATATTCCATTGCCCGAATGTGCCACAGTTTATTTATTCGCCTACTGAAGACATCGTGGTTGCTTCCAAGTTTTGGTCATTATACATAAAGCTTCTATAAACATTCATGTGCAGGTTTTGGGGTGAAAATAAGTTTTCAACTCCTTTGGGTAAATACCAAGGAGCATGATTCCTGGATCAAAAGGTAAGAGTATTTTAGTTTTGTAAGAAATTGCCAAGCTGTCTTCCAAAGTGGCTGCACCATTTTGCATTCCCACTAGCAATGAATGAGACTTCTTACTGCTCCACATCCTCATCAGCATTTGGTGTCGTCAGTGTTCCAGATTTTGGCCATTCTGATAGGTGTGCAGGCAATTTATTTAATAAGGAAAAATGATAATCCTCAAAAGATGGTTTTGTTGAATAAGCAATTCTTTTTAAAAAATTAACAGTTAAATCCCTGCTACATAATTTGCTTCCAAATACTGCAACAAATTATAATAAACTTCACAGATAAATATCAAGATGTAAGAAGAGTGTGAGTGATAGGCACTGAGCATCTAAATCTGTCAGCAATTAATGAGACCTTCAGTTTGCTTATCTCCATACCAATGATACAATATGACTGTTCAATCTCAGTGGAAATACCATTGGATTTGGAGCCAGATAACCCAGATTCTAATACCATCTCACTTTGCCTCTCTCCCTTTCCTCCTGAATGAAATGAAAGACTCGGACTGATCAGGCCTAAGGGGGTCGAGTAGGTAAGTTAAATGAGTGAAGCAAGCAAGATGGGCACTGGGAGAAGCTAGGAAGCTCCTGCCACAAAGAAAGAGGGAACTGTGCAATCGATTGATGCCACGTGGAGTGTATATCTCATTTTGCCGAATCTGCAGATTTTCCATGAGAAGCCAGAAATCTAGATTGAATACGATATTTCCTAATTTTTATCTACTGGAAACACATTTTAAAATTTCAAAAATACTCTAAGCATGGGACTTCTACTTCTCACCAAGATGGAGCATCAGGGATCAAACTTACCTTCCCACTTGAAATAAACAAAAATAGACTAAATATATGAAACAATGGTTTTCAAGACACCGGACATCAGTCAATGAGGGACACTGACCTCTGAGAAATGGAAAATGAGGTAAGCCCTACAATTGCCCCAGCTTGAGAGTGTCACAGCAATGCAGTGAATAAAGAATAGTCTTTCCAACAAACAGTGCGTGCTGGGATAATTCAGTATTCATATGAAAAAAAAAATGAACTTCCATCTATGGAACCACAGATACAGAACATAGATCATGTTCAAAAATTAACTTAACGTGGATGTAGACCCTAATGTAAAACCTAAACTATAAAACTTCTACAAGTAAACATAGGAGAAAACCTTTGTAATTATTATGATTTTTGGATGAATCTCAAAATAATTATGCTGACAGAAGCCAGACATAAAAGGAGTACATACAGTATGATTCCATTCAGAAATTAGTAGTTCAGAAAACTCATACTAATCTATAGTGACAGAAAGCAGATCAGTGATTGCCTGGAGGGGCTAAGGACAGGAAGGAGGGATTACAAAGGGCCACGAGAAAACTTTCTGTGGTGATGAATATGTTAATTATCTTGATTGTAAAGATGGTTTCACAGGTATACACCTGTGAAATACCAAATTGTATACTTTAAATACGTGCAGTTTATTGTGTCACAATTATACCTCCATAAAATGTTTACACACACACACACACACACACACACAAACACATACAGATACCAAGCGGCCAAACAAAACCCAATTGTTGGCAAAATCTGGCATGCTAGCTGCCAGTTTTCAATTTCTATATTCAGCGGCATCTGGAGTCACTTCCAGTGAACTGTCATTGTTTGAAATTTACCCAAGGCTAAAGCTAAAATTCAATTTCCACAGATAGTAGATGTAACTACATAAAGGCATTCTAGAAAATATTTGCAGTTGAAAAGTTGAATATATTGAATGCGTGTATTAGCATGTATTAATTATTGAATATTTATATTGTGTCATAATTCATAAAATAGATTGTTCATTTTCAACAGATTTTGTTTCACTGTAATTTGGTTGAGCTTATAATTTTCTCAGTGCTCAAGGGGGTAAGAGGTGCAAACCTCTTGTGCTACATTCCAGGACAATTAAATCACAATGTCGCAAGGAATGCTATAGAAGACATTCTAAGACCATCTCCCTTTTCCCACAGTTCTGACATTTAGCAGTGCTGTAGGATTTGCGTATTATATGAGCAACATTCACATAATCAGTGGGTTTGGGGCTTTGTTCACTCTATAGCCACAGAAGCACTGTTTTCAGAGTGTCTACATGTATCTATATCCACATAGACATGCACCTATACAAACAGAGTCACATTACACCACATAAACAGGTGTACACACAAACCCATATGCACCCATCATCATGATACAATGTCTAATCCCAGCATGAATGAGTAATATATATCATATGAAGAGAACATAAGTGCATATTTTCCTATTTTTCTTGTATAAATATATTCTTGGATATATGGGTATATATCATTGCTCATAAACATTTTTTCAGGGTTAAACTGAAACTGCTCAAAGGACTTGGAAACAGAGGTGAACAGTTGTCTGGTAACCAAGTAGTCATAACACTGCCCACCAGTATCAGTTTTCATTTGCCGTCAGATAAGCCTAAAAGTGCTGGAGTTGATACAAGCCAGTCCCACAGGTAAGAAGAGTAGCAACGTATTTTGTGGCGGACTGCTACATGAAAAGGGGCCTGAGGAATGTCACTTGCTCTGCATCAAAACAATACAACAGAAGGGTCTACTGTCGTTGGGTCACCCCCATTTTGGTCAACTTAATGTGGGTGGAGCCCCACAAAACCCCATCTGGAATGTTGGCCATTTGTGCAGAGGCACCATTTGCAAACTACTTGCTTTCTTGTTCTTCTTTAAATTGCAGTTCAGAAAAAATTTTGGAGGCATTAAGAATGTTTAGACACAGGACAATTTTCATAGCTCAAATTTCAGATAGAATAAATGTCTTATGTCCCTTGTTCGTGGAAGTCCAGACAAGTCCTTAATAGGAAAGGTAGACAACACTTTTTTACAGCTGTCCACCACCTCCCTCCTTCTGCTTCCGTTAATTAATACTGATTAACACACACTCTAATTTCATTTCTGAACAATTCATTCAATATCTGACCATTGAAAAATTATAATCACCATCTTTAAAACAGATAATTAGGAAAAACGACCATTTTCTTGCTTAAGGCACACTGAAGAAAGCTGGTCAAAGGCGCTAAGGGCAAGTTTAAAGATCTTTCTAATTGAGCATTCTTCTGCAAATGCATTGCAGGTGGATTTTCTCCTCTCGATTCTTAAGGGGAACATACATTTTAAAAGTACATATATGATTTAAAATACATATAGTATTGAATTAAAACCTATAAGAAATAACTAAAACGTGAAAACACAGCAGTCACTCCTGAGTACTAAACATAAATTGATAGGATTGTTAGTCCCAGAAAGGCCCTAAAGTAGAGTATCTTTCTAAAAGAGCAAAGAAATCTAAGTTGCATAAACACTTCTGTTGCTAAGATGGCAGTGAGAATTTAATTCTCTGATAAAGAAAATACCTCTTGCCTCCTGAGATAATAAAACAGCCAATATTGATGCACCATGTATTATGTGCTGGGTGCTACTCTAAACATCTTATGTACATTGACTCATTCAGTTCTCAGAACAATGCTATGACATAGGCACTATTATTTGCCCCATTTTCTAGATGAGGAATCTGAGGTAAACAGCGGTTGAGAAACTTGCCCATCACACAGCTTATTAGTGGCAGAGACAGGATTTGACCTTGCTAGTCTGGTTCCAAAATTAAAGTCCTTAAACACCATACTATATTGCCCTTTGAGGCTACGGAGCAGTACCTTACCCACCAAGACCAACGTCCCCCACTAACTGACCACATGCAAGGTCAAGCTGTTTGCATGTGGTCAGTTAGTTCACTTCCAGCCAGCTCTGTGCTCTGCTGTGCGGCTAAGAAACCCCACCATTCCAGCTCTGTCCATTTAGCTTTTTGCAAATAATCTTTTAAAACGAAAACTGTTACTATTGTCCACTTACATTTAAGAGTAAGCAGGCTATAAGAGCACATTGTGATGGGAAGCTATTGTTTGAAAAACAGTTTTTTAAAAGAGGACTCCTGGGAATGAGACGTGCAGCTCCAGAGGCAAGAGGAGAGCACTGGAAGGAGAACAATGAGTAAAAGTTAAAATATTATTTTCTATAGCAAATTTGTAATAAAACGCTCTGAACACTCTTTTCTGGGATCCCATGCCCACTTTTTCTTAGCTTTGGAGTTGACCTCCTTCTCCAACGCCCCATCCCTCTTCTCTGCCACCTCTCCTCTATCACAAGCCATCTATCCTGTCTTACGACCACCTCCTTTGCAAACACCTCTCTCATTACACTTTCGGGTTGTTTTGGGGTTGTTGTGGCCATTCACCCTCTCCTTTGTGTGATCCCTAAATCATGTCTTTCACACTTGGGTGGAAAGGTGGAGAACAGCAGGTTAAGCCAGGGTCCACAAACAACAGAATCTAGCCTTTTCCAACTCCTAGCGTGGAACGGGCCCAGGGTACAGCAAGTACAGATGTGAAATACTCCTGATTAAAAGAGCAGTTGTTGGAGCATTGATTGGCCAACCTCAGAAGCACTTGCCATCCAAGGTGGTAACCAAAGGGCTCTCTGGAAAGAAGTCACCTCCTGTCTGATCTTCAGTATCTGGACCATCACTTGTCTAAGCTGCCCTGGGAAGTGTCAGCAGCTCATGACAGCAGTTGGAAGAAGCTAGGGTCTGATAGGACTTCCAGCTTATGCCATGAGGTGAGGAAGCTGGAGGGGGGAGTCAGCCAACCCCTTCCTAGCCATAGCGTGACTCGTCTCTATTACCTCCAGGGAGAAATCACAAAGGTTATTTTGGTTCCTGAGTGAACAAAAATTCTTCTGGAAAAGTAGGCTTAGAAATGGAAAGTCCTAAATCAGAAATCCTCTTACAGGGCTATGGATGTTTCTTTGTATCCAGGCAACTGTTAATTGATTGCATAATATTCAGCTCTTAGTCGGTGCTGCCTTTTAGGCCTTAGCCTGCCTGACCCAACAGCTGCTTAACCTGGCTCCAAAAATTTATAACTTTATTTTGAACAAATCTCAAACAATTTCATTTGACTTCTCCCAACTCGACTATGCAACTCAAAATTTGTTTTAAATTTTACGGTCCTTTTTTTCCCCCTTCTCTCTGTCTCTCCCCCCCTTTTTCTCCTTCCCCTTCTTACAGCTGTAGCTTCGCTTCGGAATTTGAGTTGGTTTTCTTTAGGCAGCAGCAGATTTTGTAATGCAAAAGAAAGGAAGTTTGCAGAAGGGAAGGGGGTAAAGCAGGGAGAAGGGGAAGGTCGGTTTACTAACTCTTTGGATCCCTCCAGAACAAGCTAAAACCTAATACTATATAAATACTGAAGTGCACAGTAGAGTCAAAGTATTCAATAAACATTTACTGTGAATGGAAGCATTAGGGAAGGCTTAGGCCCTGCCTAAATTCCCATGAAATTTGTAAATATTTCTTTCATTTGTTCTCCATTTACAATTAGTTGCGGTCAAGCTGATCAAAGCCAAAAGAGGCCTGTTGCATGTGAACCCGCATCCCTCACAATGACATCCACGAAGCAGAATGAAATATGGAATATCGGGTTTCCACGGACGTATGAACTTGTAAAAAATCTGAAAGAATAGGAGGTTTTTCACACTGAGTAATGTGAAACATTTGGTGCAGATTGTAGGCCTCTGAAGAGGGAAAGGGAGAGCCCAAATCAGGCTATAAAACAGAAGCGGGCCCAAGCCAACATAAGGGTCTTCCCCAGTAGGCAGGCATCCAGTGATTTAGCTGTCACAGGCTCTCCACCCTCTGGACCCCCTCTGGAGGTCCTGGCAAAGAAGCCCCTTGGGCAGGGGGAGAGAGGAGGCATCCAGGGCTCGGCCTGGGATGACAGCTTTTCAGTGGTCCACGCTCCACTCCATCCCACTCCCTCGCGTTCTGTTGTTGGACTGCTGAATTACTGCTCTCCCACCCCTGCCAAATACACACACCCCTCTATACTGATGCATTCACACATTTCCAATCAGAGAGGGGTTAAAGTACTTGATACGTACTTAGACAGGATCTTCTACACACAGTCGAAGTCAATAAAGAACCCCAAGTGAATCCAGAAGTATATACTAGCACAAAGCCTCAAAAAGCCACATACACTGTTCCCCTGGCTCACTTGAGTGTACCCTCTTTCTTTTTTTTCTCTCTCTCTTTCCTCATGCAGACCTTCTCCCATAAAGCCCACATCACTGTCAGCTGGGGCTGTGCTCTCCTTTTGTGACAATTCAGAGTGTTTTAGTTGTTTTTTAGTTCCTGTTTTCAGCCCATAATGGAGTCTGAGGTGGGGACATGGAGGGGCAGGGCTTTAGCAGTTTACATTATTTTACCCCCAGAAGTGCCTAAGGCCATGAGGCAATGTCTGCTTCCTTACTGGAAAACTGAGCAGCCACTATGCCAGCTTAATAAAAGACCTCATGATAATGCATGAATACTCACAAGGAAATAAGCAAGGGCTATTGGCAAGGACTTCAAACCAGCAAAGGCAGGCAGCCTGGTATCACGGGCAGCTCTCTTTGAGAAACACAAACCTCCCTCCCTCCTTCCACTCCTCACCCTCCCCTCACCCAAGGGTCCTGTAATTCCACCATCTCTCCTCGCCAGATTGGTGAGGGGGGCATATTTTGTTCAAGGTACATCCTAGCTGCAAAACACCAGGAACAAGAGAAAGGCTGAAATCCACTATATTTTACTAAGGTGGGGAAAGTTTTGTAAGGATTAAAGATTGGGAGTAGGCAGGCATAAACAAATGCTAAGGAGAACTGAGTCATTGTGAGAATCCAGCCTCCCCCATCGAATCACGCATACACCCCTCCTGCTCTCCACCAGTAGCCTGTACAAACAAAGGATGATGGAGGAGGAAGATCGGGAATAAAGTGTCACCTTTGAACTGAAAGCCACTATGTGATACCAAGCTGTTCCTTCAAAGAGAGTTTGCCAAAGCTCTGGGTTAAAGGTGACCTGGGCTTCTACAGCGAAACAGAAAGCTCCTCCCCTGGACTAGGGAGAACTGTACAACAATACAGCAGTGTGGGAGGGTGAAACCTTAGTGTTCGTGGAATCAAAATAGAGAGAAAACCTTAACTTGACCTTGCATGGAGGCCTTCAGCTTAGAAGAACTGAATCAGCCCAAACTTTTCAGAATTTGTAAGGCAGGACAGAAGGAGAACAATTTTAAAGTGTCACAAATGGTCTCCAAAGACCTTGTGAAAACAAGTAGCTGTACCAAAAACCATATTTTGGCAATCTGATCACAGATGATTTGAAACATGATGGGTTAGGTTTTCTTACAAATGAATATGAGTTGATAGTTTTGAAAAGGAGATCTGCAAATGGAGATTTGGCCAAAATTGGCTTCATATACTTAGTTCACTCACAATGCACATCCTTCGCCAGGATGTGGTGACTACAGACTCACCTGGCAATGCCATCCAGCCCCACACAGGGCAGAGAAGTTGATGTGGTATTTTTCTTTAATTAACACCCACCATCGGTTTCAAGAAACAAAATACCACCACACCCCAGAAGCCACTTATATACAACAAGGATTAGAGCCCATTCCTTCCTCCTTCGAGGTAACTGTGTTGGTAATTTATAGTGTTTACTGCCCATATATTCATAGTTATCCTGAAACACTATATAGTTTAATGTCTATATTTGAACTTTACAGTCATGGAGTTAAACCAATATATTATTCTTTTATGACTTGCTCTTTTTAATTCAATACTGTATTTGTGAGATTGATCACTGTTGGTGCATGTAAATTTTTTCATATTCACTGCTGTATAGTGTTCCACTGTATAAGTATGTGTCTTTCTTTTGATAAATCCATTGGGGTTTTCAGAGAAAGAGAACCAAAATATATCCTATTGGCTCTGTTATAAATAGATTATTACTCTTATACACACACACACACACACACACACACACACACACACACACACACGGAAATTGGCTCATACTATTGTGGAGGCTGTACAGTTCCATGACCTGCCCTCTGCAAGCCAGAGACGCAGGGAAGCTGGAGGTATAATTCCAGCCCAAGTTTGAAGGCCTGAGAACCAGGGGAGCTGATGGTGTAAGTCCCAGTCCAAAGGCAGAAGACAGATGCCCCAGCTCAAACAGGCAAGCAGCGAGCAAAAGTGGTGAATTTCTCCTTCCTCTGCCTTTTGTTCTATTTAGGCCTTCAATAGATTGGATAATGCCCATCCACACTGGGGAGTATAATCTACTGAGTCCACCAATTAAAATGGTAATCTCATCCAGAAACACCCTCACAGAAACACCTAGAAATAATGTTCAATCTGGGCACCCCGTGGTACAGTCAAGTTGACACATAAGATTAACCATCACAATAAACCAGTAGATTATTTTTATATTAATCTATATTTTATTTATGTGTTTAACATATATAAACATATATGTTATATTACCTCTGCTCATAAAAAATACCATTATGAAAATTTCTGTACATGCCTCCTGGTGCACATATGCAAGATTTTCTCTAAGGTATATACCTGGTCATGTAATTCGTAGATCACAGGGCATGCTCATGGTTCAACACTGCCAAACACATTTCCAAAATGGATATACCCATTTCTACTCCTAACAGCAGTGGATAAGAATTCCTATATCTCCATATCCTAGTTAACACTTGGTATTGTTCAACAGCTGATTATGAAACGGTAGCTCATTGCAATTTCAATTTGCATTTCCCTGACTGTAATAAAATTGACCATTTATCCATCTGTCATGTGAAATTGATTCTGAAAAAATTACTATTTATTTCATTTGTCCATTTTCCCATTAGGTTATTTCTCTTTCTTATTCATTAGTTGGACTTCATATATTCTGAATAATGTATTCACACAATTTGTAATATCTCAATGAAGGAATTTTTAATTTTATTATAAACTATTATAATCAGTATTTCCCTTTAGAGTTATTCTTTTGTGTCTTATTTAAGTAATCCTTCTCTACCCTAATGTCACAATGACATTCTCCTACATTAATTTCAAACAATCTTGCCTTTTAGGGTCTATTTAGTATACCTGAAATTAATTTTTGAGTATCATGTTAGGTAGGAATCAAATTTCATGTATTTTCCAAATGTATAATCAATTATCTCAGCATTGTGTATTAAAAATACATCCTTTTTCTTCCACTCTCCCAAATAATTATAACAGATATCCTTATATTCATGGGTCCATTTCTGGTCTCTCTGTCCTTTTCAAGTGGTCCATTTTCTATCCCTCTGCCAATAACCATCTATTGGGTAGAGCAAGTCAGAGAAAAAGAAATGTAGGACCTTCACAGGAGCAACAGGAAGACTGACAGCTGATCTAAAAGAAACACCAGAAGCAAGGAGACAGGAGGAAATAATGTGCCCAGATATGCTTATTTGTCCGTTTTGGAAAAATTACAGCATTTCTTGAGCCTGTGGCTTGAAGTCTTTCATCTGTTTTGGAAAATTCTCAGCCACTACTTCACCAACTACTGCTTCTGTCACTTTCTCTCATCAACTCTTCTTGGACATTTTCACTCTGTCACATATATACCTTATGTTCTTCTAAAATTGTACATCTGTTTCCATTTCATCCTTCAATATGGATATTTTTTTCTGATCTACCACTTTAATCTTTCTTTTGTCTGATGTGTCTAATCTGACGTTAAATCCACCCATTGAGTTCTTAACTTTAGTACTTCATTTTTCCATTTATAATATCCATTTGATATTTTTTAAGCTTCTCATTCTTGCCAACAGTCTCTACGTTTTCTTTTAACTATTTTAATGTACTAATCATAGTTATTTTAAAGTCTATATCTGATAACTTAAATAACTGGACCTCCTTTTAGGGTCTGTTTTTATTATAATTTTTTATCTTATTTTTCAGTCAAGTCTTACCTTTTTATATATCCAATTATTTTTGATAGCATGGAGGACATTTTTTAGGAAAAACTGTAGAGGTAATACACTGCTCTGGATGATATTATTATCCTCCAGAGAGGATTTAATTTGCAGTTAATTTTACATACAGTTAAGGTCGAATCAGGATTAAGCTGATTTGAGCTTCCGTCCTATTTGGACTTGTCTAGCTCTGGTTCACTTTTACTCCTAGAGTGTAGCCTTTTGTAGGGTCCTAGCTAAAATCTTGGGACGTTTAACAAGGCATCCTCTTCTTGATGGGCCTCGAACTCTACTTTTCATTCCTCCAGCTCTGTAAAACTGCTAACAGCTCTGGTCAGTTTCTGGATCTCTCAGCTATTGCTTTTGTTTTCAGAATCTGTGGTTGCCTCAAAATGAAAAGCAACCCCCAAATGCTGAATTCACTTTTCCTGAGGCTTCCCTCTTACTCCAGATCTTGAATCTGAAAATTATCACTGCCTACATAGCTCTCTGCACCTTCAAACATTTATTTTTGTATTTTGCCCAGCTTTTCTCTAAGGATTGGTTTAAAATATTCTAGCCAGCCATTACTGGAAGTGAAACTCTGGTATTTAAGATTTTTTTGATGCTCTTGTAAATGCTCTCCTTTTACAACTAATTTTCAGTTGTAGTTGGTGTGTAGAAATGATTGGTTTTACTAAATTAATTTTTTTTATATCCAGCAATATCACCAAATTCTGAGTAATTCCAATCAATTATTTATAGATTCATTGGGGTTTTCTAATAAACCCTAGTTATTCATAGTATCTGTGAACTGTAGCTTTGTTTCTTCCCTTCTAGTGTTTACATATATTTAATTTCTCTTACCTTACATGTTGGTTGGGAACTCTAAAATAATGTTGAATAAAAATGGTGATAGAGGGCACCCCTGTCTTATTCACAATCTTAAAGATAATGCTTATATGTTTTCCATCAAGTCTGATAATTTGTTGTGGTAATTGTAGATGCCCTTTCTCAGAATAAATAAGGTTTCCTATAATCCTAGACAGCTAAGACTGGATGTGTACAAACAAAGTTGGTTCAGGGTGTTTAAGCAAACTCAAGAAACACCAACTTTGTCAATGTCAATTTGCAGAATTCCAGGACAATTATCTTACTCCCCATACGGAGAGAGCAGGAGCCTCTTATTTACCCTTTGGTAGGGTCCTCACTCTCCAGGTATATTATTAAGATCCATTTTTGCCTCTTGGGCCCCAAAGCAAAATTAGCACATAAAAGTTTCTTTTCCTCATACCCTTTTTCACAGTCTCCTCACGTTTTACGTCACAAAGTTCTTCCTAGTATCTATTCTCCATTCTAATCTCCTTCTGCTAAAAGAGCTCGGCTAATCACCATCTTTCAAACAAAAGCACTTTTTTATATTTAAAAAATGTTGTTTTCCCCTTAGTCTTTTATTCAACGTACTAAATAACATCAACCCTTTTTACTTTACTTCATGCCTTAGTCTCCTCTGAAAGTATCCAAAGTTCATCATAATTGCACTTCAGTGCTAGCATCCTAACTTGGACAATATTATACAAGGTCCTAACCACATCAAGTACCAGGGGAAGTTTACATCATGGTTTCTTGCTCCCTGCATTTCACATGCTCTGATTTTTCTCTGCCTTTTAAATCATGCCCCTCCTCCATTACCGAATCATTACTCACTTGCAATTCACTCTAACCTTTGGATACTTTTCTGATGTGGTAGGATGGAGGCCCTCTGAGACGTAGCAGGACTCTTATACTTGTCCACACTTTCTTCCCTCTTGTCACAGTCACTGAACGTTTCAGTCCTGATGGGTTTCAGGATGTCAGCTTGCAGTCTTCCGCAATTCCCGATCACGGGCGGATGTAATCAGTATATCTTATACCTTTCTATGTCACTGACAAACACGTTAAGTAGCACCACACCAGAGGCCAATTCTTTCAGACCTCCAATCAGTAAAGCAACATTCCCATTTTCATATGGGGCACCCACCATCTAGCTGTACGTTATGGAACTTTTTTTTTTTAAATGTCAATACTTGGGCCCTACTCCAAAAGAATCTGATTTAATTGGTCTGGGGTGGGGCTGCCCAAGTGATTCGAATGTGCAGGCAAGACTGAGATCACTGACCAGTACCTGATACCCTGTACTATATCTAGTATGTTTTAGCACAGTGGTTCTCAAACTTCACTGTGCATACAAACCACCTGGGGGTCTTTTGAAAATGCAGACCCTACTTCAGTAAATCTGGGGTGGCACCTGAAATTCTGCCTTTCCAAGAAGCTTCTCGTCGATGCCAACAACATGAACCACATTTTGAAAAGCAAAAAAGCAGAGACCCTCACTCAAATTGAGCACATAGTTCACTGTTGAACAGCCTAGTCTTTCAAGTCTAACTCTGACACTTGATTCAAAATAATTTCTCGAATACCCTCAGCCCTTTGCCCAGGTCTTGTGGTTATTCCCAGAGTTCACTCTTTGTCTGTTTTCTGATCCATATCATACATGACGTCATTTTCTGGGTTTGCGAAATCAGTGAGCATATGAAGCTGGGTTTCCTAATCTATATCTTGGCCTTGTCTACTGCTGGCTACTGATCTCTCCCCCTCCTTAGAGAAAGATTTTGGCCAAGAAGCCTTCTTCTCTGAGGTTTGCTGGGTGCTCTGGAGGGAAAAGATTCCAACCAGCATTAGTGCCCTTGCCCACACAACACACACCTTACACACACCTGAGTCTCAGCATTTCACATGCAAACCACTGTACTGTCAGACCCCTGCCTCCCTAGGACCTTGAGGTTTCAGGAAAATGAAAACTAGCTGCTCTCCTCTTCAAAAGAAGCCTGGGACCACAGGTATGAAGGGACACTACACAAGACCCTCTGCCCAAGCCCTGCCTATTTTTAATTCTATCATAAACCGTCCTCACATATATATTCCTTGTTTCCTCCAGCCCACTGTTGGAGCCATTCTACTCACCAATGCTAAGCATCATCTGGTTTTAGGGATGTGTAGCTGGATGCTTATATCCAGTCTACTCAAGATTATCTTGGCATTGCTTTCAATAGGATTATGAGATCCTCACTGGGGAAATCCAAGAGGCTTTGAAGAAGGCAGGAATCCCAGCTCAGTCACTTACCAACTGTGTGATATTAACAAGTTATTTGATTGCTCACAACTTCATTTTCTTCATCTTAAAATGATGCAAAACCTACCCCATAGGATTGTTGCAAAGATTATATGAGATGCACATGAAGTGTTCATACAGTGTCTGGTACTTACCACTGGTTCAGTCATGGTTAGTAACCTACATCAGAAGTTCATGTGAGTCCTATCTGGGATATTTCAAGCCCTGTTTGATGTTTCACAAATTCTGTTAGAGACCTAGGAGAGACGTATAACTTCTGTTTCCAGACTGTGTCTCATATTTATTAAGCTCTGAACCACACTATACACACTCCTGCTGGATATTCCTATCCCATCCCACCATCCTCTCCCCACAGGAAAGTAAGAGAGAAATTTTTATCAGAAAATAAAACACCTTTGTCTTTTGATTTATGCTAACCCAAGTCAGGCATTAAATGTGGGCGTAAACACTCCAGCAGACACCACTCTCCTTTACGGTTTCATTTTTCTTTCTAAGCCTGCATAGTTGGCCGCTGCAAGGAACTGAAGAGAGAATAAGAGCTGTGCCTTTCCTGAGGGGCAGAAAAAAGAAACGGGACTTTCCTTCTTTCACAGGGAAAATGATGAGCCAGAGAGTGCAGTGGAAAGGCAGACTGGACTCACAAAAGACAGCAATTCCATGCTTCCAGTCAATTTAGGAGGACTCTGCATAAGCCTGCAGGGGGTAGTGAAATCCATGGCCATGCCTTGGCCTGATTTGGTTGGATGCTGTTGGTTAATCAAGCACATCAGTCACCAGGACAAAAACTCCAACGCCCTCCATCCCAACCCCTGACAGAGATCTAAATGCATAAGACCTGTCTGGGTAATATCAAGACTCTCCAGAGCATCACTAGCCCCCTTTTTGCTTCCCTAGCTCACCACATTTGTTTTTGCTCAGGTTCATACAGAGCGGGAGAGGGAAGGGGGAACTACTTTCAAGTTTTTTTTATGGCAAAATAATCCCCCCCCAAATTTTTTTTGTAAACATGATCTTTAATGAGATCCATAAAAATGCTCCATTTAACAGAAACAAACCCATGGCTGGAACTTCCCCTACCTTCCTTTTTGGTGTACTCGGCCATGCAAACTTTTTAAGTTGGAAATTGCTGTCAGAATTTAATTGCTGATCAAGGTAAAGGTCAATTGGGCTGAGACAGTACTGAAAACTATCAACGTACATTTACGCTATGTCTCGGCTTACTTTTCTCAACCAAAATTTAGAATTCCTAGTTTGACAAGAATGCATTTTGACTTGTGAAAATACTTAAAAGATTTTAAAATAAAATCATATTTAGTTACCTATTTAATGGGCTGACCCTCCCTCCCTCCCAAAAAAAATTACATGAAATTGTCATTGTATCATCCTAGAAAACATGTGACACCCTGAATATGCTTCCTCAGGAAACTGGTCCTCCCATGTGGCTTCAGATAGCAGTTATTCTGCAAATACACTGCTACACTTGGGTTGGACAGGATCCCAAGTCTTGCTGGTCTCTCAAGATCACCATGAGGCTGTGCAGCTCCAGAGGAGATGGGAAGAAAGCCATAACTGTGTGAATTCAGCTGCCTATGGAAGGCAGCCTCTCCCCTCCAGTCTGCTTAGTTGACACATGACACATACACGCCAGAAGACCAATGACAAAACTATACAGATTCTATTTGGTCTGGATTTTCAACCCTGTACTCTCAACCTCTAGGCCATTCTTGGGCACAGAGAAGGTACTCAATAACCTCACAACTGCCAAGTGAATGAATAAATGAATAAATGACATATTACTGTTTCCTGACAAAACATTACTCCAAGCACAATAACCACCATTTTTTTCCAGAGTTATGAGAGATGTGTAGCGCTGTGAGCCCAAAAGAGTACAATGTAAGTATTCACGCCTTAAGTGTGAGGAGGAATGGGAAAAGGAACAGGGATTCCAGAGGTAAGGAGAGATAATCACATAGGAGGCCTATGAAAAGTAAGAGACCTAACAGAAGAGAGTCAGAGCTTGGTGAGCTCCCAAACCAGTGAAGTTAAGTGAGGACACAAGAGAGAACCTTGGTGGTATTACATGGGGTCCTGTACAGAAAGCAGAACACAGCAGATACCCTAAGCCAGTGAGCCCATGACTTACTAGAAGGTCCTACCATGACTTCACCAAATATCTTTGAACTCTCTGGCCTTATATCATTAAAGAGGTCAAAGATCCATGGTGGGGAGAGGGGGACACCAAGGTCATCTCAAAAACTCAGCGTGTGCTTTTTTTCTTTTCTATTAAAAAAGAGAGAGAGACAAGAGACGGAGAGAAAGAGCAGAAAATTCTCCAATTTTTGAGTTTTCAAGTTATGTAGATTTCAGATCAATTGTATCTACAATTTATATGCTGAGTTCATATTAGCTTATGTCTTTGAACACACATCTATCTAGAGGGGGATAGTTAATGCCATCCTGGATGAGAAGAGGAAGCCAGAAAAGATTTCAAAATCTAATACTGATGTTTGCCAAAGACAACAATCCATAACCAGACAGACAAATGCTGCCAAGGGCTGCACTGGGTGCTGGGACCACGAGGCCTGCCATCAACATGCCTGTGCATCCTTATACAGGCTATAAATGCAGCGCTCCAGTGGGGATATCCTTCTTAAGGGGAGAGGTAAACCATAGACTTTGCTTCAGCTTGTCCAGAGAATTCTGCCGGAGCAGACTGGGCACCAAGCCAGGCCCACTCAACTACTGAGCATTTGACAGATTAGGAGATAGAGTTAATAGAGTTCTGGGGGTAGTTAAAAGATGTGTTTTGGACTAGCTCCTGGCTGGTAAGAGGAAAAGGAAAAGTCCCAAAGTCCTAGAGCCGTAAGGAGAAGAAAGATCCATGTATACTATCAGTGTAAATAAACAGAATTTCAGTAAATCCCTCCTCAGGGAAAAAATGTCATCCATTAGTAGATAAGTGGATTTTAAATTCCTACAGGACAAGGAAGCTGAGCACCTTCTTTGCACACAACAAGTAATGCAAAAATGGCTGAGGGAGGAAGTTAGGTTGAAGAGAATTGCAATATTCCTATAGGAATCTGTTGATTGTAGTAAGACTAAAATGCAAACATTCCCTGGAAAATTGCTGCCCCTGCCCCCCATTCCATACATATCAGTCAATAATGGAAATACCTGATGTCATATTAGTACACTACAACCCCCTCTTAAAATTCTCCATTTCTGAGACTGGAAAGAAATGGCCACCAAATCATGCAAGCATATATGTCCACCAGTGGCAAATTCTGTAGAACCAATAGGGAAAGTATGACCTATTTGTGACTCCAAAGCTGATCCCACCTTTGGATGGCCCCTCACCTGCCCCTCAGTTCTCCACCTCAAAATCTAGAGAGCTCTACCATCCATGCCTTGGGAGCCATGCAGAATCAGGTCCATACACATTTGATGTTGATACCTTAATGAGCCAATCTGTGCTTCCTGAGAGAGGGTAGAACACATGACAGCTTTGATATCAGGAAGGTAGTTGAACAGAATAGGGCCACGTGGGACCAGGACCCTGACATCACTTAACTCCAGGGGCATCATCTGCATTGGGGGGTGTTTACATAGGCGACATAAATGGTGCCCGCCCCTTGGATTTACGCCACACAGCGCTGCAGGGGACCAGAACTGAAGGCCAGATCTACCGGAGTGGTGCTAGAAGATCCCAGAATGAAATTTCTAAGGCTTCTGAGCCCCCAAATTTAAAATCATATTTTTAAGTTGGAAAAAGAAAGTCTAGTGCATGACTTCACAGTCGTCTTTAAGTTTATGAAGTAACTCAACCAAACAAACCCACATTCTTTATTGCCATGGAAGGCCACACAATAGAGATTAGGAATAGATAAGAATAGATTATTGCCTTGGGAATCTAACCAATTAAGAGAACATTAAAATAGATAGATAGATAGATAGATAGATAGATAGATAGATAGATAGCTTCTAATATTTTTTCTGCAGACAAAAAGTATAACCTCTGAAATCAAAAATACCTGGCTCCATCATTTTCTAGCTATATGACCTATTGATTCTCTGTTTCCTCATCTGAAAAACAGGAAAACAAATAGTACAGAAAACATAAACAAGATTTATACTTTGTTACATGGATTCTACAGGTAATCCCCTTGGACCCCCATTTGTGTTGATTAGCTGATAGGATGCTCCTCATACTCCACAAACAGGTCTGCTTTTACTTCAAAGGGCCTGCATGTCCTCAATTTCCCTTGATTCATACTCCCTGGGCCACTACCCTTATTCCTCTTGGTCTGGTCCCCATCTTATGCCCACCTACACGCCAGCTCCTGTTCTAACCTTCCAGGCCCCACAAGGATCATATTTGACCGCATATTGCTAGAAATTCAATTGGTCTCTGAGTGTTACATCTCTGGGGTCATGAACAGTTTCTGACAAAACTAACTCAACAGGTAAGACTTAACCAGCATAAGGCATACAAAGAACATTCATTCTATTTGCTTTATTTCACAACTGATTCCCAGTTAATACATTCAAAATTTCTAAGAGCATAAATAATAAATCATTGGTTACAGAATACTCAAAGACATGTCCCATGTGGTTCAGGATTTTCTCTTTTCATGTAAATGGAGTCCCTTACTTTCCTGACACTTCCTTCCAGCTAGTAAGATAAGGTTTTATGGTGCAGCAACTGGCCAGTCAATCATGGGGTGACAGATTGATTACAAGGGCTCATCTAGGGAATGCATTTAATGGCAGAGAAGCCTGACAAGGCTCCGTTTTCAGCTGCTTGGTTGTTGGGTATGACACCCAACAACAAAGTCTGAGGACTATGACACCAAGATAGACATGAGAGAAGAAGTGACTTAGTCTGCTAAAGGCCCACAAATTACTGAACTTTGTTTCTGTAGGGATTCCTAGAACAAGCCACCTCAAGTGCCATTACTGAAGCTAAGAGAGCTAGGTCCATTTCCAGGGCCTGGTCCTTATCATCATGCATGCCGTTGATCAAAGAACAGAACTACATCTCAGGATCTCCAGCTGTAAAACACATCTGATCATAAGCATGATGTGGAGGCCAATCAGTGCTCTGGTGGAGAACGCCAGCCAGTCTCCAGCAGAAGCATTACCGTCAGCACCAGAAGGCAGTAAGGCAGAGAAACTGAAAAATGTGAATAAACCTGGTCCAGAAAAGCCAAAGAAAGGACAAAGTCAGGAAAGTAAATATGTGTTTAGTAGCATGTGGTTTCATGCTTGTAAATTAGGCCACAAAGTTAAACTTTACTTAGGAGCAATAAAAGCTATTCTACCATAAAAAAACACCCAAATGGAAGATACATTATCCCCAGACCTAATCCTATCACAAGATACCAACTGTTTCCACCCTTGCGGTGGTCTCCATGGAGAAGACGAGGCACATTTCCTTGATGCCAAACTGTTGGGCAGTTTTCAAAGCCAGGAGGCTGATGCCTCTCCTCTCTCCTGACAAAGACAACTGTGTCCCAAGGATGTTAAAACCATCAGTCATTTCGGTGGGAAAGATTTTTCTCTAAAACAAAACAGATGTTTGACACATATATCCATGTTTAAAAATACTAATAGTCATTCAACCAAAACCAAATCCTTTGTATTAATACAGTCTTAAAATACCAAAATCTGGACTATCCCACGTGCCAGTGGGCAATGCCTCAAAGCTCTTTAAGGGCATTCAAAAACGATGTGGGGAAAATTAGGATGAAAAATATAAATCCTGCCACCATCACCAAGATAGGTCAGTTTAGCGCCTATCTGGACACTTGTATTGTTGCCTCTCAACTGTGTTACCCTTTTCAGTCCATTACACTGCACCAAGCTTCATGCTTCCATGTCCCCCTGCTTTGTAATAACCTGCTCTTGTCTCCTACAGGTCAACTCAGCCTGTCCCAAACCAAACTCATCCTCTTCCCCTCAAAATCTGCTTTTCTTCCCCATTCCCTATTCAGTCAAAGGCTCAGCCCATCTACGTCTACTTCCATATTCATGTTTCCCAGAGTTTCCTCCTCTCTCTTCCCACTCACCTCCCCATTCAAGGTAACCAATGTCCCTGACCTGGATTATTTCAAAAGCCTCCTAAGTTGTCTACCCTCTTCCGGTCTCTGCACATCCATCATATGCACTATAGCCTGGTTCATCTTTCTGAGGCATTGTCATGTCACATTCCTGCTCGAGAACTTTTGACAGCTTTCCATCCATTCCCAGAGAATAAAGTCCGCATTTCTTAGCTTGAGCCAAGACTCCCCCGACACACGTTCTAACTTGATCCAATTTATCTTCCCACCTTTATTTTCTACTGCTCCCTTTCATATGCCTTACTTTCCAGCCAACAGTTTTTTCTCTGTCTACTCCCCATTATTCATGCAACATATACCTCTATTCATATACCTCCTTTTCCCAGAGTTCCTTACTGACCACAAATATACATGTACCAATCATAACCCCCTTGAAGAGTCAATCCAAAAGCCACCTCCTTCCGCAAGACTTCTCTGCTGATCAAGTTTTATCTTCCTCCTCAGAGGACACGCATCAGTTGCTTTCTTGAATTGTAAGTATTTATGTGTATAATCTTATTTATTCTACTAGACTATAAGCTTTTATGGTTAAAATAGAATATTTAAATTATCTTTCATCTTCCAAGTTCCACATATAATGCCTTTCACATAACAGATGTTCTATGAATAGTTTTGGTTGAATAAACAAATAAATTATAAATTCAGATTTAAAGACCATTTATCAGATCATGGCTCAAAAATGCTTAGAATGGATAAGGCTCAAGATGTCTTTTGATATGAGCAGCCACAAAGCATAATGAAGGAAGAAAGGAAGTTGGAGCCATTAATGGGCATTCACTCACCAGCTATAGTAACTTTGGGGAAATGATTTAAGCCTCAGTCTTTTATCTGTACTACTTACTTTACAGAGTTGTAATATGGGTTATAAGAAAAACACCTGGGCCAGATTTGGATGCATAGTAAGTATTTAGTAAATGTTAGCGGCTGTGGTATTAATGACTTACTTACTGACTGCTTCCCTTCTGGTTCTCAAGTCAGCTGCAATCCACTCAACAGCAACATGGGTTTGGAGTTAACTGGCCACTTTCAGGCTTTCAGAGTGGGAAGTTCTCCCACCTCAAGTCAGCCACAGAGTTTTTCATCTGTGTGAGACCTGGGCCAAGTCTGTGTGTTCAGTTAGACCAGTCCCAGCATAACGTTGGTTGTTCCATTTGCCATATTCATTTATTACATCATCTCCTAATTGCAGCAAGACAGTTTATTGATGTTGCCCACTAAAAATTTAAGATGCAAAGATAGCCTATCATATATAGTCCAAACATTTGGAACATATTGGTCACTAATAATGTTGCTCTCCACCTGCCATAAAAAGGACTGTCAGGTCTTTTTCATATCCTTTTGTTGCTTTGAAACTTTTCCATGGAAAATATTTTTCAATGGCTTCTTTTCCTATTGATTCCAGATTTCGGTCCCTTTTAGTCATTGAAAGGTAAACAGCTTCCCCTGTGGATTGTTTAGTACAGCAGTTTTTCACACATTTTAGTTTTTTGTTTGTTTTTTACCAAAAAAATCTCAATACATAGAGCAGAAATGCAGGGTTGCTCTTGGTGAAGCTATGGGGGATCCTTCCCCCAGGCCATCTAAAAGCTGCTTAAGGGACTCCATGTAGCCTCCAAGGACTCATGCCAAACACCACTGGTCTAGGACAAACATTAGAATTGCTAGAAACCAGAGGAAAATGACATTCCTCCTCTCCCTTTTACAAGAAGAAAGCCAAAGTGATAGGTTGCTCAAAAACTCACCGTGGAAACACAATAAAAGCAGATGAGAATCCGTACCTCTGGAAGCCAGATCAATGTGCTTTTTCACTATTCCAAACTGCCACCCAATCAAAATCAAGTCTCCCTAGAAAAGAACTGTGTTGGAGATACCACAGACCACATATCACATATGCTATAATTCTTGGTACCATGTGAGCACCTGGCCCCGTGCAAAAGCAGATATACACACACACTGCTCTCAGTGTCCAAGACTGAGTCTGAGTCACTATATCTGTCTTTCAGATCTTATATTCTCCCATCTTTCTTGCCTACTCTTTTCTGATACCCACTGGTATGGCAGGAGAGAAGAAGAGGCATGAGTGGATGGGGGAAACACATGGGATCCTAATGTCAACTTCTTAGATGTCTCCAAGTCACCACCTTTCTAGAGGCACATTATTCTTTTGGATGTAAGTAAAGTTGACTTCAACCCTCATTCCTAGAACACAGTAGAAAGCCCAGCATTCCTCCCATTAACCCCAAGTCACCTCAGGCCCCAAGTTTCTGCTTCTGTGCAGTTCTCTCATTCTGTACTGGGTTTTGCTGGATACCTCACTTTATACCTGGCCTCACCACTGGCTCCAGGTTGTATACTTAAAAGACTCTGCTGAAGATTTCTAGCAAAGGAGAGAGGGTGAAGGTAAGATAATGTGCAGTGCAAAACTGCACAGTAAACAATGTAAACGTTAAGATTTAGATATTCCTATTCTTAAAAGTACTTCAACCACTTCCTTCTCATGGGAAATTGTACTCATTTTTTTTCCCCACTCAGGGGCCTCTTGCCATGCTTCTGGAACCCCTTTGCTTTTTTTTTTTTTTTTTAATTCCTTCTCACTTCTCCCTAGCTTAACCCCACAAACATCCCCAAACGCCTTTTCATTTCTTACACAGAATGAGCTAGCTCTCTCTTAATCCAACTGCTTCTTCAACCTACCTGTATCCTAAGGCAGCGGTTCTCAAACTTCCTGACTGAAATCCATAATAAAAAATACATTTTATATTGTGAACACACACACACACGCACACATTCACACACATATGATATATATACATCTATATACCAAAATTAAATTATATGTTTGTGTGTATGAGAATATATATATATATATATTCCCAAAAGTTTCATGGACCAATAGTTACTACTATGTACTCTGATATTTTCTATTCTCTTCTATTTCCTTTTGAAAAAATTACTGGTCACAATATACTAATAATTGATTTCAGGATTTAATCACTTAAAACCCACTGTCTTAGTCAGCTCAGGCTGCCATAACAAATTACCATAAACTGCGTGGCTTAAACAACAGTAATTTATTTCTCACAATTCCAGAAGTTGGGAAGTCCAAGAGCAAGATGCCAGCTGGTACATTTCCCCAGTAAGGGCCTACTTCCTGGCTTGTAGGTGACTGTCTTCTTTCTGCATCCTCACATGGCAGAGACAGAGAGAGACCTCCAGGCTCTCTTCCTCTTCTTACAAGGACACTAATTCCATCCTGGGGGCCTCACCATTATGACCCCATCTAAACCTAATCACCTCTCAAAGGCCCCACCTCCAAATACCATCCCATTGGACTCCATCCCATATGGACTTCAACATATGAACTTAAGGGGATGCATTCAGTCTATAATACCCTCAGTTTGGAAAACATTCCATGAAGGGCTATTCCTCCAGGATCCAAATGGCCCATCAAGGGGTTTTGCTGAGAAGCATAATTCCAATCTCATAAAACATGAAAATTACATCAGAAAAGCTTGACATATCCTCCCAACATAATCAATAGAGTGTAATTATAAAAATGTATGGGCTCTGGAATGAAAAATGGCTAGATTTAGATCTTTGCTTCAACTTGATAGCTTCTCTAAGTTTCAGTTATCTTTCAAGTATACTGATGCAATAATAGCTAATTCACAGGAATATTGTGAGGCTTAAACAAAATAAGGATATTATGTAAAATACCTAATGCAGCATTTCCCCACAAAGTAAGTACAGAACAAATGATGGCCATTATCATTATTATTATTCACAAATGCAAATGATATTTGAAGTATCTGCTTATTGAAATTATCTGTGCCACTGGTTGCTTTTATTAGCCTGTGCAGTTGGAATTTGGCTCCTGTCTGTGGTCTGCACCTCTCTGGCAAGATAATTCCACCATGTATGTTACAAGGGAGAATACAATAGTTAAATGTGAGAGGTAATTTGATTTTTTAATGTATTTCCAAAACTATCACAACATTTCATTGCTTAGAACCAGAATTAGGTATCCAGGCAAATTAGGAACTGAAAACACAACCCACTGGAAAACAAATAGAAAACATTTTAAATAACCTCCATGAAGGGACTTCCCTGGTGGTCCAGTGGTAAAGAATCCGCCTTGCAGTGCAGGGGACGTGGGTTTGATCCCTGGTCAGGGAACTAAGATCCCGCATGCCGTGGGACAACTAGGCCCATGTGCCACAACTACTGAGCTTGTGCGCCTCAACTAGAGCCTGCCTGACGCAAACTACAGAGCCCACGCGCTCTGGAACCCACGCACCACAACTACAGAGCCCACGTGCCCTGGAGCCTGCACGCCACAACTAGAGAAGAGAAAACCCGCACGCCACAACTAGAGAGAAGCCTGTGAGCCCCAGTGAAAGATCCCACATGCCTCAACAAAGATCCCACGTGCCACAACTAAGACCCAATGCAGCCAAAAATAAATTAAATAAATAAATAAATAAATAATAAATCTTAGGGAATAAAAACCTCCATGAACTTTCGCTTGGTTTCCTTTGTTCCCCCATCACCTCCCAGAATTTTTCCCCTTCTCTGAAGAAACAAAAGAATGGGATAAAAGCTACTTCCATGACTGCATTACTAAGTGATGTTAAGAGTGGCTTGTAGAGGCTATGGGTCAGCTATTTTGAAGCCAAGAACCCAAGGGCTTATAAAACAGAGTCTTCGAATCTCCTAAATTGGAGTGATACAGGGCAGGGCCAGATTAGCCCGAGCAGAGCCTGGATTCCTAATATGCTATTCTGATAATCAAAGCCTATGGCTTTTCCCATCATTGAACTGGAGACCCAACATCAGCAAGTAACTGAGAAGCTTGGAGATGAACCCATCTCAGTGCTGACATTCAATGTCATCACCCTCCGGAGCGCCACAATGGAGGATTCACCTGCCAATTCTTTGGGGTTCTTTCAGGTTTATCATTTCCTTTGGGAAACCTGGAGGGAACTTCACACTCTGCCATGTGTACATCAGAAACAAAAGTGGTTTGTTTGTTCTGTCTTTAGTTACAGAATCTGTAACTCACAGCCCTGTAAAAAGGAATATCAATAAAATGGGGCATTTTTTATCTTGTTTCTTTGTCCCGATCATAAAACTCCTTGAAGATGTCCTCGTCACCATCCCTCTCATCAGATGAACCATCTATCTGAGGCTACTTGAGCCAGACTCTCCTAGTTAACCCAGCTGCTGCTTGAAATTTAACCTAGGGCAACACTAAAATGACTCGCCGGGGACACTGGCCTCTACAGACCAAGGCCAACCTATGCATCCCTGTCCCATTGGACTCCATGATCATTGATTTAAATTCAGAATGCTAACCAAACTGGGGAAGGCCATGCTCTGTGGTCAGCCTGGAACTTCAGCTCTCTCACAATGATCAGTATGCCAGGGAAAACTCTCCCAGACTACAATCTCTTGACACTGTAGCCCCCATACCTATCACAGTGTCTGACACATCATACACTGTCAATAAATGTTTGTTGGATTGAACTGACTTGACTTGTGGAGGCCAATATAATGCGAACAAGAGCAAGCTGAGGCAGTTCAATTCAGTGCCTTAACTTCCCATACTGAATTTTTTAATTAAAATTTTAAATCAAAAGCAGGCATATATATCACCCTAAATTCTCTGATAATACTGCATCCCCTAAACCACCTAGCTTTCCCTGACTTTTATAAGCATAAATCAGAATATGTGGTATTTGAATGGTTTTTGAAGGGTCTAATCTTATCTCATGACCATATTAAATCTGCATTTATTAAAAGTATGTCATTTTACAGGCCATTCCAGCCTCAGTCCAGCTTGTAGGAGGATGTAAGAATGAGTTTATGATTAAAACCCTTTTGGAAAACAGGAACAAATGATAACCAGTTGTGATACTTTTCCACATTTTTACAATATTTAAAAATATGTTCAGATATCCAAAACTGATCCCACAATTTGATTTATTTACAAGTCCCCTGAAGTGCTTAATAAGTACAATATGGTACAATGAAAATCTTGCTTATTACTGCTATTGGGTTGGTAATTCTCCAAGATGAAATCATACTTTTCAGGTTATAAATATACATTTTATTGTTGATTTTATGCTGCATTTTGAAATACTGCTTCTCTGCTTTCATATTTTCAGGGCCTTACAAGGGCATCATAAATCAGCCCCAAACTGGAGGAATGCTAATTGATATCAGGTGATTTCAAAATGAAGGCTAGGTTAAACTTGCTGTGTATTTCATAAATTCCAATTCTTGTGGAACTCTTTCAAAACCAAGACATGCAAGGAATTCATCTTTGAAGATTAATTAAATAAATGTAAGCACATTAGACATTTTAAATATCTAAAAGAGGGCTTAGCAGAGGTGTGTAGCAACTCAGCTCAAATGCCAAAATATAGAAATATGGAAGAGATAGGATGTACATGATGTCTTGTTATAGGATCTAATACTTTCTTAGTTAAAAAAAAAAAAAAGCAAAGTTCTATTACCCACAAGTTGATCTGAATGACTTTTCTAACCCGCCTTTTGCCCCTTTCTCTGTTCTTCTGATCTTACAATCCATAATACAATATGTTGCACTGAATTCTAGGTATAGATCAACAGGTGTTACTGGAAAGAGCAAAGTTGCCATTTCTCAAAGTTTGTTAGACCAAAAACAATGATACACTTCAGATTTGGGGGGCGATGGTAATGGTAAAAAGCCTATGGACCAGCATAAATATCGGCACATCAACCTACGATTCCTACCAGATAAGCTATTCGAGATAGAAAAATTAAATTTTGAGTAGTTGTATATTAATCTCTCTCAAAAAATTACTGTAACAGCATTTCCCAGAATGTGTTATTTCATGGAAGAACACACACAAAAAATGTTAATAGTTGGGGACTGTGTGTATGTGTGTGATCAAGTCTATAAGTTCATGAATATTACTGAGAAAGAGAATAAGTTTTAACAGTTACTGAAATAAAAATAATGAGCAAATAATTGTCTAGTCTTGGTAATGTATAGACAAAGGCAAAAGTATGGAGTGAGGTAACATGAAAATCAGTGAATTTTGAGACTCATGTATTAGAACATACTTCCAAAAAATCCTATGCTCAAATCATACATAATACTAGAACTAAAGATCTTAAAGATTGGTGTCGTCCAACTCCCTCATTTTAAAAATACAGAAACTGAGGCCTGGAAAATTAGAATACTAGCTGAATGCTACAAGCTTGTTAGCAGCAAAGCCAGGACAAGAATGAGGTTTCCCGCTTCTAGACTAGTTCTCTGTTCATATGATGATAGTAAGGACAGTGACCGGGCAGTCTGCACCTTCTCCTTTTCCAGAAGGTAAGTGATGCAGGAAAGTATTTCTCACCTTGCTCAGCTCACAGGTCTCTTGGGACACTGCTCAATCACACTAACAAAAGTTCTGCTAAAGGAGACAGTGGTGTTTTTGCTTTTATGACCTTTTAAAAGTTACTGAGAAAGACCAATATTCTAAAAAGAGATTATAAGCTGTGGATTATAAAGACATTTCTTGATCATTTCACTTTGATGACTTCCTTATAGATTGACTCTGACAGTATCAGAGCACCATGCAGCAAATACAAGACGTCCGCTCCTCGCCCCACCTCTTCTCTCATCCTCCAATCACCTATGGATATTAGTCAAGAGTGAGAAAGGCACAGGTAAGGGCTGACCGAATCCCACGGAGACTGCGTTCAAACTGTGTATGTGCGTGTGCGCGCGCTTTTGCATAGGACTGGGTAATCACCTGGAATAGGTGCTCACAGTGAGTATGTGTGGAAGGTGATGTCTCCAACACTCTCCTTCTCTAGGCATATTTTCTTTGATCACCAAGAGAATCGGACAGAAGCCTAGTTCTGCCTAGTAGAAGCTACAATAACTTGACCTCCAACAAGATAAGGAAAAGTGGATTCCCATATCTGCTGCTCTTCTGAGGAGAAAGTGGAGGTCTCCAATAACCAGAAGACAAGGCAAGGGAAGCAAGTAATTCAATGCCCGCTGTGAACCAGGCCTTGAGATATGTCCCATTAATGCTCACCTTGACCTTGAGAGGGAGAAGGTATCATCTCCGTGGAGGATCTGAGAGGCTGAAGAACTTGCCCAAAGGCACCCAGATCCATCTGACTCCAAAGTCCATTTTCTTAGTCCAATTTCAACTTATAGTTAAACAAATAAAGATCCAAAGAGATGAGGTAACCTCTAGGGTCACAGACCAAGTAGTGCCAGAGGTGAGACCAGAATCATTGACTCTGGTCCAGTGCTTTTTCTACAACTTTTAGAGAATTCTATAACTTACAAACTCAGAATTAATGGCAAAACAAAACAAGCAGGTTAGTACAAGACTGTTAGAAACTCCAAAGCAGCAAAATAAAACAAATCATACACCATTACTAACGTGTGAGGTGTGTTAGCATGGGTGTGTGTGTGTGTGTGTGTGTGTGTGTAGTTGCATATATCATCTGTATTATGTCAGCTATATGTGTGGCAAGGAAAAAAATTTAAACATTAATGAATTGTGCTTCTATTTACATTTCCATTACTAAAAGCTAATTGTTTGTAAGAGAAAAGGATTTCTTTCCCTTAAGAACATTTCTTCCTGCACTACAGCAGCAAATAAAAGGGTGTTCTGTAGCTGGCATTCTGGATGAACTTAAGACTGATGAAATTCAAACATTCTTGTGTAAAGCAAACAACATCTGTAGTCAAAAAATAAATCACTAAATGAATTATATTCCCTCCCTGAAGATTAAATATCCAGGCACATTACTGGATAATTTACTTTCAAAAGAATTTCTTTAGTGTCAAATTTATATATCCTCTTTGCTGTTACTTTTTACTCTACCATAACCTTATCATTCTATCTTATGGATTTATTTGTTTTATATTAAAATACAATACCATCTTTGCCACACATTAAATGAGAAGGCAGAAACTCCAGAAGAGAATATGCCTAAAACACTGGCAAGGATAAAACTGACAGCATAATAATTAACATTAAAAACTCAGTGGCATTACCTGTTTGTCATTTATGTCATTATCTAAATGGGAGTCTCTGAGACAGAGGGTCTCTGCTCCACGGAACCATTCAGGAACCTAGGATTTTTCCATCCCGTGGCTGAACCAACTTCTAGGGATTTGAGGTTTTCTACTTGATCCTTGGGATCAAAGTGGTAGACAAGTGAAGAATGACAGAGCATGGAGATTGAGTGGGAAGATTTCAGGGGCCAGGGATGGAATTATGCTCATACACCATTGACCACAACCTACTTACATGGACCCACCTACCTGCAGAGAAGGTTGGGACATTTAGTTTTTCTGTGTGCCAAGGAAATTTTTTTTTTAAATGGGGTTTGTTGTGCACCATAGCAGTCCTAAACAATGAAATCTTGATTACGGAAGAATCATATGTAAAAATTAAGCCATACTCTACTTATAGAAAGAAGGTTGACAATAAAGCAGAATGAAGTAGCTTAAACTAGCTCTGAATTTTAATTTAAAATGTTTTCTGTAAGTTGTGTCACATCATTTGTGGAAGGAGATGGAGTGTATGTATGTGTGTGCACACATGAGTATGTTATAAAAAATATCAGATAAACCTAAACCTATGTCTTTATGGCCACCATACTTCTTCCTTCAATGCCTAATCTATTCCTTCTATGCTTTAGTTTTCTCTCCAGATCACATTTCCTCCTTTGGTGTAAATCCTCCTATCCCAAGCAAATTCTACCTGTAACTTCTAAAGATGGTCTTGACTCTATCCCCACCAATACCTTTTCATTAGAGAAACTGTTCCACCAAAGGGGGGCACTTCTATGAACCAAGAAAATACTTCCCATACCAGCTATATCTGAACTGACCAAAGATGGATTGAACCAAGCAGAGTCATTGTTGTAGGAATCTGTAGTTGTCTACAAAGTCTATAGCACTGGACATGAAAGGTCAAGCTGCCTGCCTACCACAAAACCATCCTTAAGTCAAGTACAGCCCAAAGTTATGGGAGAAAAGTAAGTAAGAACCTTGCAGAGGAAGATGCTGCAGAAAGCAGAATGGAGCAGGCATGCAGAAAAGTAGACATGGGAGAAATACCCCAGAAAGAGAGCAAGGGAGACAGGAGCTGCCTAAGACAATGAGGCCCAGCTGTACCCCTGCCACTGGGTTCCATGAGCATCCCTTACATTCTCACAATCAATCCCCCCTTTCTCAGGCTAATTCAAATAGGCTCATCTTTTTTATAATTAAATGACTCCTGCCTGAGATACATATTAGCTCCCTTCATCTACTCCATTCAACCTTCCCCCATTTACCTAAGTAAAACGATCCCCAAAAACACTTCCCCTTAGCTTCAGACTTAATAAATGCAATTCTCAAGGGATCCAAGTTTATAAACAATGTGGAAAACCTATGAAACAGAGACAGGCAGGCAAGGTGAAGAATTGGTCCAAAGAAATCATTCAAACAAAAGGGAAGCAGACAAATGGGGGGGGGGGGCGGGTACTCTCAGGAATAATATCAGTATTCTAGTTGCTTATACAATCTATCCACGCCCTCTTATGATTCCCTCAACACACTAAATTCCCCTCCTTGAGGTCTTTACATTTTATAACCTCTGCTTGGAAGACACTTCACCCCCCAAATCTCCCCCATGTCTCGTCCTCCTCATTCAGGTATCTGCTCAAATATTACCTCTCAAAGAGGACTTCTTTGCCCATACCATTCAATGTTCCCTGCCCACCCCTGTCATTCTCTAGCACATTGCCCTGGCACTCATAATCTGAACTTATCTCAGTTTTCTTTTTTATATCTTTGTTTCTTTATCTACTTATTTCCCAGCAGAATGGAAACTCCAAGGAGCACAATAGCTTCCTTTACTTGTCACTGCTATATTCCCAGCTACACTCAGAGAGCCAAGTACAGGCATTCTAAAAATATTTTTGTTAAATACCTCAAGTCCAGTGTCTAGACTCAGACTAGTGTCCAGCCACTGAGATCTGGACACAGGACAGACATGCAGAGAGGTATGCCTAGATGAGATGAGGGTAGACAGCTTATGTCTGTTGTAAATGGAGTGTCCATGGTGCAAAATACAACAAAAATAAAACACAAACTAAAGAGGAGATGGTAACACAATTTACAACACAAATACTAGTCATCAGGAATAATTCAAGAAAAGGATGTGCTTTCCCCACACCTTAAACAGCTGCATGTTGTTAGTAAACCCAGAGGTATGCCAACAAAATGAAGCCAGGCTAAACTAGGACATTTGGGAAGATTAAATTTTAATGTCACTGTTGGCCTATGTAAAGGGAATCCACAGCCAACCTCTTCCTCAACCGTTGACAAAGCAACATGGCTTTGGAAATAGTCTCTTTCTAAAACCATCCCTTCCTGCTCCCATCTTTACCTTTCTCCAAACTTTTGTTTTTCTAAGGCTGACAAAAATATGTCATCAAAGGGTGGAGACAGCCACTGTAAGATTTACCAAGATGGAAAATTTTGGAGGAACAAAGCTCCTGGAAGACCAGGGCTGAAGTTACTCACACTTGTTTCCCTTGTGCCTTGTCCAGAGCCTGGCATGGAACAGACAACTGATGTTGTTGAATCAATAAATGGCTAATAATAATATCATGTAATCCTGGAGCTCGAGAGCTGGGAGGGTGCCTTAAAATCAGCTCAATTTACCGAAGACAGGACTGAGTCTCAAAGGAAATAAACAACTGTTCCGAGGTCACACTGACTCCCAGATCAGGTTTCAACACACACCTCTTTTTTACACCCCCTTCGTGCATTAGCGTACTGCCTTCTAGATTACAAACCCTTTCTCACACATGTGAGGATCACATTTGATCCTCACAGCCCCACTCTGATGAAATAGGGGCAGGATGGTTATTATTCTTATTTTGCACTATAAAGAAAGAGACCCAAAGAGGTTAAGACACTTACTTACCTTTATATAATTTCTTAGTGATAGGTACCAGGACTAGACCCAGAGTTTCTAACTCCTGGTCCAGGGGTCTTTATAATCCACTGAAATTCATGGAAGATGAACGCTTTAGTTTTTGTTTTTATTTTTTGGTTGCACCGTGCAGCATGTGGGATCTTAGTTCCCTGACCACGGATCGAACCTGTACCCCCTGCAGTGGGAGGGTGGAGTCTTAACCACTGGACCACCAGGGAAGTCCAAGAGATGAACGCTTTGAGCTGAAAATGTATTCACTTGCTAGGGCTGCAATAACAAACTACCACTCACTGGGTAGCCAAAGCACAGAAATGTACTGTCTCACAATTTTGGAGGCTAAAGTATGAGATCAAGTTGCTGGCAGGGTTGGTTTTTCTGAGGGATATGAGGAAGGATCTGTTCCAGGCCTCTCTCCTTGCCTTGTAGATGGCTGTCTTCTCCCTGCACCTCTTCACATGTCTTCCCTCTATACCCGTCTGTCTCTGGGTTCACATTTCCCCCTTTCTAGGGACACCATTCCTAGTGGATTAGGAGCCCACCCTACTCCAGTATGACCTCATCTTAACTAATTACATCTGCAACAACTCCATTTACAAATAAAATCACATTCTGAAGTATTGCGGGTTAGGCTTCAAAACATGAATTTGTGAGGCAGAGGGGGCAAGACCAATTCAACCTGTAACAGCTAGAAAGAGGTATAAAAAAAGAAAGACAGCTTTTCAGTGAATTGATTGATGAATAACTCGAATCAGCAAAGATAGAGGCAGAGATTGGTGTGGCAGGGCCAATGCTTACTGCAGGAAGTGGTGAGAAACATAGAGTGACAAGGTCAAGTGGCCCCAACTTGGGATGGAAAGACCCTCCAGTAATCTCTCCCCACGAAGGGTGTGGCAGGTACCTAAGGACTATGGAGACTGAACATGCCCAGAGATTTTCTGATAGCCTTAGTCTCCTGCTCTGTGACTTTAAATAGCAAAGCTAATCACTTCAAATAAAGGATAAATCTGTTTCTATTTAAAAAGTGTTCAACGGCATCCTTACACAGTATCTGGGATAGATCAAATAACTCAGAGGAGGAGGAAGGTGAGTTGTTACAGTAGGTGGAAAACTGTTCTTGGTGTCCCACATCACACCCTCTTGACCCACCTCTGACTCCAGCCCCCCCTCCATGGTAAATCATAAGAGTGTCCCCCTTCAAGTGCATGGTAGGTGCCTCTCTCTGCCATTCTGCTTTGAAAACTTCTGCAGACATGAGGGACCAGATACACTGGATAAAGAGGGCCCATGATGTGTGCTGAAACACCATGATGATGCTGGACCAACCTCCGTTCTTGGGATGGACAATCCTGGGGGGCATTCTGTACCTTTCAAAAGAGTTCCTGTAACATAAATCCTCCCAACTGCCTATAGCAGAGGCCTCGATAATTCTCTATAATGTTTTATTTTGCTCCTTTCCCATCTCGTCACCTCTCCCTCATTTCCGCTTCTTGGGATCACCTCCAAAATATACTACCTACACCCAAGTCCTTGCCTCAGGCTCTGCTTTTGGGAAAATCTAGACTAAAACAGTAAAGAATGAAACTGAGGTCAGCTACAAGGATCTCAGCACTTAAATGTTACCTACTATGACTGTGCACTTGCTCCCAGACGATCAAGTTCACTAAATGGTCTGGGTGTCTGCTGTGTGCCAGGCACTTGCTAGGTGCTAAGACTAGAAAGTGGAGCAAGACATGGCCTCTGCCCTCAGGAAGTTCAGAATCTCCTGGAAAGGATTTATGGCTTGGAATATTCTCTAACTCTTGCTGAGACACAAAGATCCATCTCCATTTGGTATTTTTGATCCACGCAGCCCCCAATAATTGCCAAAATATCCACTTCTCCTGCTTCAGAACATCCCATTCAGTTTACAACCCAGGTTCCCATGGCTCCAATTTACATGTGATTCACATAACGTCTGTTTAATTTTAAAGTTTATATGGCAGCTTTTTGAAATCCCAGAGACTTTTTCAACTTTTTTCCTCTCCCCTCAAACACCAAGAGGATGGAGAAAATTAATTTCCTGTGTAAAAATGCAAGATGACAGAAGGTCTAAGGTTAAACCTATTTACGAAGGAAATTGTTGCCAATGTTTAGAAAAGTCTGCTTTTATTTGAAAAACTCAGTGATCTACCTGGCTTCTAGTGTCTCATGGCATTTTATGATGAAAGAGTTTCGACCATAAACTGCAATGGGGAGGAAAACAGTTCGCATTTGTTTTTCCCCAACGTGCAGTGAACTGTTTGCTAATAGGCCGATCAATTTGTTTCACTAAACAGCCACCCGGGAAGGTCCCCACTTTCCCTCTGGGGTTGTCTGAGAACACCACACCCCAGAGCCTCAGGTTGGCCCAGCTGCCCCTGCCCTCCTAGGGTTTTTTCTCTTTAAGTGCTGATGACATGAATAGTTCTGGGCTTCATTCCCATCTGGCCTGGAGCGAGCCGAGCTGGGTTCCCTCAAGCTCACACTCCAGACACAACTCCTCCTGTGGAGGGAGGAGAGAAGGGTTGAGTGTTCTCCACAGTCAGACAACAACTGATGTCACTTTCCTTCCTCCATGCTCCATGCAGACAGCAGCTCCCTTCTTTCTCCTTCCTGTCCAAAAAGACTCTTGTAGTTTGGATCTTGGTTTGAGTCTAGGGGCATCTTCTCAGTACATGAATGCAGCCTGTGGCTCCAGCACAATCATGGGGTTTCAGAAACATGATGGGCCCTGGAAGGCCATGTCTCTTCCAGGTCCAAGCTCAGCCACACAGGACCATTCTGCTGCTCTCGCCCCTGTAAGCTGAGGCTTCTCTGTATGGATCCACCGCCTGGTCATTTCTACTTTGAGGTCTTAGCATCTACAGGAAAAATGAGGCACAGGTCTCCTCAGCCCTCAAATCCCCCAAACATGTCAGGGACTGTGCTATGGGTTGAAATCTTAACCCCCAAACCTCAGAACATGATCTTATTTGTAAACAGGGTTGTTGGAGATGTAATTGGTTAAGATGAGGTCATACTGGAGTGGGTGGGCCCCTAATTCAATATGAAGGTATCCCCATAAAAAGGGGGAATTTTAACACAGAAGCACAAACACAGGAAGAATGCCACGTGAAGATGATGCATCTACAAGCCAGGGAGGTCAAAGATTGCCAGCCAACCACCAGAAGTGAGGCATGAGGCCTGGAACAGAGTCTCTCTCACAGCCCTCAGAAGGAACCAATCCTGCAACACTCTGATCTTGGACTTCCAGCCTCCAGAACCATAAGAAAACAAAACTGTTAATTAAGCCATTCAGCTTGGGATACTTTGTTATGGCAGCTCTAGAAAACTAATATAGATTTTATTATTGCAACCATAATAGTCCTTCCCTAAGGCAATCAATACTTCCAGCCCACATGGCTGAACTGGAAAAGGGTCATAGGGATAAAATGCATTGGGGAAAATAAAATAGTATTCTGCTACCATTTCATATAATGTAAGAAAGATATATACAAAAAGGATTATTTGGGAATTCAACTGCGAAAACGTTAGCATTTTGGGATGCTACCAGCATTTTCCAGTCTTGATAAAGTGACTCCCTGGGTTGTTTTACTACCCAAGATAATATTATTATAAAAATTATTAGTTTGGGGTTTGCTTGGTAGAGGCAGTGGAAGAGATCTAGGCTATGGAGGCCCAATACTAGTTCCAACATTTGCTAACTGGATGAGACCTTGGGTAACACAAAATCCTCTCAGTATGTTTTCTCACTTGTGAAAGGAGAATAATATCTTTTTGCAGCATTATTCAGGGAAGTGATAAAACAATTTATCAATGTATGAAGCACAATGCCAAGTAGTTAAATGTTTTTTCACTTCCTTTTTTCATGTCCTTTGCATTTGGTGTCCAGTCAACTGGAAATGAAGAAAGGAAGGAAAAAGTAGGTAGCAGGATCAAGGAAAGCCCTTTCATTTCAATGAGAAACTATGTTTGTGCCCCATCCACTGATATACTACATACCAACAAGAATAAGGACCTTCCCATACCCCCTGCTTTCTTGAAATTAAACAAGGGACTCAGATGAATTATCATCATCATAAAGCCCCTCCTTACACTGACTAAAAGAAAAAAGAAGCTCTGTTAATAAATCCTATGAAATAAGATTCAAGGGTCAAATTCATTTAAATATTATTTCTATTAGGAGAACATGATCACCTCTTTGATTCTGAAAACTTATTTCTGAATTTGATTCACCCATGAAACAAAGGAGAAGAAATTGTCAGGAATTGTCACCTGACAAATTGTCACCCATCATTCACAGTGATCCCCAAACCAATCCAGCTGCTACGTTAACAGGACCAGAGAGATGGCTCTCTCTTCAGTTAACAATGGACAGTCACAGACTATCTCCCAGGAGGTGCCAAGGATCATGGCCTTGGCCTAAGAATCCAACTTCAGCAGCTCAACCATTGGTTCTCATACATGTCTGATCAATACTGAAAGGCATAGGAGATACACTCAAAGTAAATAAATTCAAATGGTTAATAGTACATCCTTCCAGAAACTAACTAAATACACAGAGATGTATATGAATGTGTATATGCATGTGTATGTCTGAATATGTATATGTATGTGTGTGTATATATACACACACACACCCTGATATACATACACACTCACACATGGAATCAAAGTAATCAAATTATTCTGCAACTTTTTTTACTTTAAATATATGTGCATAATTTTCCATATCAACACACAGTGATCTAACTTATTCTTAACAACTACGTAGTATTTGTGCAGATATATTTTCATTTATTTAACTAACTCCACTTTAATAAATGTTGAGGTTGTTTCCAGTTTTTTGCTGTCGCAGATTTGCATATATATTTAATACTTGTGCAAATACATCCAAAGGATGAAGGAGAATTGCTGGTTCAAAGGGAAGTGTATTTTACATCTTGATAGATGGAATCAAATTGGCCTCTAAAACAAGGTTCTTCCAATTTACAATTCTGCTACCAATTATATGAGAAGACGTACTAGGGATGAGCAGGGGTGATTCTTTTTAAAACACAGATGCCCAGGTCCCATGCTCTCAGAAATTTTGATGCAGTATGTCTGAGGTGGGGCCCAGAGTATCTATCTTTTTCTTAAGTGTCTGAGGAAATAGAATGATCAGCCAGGATTAGGAACCTCTGAGGTAAACCATCTACCCTTGCAGGAGGTACCCATTAGCTACAGTTCAGATAATAACTGAATAATTATCAGTTATTCATCTTACTGAGAAATTACTCACACACGTGGCTCTAACCTGTGTAGGGAAAAGTAGCATTTGAAAACCAGTTAGAATTAACGCCAGAAAGACAAGCCTGTTTCCTAATCCTACTTCCCTACAAATAGCTGTAAAATTTCCCAGTCTGTATTGCTGGGATCTGTTTTGAAGCTAAAAAAGAATGTTTTGTTTTGCTCTATTTAGGGATGGGGAGGGAGATAACATATTCTTGTTATTATTCCACTGGCAGTTTAGTGTGTGAGTTAAAGAATTCTTAGTGCTTTGAAAAAGTTTCATGAACTTGAATGGAGCATTTGGCCGGTAGATAGTGAAAACAAATGACATTTGTTGCTACATGTACCAGCTCCACTGTGGAAGGAAATTAAATGTTGGACTTGACCTCTTACATTGATGGAGAAGAAATCTGTCCTCAATCTTCCCAGAGAACTCCGGGAAGGAAGAGTAGAGTAATGAGGAGAACGCATGGATGCACACAGATACTTATGATGTTCATTATCTAAGAAGCATCTCTTCGTCTTCCTGGCATGATGATAAAGAGCATTCTTAAGTTCAAAGACCTGAAAGAGTCTATAAACCTCCTCAAAGGCCTAACCCAAGAGTTCTCAACTCTCAATGCACTTACGGAGCTTTAAAAATTACTGATGTCCAGGGCCCACTCTCAGAGACTCTGATTCAATTGGTCTGGGGTGGAGCCCAGGCAGCGGCATGTTCTAAATGTCTGTATAGAATTTAGTGTGCAACCAGCATTGAGAACCACTGTCATAACCTATCGTTCCCAGGACAAACCTGGCTTGCCTCCAATCCCTGCATTGTAATATTCTGGTCTGAATTAAGTTACCTACGAGAGAGGAGAGTAGGAATGGAAAAAGAAGAGTTAAGTGAAACCTAAAGAGATTTCCTGGCCAACCCTTCCTCTTTTTCCTCCCCTCAGTCCCTCAGCTTCAAATTATGTCTCTCTGTTGCCTGACGCCAAACTCAAACAAAAGAGTTTCGGGGCAGAGTGACTTTTAGGGGAGGAGTAGGAAACTAAAGTGCCCAGGGGCCCAGCAAGCCCCATAGATGAGGGAGGCAGCCCTGCAGGACTGTGGCAAACAACTGCCCACAGCCCCTCATTGGTTCTGACCAAGCACTGACATGTAATTATTCAACCTCAAAGGCCCCAGACAAAGTAATTTTCTAAAGAGGCCAAAAATACAATTTTACCTGAAATTTCATAATCTGTAAATGTTGGAAACTAACTCCTTTCTTTACTTTTTTTTAAATTTTGAACGAGCTAAATAAAACACATCTGTGGGTTAAATGAAGCCCAAAGCTTACCAGCTTGCGACCCATGATTTCAAGGAACAATCCATTTTTCATGGTTCAAATCTGTAAACACCAATCCGAAGAGTGAAAACAGTGAAATACAGCTGGAACCCAAACAGTGACAGGTTTGGTTAACTTATGAAAGGGCAGGCTTGAGTCTCTTAACCAGATGATGTTCCCAAAACCACAGGTAGACAGTGCAGGCCTTGCAGTTAAGAGTTAACCCAGATGGATTGGGTGGAGCTGGTTAAAGCTGCTTCTTTCCTGGGAATCATTTCCCTTTCCTTTCCTCCCCTCATAAAAGTCCAGGTGTGCCTTCCATTTTGTCATATGTCAAAGAAGAGACTCTTTCCAAGTGATCTTCATTCCTTTGGCTACCATCGGTGCTCCCAAACCCTGCTTCTAACAGGTATGCAGTTGTCAACACCATCAATAGGAAGCATTTTACACAATAAATCCAGAATTTTCTTCTGAATTCCCTTCCCTGAGGTTAGATTGATAGGATTTTGCCAAGAGAACATACAGGTAAGGCAGATCTGTGCTGACAAACCTAAAGGGTAGAAGACATACGGACCACAGCATCAATTAAACTAGTAAAGAAAAGGTAAGCACTAGATAAACTAAGTTAAAGAACTGGAATAGGAATATACTAGAGAGGGCTTCAGAAAGACAGTCTGTTGCTGGTGAAAGACAGAGGAAACCTCGTACTTCTATTTCCCTTCTCTCATCTAGGAAAGAGGGGTTTCAGAGCCCTATACTGTCTGCTTTCCATGGTTGTTTTGAATATCAGATCATACCAATGTATGTGAAATTGGCTTGCTAACTGGGAATTCTATACAAATGTAAGGGACTCCAAGAGCCTGGCTGGGCAGTAATGCACCTTTGTGGGAGACGTGCTCTGGAGGTTCCTCTCCCCAGAAAAAGCAACTGGCGTGAGCCCCAATCACTTGGCCGACTGGGGCAGCCTGAACTGGAGACTGGCTGAGGAAGAGGAGGAGGAGGAGGAGGAGGAGGAGGAGGAAGAGACAGCAGGTCAAGGCAGCTGGACCCGATTCCTACACCCCACTGGCCACTGGCTCCACAGTGGGCACCAGGCCTTGACTGGCTGCCAGGTTGGAAACACAGAGATGGTTGTGGAAGGGAGACTCTTGTTTCTTACATTTCTCCAGCCTCCGATGACACAGCCATTCCCAGCCCTACTGTAGTCATCTGGAGACCCGAGAACTGTGGCACCATCAGCCTGACCTCCTACATCACAATAACCACATGGTTATTATAGGATGGATTCAATACAACAGTTATTGAGGGCATACCTACCCCATGCTTAGTACAGTTTTGTACTAGGCATTCTGAAGGATTTGAAATTATTCCCTTCTCTCCAAATGGCCACAAAGCCTAACTTTGTCTACGTTAGAAACATCAGAGAGCTACTCACTGAAAAAAATAGACCCTGAAGGATGGAAGAAAGGGTTGCATGAAGCAGGTGCCAGCTTGGGGCACACATGTAGTCTGGAAAAGGGAGCTGAGTCGCCGTGATGCTGTGATGAGCAGGAAACATTGTATTTGCCATGCAATGTCATGCCCTTTGGTGTTTGTAGAAAGGTTATAGGAAAGATCTAATGGATGTTTAATTTATTTTAGATGTCAAACTTATGTATTTTCTGAATATGGCACTGTTGGCACTGGTCAGAAATAGGATCAACTTATTATGAGTTACAAGCAGAAAAGTTAAATCAAACACAGAGCTGTATTTATTTGTTAAAGTGTTAAAATATATTCTTCTGTCAGTAAAGGTTAGAGGCGATTTGAACAGTGAGAGACCAGCATGGTCAGAGCACCAGGGTAAACCATTATAAAGTAGATAAAACCAAGAGGGGCCCTGACGGTGGAAAGGATTTTATAGGCAGAGGAAGGGGGAGATTTGGTGAGATCTGGAAAAAGAATATGAGCAGAGACATCTTTCCTTTTAAACCATAATGGCTATAAAAACCCAGGACTTCCCCAAGTGCAAAGTTCTTTCGTAGCCATTATTATTATTATTTTCATGCTCACGAAACCATATATCCATATATTGCTACCCCATTTTACAGATTAGAAAATGAAGTCTTAGTTCCAAGGCTTGCTCAGAGGACAGAGCCAATAAATGGAAGAATCAGGTCTCTGATTCACAGCTCAGGAGTCTTTCCAACACACTTGTCCCTAAAGAGGAGCTGGGATATGCTGAGCCCCTCACATCCTCCAGCACTGAACTTGGTGACTTCCAGAGCTTGCGCATGAGGGAGGTAGGTCAGCGAGCAGTGCTGGAGGAAAGGAAGATCTCTGGGCAGGAACAAGAGGTGTGGTAATAAGAAAGGGGAGTCCAGTTGATAGAACCATGGAGAACAGAATGAGGAGAGTTCAGCCCTTATTCTGAAAGCAATTAATTAGCTGAGCACTTACCACTTGGAGATATCCCCAAACATACTAAACATATGTGCTGTGTGGTTCACTAGGTCTTAAAGGATAGACATGTTCTCAGACGAGGGCCCTACCCTCCCTCTCCTGTGAAAAATAATGAAAACATTGACTCGAGAGCATAGCCACCTGTAGCAGCTAAAGCCTTTTAGAAGAAGACAATCCATCTGTGCAGATGAAAGAAGCATATACATAGAGGTAGTTTTGCTGTTGCTGGTGAAAGAGACATCAGCATACCATCAGCTCAAAAACCCAGCTATGAAGTGTAAGGAAATTTGAGAAATCCAATCTTGCAGTATTTCAGATTGCAAGGCCACAGAGGCAACAAAGCGTGTTTGCAATCAGCACCTAAAATTAACTCCCTTTCTCCTCTTTCTATTCATAAGCATTATCAGGTTAGGAAATCAGACACTCTGTCTCTGGTCTATTCTGAAAGGTATTTTCCTTTTGTGTGTGTCATCACACACACACACACATACACACACACACACAAATGCAAGGTGTATAGAATTATTCCACCACATGACGAGGAAAAAATCACTGCTTTCACTGCAGGATTACTAGGTGTTCTCTTGACCACTCCTCTCTGCTTTCTTTCAGAATGTTAAGCAAACGGCAGAAGGGAAAGCCAGCTAAGTTTCAATCCTTCATAACATGATCATGGCTGAGAACAGAGGCAGGTGAGAAAGAAAGAAAAAACACAGTAGAATGAAAACATTAGATTCAGTATCTGCATAGATTCCGTTCGTTTTTAGAAAGAAATCATGATAGTTATGAGCTAGTGCATGAACTTTGCCCCATCTCCTACTGTTTCCTGCCTGTCACTTCCCAAGGGGTTTCTTTGGTGCCCCATGTAATGAAGGGCCCATTATTTTTTACATGTTAACTTTCCTCTTTCCTAGCCAAACATCACACAGTGTTTCCCTGCTGATTACCAGCTGAGTGACAGTTATAAAAAAACAATCCCCGTATTTATGTTGAAGAGAAATGTGTACACACTGGAACCTCAATCAACACTCAGAATGTAAGTCTAGACGGCGCATTATCTTGTGCAAAAAAAGTCTAACAGGAGGGGATGGAGACTACTTATTTGAAGGAAAAAATCCTTGAGATAGTCAGAAGATGATTGAATATTAAGAGCACAGTAATCTATAGATATCTGTTCACCTCACCTTTAATGTCTCTAAGAAACAGGGATTCCAAAATAAGATGCCAGTATCTTATAAAGCATAAAATCTTCACCTGGAAGAGAAAAGGAAGGTAACTGAGCTGTAGCGGGCTGCTACTCTGTTCTAGATGCTGTGGTAAGGACCTCACCATCTCTGCTATCCTCACAACACCCTGCAACAGAGAATTCATCTCCATTTCACCCAAGCAGAGCAAAGAGATCAAGGGCGATGACCAAGCTCACCCAAGACTTCAGACCTCAGACTTTGCACTTCTGTTCACTCATTCATTCACCTGCTCATCGATTTATTGAACAACCAACTCGGTAACAGGCTCTGTGTTAGGCACCATGGATGTAAAGACAAATAAAACACACTCTCTCACTCATGAAAGCTTTTATCATTTGGCTGTTGTAATTTCCAAAACCACAGAAATCTTTTCGAATGACATAACCTAATGACTGCAAGAAGAGGACACTGCCTATGGTTGACGCTCCCTCTCTTCTTTTTTCTTCTTTCTCTCTTCCCCCGCTCCTTCCTCCCATGTCTTTCATTCATGAGGAGGAAAGAAGTTACAAGACTCAGTACATTAGATCCTATAGTGCAATGTATGATGGTCACTGGAACATAATGTCCCAAATCAGGGTTCCCCAGAGGACTATTCCAAGAGAGTCAATTCCAGATATATCAGAAACAAAAATGGTTGCACAGTCAAGTTTGTCAAATTGGGTACATGACACTCCCCTCCAATGATTCACAGCACAACCAGCATTTTAAAGACCGCCAGAAGGACTTATTTAACATCGCTCAAGCCAGCACCCCCCAAAACTTTTTCAATCGTTGGAATACTAAATTGGAATAACTTGAGTTTTCCAAATATTAGCACCTGGAGGGAGAATTGCACTGGGGCATAGTTTAATACGTTGATTGGGGAAAAATATATGGACCTTTAATCCTAAGTACCACCTTGTAGAGGAGCACAGAATTTATTATCAGAAGACCTTGGTTCAAGTTTATAATCTGCTGTATATGATGAGCTAAATAAACTTAGACAAGTTACTTAACCTCTTTGAGCCTTCCCTTCCTTATGTAGTAAATGAAATGGATAATACATATCTTGCACTTATTATTGGAAAGATTAGAGATGAGGTATTATATATGTATGCATGTGTGTATGTATATATGTGTAAATATATACACATATATAAATACATACATATATATTTTTTTAATGCCTGGCAAACACACGCACATTAAATAGTGCCTATTTTAAAATACAGAACATAATACAGTTGACCCACAATGAAAAAGGTGTGTATGCTAATCTATTGTTCCATTATTTATGAATGTCTTTGAGTTGCCAGCCATCCCCATTTCTACCAGAGATCTTTGGAGAAATGGCATTTTTTTAAGAAACAATTGACTAGAGTCATTCCTACATGAAATACCTTTAAGAATAAGAAAACTGGCTTTTACCGTGGTTGGCACCACGGTCCAATCAACTTAACTGACTTGCGAGAGACTGAAAGGAAATTACACAAAAGGAAAAAGAAAACTTTGCATGAGAAATTATTATTTTGTCAATTATTTTGTCTTTGAGTTTTTTCTTTGTATTGTATTTGCTTTGTCCTGTTTCCTTTTTTTTCCCCACGTGCTGTTTCCTTGTAAATTAAACAAAACATTTTAATTTACATTTTTCTAATTATCAAAATCAAGAATAAGTTGGGATTTCTTGACATCCTTTTACCTAAAACAAGGGATTTGCCAGGTTAGGCTCCGCAGTCCTCTGTACTTCCATTTCCTAGTCTCTGCAGTAGGTAAAAGCTCAAATATAGTGAAGGGACAATTATTTTAATATATCTTTCCTTTCCACAATTATTTGTATTCAGCATTGTAACCAAATTTACAAAAGTATTTAGACAATCTTTTTTAGTTTTTTAATTAAGAATATTATGAAGAATTAAGTAAATTTATATTTATTACCAGTTTGAGATGATCTTGAATTAGGTTACCAGAAGTCTGCATATAATAATCCCCTTTACAAATATATTCAAAAATGTATCTTAAAAGCTGTATATTGAAATGATATTAACAATGGGTATGTCTAGCAAGTGAGATTATGAGTGATTTTCAACTATTTTGGCTACCTTGTATTTTCTGATTTTTCTAAAATGAACAAATAAGCTTTCTTTAATAAAGAAAAAAATGGGCTGCTAGGTAAAGAAAGCAGAGCAAGTGTTTGCATTTGCAGACACTGCCCCCCCAACGTTCTCCAGTAAAATGACAATAAAGATATAACCCATTAGAATAAAGAGAACAGGAGAAAAGACAACAACCAAATTTTGGAAGCTAGAAAGCAGATGGCCCATGGTAATTGACTTAGCAGACCCAAGAAAGCAGAATCCTAAGCTGACAGTGGGAAAACCCATGAAAAACCCAATTTACCCTGAAGAACACCCAACAGACTCAGAAATTGGCAGCACCAGGTATCTCTGTAAATGGGAGGTGAAGGTCAGACCAAAGAAAGATTTGCGCAAGTCTGTTTAGAAGTAATGAGATCCCCAAGTCCCCTCCACTACTTTGTGTGGCCAAGCAACTGCCCACCCCTCCTCCCAAGCTTCCCCAACCTATACATAATAGGATCAGATAGGTGAGAATGAGGGTACCGAGCCATACTGAAAATAAAGGGATTGAGCACACTCTGAATACCATCAACCTCTCCTTCTTTGAGCAGTTCCGACAATGCAGGCAACCAGGTTTTATGCCCTCTGCAAGCAGGAAATCAGAAGAGCTTTATCTGGTGTGCCTGACCAGTTCAAAAAGAAAGACTTTAACTAACAATAGGGCTTCCCCAGTGAAACAGCCCAGTCAGCTCAAAATATAGCAACACCAACAATCTACAAGCCCCATCCAAGTGCTCCTTGGCTGTGAACTGTATGGATGGAGTACTGAGAACATAAGTACTGAATAGAAATAAAACCAAAATTGCCCCATAAATATGTAAATATATCAGGGGGAAATGGAAAGAGTGTGATATGTGTGTCCGGGTGGGGTGAGGACCCTGAGCATGTCTGTCTGGGGAAATCAGAAGGATAAATCCTCACCCTCCATTGTGGGAAGGAGCAATATAAATATGTCTTGTGGAGACATAGAGGTAAATGCTAAGAGAATCTACTCAAAGAGCTGGAAGAGGTGGCCTCTGAGAAGGTAGAAATGATAGGAAGTCGGGGCCAGATGGTGGCTGCAGTTCTTCATAACAAGTTCCACTGAACTATCCGATTCATTCAGCTGTGTTAAAAGCAAAATGAGTGAGACAATTATTTTGTTTCATGATGAAGCACATGGAAATCTTAAAAATATAGGCCACGTTCTTTAAACATAATACAGTGAAATTAGATATTTATAAACCAATGTTAAAAAAAAAATAAAATTAACAACCTTTCCTAATACAAACTCCTAGCAAATGAAGTGGGGCAAGAAGAGAATGTCATAAATAACCCCATATCAGGGTTAAAACAAAATCACTCCTTTCTCGATTAGTTCTGTGCCAAATAATTCAACAATAAAGGAGAAAGTTTCTGCAGCCCATCCTGTGAGACCAATGCAAACCTTCAGCTCCAGAGCTTGGTTCTCTGCCAGTCAGCTCAAAGTTAGAGTCTTGTCTTATATCATATGCCAAAACAACATTCATAACAGTTAAAAGAGTCATATACTTCTTAAAATATAGTCCAAGAAAACACAGGAAGCTGTTTAACTGATCTGAGGCTGAGGAAAGCCATTCGCACTACAAAACAATTAGTCAAATCACAAAGTAGGTATTGGCATTCTTGAATACGATGATTTTTTTTAACTTCTGTATGTCTAAAAAAGAATCTAAGTTAAAAAAAAAGTTGAATGATTAATTAGTAAAAATTATTAGTGATAAATATGATAAAGGATTAACATCTATACTAAATGAAAAAATACGTACAAATCGACAAGAAAAACACTAATAGGTCAATAGAAAAAGAGGGGAAAGAACATTAGTAGAAAATTCTTAAAACAACAAAGTAGATGCTAAGCATCTGAAAAATGGAAACCATGTTTGACTTATTTTTTTTAAATACAAATTAAAATTCCTATCACATGGAAATATATTTTTAAAGGTACTATATAATACTAGTAGGAGTGAGAAAAGCAAGTATTTTTATATATTGCTATTGGAAATTTAACTTGGAAAGCTATTTGGCAATAAGTATTAAGAGCCATAAAAGTGTTCATACTTTTGAATCAATAATACCACTTCCAGAAATCTATCCTAAGTAAATGGGGGATGTAGTAAAAGATTTATGTACAAAAATATTTATCACTCAATTATAATCCCACAATACAGAAAAGGTTCAGTAAATTATAGTAAGGCCCTGTAATAGAATATTAGGTAGAAATTAAAAGTCATATTTCTGAAGAATATTTAATAGCATACGTAAATGTTTATGACAAAATATTAATGTTAAAAACACATGGTACAAATTATATATAGTAATGATTCCAACTTTGTAATATTCACATATATCAAACTCTGTTATATATGCCTATTATTCTATACGTGTATTCAAAAATACTAGAAGGAAATAAATGAAGGATAATAATAGTTAGCCTCAAGTAAAAGGATCATGGGTGAATTCTACTTTCCTTTTACTTTTCTAAGTTTTCCAAACATTTTTATGGTATGAATTGCTTTCAACTGACAAATGTAAAAGACGTAAAGCAGTGATTAACTTTACCATAAAATACATAAACATTGACAACATATATACAACCCAAATTCAAATTTTTCATAATTCTGCATTTTTGAAAATTTGGACACAGATTGAAGTGTGACATTGCTTGGTAAATCCTTCATAAAAGGCATAATTCATGAATATGCATGAATACAATTATGAAAGGAAATATAAAGGCTTACCCTTATTGTTTACCATGTACAAAGCACTATAACCAAATATTTGTCCTGCATTCTCTCATCTATGAGGTTCTCATTATGAAGTCGCCTTTTATGGAGGAGGAAACTGAGATTAAAAGGTTAAGTGGCTATTAAAGGTCACCCTGCTAGGAAGTATGCTTGCCAAGCCTCACAGTAAAGACTGACTCCAGATGCACAGCTTTTGACCTCTTCATGGATCTCAATCCTGACTACATAGTCCAACAATCAGAGGAGCTTAAAAAAATAAATCCAATGCCCAGACCCCACCCTCGAACAATTAAATCAGAATCTCTGGGAATAAAGACAAGGATTCTTAAAAGAACTCTCCATATAAATTTAAGGTGTAACCAGATTGAGAATCTGCAAGTCTAGCCAAAGTTTCTCAACTAGTAGTTATGACTGCCAGGAGGCTCTGCCAGATTCTGATGCATCAAAAGCCTTGGATGGGATCAGGGATCTGCATCCTTTACACACACTTCAGAGAGTTTAGTTCTGAAGCAGGTGGTCCACAGCTTGCCATTCGATTAAAGATTAGTATGCTCTATTGAAAATACATAGATATGTATGGGTACACATTAGTATATGTACATGCACATATGTGTGGATGTGTGTACATATACATTTGTTCCTAAATAGGCCAGTGTGGAAAACACCAAGATTATTTTTCTATACTTTGCTACTCAAAATGTGACACACAAACCAACAGCATTTGTGTCACCTGGGAACTAATTAGAATCACAGGATTTCAGGCCCTATCCCAGACCTACTAAATCAGAATCTGCATTTTAGTAAGATCCCACGTAACACACACACACACACGCGCGTGCACAGGAAAGTTACAGGAACACTATTCTAAATCCAAATAAAGCTAGCTATGTCCATGCCTGGAAGAATGAGCAGGAGCTCCAACTGTCTTAATTTGTTGAGGACTCTTCCCTCACCTTTGGGATCCTAGGACCACCTGGGGGTTTACGTTGTCTGGGAAGACTGGAGAAGGTCCTCTGCTGCTTGAAGAAGCATCTTGGTGGTCACCCTGAGAGGCCCCTTGTCTAAGCAAGCACAATCCACTTGAAGGTGGCAGCTGCTGTGCTTGCAGTATCTCTCGTCTTTATACCCCAGACCCTTTGCCTGCGGACAAACATTACTTAGTGTTCCATCCTGGACATTCATACTGCCATCCCCCCATCAGTGGGCCTGCTGTTTCTGTGACATGACACAGGAAAGGGCTCAGTTCAGCTTTTAGAGCTAGCCACACTTCTTGTTCACCACATCACAGGCAATTCCAGCCTCCTCCCTTAGAAATCCTAGGGCTTCCCAACAAAGACTTGCCAGGGGCTTTCTTTAGCTGACCATAAAAATCCAAAGAAGCAACTAATTCTCTGGAGATGAGGGAGGCCAGAATATAGATACTGCCCATGGTTGCAGGAGGGTGGAATCATTGCTTTTCCACTTTTCTTCCATCTCCTAACCAAAAAGAAAGCAGGAAAAAAAATGGTATATCAAGAAATCATCCCTCATTATATTATTTGTATGCATTTTATATCTTCAGGGAGAAATTTTAAGCATTCTCAGGAATTTCTGAGATATCTATAAGTATAAAATCAATCAATATGCCACTTACAAATTAGCATTGTATCTTATCCTAAGCCTCCTGATTGCTACTAATCAGAATGGTTTGAATGAATGGGTAAATGAACAAAGGAGCAAATGCAGTAATGGATGATATTTTTCAGCCACAGTTATATTATTTTCAAATCAGTATTTCGTGTATTCATATTGCCCTTCTCTCAAATAATGATACTGTACTACAGTCCTTTTCCCCACTTACTTTCCATATGACACTTGTTAAATTTTAATATCAATAACATTGAACCAAATCAAATGTGGGATCTAGATGGTAGGAGCACAGGCCTCTCCAACCTTTGTCCATACCTGGCTTACCATAAAACAGACCTTAATAGATTTAGAGGCATGTTAAAATGCTTGGTGGTTTTGTGATTCAGATTAAAGATCCAGCTCTGAGAGACAAGAATCCATCAACAGTTGCTTCCACATGAAATACTACAGAAAGAACCTAAAATCCAGGTCTGCAGGGAGAAAGACAAACTCTCTAGTCCAGTATACAACCAGCTCAAATGATTATTTGTCTAACGAAGTGCATTTACTGCAGTAGCTTTGGGACTTGTTTGGTTAACTGTCCTTTCTACAAGCCATAGTAAAGATCCAAAGTGCTTTGACCCCAACACCTGCCATAGAAAGAACAGATGACTCACAACCCAGAGGTCTTGGTTTTCAACAGGATGCTTGTGGCTCAAATTATTCATGGAGTGACTCTGTTGTGGTGATTAAAGCAAAGTGGTAATACTTTGCATATGTCTGTGCTATAGGCATTTTTCATGGCATAACTGCAAATTTCTTATAGGGATACCCAGACTAGGGTAAGTGAGAGGGACAAATCTTTCAACTCAATAAAAGAGGGCAAATTTAGAAGGAAAATCTGGTGGCAGCAAGCCAGAAGCTAAAAAGAGTGAACAGAATTGCATCATAAAATTTTGTGGGTGATGATATACAAATGACAAAAAATAAAATATTACCACTTAGTATGTCTCTTAATTAAGCCCATGGATTGTACATTCTACAAACACCTATATATCATAAAGAACTCACAGGGGGGGTACCATGGTATATTCAAAATATATATAGTCTCCCCTGTGGAAAAGAATTGAGAGCGGAGAAATGAACCCGTGCTTACACAGTCAACTAATATTTGACAAGGGAGCCAAGAATACTCAATGAGCACAGGAGAGTCTCTTCAATAAATGGTGTTGGGAAAATTGCACAGCTACCTGCAGAAAAATGAAACTGGACCCCTGTCTACACAGCTCACAAAATTTAACTTGAAATGAATTAATGATTTAAACATAAGAACTGAAATTGTAAAACTCGTAGAAGAAAACACAGGGAAAAGTTCCTTGACATTAGTCTTGGCAATGATTTTTTGGATATGACACCAAAAGCATGAGCAAGAAAACGAAAAGTTGGTAAGTGGGACCACATCAGACTAAAAAGTTTCGGCAGCAACGGAAACCATCAACAAAATGAAAAGGCACCTACAGAACAGGAGAAAATATTTGCAAATAATATATCTGATAAAGGGTTAATATCCAAAATATGTAAAGAAGTGATACAACTCAACAGCAAAAAAACAAACAATACAATTTAAAAATTGGCAGAGGAACTGAATAGACGTTTTTCCAAAGAAGACATATAGGTGGCCAACAGGTAAATGAAATGGTACTCAACATCACTAATCATCAAGAAAATGCAAATCAAGCCACAATGAGGTATCACCTCACAACTGTTAGAATGGCTACTATCAAAAAGACAAGAGGTAAAAGTGTTGGTAGGAACAGGAGAAAAGGGAACCATTGCACACTGTTGATGAGAATGTAAATTAGTGTAGCCACTGGGAGAAACAGTATGGAGGTTCCTCAAAAAATTAAAAATAGAACTATCATATGATCCAACAATTCCACTTCTGAGTATATATCCCAAGGAAACAAAAACAGGATCTCAGAGATATCTACACACTCCCATGCTCACTGCAGCATTATTTATGACAGTCAAGACATGGAAACAACCTAAGTGTTCATCAAGAGACGAATGGATAAGGAAGATGTGATATAAATATCACACACACACACACACACACACACGGAACTGCCCTTTGAACAACACAGGTTTGAACTGTGAGGGTCCACTTTTAGGCAGATTTTTTTTCAATAGTAAATATTACAGTACTACAAAATCTGAGGTTGGTTGAATCCTCAGAGGCAGAACCTCGGATACAGAGGAATCATGGACATGGAGGAATCGTGGTGTATATGGAGGAACCTAATATACAGGGAGTTGACCATATGTTTTACTCAGATTTTCCACTACACAGAGGGTCAGCGCCCCTAACTCACACGTTGTTTGAGGGTCAACTGTACTTGCAAGTTGCTAAGAGAGTATATTTTAAATATTTTAACCACAGAAAAGACACGTTTAATGATGTGATGTGATGGAGGTGTTAGCTAATGCTATGGTGGTAATTATTTTGCAATATATAGGGGTATCAAATCAATACATTGTACACCCTAAATTTACACAACATTATATGTCAATGATATCACAATAAAGCTGGAAATAAATAAAAAGAAATGAATAAATAGGTTCTGAGAAAATTATCAAATAAAATATATTCAAGGGGGGAATATATATATATATATATACACACACATATATATGTGGGGGGTATGGGTATGTGTGTGTGTATATATTCTTTTAAAAAGGTGTTTATTCAATTTGTTTTCTAAAGATAATGGTTTAAATATTTAAAGATAAATTATTCATTTCATGGAATAATTGTTTTCATAAATTAAATAAGTAACCCTTAATTGGTATGCCTTAGATATTCTGAGCTTTGGAATTCCCTTAAAAGAGTGCCCATCTTAAAGAATATTGCATGGAAATTTCATTTCATACACTATAAACTCTCCAGCATTTTGTGTTGGAGTGTAACTTTCTACTTCTCTAGTTGAATGTCACAAACCATGCAGAATATATCTAGGAATATACCTGGAAAATTTAAAGGCCTTGAGTTTTAAGGGAAAAAATGTTTCACTAATCTTCAGCATTTTCTTCTCAGGAAAGGCAGAGCAATAAAGACTCTGTAAACATCATTCAAAAAATTTCCTAAGAGTTCAACAAGTTAAGGAATTTTGAAACATAAAGATTTCACTGAACAAAAAATTCCTAAAGTACTACCCTTGCAAAGTAGTTAGTACTTCTATTTTAAGTAAAATTATATTTTGTTTAAAGAAAATTGGAAAGAACTCCCTAGCCAACTCACTCAAACTCCCATCATGTATATCATTACAGAGAAATATCTCAAAAATGCAAAAGATCAATCATGTGTGGCTGCTTAGTTGGTTAAAGTTCCCATGAATCTTTCTATCCATGTGGATTTTCTACTTCTTGTCTGTTCTTTACAGGTTAAATCTAGCCAGGCATCATGAAAATTCATGTTTATCATGAAGTTGGGAGAAAATGGCTGCATTCACAGAAATCCAATACCTGTTCTGGAAATAAGACCCAAGGGCAATTCTTCCATATGGTAGACCAGTTATATGTCTGCCATGTACCAGAGTACATGGTTGGTTTGTAAGCACCTGGAAGATGACGACTCCACCTAACCCATCCCTATATCCACAGCACCAAGCACAGGGCTTGGCATGGAGCTGATGCTCAATAAACATTAAAATAAACAGAATATGAGTTTTAAACATCCACGTTTATTTAAGCATCCACAAAATGCTAAATAAAGCCTACCACAGAACCATTCAGGAACTTATATGCTACCTCTTCTTTACCCAACTGTATTCTCAATAATGTGAAACTACAAGAGAAATATACAATACAGTGTCTGCTCTTGAGAGGCAGGGCTGAGACAAGTGTTGAGAGCATAAAAATTGGAATCAGACAGTCCTGGGTTCCTAGTCTGGTTTTGCTACTTGGGTAAGTTATTAACCAGTCTGAGCTTCCACCTTCTCAAATCTAAAATGGGATAATAATGTACTTTACAGAGTTACTGTGAAACTTAGAGGTGATATACGTAATTAATGTGCTTAATACCAAATAGGTGCCTGATAAATTATCACTACTACTACTAGATACAAAGGTTTGGAAAAATTAATGTAAAATTGTTATAGAATACAGAAGACAAGCACTGAATTATGTAGAACTGTCTACAAAAGCAACAGGAGTCTAGAGAGAGGTGGGCTAGAGTGGTCAGGTAAGTCTTTACAGAAAAGGCAAGGAGGTGAGCTGAACCTTGAAGAGCAGGCAAGTTCAGCAGGGACAATGATGGTGGGAGCAGAGGCCAGCAAAGGTAACAAAAGATGGTGGCTGAGTGAATGATGGGTACAGGGGAGCAAAGCGTGTACATAAAGGAAAAGCAGAGGAAAGGGCTATACTGCTGGTGGGAACACGTTAGAAGCAGAACACCTGGTTTCTCAATGATAAGCTAGAGGAAGGCTTTCTGTTTGATTTTTTCCTGAGCAATGATTTTCCTAAATGCATCAAAATTAGAGAATGAGGTTGAGACTTTCTCTAATAAAAGGAGTTGTCATAAAGAAAAGTTACGGGGAGGAAGGCATAGAGACTTTGTGGTCCTACAATTCTTAAGCACTCAACACTGCATTATTTTCAGGAACTTGGGTCTCTGAAGCAATACATTAACTATCATTTGTAATTCTGTTGTATCAGTAAGTAGGACTTCCACACCCACTTACTTATACAGCATCTCAATACACCAGTGTTCGATGAGAACTGGGGACACTTCAGATGACCAATGCACCAAATATGTCCATATTCTTCTACCCCAAACCACCCAGAGACAGCTTGTAGAAGTCTACAGCAAGTATCCAGTGCCAAAGAAAAACCCTGAATGAGGCCTCCCATGTCAGAGTAAAAAAGAACTGGAGCAAAGGCTATAGAACCCCACATAACTCACAAAACCCCCCTCTGGAAAAAACCAGCAGGCATGGAGAGTTTATACAATGAGAAAGTTGTTACATAATTCAGTTACGGAGGCCCAATCCCAGAAAGACTTTTGAGAACTGAGGGTCTCAAAGACCTCACTGGCATCTGCAAAGGTAGATCTTAATGTTTTCAGACTTGTGTTCATGAGGGAACTATCAAATGAGAAAATATAATTGATCATTGCCAATGTCAACACTGTTCTAATAGTTCTCCTAATGCTTTCAGCTGACCAGGCATGGAATCACAAAGGCAGAATCTCCTAAAGGCAGAAGTTCGCTGTTCTAATGCAGATTTTCACCAGGGCATCTTTTCATGTAAATCACATAGGAGAGCAGCAGGCCCCCAGCCAGCATGTGAGCTGTGAGGTTTCAAATACCAAAATCTGACCCAGACGCTGGAGTAAAGCCCTTTGTTCTCTCAGCAAATATGGCAGACTCATAAGGGAGAAGTGCGAGGTCTATTTTCACAAACAGGACATTTTTCCAGCACGTTCCCCTCCCACCCTAGACAGGCTGCAGAGTTCTGATGAGAAGGCTGAGCTCTCTCTCCCAGGTAAGGATGTGGCACCCTCCACTGTGCTTGAATGGCTCAGCTCTCACCACCTGCCATCCCATTTATTTTCCAAATCTCTTTTGCTAGAAAGTTAGCAAAAGCTTTCCTTTTTTTCCCTTCAAGATCAGAGACACATCTGCAGATGTAATTGTCAAATTATGGAAGCACCAATATAATCTGTTGATGTTACTATTTTTCTTTTCACACACATGCTGAGAAGTAAAGATTGTAGGGATACATGAAAAGCCAAACAGAACCAAGGAGGGTTTTATGAGCAGAGAGAGGAAGAGGGAGAGGAAAGAGGATGCAGGGGGTAGGGGAGGGGGAAGGGAGAAGAGGGAATAGAGCCAGAGAAACAGAGAGAGAGAGACAGAGAACAAAGCCCAAGCAGGAAAAAAGTTCTTATAAACCTTAACTGCCCTCATCAACCTTCATCTCTTGTCAAGAGTTCTTCACGAGTTTTTTACACATGAAACTTAACTCCAGCCTGTTTAGTTAATTATGAAAAACCAACATGGAAACCATTATTTCAGCGTGTAAATTTATTCACCAGGTGTTGTCCACCCACCGCCCTTCTGTTTTCAAGCTGACAAGAGTAGCCTGAGGCACGTGAAAAGCCAGGCATCCACAGGGAGCTGTCACATTATTCCAAAAGATGCCAGGTGGAGGAAGCAAGGCTTCCTTTCCCCCACCCTACTGGGTTTGAATTTTAAAAAGGTAACTACTTGGTGAGGCCAGGGCTGTATCCCAGGGTCAGTGTTAAGAGGGAGTTACTGGACTCGAAGTCTGACTAAGTGTCCTACAGACACACACACACACACACACACACACACACACACACTTCAGGGGTGTCTTGGGAGCCTGCATACTACTGTCTGAGCTCAAAGCAAAGGGCTGCCTGACCCCCCAAAAATCTCTTCTATTGGCCACCTGTCCTAGGTTGGGTCACCTAAAAGCAAAAGGAAGAGAGGGATTCTTATGGAGTCTCAGGAGGAATCTGTAAGGGACTGAGGAGAACAGGATTGTGCAGGGGAAGAAGCTAAGCATAGATGTGGTTTCAGCTAATGTGAGGCTTCGGCCTCATGTCACTGGCAACCCTGCAGCATGAATTGCAACTCAGATACCCCCAATTACTACTCCCATAACATGCAGTCATTAGTTGTGGGTCATGCCTGCAGGAGGAGAGAGATGCATAATCCCCTATCTCCTGAGGGGTTTCTCTGCATAGGAATGAACTGTGAACCTTAGTAGCCAACACTTAAAGCAGCGGGAGATGGGTGCTCTGGCCCAGTAAAGAGGAGCTAGGCAGGGTACCACCAGTAGCTCATGTGACCTGCCCCTTGTACTGCTCAGAGCCCTGTCTTTCCCATATTAAGTTCATCCCTCCAGACACAGTTTCTCCAGGAGTCAGATTAGTCAATGTTTCTATGGACAAAATGAAGAACAGTTTGAACAAGTACAGTGCCAGCTGCTCAGTTAGTCCTGAACCAAAACTGATGTTCATCAATGCATTACCCTCCTCTACCACCATTCTAGATCCTCTCACCCTCAGCTAGCACTTCTGCTGAGCTAGGTGATTTGACTGGTGGAGGGTTCAGACCTCACCCTTGAAGAATCTGAGCCCCTGCTTATCATGTCTTTATCAGATCAAGCTGCTTTAATTGCCCATTTACAGTTAGAACCAAACACGGAAGGAATGTCCCAATCATCTGAATGCAAAACATCTTCCTCTCCACCAGCATGACAAAGCAGCTGCCCCACATCCTACGATGATCAGTTACCCCTAATTCCTATCTTTGCCTGCTCTTCTCCTGGGAAGAGGAACCCAAAGTGACTGGTCACAGCCATAGCTTTAAATTAGAATCAGAATCTATAGATCCACAGAACCTAAAATTGCAGAGACAGGAAGCAAAAATTCCCCAAATGGATCACTGGAATTGATGGGGAGCAGGGCCATTCCTATTTTCATTCCCAGGATTAAAGACCCATATATTCTACCCAAGAGCCATGGGTCAAGATGTATAATACATCCTGGAGGAGCTTCAAGATGGCGGAAGAGTAACACGTGGAGATCACCTTCCTCCCAACAAATACATCAGAAATATATCTACATGTGGAACAACTCCTACAGAACACCCACTGAACACTGGCAGAAGACGTCAGACCTCCCAAAAGGCAAGAAACTCCCCACGTACCTGGGTAGGGCAAAAGAAAAAAGAGAGACAAAGAATAGGGACGGGACCTGCACCAGTGGGAGGGAGCTGTGAAGGAGGAAAGGTTTCCACACACTATGAAGCCCCGTAGTGGGCGGAGACTGCAGGTGGCAGAGGGGGGAAGCTTCGGAACCACGGAGGAGAGCACAGCAACAGGGGTGCGGAGGGCAAAGCAGAGAGATTCCCGCACAGAGGATCGGTGCCGACCGGCACTCACCAGCCCGAGAGGCTTGTCTGCTCACCCGTTGGGGCGGGCGGGGGCTGGGAGCTGAGGCTCGGGCTTCGGAGGTCGGATCCCAGGGAGAGGACTGGGGTTGGCTGCGTGAACACAGCCTGAAGGGGCTAGTGCGCCACAGCTAGCCGGGAGGGAGTCCGGGAAAAGGTCTGGAGCTGCTGAAGAGGCAGGAGACTTGTTCTTGCCTTTTTGTTTCCTGGTACGCGAGGAGAGGGGATTAAGAGCGCTGCGTAAAGGAGCTCCAGACACGGGCGCAAGCCGCGGCTATCAGCGCGGACCCCGGAGACGGGCATGAGACGCTAAGGCTGCTGCTGCCGCCACCAAGAAGCCTGTGTGCGATCACAGGTCACTATCCACACCTCCCCTCCCAGGAGCCTGTGCAGCCCGCCACTGCCAGGGTCCCGTGATCCAGGGACAACTTCCCCGAGAGAATGCACAGCACGCCTCAGGCTGGTGCAACTTCACGCCGGCCTCTGCCGCCGCAGGCTCGTCCCACACTCCATACCCCTCCCTCCCCCCAGCCTGAGTGACCCAGAGCCCCAAAATCAGCTGCTCCTTTAACCCCGCCCTGTCTGAACGAAGAACAGACACCCTCAGGTGACCTACACGCAGAGGCGGGTCCATATCCAAAGTTGAACCCCCAGGAGCTGTGGGAACAAAGAAGAGAAAGGGAAATTTCTCCCAGCAGCCTCAGGAGCAGCAGATTAAATCTCCACAATCAACCTGATGTACCCTGCATCTCTGGAATACCTGACTACACAACGAATCATCCCAAATTGAGAAGGTGGACTTTGGGAGCAATGATATATATATATATTTCCCTATTTCTCTTTTTGTGAGTATGTATGTGTATGATTCTCTGTGTGATTTTGTCTGTATAGCTTTGCTTTTATCATTTGTCCTAGGGTTCTGTCTGTCCGTTCTTTTTGTTTTGTTTTTTTAGTATAGTTTCTAGTGCTTCTTATCATTGGTGGATTTGTTTTTTGGTTCAGTTGCTCTCTTCTTTCTTTCTTTTTTATTACATTAAAAAAAATTTTTAATACTTATTTTTTATTTTAATAACTTTATTTTATCTTCTTCTTTTCTTCTTTTTTTCTCCCTTTTATTCTGAGCCGTGCGGATGACAGGCTCTTGGTGCTCCAGCCAGGTGTCAGGGCTGTGCCTCAGAGGTGGGAGAGCCAAGTTCAGGACATAGGTCCACAAGAGACCTCCCAGCTCCACATAATATCAAATGGCGAAAATCTCCCAGAGATCTCCATCTCAACGCCAAGACCCAGCTCCACTCAACAACCAGCAAGCTACAGTGCTGGACACCCTATGCCAAACAACTAGCAAGACAGGAACACAACCCCACCCATTAGCAAAGAGGCTGCCTAAAATCATAATAAGGTCACAGACCCCCCCAAAACACACCACCAGACATGGACGTGCCCACCAGAAAGACAAGATCCAGCCTCATCCACCAGAACACAGGCACTAGTCCCCTCCACCAGGAAGCCTACACAATCCACTAAACCAACCTTAGCCACTGGGGGCAGACACCAAAAACAACGGGAACTACGAACCTGCAGCCTGAGAAAAGGAGACCCCAAACACAGTAAGTTAAGCAAAATGAGAAGACACAGAAACACACAGCAGATGAAGGAGCAAGGCAAAAACCCACCAGACCTAACAAATGAAGAGGAAATAGGCAGTCTACCTGAAAAAAAATTCAGAATAATGATAGTAAAGATGATCCAAAATCTTGGAAATAGAATGGAGAAAATACAAGAAACGTTTAACAAGGACCTAGAAGAACTAAAGAACAAACAAACAGTGATGAACAACACAATAAATGAAATTAAAAATTCTCTAGAAGGGATCAATAGCAGAATAACTGAGGCAGAAGAACGGATAAGTGACCTGGAAGATAAAATAGTGTAAATAACTACTGCAGAGCAGAATAAAGAAAAAAGAATGAAAAGAATTGAGGACAGTCTCACAGACCTCTGGGACAACATTAAATGCACCAACATTCGAATTATAGGGGTCCCAGAAGAAGAAGAGAAAAAGGGACTGAGAGAATATTTGAAGAGATTATAGTTGAAAACTTCCCTAATATGGGAAAGGAAATAGTTAATCATGTGCAGGAAGCACAGAGAGTCCCATACAGGATAAATCCAAGGAGAACCACGCCAAGACACATATTAATCAAACTATCAAAAATTAAATACAAAGAAAAAATATTAAAAGCAGCAAGGGAAAAACAACAAATAACACACAAGGGAATGCCCATAAGGTGAACACCTGATCTTTCAGCAGAAACTCTGCAAGCCAGAAGGGAGTAGCAGGACATATTTAAAGTGATGAAAGGGAAGAACCTACAACCAAGATTACTCTACCCAGCAAGGATCTCATTCAGATTTGATGGAGAAATTAAAACCTTTACAGACAAGCAAAAGCTAAGAGAATTCAGCACCACGAAACCAGCTTTACAACAAATGCTAAAGGAACTTCTCTAGGCAGGAAACACAAGAGAAGGAAAAGACCTACAATAACAAACCCAAAACAATTAATAAAATGGTAATAGGAACATACATATCAATAATTACATTAAATGTAAATGCATTAAATGCTCCAACCAAAAGACATAGACAGGCAGAATGGATACAAAAACAAGACCCAGGGCTTCCCTGGTGGCGCAGTCGTTGAGAATCTGCCTGCCAATGCAGGGGACATGGGTTCGAGCCCTGGTCTGGGAAGATCCCACATGCCACGGAGCAACTAGGCCCGTGAGCCACAATTACTGAGCCTGCGTGTCTGGAGCCTGTGCTCCGCAACAAGAGAGGCCGCGATAGTGAGAGGCCCGCGCACCGTGATGAAGAGTGGCCCCCACTTGCCGCAACTAGAGAAAGCCCTCGCACAGAAACGAAGACCCAACACAGCCATAAATAAATAAAGAAATAATTCCCATTAAAAAAAAAAAAAAAGTCATGTTCCTTGCTTTAAAAAAGAAATTTAAAAAAAAAAAAAAAAAACAAGACCCATATATATGCTGTCTACGAGACCCACTTCAGACCTAGGGACACATACAGACTGAAAATGAGGGGATGGAAAAAGATATTCCATGCAAATGGAAATTGAAAGAAAGCTAGACTAGCAATTCTCATATCAGAAAAAATAGACTTTAAAACAAAGACTATTACAAGACACAAAGAAGGACACTACTGAATGATCAAGGGATCAATCCAAGAAGAAGATATAACAATTGTAACTATTTATGCACCCAACATAGGAGCACCTCAATACATAAGGCAAATACTAACAGCCATAAAAGGGGAAATCGACAGTAACACAATCATAGTAGGGGACTTTAACACCCCACTTTCACCAATGGACAGTTCATCCAAAACGAAAATACATAAGAAAACACAAGCTTTAAATGACACATTAAACAAGATGGACTTAATTGATATTTATAGGACATTCCATCCAAAAACAATAGAATACACTTTCTTCTCAAGTGCTCATGGAACATTCTCCAGCATAGACCATATCTTGGGTCACAAATCAAGCCTTGGTAAATTTAAGAAAATTGAAATTGTATCAAGTATCTTTTCTGACCACAATGCTATGAGACTAGATATCAATTACAGGAAAAAAACTGTAAAAAATACAAACACATGGAGGCCAAACAATATGCTACTAAATAACCAATAGATCACTGAAGAAATCAAAAAGGAAATCAAAAGATGCCTAGAAACAAATGACAATGAAAACACGACAACCCAAAACCTATGGGTTGCAGCAAAAGCAGTTCTAAGAGGGAAGTTCATAGCAATACAATCCTACCTCAAGAAACAAGAAACATCTCAAATAAAGAACCTAAACTTACATCTAAAGCAATTAGAGAAAGAAGAACAAAAAAACCCCAAAGTTAGCAGAAGGAAAGAAATCATAAAGATCAGATCAGAAATAAATGAAAAAGAAGTGAAGGAAACAATAGCAAAGATCAATAAAACTAAAAGCTGGTTCTTTGAGAAGATAAACAAAATTGATAAACCATTAGCCAGACTCATCAAGAAAAATAGGGAGAAGACTCAAATCAATAGAATTAGAAATGAAAAAGGAGAAGTAACAACTGACACTGCAGAAATACAAAGGATCATGAGACATTACTACAAGCACCTATATGCCACTAAAATGGACAACCTGGAAGAAATGGACAAATTCTTAGAAATGCACAACCTTCTGAGACTGAACCAGGACGAAATAGAAAATATGAACAGAGCAATCACAAGCACTGAAATTGAAACTGTGATTAAAAATCTTCCAACAAACAAAAGCCCAGGACCAGATGGCTTCACAGGCGAATTCTATCAAACATTTAGAGAAGAGCTAACACCTATTCTTCTCAAACTCTTCCAAAATATAGCAGAGGGAGGAACACTCCCCAAACTCATTCTACGAGGCCACCATCACCCGCATACCAAAACCAGACAAAGATGTCACAAAGAAAGAAAACTACAGGCCAATATCACTGATGAACATAGATGTAAAAATCCTCAACAAAATACTAGCAAACAGAATCCAACAGCACATTAAAAGGATCATACACCATGATCAAATGGGGTTTACCCCAGGAATGCAAGGATTCTTCAATATATGCAAATCAATCAATGTGATACACCATATTAACAAATTGAAGGAGAAAAACCATATGATCATCTCAATAGATGCAGAGAAAGCTTTCGACAAAATTCAACACCCATTTATGATAAAAACCCTCCAGAAAGTAGGCATAGAGGGAACTTACCTCAACATAATAAAGGCCATATATGACAAACCCACAGCCAACATCATCCTCAGTGGTGAAAAACTGAAACCATTTCCACTAAGATCAGGAATAAGACAAGGTTGCCCACTCTCACCACTATTATTCAACATAGTCTTGGAAGTTTTAGCCACAGCAATCAGAGAGGAAAAAGAAATAAAAGGAATCCAAATTGGAAAAGAAGAAGTAAAGCTATCACTGTTTGCAGATGACATGATACTATACATAGAGAATCCTAAAGATGCTACCAGAAAACTACTAGAGCTAATCAATGAATCTGGTAAAGTAGCAGGATACAAAATTAATGCACAGAAATCTCTTGCATTTCTATACACTAATGATGAAAAATCTGAAAGTGAAATTAAGAAAACACTCCCATTTACCATTGCAACAAAAAGAATAAAATATCTAGGAATAAACCTACCTAAGGAGACAAAAGACCTGTATGCAGAAAATTATAAGACACTGATGAAAGAAATTAAAGATGATACAAATAGATGGAGAGATATACCATGTTCTTGGATTGGAAGAATCAACATTGTGAAAATGACTCTACTACCGAAAGCAATCTACAGATTCAATGCAATCCCTATCAAACTACCACTGGCATTTTTCACAGAACTAGAACAAAAAATTTCACAATTTGTATGGAAACACAAAAGACCCCGAATAGCCAAAGCAATCCTGAGAACGAAAGATGGAGCTGGAGGAATCAGGCTCCCTGACTTCAGACTATACTACAAAGCTACAGTCATCAAGACAGTATGGTACTGGCACAAAAACAGAAACATAGATCAATGGAACAGGATAGAAAGCCCAGAGATAAACCGACGCACATATGGTCACCTTATCTTTGATAAAGGAGGCAAGCATATACAGTGGAGAAAAGACAGCCTCTTCAATAAGTGGTGCTGGGAAAACTGGACAGCTACATGTAAAAGAATGAAATTAGAACACTCCCTAACACCATACACAAAAATAAGCTCCAAATGGATTAGAGACCTAAATGTAAGGCCAGACACCATCAAACTCTTAGAGGAAAACATAGGCAGAACACTCTATGACATAAATCACAGCAAGATCCTTTTTGACCCACCTCCTAGAGAAATGGAAATAAAAACAAAAATAAACAAATGGGACCTAATGAAATTTAAAAGCTTTTGCACAGCAGAGGAAACCATAAACAAGAGGAAAAGACAACCCTCAGAATGGGAGAAAATATTTGCCAATGAAGCAACTGACAAAGGATTAATCTCCAAAATTTACAAGCAGCTCATGCAGCTCAATATCAAAAAAAAAACAAACAACCCAATCCAGAAATGGGCAGAAGACATAAATAGACATTTCTCCAAAGAAGATATACAGATTGCCAACAAACACATGAAAGAATGCTCAACATCATTAACCATTAGAGAAATGCAAATCAAAACTACAATGAGATATCATCTCACACCAGTCAGAATGGCCATCATCAAAAAATCTACAAACAATAAATGCTGGAGAGGGTGTGGAGAAAAGGGAACACTCTTGCACTGTTGGTGGGAATGTAAATTGATACAGCCACTATGGAGAACGGTATGGAGGTGCCTTAAAAAACTAAAAATAGAACTACCATACGACCCAGCAATCCCACTACTGGGCATATACCCTGAGCAAACCATAATTCAAAAAGAGTCATGTACCACAATGTTCATTGCAGCTCTATTTACAATAGCCAGGACATGGAAGCAACCTAAGTGTCCATGAACAGGTGAATGGATAAAGAAGATGTGGCACATATATACAATGGAATATTACTCAGCCATAAGAAGAAACGAAATTGAGTCATTTGTAGTGAGGTGGATGGACCTAGAGTCTGTCATACAGAGTGAAGTAAGTCAGAAAGAGAAAAACAAATACTGTATTCTAACACATATACACGGAATCTTAAAAAACAAACAAACAAAATGGTTCTGAAGAACCTAGGGGCAAGACGGGAATAAAGATGCAGGCTGAGTAGAGAATGGACTTGAGGATACAGGGAGTGGGAAGGGTAAGCTGGGACAAAGTGAGAGAGTGGCGTGGACATATATACACTACCAAATGTAAAATAGATAGCTAGTGGGAAGCAGCCGCATAGCACAGGGAGATCAGCTCGGTGCTTTGTGACCACCTAGGTGTGGGGGGGGGGGGTGGATAGGGAGGGTTGGAGGGAGGGACACACAAGAGGGAAGATATATGGGGATATATGTATATGTATAACTGATTCACTTTGTCATAAAGCAGAAACTAACACACCATTGTAAAGCAATTATACTCCAATAAAGATGTTAAAAAAAAAAAAAAGATGTATAGCACATCCTAAAGGGTATCACTCCAGCCCCAAGGATATAATCTACAAGATGACATTTCAGCTGTTACCTTCAAAAAGTCATTCCACCATCATATTAGGCCTGCAATTTCTAGATGGTATGGCATGAGGTATGACCAGTGTATCCCAAGATCACTGTCATGGCTATTTTGCAGTAGATTGGGTCCCCTTGATTCAAGGCAATGTTTTTCAGGGTCCCTGTCAGTTTTTTAGATAATCTGTAAGCCTCCAGATTGCCACACCAATGGAGTCATTGCGGGCAGGAAAGGAAAACCCACACCTAGAATATGTGTTAATTCTGTGCAGGATAAATTGTTGATTTTTTTTCAGATGGAAAAGTTTCAGGGTAATCAAATTGTCAGTAAGTTGGCCAAGGACAGGGCTGGCTGACATGCTGTCCACGTGGTTATTTAGTGATACTTCTGCCGTGGATATTCTCTGGTGGCATCACTAAGCAATACAAAGCCCCTCATACTTTACCACCCCCATAGGCCCATCCACATGCTTCTTTCACAGACCACCTTGTCCCCAGTCTTCTAACCATGCTCTTTCCAGGCCCCTGACCACTCATTAATTCTCCAATGCCATTAAGTCTGTGTCTTTGTTTACGTCTGACCATTTCTCCCTCCATACAAAATGAGTGACCAGCTTCCCTAACTGAAGCTCTGCCCTCCATGAGGATTTCCCTCCTTTGGGTCCATTCCTCGGTGGGGTGGTAGTGCAATAGCTATTTGGGGTTTGCACCAACATACTGCACCAATCCCTCCATGAACGAAGCTCAGGGCTTTTCGTCTTCCATCTGTTGGTCATGGAGAACCCACAGGGGTGCACTGAGGAGAGGCACCAGTGCAGAAGTGGTAGGTGACATGGGACCTGCACCATCTGCTCACGCTGCTATTTGTGTCCTCCGAACTCACTCAAGTCCACACTAAATGGAACACTTCCTTCTTACAATGAGTCACTGTCTTAGTGGGTCTGACATACTGAGCTCATAATTGGATGGTTCTGACCATGTGGTCACTTGCTCTCCCTTAATTAGACACTCAGTCTCTTTTCGGGTCTCAAAGCTTGCCAACAGTTGCTTTTCAAATAGTAATAGTTTTCTGCCACAGATGATATGGCCTAGCACAGGAACCCTAGCGGTCCGTGCTGTGACGCTCCATCTGGGCTGGACAGAAGCTCCATGTGACTTCTTTACCTACCACAGGCTCCTCTAAGACCACGGAATCTGCGAATTCATATGACTCAAGAGACAGGACTCTGTACCACAGCCTAGGCCAGTGGCCAGTGCAGAGCTCTTTCTTCTCTGAGGCCCGCCCCAGCCTAGCAGGCTGCTGCTCAGCCTGGTACAGTTCAGAACAATATTCCCAGGTGTGGAATATGTCATCATACGGTGCCCTCTTGCACTCACTCTCTCATGCCCATAAGGATATAAGAAGACAGAGCTGGCTCTTAAAAGCACTCAGGGCTCAACCCATGAGGGTCTCCTGCCTCTTCTTGCTGCCTTAATGCTCTGGTCTTGCACTAATTTCTCAGAATGACCACGAACTTCCCTTTGAAGTTCTACCATAAGCTGCCAGGGTAAATGCAGTCCAGATGAACAGGGATCACTCCAGGCTTAAAGAGAACCACACTTGTACAGATCCACTATCAACACTCAGAGATAACTGTAGAAATAATTCAGATCACATCCTCACAGTCTTGCTTAACCCCTTTCACTGCCTTCTCAAGCTTTCTTTAGTGTGGTATTCAGGGCCCTTCTGGATCTGGCCCCTGCCCACCTCTTCAAGCTTCACCTCTCTCCTGTCCCCCACCACGTTCTACATACTCTGACCGCACTGAGCTAATTGTTGTCCCTTTATGCAATATTTCAGTGCATTTGGCCTCCTTAATTGTGTCAGTAGGGAGGGTAATTACTCATCCCCTTAAACACACACAAATGTCCTCTTCTCCCCTGGTAGGGTCAGGTGCCCCCACTACTCTGCCTGCACTGCCCCTTCCTTATGGCCCTGATCACACTCTACTATAATACTGGTTTACTAGTCTGCCTCCCTCCTTCCCTAGGCTGTGTGCTGCTTCAAGTTAGGCACTAAGCCCTGTTCCGCTCAGTCTTTTTATCCTCATCACTACTGCAAAGCCTGACACAAAGGTATCAATAGATGTCCAATTAATAAATGAATAAATACATGTAGGTAAAAGTATGCATGTTTCACATACACACACATAAATGATCCGTACTACAACAAAATTATTCATAAACTTATACAACTCAAACCACTCCCACTGCAGAATTCTCCCATTTGAGAATCTGAGGTATTTGCAGGAATGGAGTATTACTTGGTATATACTTGGTATTTCTGATCATTTACAAAGGGTCTAAGCCCTGCCCCCAAACCTCAAGATGTCCCAGTTGCAATAAATTTATAACTCATCCCCATTCTGCTTTCACTGATCACCAGCGGTCCCCAACCTTTTCGGCACTGGTTTCAGGGAAGACAATTTTTCCACGGATGGGGTGGGCCAGCGGGCATGGTTCAGGCAGTAATGCAAGCGATGGGGAGGCAATGGGAGGCAGCAGATGAAGTTTCGATCGCTGGCCCACCGCTCACCTCCTGCTGTGCGGCCCAGCTCCTAACAGGCTGCGGACCGGTACTGGTCTGTGGTCCAGGAGTTGGGGACCCCTGCTGATCACCATTACCACCAGTCTCACCCTACCAACCACCACGACCACCACAAACCCCTTAAACATTCCCTCTTCTTTGCTTTCAAAATGATGACTCCAGCTGAAATGGAGCAACAGGCTAGAGGTTTCTGGGTTCTACATTTTCTCTGTTCCCAGTGGCCATTCCTGCTGCCTCACAGCTATTCTCAGCCCTTCTTCTAGAGGGCAATATTTCTGCTAAATCACCAATAGCAGCTCCAAGGTTTTTTAGTTCTTTCAGGTAATGGCTCCTGAAGAATGTGTGAATCCCATAAAAATCATATTCTTATCAGGCCACTGAGGCAGGGTGAACGTCCTCTGCTTCTCCTTTGATCACAGAGGTGACTCTGACCATCTCAAAATGTTGCACAGTAGAGAGCTTTATAGCACCCAGACACTGCCCAAAATCAGGATGCAACCACAGTCCCAAAGTCTTCATGGATATTTCCATAGACAGTAAACAGGCACACATACAAACTGGATCCTGGAGACAACCTCAGGTCTCCCCTAATGTGGTTAGAACCACAGATATTTAGGTTAGCCAAGTTTATCGTTGACTAAAAGCTTATATGTTTTAATATGGTAATAATCATTCCTACTATTCTCAACACGGATTTATGTCTCAATCTTGGTTTTGAGAAATTTCTTACAATGGATATTTCAGAACAAAATATATCTAATCAAAACTGATGTTATTAATTTTGATTTTTAAAAAGATCTCAGCTCTGGGCCACTTTTATGAAGCTATATCTCTCCGAAGAGCCAGCCTGCTGCCATCAGCATCCTTAAGCATTCACTCTACTGCACCCCGGCCAGAACACACTGGGGTCTGGCTCTAGTCTGGATCCCCACATGGAGGCATAGGACATACCAGAGAAATCCATCTGCAGTTGATTAGCGTGGTGATTGGATTTGAACCCAGGTCTTAAGAGGAAAGGTTTAGGAGAAAGGGTGCATTATGAAATCAAGTAAACAACAATGTGGTCATGCCCCTGGCAGGCAGTAAATCACTAGTCTAAAATCAGTTTCAGTTTCTGCTTTAATTTCTTTTTGAACTCTAAGTTTGCCGACGAAATTTGGAACTCTCAATAGAGACTATCTGACTGATTTGTTTCTCAAAGGTTTCAAAAGGGCTTGCAAAAGAAATGTGATTTTAGTTTACAGCTTTTAAAACTCACTCTGCTTGAAGTGGTTTGCACATGAAGGTTGTAGCTACATGTCAACACAGCTTGTTGAAAAGTTTAAAATATCAGTCTTTAAACTTTATTGTTGGTGGTTGTTATTCCTTTGGTCGGTTATATATAAGTCGAATAACCAGTCTGACTAGTTTTCCCCCTGACTGATTTGATAGCTGATCTTGGTCTTATTGTTGAAACAACCTGAGAGCTGCTTTGGCTCCCAACTCCCTAAAAGTTAAATACTGAGGGCAAAGTTCATAACTATAAAAACCACCTTCAGGCGGCTTATAGCCTGGACTTATCATCAAGTTTTTATCAGCTCTCAAGGTGGGCTTATTAGAGTAGGACTAGAGGATAACATTTCTATTCCTTAGTTGACATTACTCAGGGGTAGATTTATCCTTGTCTGTATGCTCCCTTACCTATGAGGGGAATTCATAAGATAGGAAATAGAATGTGTAAACCAGGGTCAAACTTAAGCTATGTGTCAGATTTGTCTATCTGTAGTAGAATCACTTGGCAGATCTTACCCCAAAAGTCTTTTTCTACTCTACATGCCCGTAGACACAATCCTTTAGGAACAGACAATTATGACCTTACATTCTCCACTTCCCAGGTTTTACTCTCTCTTAATCACATTAATTAATTTTCAAATTGACAACGAACATGCAATGAAAAGAGAAAAATAGTTCTCATTCTTTCTGGCTTCTGTTGGTCTCTCCCTCATCCTCTCTCTAAACACAACAAAAAGAATCTTTTCTCTAAATTAGCAATTTTTCACAAACTTCCTCTCATTCTGGACTTTTGCCTCCCTGATATCTTATTTCATGTTTTCTAATCCTGCATATCACACACTCAAGGTCATTGTCAATGTCATTTGTCTAGAGCAGAATGGCTGCCTTATGGGGAGTGGATCGTCTGTCATCAGAGGTGTCCAAACAGAAGGTGAATGACACTTACCTGTGATATTATGGAGTAGGGGTTGTGTTACATGGGTCTGAGGGTCCTTTTCAACTCTGAGATTCTATGTCTGATTACTGAAATTCGTGTTTCCCCAGACCATGTCAGCCTGGGATATATGGTGTTACATTAACAGCAATAAATGACCTTCAACAATTAGTACAGCCACCCAAAGTCATTCCTGGTTATTTCTAGGTGTCTCTAGCAGTGTTTCATGTGTTCTTCCAAGTCCTTTCAGCCACGTAAGGTCTGGCCCTTTCTCTCCTGCTCTACCTCCTGTTACCAATGCCTCCTTCTGAACATCTGCTACACTAACCCACTTGCAGCACTTGTCACAGTTTCCAGAACACAGTCCAGCTGCCCTTACCAGGCACCATCAATCTTCCTAGTCACTGCCATCACCTCCACCAGGTGCTGCCTGGAGCCTGCAGGTGCCAAGGCGGGTCTGGATCTCGGGTTCCTCAATGTGTAGAATGTGGGCTGTAGAGTGGGCAGAGGGGAGGAGAGTGTCATTTTCCCCAGTGGTGATCACACTGTGCTACATGGGTCCTGTGGTGGCTTCACTTCTGCACTCCCCCGTGGTAGTAGCACATATCCACACCCTCACCATGACCTAATGAAGGGAAGAGTGTACTTCCCTGCCCTCACTTTTGCCTTGATCATGTGACTTGTTTTGACCAATGTGATGTTGATAGATAAGACATTAACAGAGGCTTTAAATCTGCTTCTGGCATCACCATGAGAACCTACTCTGGGAAGCCTGGTCCCCAACATGAAACACAGGGAGAAGAGCCACCCCAGATTACCTGCAGACCCACAGCCTGAAACAGTCACCCCATCAACCTGAAGAACCATGAGAAAAAATTACTGTTGAATTAGCCACTGAGTTTTAGGGTGGTTGCTTGTGGAGCATTACTGTGGTGATAAATAACTGACTAGGCTAGATGGAGACGTCCCTAAACTTCCATAGCCCCATCGTGCTTTGAACAGGGCAGCTTGCTTCATCAGTCTGAGTTTCTAAAAACGATGCCTAAGATTTTGTATTCAAAAGAAGGGAGGCTGGTCTTCCGCAAAACAAACTTTAAAACTACTGGATTAGATGATCCCTTACAGCGCACACCATCTAGAACACTGAGGGAGCTGCTAAGTCCCTGCTCTGCCCAGGGCTTTCCCAGCTTTTGCACTAAAGTCCCAAGTTCATGGAAAACCCTCTTCCTGGGCCTAACAAAGCAGTCTAATTTAATGCACTTTTCTAAAGAAAAAGCTTCAGGACTTTCTGGCACTCTCCTCTGCCTTCCTTTCCTCTCTTTGGCCATTGTCAAGTACTACGAAGTCTCATGAGGCCGTTTCTCCATTTCTGTGCATCCTGAAGGGGGAAATGGGGCTGCTAGACCCTAACCTTTAGTATCCACCCCTTCAACCATTCCATTCATTTCCAATTGTGTTACCCCCATGACTTGGGTCTCCAGCACTGACAGCTGATGAGGAATGCAGGACAGGCTCTGGCTGTCTGAGTGTAAGATATGCCCTCTCTCCCTTCTTTCTACCCTTCTGGGAAAATCTGCCTCAACTTCTGCCTAACATTATATGAACAAGCAATGGAATCCTAGAATACCTGTGTCTAGCAACTGAGCTGGTTTCAAAGTATCCCACACTCACCTTCCCAAAATGAATAAAGATATAGAGCCTTCATTAGAAAGACCTTGATTATCCTATATACACTAGTTTAGAAACATGAATCTTTCACTGTCTTGGCATTTTCCATCTTTCTTTTGAGCTAGACCAAATGAGTGATGAAATCACTCAACAGTTTTGCAAACAGCAAGATGAATCTCACCTGATCATCATTCGTTACTGTTCACCCAACTATCACTATTAATGAAGGTAGCTGGCACTGACCCAAGCAATGAAAATTAAACCCTTCTTTAAAAGACAATCTGTTTTAGACAGGAAAGACCAAAAAAATGCTTAAGAACATAAAGGCTTCCTGAATTCAACTCGACTTGACTGTAACAAGAAGAAAAGTTAGTATATACATCACTACAAAATTACACTGTTGATAGAGGATACTATTAAAACGTCTTTTTTAAAGTAATGTTCAAGTTTTATTTCTAGTATTGAAAACAACTTAACAGTGGAATGGCAAAGAAATTGTGATATATTCACATAGGGAAATTCTACACAGCAGTGGAAAAGAGTGAACTACTCAGACAGGCAAAAATATGCAAGAATCTTTGTTATTGAATGAAAAAGCCAGACACAGAAGAGTATCTAGTGTATGATCCCATTTATATGAAGTTTAAGAAGAGGTAAAATGAATCTCTGGTGATAGATGTGAGGGCACCCTTTTTGTATTCTCCTATGGAGAGGTTTGGGGAAGAAGGTGTCCCCACTACCTTCAAGAGAGAATGGCCTCGAATTCTCCATCGAGGGATGGCCTCACAGAACCATAAGGACTCCACGACCCCAGAATGTCACTGTGCCTCTTCCCTAATTTCATCCTGATAACAGTGCTCCTGAACATAAATGTGGTTGAAATCTATTCTTTTACATACCTTGTAGGAACCCAGCCTTGATCTCTGCCACCCCAGAAAGTTCAATGATGCCACACTATTTAATAATAGAAAAAAAGAATAAGGAAAATAGGAGTTCATCTCGCAAATCACAGGTACTGCAGCCAAAGGTCTTAGCAAACACAAAGCACTTCGGATGTACAAGCCCTATTTCTAAGTGCTCATTTAATCTTTTCAATAACCTGGGAGATAGTACTATTATTATCCCCATTTTCCAGGTCGGAAAACTGACACTAGTAAACAGCAGAAATGGGGCTTGGAACACACAGTCTGATGTCAGGGTCTGTACCCGTGATGAGTATATATTATATTGCCCTTAACCTGCTTGATATGTCTTTACGTTTTCCTCCAATGTAATACCGCATTCCCTGAAATACAACAAATCAGATAGCTTCATCATTATTCTTTATTAGAAAAATGTTATCCTTTTGTTCCTAATGCTATTAGGGTCATGGCAGACTTGGATTCTGAATGTCTGTATCTCTTTTTATCCCTCCCACCCCATTAACCCTTTCACTCTTAGGAAACATAGAAAATTGCCATTCACTTTCCGTCTTCTCATACCACTTTGACCAAAGCAAGAGCTTCCCTAGTTAGCCACGTCCGGCATTTCCAGCAGTAATCTAACGTGCCATAAAATGTTTCAGAAAGATATTCTTTTACTCCTTGGAGTGCTGACCAAATTCTCCTAAACAGAATCAGGATGAATTTTAGACCAAACAAGGGAAGAAGTCAAGGGTCTCTGGTTTAAGGTAGAGTTATCTGAACCCTTTTTGTTTCCCCCACCCCTCTGCAGTAAGGAAAAGAGTGCTTTAAATCACAAACATCATTGTCAATGAGTACTGGAAAACTTAATGCACCAGAGGGCAGGCAGATCAAAGCTTAGCACCTGGAGAGTCCCACATGGTGTAGATTAATAAAACAATGCCCTCCATTACATAAATCTTGAGCAAGGCTGCTCACGGATACACACCCCCCAAAAATTTACTGTATGGGTCAGATAACTGATATACAATACATGTAGTCTCCCTACTGGGGAGCCTTCTCTCACCCTAGTTCAGTTGTTGACACAAAGCAGGGAGACTTTACTTTGTTTTAAACTTCTTCTGTGTAAAATTGACATTACAGATTCTGGACCTGGACACAGCACATCTGCAAGCCTGCGGAAATACCAAGATCCTGCCTGCTCCTTTGATTGTTACATTTAAGATATCATGTGTGCTACCAGCTCAGCTGCTGCAAAGCATTAGAAGCCATTACTCTGGGCTTGTAAAGTACTTTGGAAATACTATAGACCAGGATTAGAGAAGATGAGTATTCCACATGGTTTCAGGAGGGACGATCACCAAGGGCAGCGCTATATAGTTAGATTGATCTATGATCCACATGTGGGAAGCAATATCTTAAGAATCCTGCTGAAGGTGTCTATGTGAATATGTGTGTTAGTGGTTTTGAAACGAACATGTTAGTCAAGCTCTAGAGAAAGAAAAAAAGTGGGAAAGGGGGGCATACGTGTGTCCAGCCTTTTCGTAGTTTTCTGTGACAGGCTGAAAGCAAAACCAAAACTGAATCCAAATATTCACTGCTGAATGTCACTTTGGAATTTGGCTGACAAGACCTGTGGCTTTTTTATAAGTGAGAGGCAAATCATATGGAAGTCGTGAGCCCAAGTGTAAGGTAGCAGAGGTTTCAGTATTACATTCTATGTAGGAAATTTTAGCATGTGTTGATACTGTCCTGGAAACTTTCCCAGTGATAAAAATAAGATAACTTTCATTTGTGTAAGCTATTTAATGCTGCTAGATCCCAAGCAGTGCATAAAATTCTACTCAGGTATATCTAAGACTTACAAATCATTGGTTCATAATGCTCACGAGCTTTATGCACGCATGAGTTATGTGTACAGGATACTCACATGATGATAAACAGGCACTGGCAGAGAATAAACATACTGTATATATAACCTAATAAAGTCTCACCATTGTGTAACATGGCTCCCCTAATGGTTTTCTCATTTGAATCTCACAAGCGGTCTATGTGTTTGGAAAGACAAATATTAATTAATATACTAAAATTACAAATGAGAAAACTGCATCCGAAAGAAATTTAGTGATTTATGCAAGCTTTTGTGATTATTAAGCAACAACTTCATAGAATTCAAGTTGTCTTCCTACAAGTCCATCATAAATTCTACCACACCACACAGAGAGCACAAGAAGTTGACTTTATCTGCTCTACCTTGAACTATTCTCAAGAAACTTTGGGATTTACAGGGACTAAGAGAAATGGAAAAATGAAAGTCTCTCCCACATCATTTTGTCATCATTACCTCTCTCAGAAAATATATATACACCATCATTTCCTGAAAGGAGTTTAGCCAGACATGGGGGGCTGGTGCAGATACCGCAGTCTCGGCATCTACCTTCATTCTATGCAAAGGATCTACATGCTTATCTTTTTTTGCTAAGTGGCACAACAAATCCTTCAGCTCATAGAATGCATTAATTTTGATGGGTTTGGTTGGGAGGAAGCGAAGAGTAAGGAAAGATCTGTTCCGAGTTTATGCATATTTTTATTGTCTTTTTTGTTGCTGTTTGTCATGAGTAAGGAAGCAATACATGGTCACTCTGGAAAATTTGGAATATACAGAACACATAATCATTCTGTATATAGTTTTCTATAGGAGCACATCAAAATTATAAACTATTATCCAGTCTATTTAATTTGAAAACCATCATTTCTGTTATCCCAAATGAATGAAACCAGAATGGCCCAGAGGGAAGGGGTTGGATATTGCAATGAGCAGCATCACGATGTTGCACCCAATTCCATTGTAGATGCTTATGTTGTTTTCAGACACTGAATGTGGACCAAGGAGCTGTTCTACAATGCAGATGCCATAGCCTGTCTCTTTATCAGGGCTGGAAAAGAGGATGCAATGAAAGAGAAAGAAGATTCAGGTTCTGGAGAAGAGTTTGGGAACTGGTTTAGAAAAATAGACAAGCAGATTAACGGAGAGCTCAATCACAATAATATAACTTTTTTGGAGACCTTACTGTGTTCCCAAGATCTGTACTAAATATTTTTTGTTTCATTTATTTATTGGTTTTTAATTTTACATTTTATGTTTGTTTTACTATTTTTAACAAATCCTTGAGGTAGCATATACCATTTTTTTATGCATCTACATTTTACTGATGCACCAAATGAAGTTCAGAGACATCAAAGAGCCTTCCCAATGTCACAGCTGAAGAAGTGGTAGAGCTAGAACGTGAACCTAGTTCTGAAGCCACAGAAGCTGAAGTCTTAAGAAAAACCTGATGCGTATTTAGTATAAAATACTAAGTCGCACTCATTTTGCTTTTCCCTCTCAAGTTCTTTCTATCAATCCTCACCCCAACTTCCTGAGGTAGGTATTATTAGCCCCACTTTAAGTGAGAAAATTGAGCCCCCAGAGAGAGGGGGAGGCTTGTCTAAGGTCATCTTGCTGTGAACTGGCAAAGCTAGACTCGGACGCAGATCTGATGGGTCCCAAATCTTACGTTCTTTCCTCAGCATCACACCCATTCTCTGGCTCACTGTGTCAGCACAGAGAGGCCAAAGCCAAACCTAGTCCCAAGTAAGAAGTACCTTCTTAATGTTATTCAGCCAAGAAACCATCATTTCTATGTTGCTTCCCTCTTTTCCATCAACCAAAAGTCCATTATCACTATTCAACCCATTAAGACCCCATATAACTGTGGTGTAAATATAAAAGAAACCTAACAGAGTATTTTAAAACAGACCCAGTCATTCAGAATGGGACTTAACTATCTTGCAACTGCCATTTCAGAAAAAGCCGGCATGACTGTGGAAGGCCATAGAACTTTCTGAACAGCCAGCCTATCGAAGGCAGATTGAGATGCTTTAAGCTGATTGCTTTGATCCACATTTCTTCAGCTCCAGGCCTCCCTCCTGTGAGTAGCCCTCCCATTGAAGTCCATGAGAGGCTGGAACCCCTGGGAAAATAGGTAATATAGAATACAGCCCTTTGTTCTTTGGCTGGCCTGTCAAAAGTCTTTAATTTAAAATAAATCCCTTTTCTCACTTGTATTCAATTATTCCTTTTTGGCTAAAATGTCTCAGTGAGTGTGTGTTATTTCCTGCTTAGTCTTTTAAGGTTTTTGTCTTAAAAAAAAAAAAAAAAAGGGAGGTCTTTCCATCTTGGAGAATAAGTGCGTCTTGCAGTCTGAAGCAGAAACCATACTGACAAAAAGCTTTTCATTTTTTCAAATACATTAGCTGCGGTTATAACTTCAAACCCTGGTAGGATTTCAATCACATTGGGATACATGCAATTTATGGCAAAATAAAATAATACCAGGGCATTTGGAATATAAGAATATTCCTAATTTACCTTTTTTGAAATACTGTAAAAATATACCTTTGTGCATAAGTGAACATATCAGGTTTTAAAAGTTATTTTCTTCACAATCATAACAAGGGTCCAGGAGTTAGGGTTCAGAAGGCTTTTCCATGAATTTTCAGAAAACGGGTTTCTGTCCAACAGTTGACAGAAATAGAGAGGTTTTGCTGAACGTGCTATATTTTCATCTGCCTCTTGCCTCACAATTCTGAAGGACACAAATTACTAGCCATAAATCTGCCTTCTCTCCTAAGACCAAATCCATTGATTGAAGTTGTATTGTTTTGGTGATTTTTTTTGTTGTCATTAGGCATGCTGTAGCATTTCTTTTGCTTATCTATTTGAAAAAATATTTCCTATTCCTCCAATGATCTCAATTACATATGCATCATATTACAACATAATCTAGGCTGACCATCCTGACTTGGCTTCAATATTCTTGTAAAGAGTGTTGACAACAGACCAGACCAGTGTCCACACAGTGGACATTCAACAAATTGATGATGTGAATTAAACAGGCTTATAATCTTGTTTGGTAGCTGCAGATTCAGAGTTCAGTATTTAGCAATAAATGCTACCAAATAATGTTTTAATCTATGCTCAGCCTTTCTCCTTTTTTAATATGGCCAAAAACACAAAAGATAAAAAGTATATGTAAGTGAATGTTTGTGTGTGTGTATGAATGTATTCAGGTTTTAAGCCCTCCCCCCCGCCAAATGCCAGAGTTGATATCCGATGAGATTCTACTCTGGGCTTTTTACACACATTTTAAATGGCTTGCCTTTAAAGACACTTGCCTTTTCACTACATCTCTATCGTATAATATATGCATATATGCAATTTATATGTAATAATTATAATTATGTATGATATTATATATGATATATAGCAACATGTATACATAATTACATATATTTTATATGTGTATACATATAAAAGCTTATTTCAAATCCTCACCAAAACTGTTTGACCATATTCCTTTATCTTTTTTAGAGCAGGGACAGAGTTTTTTCCTTACCCCTATCAGGGAAATGAAAGTCATTTCTAAGTGTCCCACCACGGGACTGTGTCTCTTTTGCTTTTGCCAGCTGATCTCTGCCTCTGTTGAATCTTTGGACCCACCAAGTTGTCAAAATCCACTCGCTTCTGCAGCTCGTGGCACATCAAGCCATGAGCTTTACTGCTCAACAGAGATGTAGTGAAAAGGCAAGTGTCTTGGCAGCCATTTAAAATGTGTGTAAAAAGCCCGGAATAGAACCTCATCGGATATCAACTCTGGCATTTGGCACAGGGAGGGCTTAAAACCTACCCAGCACCATAATTTATTTTGCCAGGAAGTAAGAAACTGACCAGGATTCAGAATGTAATCCTTCTTCAAATATTATTTCTGGGAACATTTTTCTCACCAAGCATGACCCCGCAAATTGAATCTTGCCTTCCCATCTTAGGTCTGCATTCCATAAGTTCTATTCTAAAAGTGAACTGTTTATACGGGCAAGAAGAAAGTTGGTCTTATAATGAAGCAGAGAAAGATTTAAGATTTTCTATCTAATCGTTTTTTACTTTCTTCCTTTTACCCGCCCCCCTCCAGATTACCTAAACGACTTTTATAGCTCATGTTTTAAGTGGACCTTGGGAAAAGCTGCCACCATACCAAATTCAGCACTCTTTTAATTAACTGTGGATATGGATAGTCAGGAAAGCATGCAAAATTTCAAACCTTAGATAATACACAACGCAGAGTACGATCATGGCGCACCACGGTCCCTGCGGCAAACCTGAGATGATACAAAAGCCTCACTTAAGTGAATAATTGCGTTTACTTCTCTTTTTCAAACTTCCTCTCTATCTTTTGACCAAAAGAGCATCTGTTTAAAGGGAAATGTTAGCACAACTATTTCAATCAATCAAAACTAATAATAGTTAGCAATAATAGCCAAACACTTGTTTCCTATTTGCCAAAGACTATGCATTTTATCCGTTAATTGTCAGAGTCACACTATGAGAGAATCTGTTATCCCCATTTTAGATGAAACTGAGGCATAGAGATAAATCTGACTTACTAGGTCACACAGCTGTAAGAAGTATCTTTTGACCTAGTAATCCCATTGCTGGGAAGAAAACAACTTGAAAGAAAGGAAAACCTGTATACACAAATATATGAATGGCTTTGAGATATGTATTAAATAACTTGCCCCAGATCACACAACTATTTAGTGAAGAACCAGGTTTTGAACCCAAGCAGTCTACACCAGCAACATACACTTAATTACAATGCCATACTACTTGCTCCAAGCTACAGAGTCTATAAAAACTTGGCACTGTGCCTTCAAGTGCCTGCAGTCTAGCACAAGGGATAATAACATTGGGAAACAATTAGAGGACAAGTAAATGATGAAATGCATGACAGATACTGTAGTGGATTGGGCTAGAGCATCCAGAGAAGTATTCTGGAGGAAGAGACTTGAGCCAGATGCTGAGGATGATGGGGCTTTGGAAGATAGTAAGGCAGGGCACTGATGAATAATAATTATCCTTTATTGGACACTTACTAATAGCTTTACATTTGCCAAATAATTTAACCAAACAAGATGCAATCCTTCTGCCCAGAGATGCACCATATCTGAGGGGTTAACGTTACCAGCTCAAAGAACCAGCTTTCAACTTGAAAACTCAACCATAGAAGAAGACCACACCTCTAACTACACTGTAGCTTTCCAGTGAAAAGTACCTTTTTATTAATCCTCCCCAACTCATCAAATAGTATTTTGAAGAGGGCATGAAAGGGCTGAGGAGAAAAAAGAAAGACAAAATGTGCTCCCATTTTCCAGACTCAACCCAATCAGCCTTCCAAAAACACCCATTCACCATATTGCTTGCCTACTAGGTATCTACCCTGGCTCTGTCATTTTACAACCACATCCACTCACTCATCCACTTGAACTCATAGTAGATTGCCAACATTATAAATTTCACAATCAAGGGATACATAAATTTTCCACATTAAGAATAGTCCTCACTAGCCTAGTATGCTTAACAGGTGCTTAAAAAGTAAGTGCATTTTCTCTTTCTAGAGTTTAATATTCCATACAGTGCTATTAATCATTTTATTATGAAAATCTTCCCAAAATGTATTTAATTGTTGCTATTTGATCCGTCAGATAAAGATGTGTTAAAGGACCTACCAGTGGACTCTTGTGTTTCCAACTTTTTTCTTCAACTAATTTTAGCCTGCATTATTCCATACATATTCACAATTGTTACATTTGCATTGTGGATTATACATTTATAGGTATAAAATAACCCTCACGGTTGACTTTAAATATTACTCTGATGTCCAGAATTTGCATTTGACAGCACAGCCAAATAATCACTAGACCAATAAAAGCTTATTGAGATAGGCTGCCGAGTACAGTGCCACAGAGAGCAAACAACTGACATCAACCATCACAACAGAAAATAAAAGTCCCTCACCCAGATCTAAACCCTTTACCCTCCCAGAGACCATTTATTGGAGGGGGAGATCAGGTCTTCTTGAGGAAAGATCTTGCAGTGCAACTATAAGTACAATGGTCAATGTTCCTCTGATATTTCCCCAAGGAATTTTAAGTTAATTGCCATGGCAACTGTGTACTGGGGAAAGGGAACACAGGCTTTTTGAAGACCAATAGATACAGAGTCTGAGCTGATACTAATAGCAGAAGACTCAAATGCCAGCATGGTGCTCTAGTTAGAGTAGGGGCTTTGAAGGTCAGGTGTTACATTACTATATATCCTAATTTTATCTCACACTTACTACAATGGCTTATGTCCCCAAGCCCTGAGTGTATAATTAAAGTACTTAGCAGCTGTCAGAATCATCACATTTGTATCCTGACATGTATAGTAGGAGCCATTATGGTGGGAAAACCCAAGTGGAAGCACCTGAAACTACCCCCAACCTTGCCCAACCAAGATTATAACATGAGAAGCAATACCTCACCACTGCAAAAAAAAAAAAAAAAAATTAAGGGATACAAGTATATGGATCCCTATCACATCCCTGTTCAATTCAACTGTCTGACTCCTAAACAAATGAGATTAACTGTGACAGATGATGGTGAATTACCATGAACTTATCCAGGTAAGTGTCCCAAACACAGTTGCTCTAGTAGATGTGCCGTTTTCACTAGTGAGATCAATACAGCTTTTGGCACTTAGTAAGCAGCCATCAGTGTGGCAAATGTATTCTACTTAATTCACAACACTAAGGAGAATGAAAGGCAGCTTAGCTTCATGTGACAGGAACAGCAATACATGTTGACTATCTTACCCCAGAGCTATGTTATCAATAACTCTCCTGTTCTCCATCCTAATACAGTTTGTAGGGACCCTGATCTTCTTGAGATTCCACTGGACTTTATGCTAGTCTACTATATTAATGACAACATGTTAGCTGGACCAAGTTAGCAAGATGCCCAAGAACCACCTGTATGCCAGAGCCTAAGAGTCTTGGAAAGCTGCCACATCACTGAAGTTGTTTAGGGATACAACAGATACAGGTACTATCTCTAGGCCCTCCAGGACATCTCTTCTAAGGCTAAGAGCTAGTTTCTCTGGGCTGGTCATTATATCATGAACATCATACCTTTAAGAAAGTGGCATAGTGATTTCTGACTGTCTTTGGGCTTTGGAAGCAGCATTTACTGTCCATAGAATACTGCTTTTATTTAATTATCAAATGTCTTGGGTTGGGTTCTCCAGTAGCAGTTGCCAAGATAAATATGTGAGTAGTACAAGCAGTTTATTTGAAAGGGCAACCTAAGAAAATTAGAGAGGAAAGGGAAGGATCATTAAAGGATGTGTTATATCAAGATTACCATCTTGGACACCTGAGGCTCAATCCTACTGGGGAATTCTGGGAGAATATGTAGAACACACCTCAAAATCATCCCAAACAAGTGGTTAACCCATCTGTAATTGCTTGAGAGCTGCTTCCAGAGGCATGAATTCTCTGACACTTCTGGTTTGCTCTGTGCGTGGGCTGTGAATGCTTCTAAACCTGCAGAGGGTCGTGGGTATTCAGAGTGAACAGCTTTTGATGTGTAGAAGTGACTGCCAAGGATATATGAGCCAGGCACTGAGACTGTTGGCTCTATCTGGTGACTTCTAAGGCTGCCACAGTTTCAGATGTGGCCAGAACCCAGAGGAGGTCCAGACCGTGGTAGAAACTGCCCCCGTACAGTCTATGTGACCCAGTATAAGCAATGTTGATGAGGGTAGCTGTAGTGGATAAGGATGCTCCATGGAGTCTCTGGCAAGCCTCAACAGGACAGTTGCTCCACGTGCCCCAGAGGTTCCAGAACAAGGCCTTCTTTAGCAGAGAACTACTCTCCATTTGAAAAACAGCTACCGTGCAGGACATCAAATGATGCTGCACCTGGAGCTATGTTTCAAGAGTTGGGTATTGTCATATCCACCAAGTTATGAGTATGAGTATGCATAGCACAGATTTCTTGTATAATGGAAATGGTATATTCAGGATTGGGCTCAACAAAATCCTAGTAAATTTCAAGGACAGGGGACCCAGACTCATGCCACCTACATTTAATGCCTAATGCCTGACCCTCAATTGCATTCTCTCCTCAACCTATGGCCTCACTGGGCTCTTTGAATCTTCTTAAGAAATGGCTCTTCTTTCAAATTCACATTGTCCAATCAAGTTTGGGAACTTCAACAGCTCTTGATTTTGATGTAGATTTTCATTTAGACAGAGTGGTGGCTTCATATGGAGACCATGCAGCTATTCAGTGAACAACAGAAAGGGTTGGCTACTTCAGATGCTCTTCCAGCTGCTAATCAGGGTTCAGTAATCTGTGACGATAACAGATTTAAGTTCCAGCTTCCTTTCTTCCATGAAAAAACATCTATGGGAAAAGCTGTCAGCAAATCCAATGTACCCCTTCCGGGAAATGTCCTTAAAGAGAATGGGAATGATCTAAAAGAACTAGTTTGGAAAGAGTTTCTGAAAAGTTTCCAAATATCTCATTTTCTTGTCCTAAAGCTGCAAAGGAATTTATCCTCATGGGGAAAATGGCTCTACTTACACCCATTATATGATATGTTTTACATACTAAATCCTAATAACAACCCTACGGTGTAGGTAATATTAGGCCTATTTTACAAGTGAGAAATGTCAAAATCACAGAGAGAGAAAGCAATGGAGCCAGGATTCTAACTCTGCCTGAGCACGGAAGCTCATGCTTAATCACTATATTGAATGCCCAGTCAGATGGTCAAGTTTCTGCCTGCTGAAATCATCTACTAGGTGACACCTCCAGGAAAATCCTCTGCTTAAAAGAGCCTGCAATCATTGGCACAAGCATGGAATGATTTTTTTTTTTTCCCCTCACAAAAGCAAATGGAACCAATAGGCTGTGGTCATTCTTCTTAACGTTCCAAGTACTTCCAAGGCCCTTCCCACATAAAATTCTAGAGGCAGACAGTCATAATCCTCAGAGAAAGAGTCAACCCTGCTGTTCTACTATCCTCAATACATGGCTTCCACCTCGAAGTCCAAAACAGAGGCCCTGAAACGGCTGTGTCCCTTCTAAAAAGAAAGACTGACGGAAGACAATTCTCTGAGAAGGGGACAGGGATATACTAGCTGCCAACACACTCAACTGCTGGGGGATGGGTGTCCCAGTCCAGTAAAGGGGAGCTAAACAGGACATCAACAGTGTCCACTACATTGTCCAACCATCAAATCCATATTCTGGACAGCAAAAAAAAGAGGAAGGAGCATCCTCATTCTCTTTAAGGGCATTTCCCAGAAGGGGTGGATACTGCTTCTACACGTCATGTTCCTTTTGTCAGAAGTTAGTCCCATGGCTACAAACAGCTTCAAGGGAAATTGCAATATATAGTCTCTATTATGGATAACTATTCCCAGCCGCAAACTGGTGGCTCAGTTATTAGAAATTAGCAGTCTGTAGTCCAAGTTGCCAATTTGATCCTCAGTGCTCCTCCCCCATGGCAGGGCATCTATTAGTCCAACTATTCCAGGCATCCTTCCCGCTGAAGGTGCCCTGGGAAGCTCCATGTTGAGGTATGATCATGGGGCCTTTTTACACCCACAACTTAGAGTCTTGACATCTTTGTGGTCAAGAGCCATCTACCACCTCTGTTTCCCACTTAGGATCCCTTCTCTCAATCCTGGCTTCTGGGTCTCTGATACATCTCTCTCCCTCACGTGACTGACATAAAAAGATAACATCACCTTTAGTACGAAATGGCTCCCCATGCATACTTTAATGTAGCTTTTGCCCTTACTTGCTAACAGTTCCCACATTTTGATAGAAATTGTAACACCATGCTCAGAATAATAGGACAATGGTTTTCCTACACGTGGAGATGGCAGCAATTGTAAAGTTGCTCTGTGCACAGAGAATACTTTTTTCCCTTAATTCTCAGGTTAAAAATTGATTGCAAGGCAGTATACTCCATCAAAAAGGGGGCGGGGTGAGCATTCTGCATCATATTTTTAAATTATAAAACAAATTATAGAAAGATATAAAACCTTAATATGAAGTGGGCTAAGAATATGAACAAAAGTAGAAATACAAATGGGCAATATCTTTGAAGAAATGTTCAATTTCATTAATCACCTAAGAATACAAATTAAAGCAGCAATAAGACATCTTTATCTTCTACTTATCTGACTGATAAAGATTAAAAAGAGTCATACAGATATAGGAAGGCACTGTCAAACTTAACTGACTGCAGTTGAAATTAGTACAACCTTTGGAAAGCCAATTCGGGAAAATAATCAAAAATCTTTTTAAAAATACCTTGATCCTGGAATACACCCTGCTGGGAACTGGACGAGTAAGAAAAATGTTTGTACGAGATGGTTCACCTCAGATTTGCTTATAATAGAAGAAAATCCAAACGTCCAATGCTAAAAGAATGGTCAGATATACAAAGAAATGCTCTGTAGCCATTTGAAATTCTGAGCAACATCTATAGCCACGAAAAGATGTGTTACATTTTGATTTAGGAACATGTGTTTAGCTTATATAACAATACATGCTCTGTATGCAATACAATTTTTGTAAAATGTGTATAACTGTCTATTTTTCTATATTTACAGTATAAATAGTCTAAGAGGATTCATACCAAAAAACGTACCTATGATTTTCTCTGGGAAGCAGGATTTCTGATTATTTTATTGGGTTTTTCCCTTTCCTGGTTATTTTTATATTTTAAGCTTTCCACAGAGATATCACATTACTTGAGAAGCTGCTTTTATATGTCACAAATAATTTAGAAGAATATGGGATTGAATATTAACCCATTCTTCAAAGAAGAAATGACTTTCTAAGTGATAGAAATCACCAAGGAAAAGATTGATTATTTACCAAAAATGACAGTTTTGTAGTGTCAAAAAAATAAAAGGCAAGAAGTGTGAGGAAAAATAATATTCACAGTAATATTTATACCAAGTTTCATGTAATCCAATCAGAAAAACACCATTCTAAAAGTTAAATTGAAAAAGATCATGGACTATGTAAACAGACAATTCACAAAATGGAAAAAAACAGTAAACACATTAAGAAATTAATTTCACTATTAATTTAATAAATAAAAATAAAAACTATTAAATTAATAATTATTATTGAGAATTGTGAGAAGTTGGCTCTCTTGTACAATGTTCGTAGCTGTGTAAATCAATGCAATACTTTTGGAACCCATTTGGCAACAACATCAGAAGCTGGAAAACTGGTTAGCCTTTGATCCAGTAATGTTCTAGTGAAACAATCCAATTAAAGAAAAAGCTTCAGGCAGGAAGATGTCTATAATAGCATTTTTATAATAGCAAATTAAAGGAAATATCCTAAATGTCAACAAAGAATGCTTAAATATACTGTTGGTAAATCTACTAAATGGTATATAATGCAATCATTAAAATTCTGTGACTGATGATTATGTAATAAACAAGAAAAAGTCTTATGCTAAGTGCCAAAAACAGGATAGTGAATTGCATGGTAGTTTTAGAGTACGGATAAAAAACAGACCAAAACAAAATACACAGATATATTCAAACGATTAACAATTTTTAAAGTATTGTCAATATTTTAATTAAAGAATATGTATTTTTAATCACCTATATTAAGTGATGGCTATAAGAACTATGTACCACCATGGAAAATTATAATACCATGTTATCTGAAGAATGCACATTCAGTTGTATGTACATATATAGATAGATTGCAACAACCTACTACTCTTTCTTAAGAGAACTATTGTCTGCTATGATAATGGATTTATGGGTGAATTTTTAGTTCATCTAATAATCAAAATTGTATAATTCTCTAAAAATAACTCAGTTAGAAATGTAAAGTATATGTGGTACAGCATGATAATATATCAATAAATGTATTTTCAGAGCAAAATAATAGTCTGTGAAATATCCAGATGCAGAGAACAAACGTATGGACACCAAGGGGGGAAAGTGGGGGGCGGATGGGATGAATTGGGAGATTGGGATTGACATGTATACACTAATATGTATAAAATAGAGAACTAATAAGAACCTGCTGTATAAAAAATTTTTTAAAGTCCGTGAAATATCAAGAGTAAGAAGCTTATGTTACAGTGGAGGATTACTGGACTGAATGTCAATATTATGACATAGTATGAGTGTGTTTCGTGTTTGGTAATTGCAATCATTGTTGCTTTTGTTGTGGTCATCCATTTACAATGCTTGGTGTCAGTCTATTTATCTCTTGTAAAAATAAAATTGTGTGTGTGTGTGTGTGTGTGTGTGTGTGTGAAAAAATAAATAAATAAAAAAAATTTAAAAATTTAAAATAAAAAAAAAGAGTAAGAAGCTTAGATCTAAATTTATCATTTTTCTTCTTGTGTTCAAAAACTAAAAATCATTAACCAGCATTTACTTTTCTTAAGAAACAGAAAACAGCTTGGCAATGATTTTGACAGGAATATAGGAAACAGTATCTTGCAAACTAATTTCTTAGTGGCATTAAGTAGCCGAACACCTGAGGTAAGGACATGAGAAAGGACACAAGGCCACTTCCTAGTTCCCGAGTATTTCATAATCAGTTTTCTATGATCAATCTTCCACAAGCCTGGCCTGGGTCCCAGAAAAGAAAATATGGAACTTTCTACTTCTCCATTGGCCTGCAGTCCAACTAATGAAAGAAAAAAAAAGATTGCTCTAGGTCTGCTCTCTTCACTCAGAAAGTATTTCCAATGTGCCAACTGCTCACATGTGGCTTCTGAACTTTCACCATCCATTCACAGTGTTCGACAGGATTTGTAAACTACCAGTAATTCTCAGGAAATGGAATTCTCCTTGCCACCCTTGGAGATGAGCAAGGAGGCATTGCCGTGACAGGCTCACCTGCAGGCATCCAGCTGGTATCAGCTCTTCCTATACGTCAGGAGGAAGGGAAGGACTCAGAAACATTGATTAGCAACCATGTTGAGCTATTCTCTATTCAGCACCACAGTTTTCAAGATGCATTTGAGATAAACTGGAAAAGAAGCAGCTAAGGAAAAGGCTGGCTGCCTGACAGTTAGGCCTTTGAGTTTAGTTAACAGCCATGACTTAACGAAACTGAACAGTACAATGGTCCTCATCTTCTCCAGAGGGTCGTAAGCATGCTTTCAGCTGCCTGTTAAGATTCAGTCCCACTTGCTCACATCACCTCTTGGAGGTTACTAAAGTGCTCAGGTATTTTTCTAAGCAGCCTGGTGGGTAACAGTACTTTAGCCTAGCAGTTCTCAACACTTTAACAACAACACAGAAGACCAATGACATTTTGCACCTATGGGCAAAGTCAGATCTGAAGAACTCCCCTTTCCTGCCCAAGAATATTTGGCAGAGAAGTTAAATACTAAACTAATTTTTAACCATTACTATTCACAGTACCTCTGAGTGAAATGCCACCCTTCCCTCTCCCATTCAAGAAGGCATACAGAACATCAATGCACAGGGACATATCTTGAGGGGAACTTTCAAGTCACTGAAATTTGTTTAAAATTCAAACTATTAGAAAACAGACACTGCAGTTATTAGTAATAAAAAATGACTCTGACACAATGCAGAGCTATACTTTAGGTGAGACTTGCTGCCTGAACCGCTCAGCAGCTCAGAATGCATTGTGACTTCTAAAGATATCAGAACAGCTCCATTCCTGCTTTAAGACTGATAAAAATGGGTAAAGATGGGTTTAGTCCTTTGTGGCTTCCATCTTCACTTGTTTGCAAAGCCCATGGGGTGTTCCCATTGCTCCTCCCGTGGCTGATACTCCTACAGAATCAAACCCATGTTATTCCTCCTCTTGTCAAGAGCAATATCCATCACAGGTTATGAAAGTGCAAGATCCAGTAGAAAGAGCTCAGTGGGGACGCTGAACCAGGCTGCTGCTAGCTGCAGTTCAAGACCCAAGCAGCAGAAAGGTGCTATGCTTACTCTTTTGCACCCTCCAAATGTCATCTGTTGCCTGTTGGATTTTCTCCCCCCAGTTTCAAATCCTGCCAGCTAAGATTTGTGGCTAGGCTTATTTTGAAATATATTATGCATACAAAAAATATATAATATCCCTATGTACAGTTAGAAGAATAAAAAAATAAATACCCATTTACCCAACATCTGGCTTAAGAAAAGGAACATACCCATAACTTGAAAGCTCCCTCCCAATAGCATTCCCCTAGCCTACTACTACCCTCACACCTCACAGAGGTAACCACCACTCAAAAATTAATAATTGTTCCTTTGTTTTTCTTTAAGACTTTATTATGAATAATGCATGTCCAAACAAATGTATTGCTTGATTCTGCCTGGTTTTGAACTTTATATAAATGAATCATATTAAACAGTCTTTTCTGACTTCTGAAGAAGTAAAATTATTTTTTCAAGATTTCATCTCTCTCGATATCTATAGCTGTATTCCATTTCTTTTTACTGCGGTATAGTATTCCATTAAATAATCCTATTTTGTCCTGCTAAAATGTGTCCAATTTTGTTTGCTTGCTTTTTAAAAAATTGTGTCTGTGAACAGTCTTGAACCTGTCTCCTGGTGCACAAGAGCAAATAGTTTTCTAAAGGTTTTCCTTAGGAGTGAAATTGCTGGTTCATAGTGTACCCACATATTCAACTGTATTATAAGCACATTTCTATATACCCTGACTTTGTTCTGAGCTTCCTATTCTGTGAAACTGGTCTTTTGTCAATTCCTGCAACAATATCACAGTCTTAATTTCCACAGCTTTATTAAAAGTCATGGTAAGGCAAGTCTTGTTCTTCTTTCTCAAGTCCCTATCTTGCCCTACTTCAGGAGTATTTTTATTCTTCAGGAACACTTTGCTTATCCAAATAAAGTTTATATCCTCTTAACTAATCACACTTAAAAAAGAAAACATCATTTGGATGCTAATTGTAATTACTATGAATCTATGAAAAAATTTGAAGAGGACTGACATCTTTCTATCCAACTATATGAAACGTCTCTCCTTTTATTTAGAACTTTAATACCGTGTATTAGCACCATAATTTCCTGGATGAAGGGTTTACATTTCATTTTCATTGATCCCTGTGTACTTTGTAATTCTACAGTTACTGTAAAATACAAAATTCTTTGAAATCACATGTCCAACTGATTGTTGATGGCTTATAGAATTCAATTGACTGGAATATCAATGTAATATGCAGCAACTTAAGTGTACCTACTTTTTCTAATAACTTACTAAAAAACACATTTGCATTTTTATACAATTATTTCACCTTCAATAATGACAGTTTTAATTCCCCCTTTCTAATCACTAATCTTTAATCTTTTTGTTTTGTTGCCTACCTCACTACACTGGCTAGAACCTACAGTAAAATGATGAATAGAAGTGGTTATAGCAGACATTCCTATTCTGCTCCTCATCTCAGAGGGAAAGTTTTCAACATTCTACCACTAATTATGACTTCTCATCTAAGCTTTTGTAGTTGCCCTTGATCAGGTTAAGAAAGTTCCCTCTATTCCCAGTTTGCTAAGAGTTTTTATCATAAATGATTCTGTTAGCCAAATGGGACTGCTAATACTGAAACCTAGAATTAAAAAGACATAAACTTAGGCATCCAGTCACGAAAAGAAGGATCTCAACAGCACACCCTCCTCACAAGGGAGACCCCTCCACAGTATTTGGCATCGGAGCAGAGAACTCATGTCCTCTGTGGAAAGGCATAGCCCTAAATGAAAGGAGAGTAAAGCTGAGATAAGCATGACCAGTGGTATTTCCAAAAATTTACCAATCAGGTGAGTCAATTTATCTCCCCTAAGGTAGAGTGAGTAAAGGGCCTGATAGGGTTCTTTCCATCAGAGGGTTTAAAAAAAAAGTGAGAGAAAAAGCATTTTTCCTAAGTATACCCTATTTTAAAGATGAGGCTTTTGCACATGTTGAAGAAGCTGTTATGTAGAAAGTTCATGGGTCAGGGATGCACAATGAAGGGACTAGGGAAGAAAACCACTGTGTCGTCTGAATGACTTTCTTAACCTATGTGCAAAGAATGAAGCAAAGCAGTCATTCCCATTTCAAACCATCTGCTTGAAGGGAAGGGCAATCAGGACAGGTTCTCCCCCATCTAAAGTCTGAGTCTATCAGTCCGTAAACCCTAAGTACACAACCAAAACAAAAATACCTTTCTAATCTTCCCCCGATGGAGGAGTTAGCTTTCAAACTTTCTCAACTATAGTCCACAATAAGAAATATATTTTACAAGATGGCCTTGCATGTGCCCCACACACAAAAATAAAACTAAAAAAGGTTTTCCAAAACAATTCTTCCCCTTACTTCATGTAAAGCAGTAAAGCACTTCAAGAGCTTCACTTTGCTCACCTTCCATGATATGTAAGAGTTAGGAAGGAAGCAATGTGTAAGTATGAGAGTGCAATGGATGCTGTTGGTGCCCCACCCCTTTCAGCAGGCCTATGCACCCATCCACCAGCACCTGTGACTGGGGGCTGCTAACAGCTCATAGCTGCACCCTTCCCTGGGTAATTGCTCTCGGCCTACAGAAGCCATCTTGACAGGAAATGCTCAGAGGTCACAGTGCATCCTAGGTGCAGCCCACAGCCAAAGACTGATTGGTATGGGGTCAAAAGCCCAGCCCCACTGCCTTAAAATGAGACAACTCTGTGGTGCATCGCTCCTTCAGAGCCCCTGGAGATCAGGCTGAAACTGGACTTCAGCTGAAGCCAGAGTGTACTTAGTTTCTCCCCTGCCTCATCCTGCTTCCCTCACCTGCTTTACTGATTTTTCCTGAAACCCTCAATAAACCACTAACACAAGATTCTCCATCTCAGGCTCTGCTTCCAGGGGGCCCATCCTAAGTCAAGGAGCTGGAAGTCAGAAAGGAAAAAGTACATTTGAGACATGCCAGTGCCTCTTAGCAGCCCTTTCTTATATGTTGGTCACCATATCTATAGCAAAACTCTCACCACTTTAAAAAATACCTCACATATCTTCTATAACCACAGTTGGAGGACTCAATGATTCCAATGGATGCACTGTCTTGGTCAATGAAATTCCTTTTTTTTTTTTTTTATTGAAGTATAGTTGATTTACAATGTTGTGTTAGTTTCAGGTGTATAGCTAAGTGTTTCAGTTATATAGATAACTGAATTCAGATTCTTTTTCAGATTTTTTCCATTATAGGTTATCACAAGATATAAATTCCCTTCTTGTCGATGAAGGATCCATTGTTCAATCATTCACACATTCTGTGAATTATAGCAGTGTGCTGCTCTCTCTCCACCTTCACATTATGCTTTAATTTGATTATCTGACCATTTAATTTCTCCCTTGTTTGTGGCCTCCCTGCCTTGTGTAGAAAAGACAAATAACCAACCAAAACAGAATCTAGAGAAGGTCGGGAAAGTAGAAGTGATGGCCATAGTTCATGCAGCAATGTATGAATCACAATTCAGATACATCATCCCCTCCGTGAGAGAGGCAAGTAGCTGAAAATACATTCTCTCACCTTCTGGTAACAACTAGTTCATTTACAGGCTAACCAAATGGAAACTCAGACCACCTGACCACGCTTGACAACTGCTGCTCCATCCTTGCCTTTCAACTGAAATCCTGGATCTCTAAGTATTAAAGTGCTAATGGCTCCCACTGGTCCATGGGAGTATGGTATCCTATATTATAAAAATATTTCCTCACAAGGGACCATGTCTCCAATGGGCATACAAAGTGTGACTTCACTCTTTTAAAATTCATCAGAACACATAAAGGTAAAAGTTTCTCCTTCATATAAAGAGTTAGAAGCCAATAGTTAACAGTGTGGGCTTTGGAGAGACAGAGTCCTGGGTTCAAATTCCAGGTTGGCCACTTATTGGCTGAGTAAACAGGCAAATTATTGAACCTCTGTAAGCCTTGCTTTCCTCAACCATTAACATGAGGATAATAACTAGCCCTACTATTTATTTTAGTGAAGACTGATTCTCGTGCATGTAAGCACTTAGTATAACAGCTGACACAAAGGAACTGTTCAAATAATGACATCGGTTGTTATGGTTATTTTCAAGGCTTGTGTTTTAGAGTTAAATTTAGTAATACGTAATCCCATTTTATAGTCGAACATCAGATGAGTGAATACAAGTTCCCAAGACGTGCCCAGTGCCAGCATATTGCACATTCCAGTTTCTCCATCCACACTCTGCCATTGCCATTTACACTGTGGTGTAACCCTCACTGGGTTGTGAGCCTGGGAAGACTTACCTGAGTCAGTCCTGTTTATTGCTTATCCTACTGTTTCCTTCAAAGAGACTAATCATAGTCATCCATGTCTGAACCTGTCTATACATTACAAATGGCTCCAGATGACTTTGGCAAAAAAACAAAAGCAAACTGATTAACATGATAAACCAAGAGCTTGGTAGAAAATGAATATCTGAAGTCACTGATTTTTCAGATGCCTTCCCTACTCTTTGTTTTTCCCCCTAATTCATTTTAAGCCAATTACTTCTGCTCTATGTTGTTGGTGACAGCAAAAAAATTAAAAATGAAAAGTAAAAATTTGCCTGCATGATTGCGTGGTGGTGATTATCACTATCACTCTCTTACAGTGTTTATTGTGCCCCTTTTTTCCTCTTCTCTGGGCACCAAGAGCTGACCAATAGTGGACTGCATCCTTGGGCTCCCTGTCCTCTAGCTTCTGGTTGAGTTTGGCCAAAGAAAGGCACTAGCAAGAAATTAGAAAAAAAAAAAGAGGGGGAGGATGTGGTTGAGGTGCGGTATTTACCCACTCCCTCCCTCCCAGGCAATCACAGCAAGTTAACTACATCCCTCAACTGAAGGCAACTCCTGCAAAGTGGCCCTTTTCATAAAGCCCTCTCCTCCCCCTCCTCCTGGTCCTCCACCTCCCTCTCCTTATCTTCTCCTCCTACTCCTTGCTCCTCCTCCTATCCCTCATCCTCTACCTCTTCTTCCTCTTTCACCTCCTCCTCCCTCTCTCTCTTTCCCTTGTTCCCTCTCTCCCTGTGGGTTCCAGTAACCACCAAGTAAGTCCCTTTCCCCTTCGGGCCTAGGGACGGGAATGACTTCCCATTGTTACTAGCCTCAAGATACGACACCATCCTTTCTTGCTTTCTCTAAATTTTGCCTGCTCTTTTGTAAATAGGGCATTTTTATTAGTCTCTTCTCAAATTCTCCAATTTGAGTGTTCCACCTGCTTTTTTATGGGACTTACAGAATACATTTAAGGTCAAAAGAAAGAGGTCTGAGGCTCTAATGGTGACTACAGTTGATAATACTGTATTGCAGAATTAAAATTTGCTACGGGAATAGAATTTCAGCATTCTCCACCCCGCCCAAAAAAGAGTAAAGTAAAAGAAAGTCCACAGAGGGTATAACTTAATTTTCATGTAGGGAATTTATTTTAATTCTATTTATAAATGTCCAAAGTCACTGTTCTCTACCAATAGTATGTGAATCTTCTTCTCAACATCACTTCCATCAGTGACAGTAACCTTGACTCAGGGAGGAATAACATAGATTCGTAATAGGAGGAATCTATCCTTAAATTGTGTTTATTCCCAAAATAGTTTCATTGTTTTCATTATGATAACTGATCAGCTTAAGCAACTGCAGTGGAGCTTTATCTCAGTCCACAAAATTGAATCTAAAAGAAATAGTACATCTGTCTTTTCTAGAAATCAATTTTGAAATTAATCCCTCATACAGCTAGTAGGAAACAATCACAGTGGTTCTGTGGTCACCTTTCTTTCCTCAGCTTGCATCTAGGTTCCTAAGGCATGGAGGGAAGAGGGTTTGTTGGCAATCATTCATTTGCCTACACAGTTTGCCAAAGAGTTGGCCACTGTCTTGTCCCTATGGCTCCCTGGGGCCCAATTTCTCCTTGCTGTTTCGATGGTCCAATAACACTTGTTTCCCTGAGAATTTCTCTGGTCTTATCTACCTAGACATGCTTGCTGGGGTCTTGCTTCCTCTGCAGGATGCTGTCAGGATCCCACTTCTCTAGGGCCCACCCACCTCTCACTTTCCCCTATCCAGTCAGGAGAATATTCTCCTGGTCTGCAGTAAGCCCTTCTATGAACCCCCTGCATCTGCCAGGTCACTCTGCTTCTTCCTGTGAACAACTCTCTCCTTTTCTCATCCTTGGTGGATACTTTAAGCCCCCTCTTGACCTTTGAAAACATGGTCTTGACCTTTGAAAACAAAAGCTAGGAGGGGATTGATGACTTTTTCACTTTCAACCCTGCTGTTGACCTTCCTGAGGAAATGACTTGATACAGAAGGGAGAGAAAGGGGAAACTAATTATCACAAATGACTATCCCAAAATACATCTAGCTACACCATCAAAATCAGTTCATTCCAGGAGGAAAAAGCTATCATGTGGTCTGTGACTTTGCCCTCAGTGCCTTTGTTTGAGTTTTCATGGACAGCATAGTTTTCACTCTGCCACCCTAGACCCCACCAGGAAGACAGTGGGACCTGAACCTGGTGACCCAAACGTACAAGCTAATGAGACACAGACACCTGGATTGACCAATATTGTTCCACTCAACCCCATTTTCTATGTAAGAGTATAATTTGCTAGTATATTAATTAATTTAAGGGACTTCCCTGGTGGCACAGTGGTTAAGAATCTGCCTGCCAATGCAAGGGACACAGGTTCGATCCCTGGTCCGGGAAGATCCCACATGCCGCAGAGCAACTAAGCCCGTGCGCCACAACTACTGAGCCTGCACTCTAGAGCCCACGAGCCACAACTACTGAAGCCCGTGCGCCTAGAGCCCGTGCTCCGCAACAAGAGAAGCCACTGCAATGAGAAGCTCGCGCATGGTAACGGAGTAGCCCCCGCTCACTGCAACTAGAGAAAGCCCGCACACAGCAACGAAGAACAAACGCAGCCAAAAATAAATAAATTTAAAATAACCTGCCATTGCTTAAGTTTTTAAAGAATATCATTTAAGAAAAGATTTTAAAAGCAGGAAACCTTAGGTTCACAACTCCAAAAGCTTGATCCACTTCTCCTTGATGTCAAAACCCCTACAGCACTTTTCCAACCAGAAATAAGTTGTTTTCCCTTCTCTGAAAGGCAGGATTCCATCATGAAGTTGATTACCAGAATAAATAACTGAATATTGGATAATTAGCCATTACTGTAGCAGATTTGCAGTTCATTTCCAAAATGAACTTTAAGCTTTAAGGTGATTGTGTCCTACTTTCCAGATCAGATTGCAACATTTTTAAATAGCAAAAATGGTTAATTACATAGATTTTTCTAAAGCAGTATCACCACCAGATATTACCCACACAAAGTTATTATTTTTTAAAATTTTCAGCTACTGTGCACGCAGCCTTTGTTAGCCAGAAAGAAATGTGTGGAGCATTGTTTTGTGGCAATACCAAAGTCAGACCCCGGAGACTTTGAAGGGAGCATGAAAGGACTGCATAAGGATTCTAATATTTAAGCCCAGCAGGAGAATGTTACAGCTCCTATAGCGCTCCCTCAAGATGTGACAGGATTCCTTGCATTTCCTGCTGTAAATGCAACCTCCTCCAACCTCAAATATCCTGGAATACTTCAAGCATTAAGAAAGCTCATACCTTGGCCTTAACATAAGTTTGACTTAACACACCACCTCACTTTACCACAAGGCCTTTCCTTCTGGTCCATCATTGACCAGAAAGAGCAGAATCTGAGCTACTTGGGTTAGGCTCACAGCCAAATTCCTAAGTTCATTAAGAACCAACCTAAAATGACAAATCACAAGAGTCCCAGAGGTCGAAAACCTCAAGAAATAGATAGGACCTTCAACTGTCTTATGGCAAAAACACTCCCAAATCCCACCTTCTCCTGTGGGTCTTAGAATGGTCAAGTCAGGTAAGTGACTCAGTCGGGTCTGCTCAGCCTCTTTATTTGTATTCTCAAAAGGCAAGGTGCAGAAACTACTGAGTATATAGTTCAAAGACCAAGGAACAACCAAGGCATGAGGCTGCCTGGTAACTGCTTTTAAGGCTACAAATAAAAATGAATATTTATTCAAATTTTGAAAGTCCCAGAGAAAATCTGTCAAGCAGGATCCTGTCCCTATTCAGGACATGTTTGTTTCTGTGTATTTTACATCCCATGGAATTAGAAGCTGTTATCCAATGATGCTTCTTATCAACTCCAGGCATTAATCTTCCCATGGCTTTTCAGTGAATTTCTGTATAACTAATGCCCTTTTGTTAGTTGTTAGCTTGCCTGGGAGAAACAGGATAATTTGGAGTCTCTGAAGTCCTAAAAGCAGGCATTCACCAAATTCTTTCCACTTGTCTGAGCTTTTTTACCTTTTTTTTTTTTTTTTTTTTTTTTAGCCTTCTAAGTGTAACATTCCATAAACCCCACTGACACTGTTCTCCAAACACGTGGCTTAGTTGTGGAAAGGAAGAGAGCGGCTCAGGGCAGGAAGAGTGAACCAAATGAGCCCTGGCCTGTTTTCATTTATGAAACCTCTCCCCCAGTGGACCAATGGAGAGGTGAGGCTACAGAAACTTCTGGAGGCATCAATCTGCTTGAATTAATGCGTTGCTACCCAAAATCTTAAGCACTTGCATTTGGGGAGAAAACACCATGTGTGTCTGGGTATGTGTATAGATTGACAGGGAAACCAAGGCAGGCATGTGGCTTACTTTACAGAGCATATCTGGATGCTATAAATCACCATCTGTACACATGTTACTTAGAATATCTGTACAGAGGGAACTCAAGCATTATTCCGATATTAGAACCATCTCCCCTTTCAGGGTATTTTTACACCTAGCTTATTGAATTAATTATATATAAATCATTTTTCATGTCTTTTCTTTTTGTTGTTTGACTTAGGTTCCAAAACTACTGTTATTTGCGTACATCAATGTATTCTTAGAAAGCTCAACAAAATTAACTGAAATTTTCTTAGAATTAATACGACTTTTAAGTGTCTAACACAAAATATATATGCAAAATTTAATAGCTTTCCTGCCTAGCAGAAAAAGACACAGAAAATAAAAGGAAAATTGAGTCAATCTATATTAATAATAGTATACACTTCAGAATAACTTTAGTGAGAAATAGGAATACCCTTATAAAGAAAACTACAAAACTTTCTTGAGGAAAGTTAAATTTTTTTGACTAGATGAAAATGTATACCACATAATTGGGGGGAAAGAACGAATATTCTAACAAGGTCAAAAGTTGCCAAATTAATGTGAAGGTTTAATGCAATTCTAACCAAAATATCAATTTAATTTATTTGTGTAAGTTAATAAAATCACGTTAAAGTTCATCTGGAAGAAAAAAATAGGCAATAACTAAGAACTGAAAAAGAAGTGCAATATACACCATAGTAGTTAAAATATAACACAACAAAAAATAATTATGGCAATAGCACAAGAATATAAAAATAATCAGATAAAATTGAACACACACACACCAGAAACTGATCCTACTAGTCTATACTTTTTTTAAAATGCAAATTTAATATGTGATGAAGGTTTCGTCACTAATCAGCGGTGAGAGGTGATGAGACACCTGGTTTAGTCACTTGGGGTCACCCAATCCGGTATACATTCTCCCTATATTTTGATCACTTCCCACACTGTCAGGACCGCCTTCCCAAAATAATTTCCAGAAAAATTGCTTCCTCAATCAAATGCAGCCACACGAGGCTTTTCCTCAAAAGTGAGTGGGGAAACCAGCTCTAAGCATGGCCTGACCTCAATTTTGCTGGTACAGGTGGCAGCAGAGGCAGCTAGTAGATACCTCACCTGGCCAGTCCTGTGGCACCGCTCTGGGTGTTATTACCAGAAGTTAGCCCTGAGCCCAGAAATTTTGTAAGCCACCTAAATTCCTCAGAATATTCCACATCTACTTAAGCTAGCCAGAGTGCATTCTGTTATTTACAACTAAGGTTCTCATAAAAATTGCTTATTGATTTAAAGAAAAAGCATATTTAAATTCTCACCTCATACCACATGCATTAAAGTAAATGTCATGCAGGTCAAGTGACAAATTTGTTTTTAAATCAAACCATTCTTAAAATCTAGAAAAAATATAGATGAACTTTGGAAGGAGAAGAACTCTCTAAAGAAGAAAAGTAAAAAAGAAAACAAGATAAATATATTTTAGCACTCAAAATGTTATATTTCTATACCTTGGAAGTGGGTACATAAGACTGAAAAATATGCATTTGTTTGCTTATGTATTTTTTATAAAGCTCACTAGTAATTAAATAAATGCAGTAAAAATAAGATATTTTCACCTATCAAGTTAGCAAAGGTTTTATTAGTAATAATAAATTCCAATAACAATATATTCACTTAATTAGCAGCAAGGTAAACTGGTACAAGCTTTCTGAAACATAATTTCACAATATGTATATTAAGGGTCTTTAAACTATTTATATTCTACATAAAACTAGTATTTGTACTTGTAGGAATCAGTCTAAGGAAGTAATTTATACTTTTCTGTATTACTTTTATAAGCAGAAAAACAAAGGTGTTATGAAAGTACTAAATAAAGTTTTGATGGAAAAAGAGGCCACAAGCAAATCTTCCAGCAGGACTGCTTTAATATAATACTGCCCACTCCAAACATTTAGAATTACATATGAATGAATCAAAGGAAAGAAAGGCATATTTAGTCTACAAGTCACAAACCTATAAAAGGAAGGTAACTCTGTCCTTCAGCCTCATCAGAAGGAAAATCAGGAGAGGTAATCATGTGATCATATTCGCTCTCAGAAGCAGGAGAAAAGGAGGGCATATCCAGGGGCTCACATGCCTCTGTAACCCAGCCATGTGCAGGGAAAAAAGCAGGGAAAGTTTTAAAGGACTCCCAGGATTTCCTCCAAGCCTGGGCTAAAATGGGTGTTTCCCAGAAATACCCCAGGGAAACTGAAAGAAGATCTCTGAGAAAAGGTTTTATCTTTTCTAGGACAATAGTCTTAACAACCCCAAAGTTATTTACTCCTATCCAAAATCAAAACAACAACCCCCTCCCTGAAAGCTAATGGCAGAATCCAGGGAACAAAGTGGAATTCAAGGGTCTGAAGGGCCGTAGGAAGTTTCAGTGTGAAGCCAGTGCCAGACCAGACCAGGTGGGTCGGCAAGCGTCCTGGGAGAGGAGAACCAGCTCAGCTAGGGGAATCCGGAAGATCAGAAAAGAAGCATGAACTATTTTCTAAATTAAGATTGGAGACATGGAATCTACATTCTCACTTGTCTTACAGGGATGACAGTACAGACCATTAACACTGGAACTATTCCAGGACACCCAGTCACATGGTCATGTGTGATCTGACATCTTCTGTATATGTACGAACTGGTGCCCCCGTGGGACCTACCCTTTTAAGGTAAGCCAGGTTATTTTCTACTGCTCAGGTGCTCATAGGGTACAGCTTCTGGCTTAGTTTAGTCAGAGATATAGTTAGCTACAGAGTAAGATCCAAAATTTAGTATAAACTAAACAAGTTTTGGAAGCAAAAATAAGACCTAATTCTGGATACAGTGAATTCAAAAAGTATAGTAAAATACAGAATAATGGCCCCTCATCTGAATTTTCACTAATAGAGCTGACACAATCACTTAAATCTGGAAGTCATTTCAGAAACTACAATAGATACTTGACTTTTGGATAATTCTTCAAAGACTTTTAGTAAGTTATTAATTATATTCCCCATTTAAAACTGGCTTATAACTGTTTTTAAGTATCACCTGTTTTATAAGGTGCCTGAGACATTTGGTTCCACCATTTTCAAGCTGCCACAAAATATCAGCACAAGGCAAAAAATACTAGGATGAAATGGTTCAAAGATGCAAATAACAGAAGCGGGATGTGCATGAGGCTGAGAGGCACATGTACTCAGAGGGGTAGTCCTGTTCTCTGAAGCTGCTCCCTGAAAGGATGTGCAGTACCCATCTTTCCAATTGTACCCACGTTACCAGGAATTAACGTTAGGAACATCTGTAACATCCCTGAAGATGTAAAGGGCAGATTTAGGGAGTTGTTTTTACTCATTCTGGCAATTCTAAATTTTCCAACTTTGAATCTATCTAAAGCTATAAATGTAATTGATACAAAATTATTAACTTTTAATGGAAGTCACCATGCCTGAAACACTGACCATGGGTGTTGAGAAATCAGATAGGGAACCTGAGAAACAGCTCTCATGTCCAAGGAAGGCAGCAGCCCAAAGATGACCCACTCCTGAGCCAGGGGGAGAGTGAAAAAAATAACAGTACAGGATTCTTTCAAGATAGAAACAACCGTGATTCAAAATACCAGAATGTGCCCTATGGCATAACTAGAAAATAATCAACCATCATATTTTTTGTGACTATCCCAGAAGAAGATTATAGGGATTAATTGAAGGTATATTCTATACTTCTTTAAAAATCCATTTTAAGAGTTACCATGTGCCCCAGCAATCCCACTCCTGGGCATATATCTGAAAAAGACGAAAACTCTAATTCAAAAAGATACATGCACCTCAATGTTCACAGCAGCACTATTTGCAATAGCCAAGACATGGAAGCAACCTAAATGTCCATTGACAGATGAATGGATAAAGAAGCTGTGGTACATATATACAATGGAGTATTACTCAGCCATAAAAAAGAATGAAATAATGCCATCTGCAGCAACATGGATGGACCTAGAGATTATCATACTAAGTGAAGTCAGACAGAGAAAGACAAATATTATATGACATCACTTATATGTGGAATCTAAAGTATGGCACAAATGAACTTATCTACAAAACAGAAACAGACTCTCAGACATAGAGAACAACCTTATGGTTACCAAAGGGGGAAAGGCGGGGAGGGATAAGTTAGGAATTCGATGGGTACACACCACTATATGTAAAACAGGTAAACAATAAGGACCTACTGTATAGCACAGGGAACTGTATTCAATATCTTGTAATAACCTATAATGGAAAAGAATCTGAAAAAAGAATATATATGTGTGTGTGTATATATATGTATATATAAGTGAATGTATGTATAACTGAATCACTTTGCTGTACAACTGACACTAACACAACACTGTAAATCAACTATACTTCAATTAAAAAAAAAAAAAAAAGTTTTAGGGAATTCCCTGGCTGTCCAGTAGTTAGGACTTCATGCTTCCACTGTATGGGGCGCCTGGGTTTGATCCCTGGTCGGGGAACTAGGATCCTGCAAGCTGTGTGGCACAGCCAAGAAATAAATAAGTAAATAATTTTTAAAAAACATTTTAGTATTATTTATGAACATATGAAATAAAATCTATCCCATATATACATAATAGAATCAATTAATTATTTCCTCAGTTAATGCAGAAATGAACTCAGACCAAGGCTTTAATTTAACATGGGGTAGAAACGTGCCTTCTTGAACTGTAAGCCTCACTCAAGGAAGATATATTAGGAGATGTCTTCCAAGAACTTGCAAGGCTGAAAACCAGAGACTGTCAAGATCTGTCCCCATAAAACTAACACCTCTCCCACCTCTACCATGCTCCTCAGCAAGTTCTTCCCCATTCCTGCTCCCCTCCACAGGCCCCAGGCTGACGACATGGAGACTGGCCCTTACTACAACCAAACCAAAAGAGCTCTGGGGTGAAGGAGATTCAACTCGTCTACAAGGCCCTTCCTGGTATGGATGCTGCCTTGGCCTGTTTCCTGCTGCACATGGACCTTTCAGCTCCTGGAAACTAACTCTCTAGGCTCTTGGTCACTCTTAGCCTTATCCCCAAAGGCTTCTGTATCCTCTGTGTGTTAACAAGTCCACTAGCACTCAAATCACCCGTCCCCATCACCAAGGCTTTCCCCCCATATCCCACAGTAACTCCAACAACTGAAACTCTGACAGGTCCCAGACCCAGCCCAATTCTTGAGCCCATCAGGTTGGAGACAAAGACATTCATACCCTTGTCTCCACTCCCACCTGATGGAACCAAGAACTAAATCAGTTGTATACAGCCAAGGTAACTAGTAAGCCCCTTTCTGAAAAACAACCTTCCCCATCTCTCATATTGAAGCTCTCCAGGGGGTAAGGTTCCTGCCTCAGTTTCCCTGTTTAGCACTCGTGTTGCCCAGCAGCACTAGAGCCGTGCCCATCATAGTGTGGGCCTGAGTTTGGAGTCACCTTCTCCCTGTGGGCTGGATCTGGCTGCCTGTGGCTAGGTCCAAACACAAATAGACAAGTTACCTGGCAATGAACAACTGCCATCTGGCTAGGTTTGCATATATGCTGGTCAGTCTCTGTTTTCTCCTCAACTCCAGCTATGCTCCACCCTTCAATGAATGCCTGGCTCTGTGCCCCAGGAGGCTGACCTCATGGATTCCCTCACTTCTATCTTCAGATTGGGTTTCACCAATGGGAAGCGCCAAGAAGAGATGGGAGAGAAGGACAAGAGGTCAGGGTATTTCTTCTACACTCCCTCTGCTACGGTCTGAATGTTTGTGTTCCTTGAAATTCACATTTGAAATCCTCATGTCCAATGTGACGGTACTAGGAGGTGGGGCCTCTGCTTATTAGGGTGGAACCCTCATGAATGGGATTACTGCTCTTTTAAAAGAGACCCCAGTGAGCTCCCTAGCCCTTCCACCACGTGAGGACACACAAAGGAAGAAGTCTGCAACCCAGAAGAAGGCCCTCGACTACCAAGCTGGCACTCTGATCTTAGACTTCCAAAACTGAAAAATATATTTCTGTTGTTTATAAGCCACTAAGCCTGTGGTATTTTGTTATAACAACTTGAACAGACTAAGACACCCTCCCCAATCTGTCTAGCAGTGGCTGTGGTCCTCTATGATCACAACACTGGCCCAGCTGCCCCTACAGCACAGCTTCCACTCTCACTGGGCTGCAGAAACTGCCCCCACCCTTGCTCCTTCAGGTATAGGATGGTAACAGCTCCCAGCTGTCGCTAGTCCCTGAATACTTCACCATGCTTTGTTGGCTCACTTATCCCTGTCCACACCTTCCTAAGTTGTCCCTTCATCATAGTGTCTTGAGCCATCTGAACTGGATTCTATTTCTTGCAAGCTCCCTAGCTTATATCTTCCATCATATCCTTCCCGCCACCCCATTCCATCTGCCATATTCTCCACCACCCCCTACCTAGGCCAACTCTGCCTGGTGCGCAGGGCATTCCTTGCCTCTGCATCCCACCAAGCGTCCCAACCACACTATAAAACATAGGCATTAGGCTCTGCACACTCCAACTATACAAGCAAGACACCCATGACTTCACTGTCTAGCTGGACCATTTCTGACCTGTGACTATCCCAATGCATACCATTCATGCACATCCTGATTCTGACCCACCTTGCACTCACCATCAGGATGGTGGATGTACCTCGCTCTGGGTTCTTCCCCCTGTATTGAAGCCCAGCTCCACCCTGACTACCAGCTTCCAAATGTTACTCAGGGTCTAGGCTGCCCTCATATCTGCCCTTCCATCCCATAACTCTGCTCCAGCTAGCACCTCCTCGTTGTAATCCATTGCTGTACCAGCTCTGTCAGCGGACATAAGGAGATGAAAGCCAGAAGACCTCCCATTGAATAATTAGCCTTCCGTTAAAAACACTCAAATTCTGGCAGATTCCTTATCCATAAAACTGAGCTATATTTGGCATCATATGTAGAAGCATCATGGTCTTGGGTGACTTTGAAATAGCCAATGATAATTATCCTTGGAATGCCATGTTCTTTGGAGTTAAAAACTTCCTCTTCTTGCTACAGAGTTCTTCATGACTAACTGCTAAATGCCTCCCTCATCCAGTGTCTGACCTCACTCTCTGCGAGACCCACTCCACTCTGGCAATATCTACCCCAGACTAGAAGCAAAACACCACATCTCCTGCTCCCTGAGAGTCTGCCTCTTTGCTCTCCAAAACACCACTCCCTTTCTTCCCAGCCTCCCAGCCCTCCCCCTCCAGAACATCAGCCCTCCTGCTTAATAAATAATTCTTACATCTTCCTCCACAACACTTCCTCTTTCTCTCTTGCCGCTTTCATTTACATACTGATGTCAAAAAGGAGGTGGGGGTGAGGAAGGGTTATAGCCAGGAGAGAAGATACATTATCTTCTTGGCATTTTACTAATAGGTCTTTTTTTCTCCTCCTTTCAAAATTTGAAGGGAGCTACACAAGCTGGAACAAATTTCTTTCAAGCTCGTTTAGCCTTTCTTGTGCTTTTTCCATTATCATTTTATAGCGGAGATTTCAGTGAGGATTCACAGTGAGTCATTTTATGAGGCAGCTCCATCTGTACCATCTGCAGGCATGACTTTCCCATCACTCTAGACATTACGTATCTCCTTATGGCAGCCCGGACAGGGGGTGGAGATTGCCAAGCCAGGTCACATGCCAGGAGTCCATCACTCATCTGAAGGGTGTGGGAAGGGTCTGCTTACAATTAGATTCATCTCCTGGTTCTGGATAATATGTCCCTCTGGCTTCAAATTCTTTCTTGCCAGCTCCCTGCTGGCTGGGCCCAGGAGGGGTTGAAGTCCTGCCTTCCTGCTTTCTTTCCTCCTCTCTCTCTCATTCCCATCTCTCTCTCCCCCTTTCTCATTCTCCATTGTCTGCATCTGTCTATTTCTCTTTCCACCATTCCATCTCTTTCCCCTTCTCCACCTTCCTCTCTTTCCATCTCTCCTCCACCTTTTCCCCACTTGGCCCCATTCTTCATCTTCCTGCTCTTGTCTTTCCCTCTTTTCTGTCCTTCTCACTGTTTCTGGTCCTTTGAAAAGAAAAATTTCAGGTCACCCTAACAGGGATTATTGCCGTTTCTCACAGGGTAACCAGAGTGCCAAAAATTTTTTTAAGTCCATCTCCAGAGGGAGATAATCTCACATTTAACATGTTTTTAAGACTCATCAGGGCTTGTATATAATGCTAATTGCTGGAGAAACTATACCTAAGCCTTTAGGGGTAGGGATAGGAAAGCCATCTGTAAAATGAAGATTAGTGGGGAGTAGTCACCACTGAATGAGGAAGTAGGACTCCTCAGAAGAGGCATTTCAAAGCTATTAGTCACTAATGCAGCCCAAAATTTAATTTACAATAAATTTAATTGTCAACCGTCTCTCCCACATTCTATTCCATCCATCGTAAAACATCATAACCAAAAATGAGAGGCTTAAGCAATTAATGTCCCTGTAATTTACATTCATTTGCATATAATTTACATCTTACTTGTGAAAGCTACCTAAATATATACACGAAGACTCCCAAATCTTTGACGCTGTCAATTCAATTTAAAGGGTGTCTAACACTGGCAAAAAGGTCTATCTTTTAATGACTAGTAGAACTATCACTCCATTAAACTGATAAATCTACTACTTCGTGATTTGGGGGCACCAAGGGGGATTACTGTGGCATGCATGCATGCATTCATTCATTTATAGCATTGCAGAGACACTCATGCAGGTTACATTAGAGATACTCAGTGAGTTATCAAATTCAAATCAGTGTGTTCAAATCCCAGTTTTTCTAGCTTACATATTACGTGGCAGTTACTTTACCTCTAAAAGTCTCAGTTTCCTCATCTCTAAAATGTGCACAATAACACCCGCCCTTAAAAAAATATCATGAAATACACTCTCTATTCTAGTAGAACTTATTGGATGATGCCTTATGCCTTTTCCTTGTCTTAATAAGCTACTCTATTCAGCATTTCTTCATCACAAGATCAACATCAACTCTGACATGGTAGGAAAACCATTTAAAATGGAATCCAAGTTCTGGGTTTGAGTCCCAATTCTAACTGCTAGTTGTATGCCCTTGGTAAAGTCCTATCACTTCTCCAGTCCTCAGTTTCCTCAGCTTCCAAGTTAAAATATGACTAGTATAAAAAGTTGATGACTGAGCTGAACAATAGCTGTAAAAGTACATTTTACATAAATGTGAAGTATTTTTCTTTTCCAACACAGCTTTTACAAACAATAGACAGTGTGAAAAAGGTGAGCTGCCCTGAGATAAGTATGGGGCTGAGAGATATTCGGTCTGTGAGCCACTTGGCCAAGGCAAGTGTACCATACCTGCCATCATCCACCATCTAAAGACTCTACCAAGGGGGTGGGGATGGTGGAAATTTTGACAACTCAACAGTAAAAAATAGAATGTATACATTAATTCACAACCGAAAAGGAAGTGTAAGTCATGGCAGAAAAAAGAAATCTACACTTTTTTCTATACATTAACATTTTTACACATTTTTATCTATACATTAATACCACGTTGTCATTTGTGAAGTGTAACTTGCAATTTACTCCAAGGCCTAGTAAAAGAATTGGAATATAAGACCCTTGTGGAGTGTCATTCTCTTTGCCCAAAGATGGTTCATGTCCATCAACAACTTCTGGTGTCACTGTCCGCAAGGGTTTGTTGATTCCTGTGTTAACTCTTCAGGGGGTAGATGAGTCACCTTTCTGTAGCCCCTGCCTCTTCTCTCTTGGGAACTTTCAAAGGACTTGGGGTGCAACAAATGCTTTCCTGGGCCCTATGTGGTGAGTTTCCATTTTATCATCACTTATTCAAGATTCAACATGGATATGAACTTAATATAGGAAACCAGAATATAGATTCATGGTTGTAGAGTTACCAGAAAACAGAAAGCACAGCTCTTCCTGTCCTTTCTTTTGTATCCAGGCGGGAAGATTTGCTCCCTACACCATTTCTCATCAGAAAGTACATAACCAACTAAATGGAAAACTGCTCCCAGATGGCATCATTCAGTAGTGGGAGATCAACATCCTGGAATTTCAGGATCTGCTCTATAACTCTCTGTGTGATCTTGACAAGTCCCTTAATCCTTCTGACCTCAGTGTTCTCATTTGTAAAAGTATAGGATTCAATTAAATGGTCTCCATCTAAGCCCACGACCCTATCCAGTAATTTTCAGGGTTAACTGAACTGAGCAAAGCTAAAATATTGATTTCTGATCAGACTCATTATATTATTTACTCCAAGAGAAAGATTCCTCCTTTTTAAAAAATAGATTAAGAAAAATAAACTGTTAGCTCTGGAGATGTAACGTCACTTTGGTTTTCGTATGTAGTCCATGGTGGACTTTAGGATCAGAATGATGAGTGTAATTTTAACCCTGCAATCAAACATGGATTTAAAGCACCTAGCACATGGGCAGATCCAAGCAAATGTTATTCCCCCTTATACAACCTTTCCCAAGGTCTTCAGTGTACTCCTGAAACTGAAAAAGTGAAAGTTGCTCAAATATCTGCTTCCAGAAACACATCTCATCCATGCAATGCCAACAATAGCAAAAGAAATCCCAGTTTTAATGCAGATGTTGCACACACTCATTGCTTCCTTGCCTTCTGGCACAGGAACTGAGATCCGATACTTGGGGTTTCATTTTTCCTTTGTGCAAGATGAGCATTAGGTCCTTTGCTTAGAAAGAGCTCAATTGATCTGTCTCCAGGATGACGTGCATGATAAAAAGAAAAACAAGGTAAGTGAGGGGAGTTTCTTTTTGTCTTGCAGGTAGTCTTAGAACACTTCTTTCTGCTCAAACATCGTTTCCCTAATAGTGGTGTAGTAGTGTGGAATGTGAAAAGATTACTCAAAATTAGGGCCATTTTGGAGGCCAGGTATATTAAAAACTATGCCCTTCCTGCCCCACCTTGACAGAGAAGAACACAGAGGGAAGAAATCAGGACAGGGTTTTCTGTCAGCTCCTGCAATAATAAGATAGTTCAATATCTGAAACCTTATTTTTTTTAATAAATTAAAAAAATTTTTTTTTATTTTTTATTTTTGGCTGCGTTGGGTCTTCGTTGTTGAGCGTGGGCTTTCTCTAGTTGCGGCGAGCGGGGACTACTCTTTGTTGCGGCGCCAGGGCTTCTCATTGCAGTGGCTTCTCGTGTTGCAGTGCACGGGCTCTAGGCACGCGGGCTTCAGTAGTTTTGGCACATGGGCTCAGTAGTTGTGGTTCGCGGGCTCTAGAGCGCAGGCTCAGTAGTGGTGGCGTACGGGCTTCGTTGCTCCGCGGCATGTGGGATCTTCCTGGACCAGGGCTGAAACCTGTGTCCCCTGCATCAGCAGGTGGATTCGTAACCACCACGCCACCAGGGAAGCCCAATATCTGAATCTTTACACCAAAAATTTCAGGGCAAAAATTTCAGTTGATTGGGATAACAAATCACAAAGCACAAACACCAGATTCCAAAAAGCTTCTCATTCCCTGACTCAGATTCGGAAGCAAAGACGCACGATGCTGATGAAACAAGTATCTAAATAAATAATACAATTTTAATGAAAAACACAAGAGACCGATAGAAAAGAATGCAGCCTCCTGCTGCACCAACACATAGCCCCAAATACAGACACAATCATTTACAACAGGGGTAAAGAGGTCCTGTTCTCCCCACAAGTCCGATATGGTAGCCCGAGCTCAACTGATGAAAGATGCCAATTTTTCAATGAACATCCTTTTTCTGATTTTTTTTTCTTTAAAATATTCCAAGAGGTAGAATTACGGATGCCAAGTCTATGCACGTTTGTAAAGCTACTGAGACTTATCCCCAAACTAGTGCATTTTTCTTCAAGGGGAGCCCCTCTGCTTAGCGTGGTGGCATGTGGGATACCCAGGATTGGACGTTAAGTGGCATACAAATCCCAACCTCCTTTCCTTGGCATTGAACAGAATTTGAGGTGTTGCCTGTCATCTTTGCAGCCTAGGCCTACTTTCAGCAGCTCCATTCAGCTGCAAGAGGCTGCGCGCTGGACACCAGAGGACGACCACAGAACTGGCTCTGCTCGACACCCTGTGAAGGTCACATGAGCACAAACCTTTAAGGGGAAGCCCAGATGTCAACAGCCAAAGTAAACAAGGGAGTCGCTCACTAAGGCAGCACTCCCTGCTTTTTTCAACATAAATAATCTATGTTTATTACAGAAAATAGACAGGATAATATTTTAAAAAGCAAAGTCACCCATATCCTCACCACCCAGAGACAACCATCTTTACATGTTTATATATGTCCTTGTATTGACAGAATTCATTCCCATACAAATATATAAGTAAACTTGCATTTTATAAAAACAGAATTATAGCATATATATACTATGCTACACTTATTTTTTCAGACTTAGTAATACACAACATTCTATACTTTTTAAAACATCAAATCCTGTACTTTGGCATATTTAGGGTGTTTCCAACTTTTCTCTGTTAAAACATCTAGACACACACACTTGCATGGCATTTAATTCTGGAAGGATATCTATTTTTTTTAAATCACACTACAATAAACATCTTTGAACATGTATGTTTTCAACGGACATCCTTTTTCTGATTTTTTTTTTCTTTAAAATATTCCAAGAGGTAGAATTACGGATGCCAAGTCTATGCACGTTTTTAAAGCTACTGTAGTGCATTTTTCTTCAAGGGGAACCCCTCTGCTTAGCGTGGTGGCATGTGGGATGCCCAGGACTGGATGTTAAGTGGCATACAAATCCCAACTGCCAAGAAGCCGATGGGAAAACAAATTGGAACCCTTTCTAAAGCGTTAAGGTGATTACTGCTTAGTACCCAGATATCTTTCAGCAATTTCATATAAAATATTCCTTCATGTCAGACCCATAATCACCTTTTCAAACTTGTGCCATGGAGAGTCATCGATATGTGTTCAGCACGCAGGGCATAAATCTCTCAGAGCGCACTGCAACCTGCAGAGCCTCCCTCCCACAGGCGTGGGGCTGCTCCACGGCAGCTGAAAAGCACATGTTCTGGTCCTCCCCCCTCGCCTCTTCTCCCACACCCTTCTCCAGCTTCCTTCTGCCTTCGGGCTTGCACATTTCTCCTTGACAGCTGCTTTCAGAAAAATATTTCTAAGATGCTTACCTATGCAAATCTGTCTTTCAAAACAGTACCCACAATCAAACCTAAGCGCACAAAAGGCTACACTCATTGGTGGCCAAACGAGCATGTCAGGATGACCAAAGAGGTAGGGATTTGGTGTGTGCCGATATAGAGCCCGGAGCCTTTCTGGCCTGAGTTATTTGTCCAGAGGAAGGGAATTTAGATGCTCTGCCCTTCCGCTGAAGAGCCGCACACACAAACGCAGACCAGGTAGCAGATGGATCAGGCAGGTGTCGTTCCCCAAGAAGTTGGCATGAAAGTTAACATAAGAGAGGAATCTTTCTCACAGTTCTAGGGTGTTCGCCATCAGACTTGTCATGTCTTACTTCACTAGGAAAAAAATAATCCATCTAAGTACAAACAGCTTCCCAAGCCCTGTGCTAAGGAGTCCAGCTCGTCCCAAAGCTGCCAAGAGTCCCCATTCATGTTTCCCAGCATTCTCTGAGTGCAGGTAGGCTTGGCTGCCTTCGCTTATGTCACCACACACAGGCTTACCCAACCCTGGCTTATGTGTATGCAGCATTTTCTGACACTGCAGCACATGAAATAGCTCTGCTGACCAGAGGGGAAGAGGGGGAGGGATAAACTGGGAGACGGGGATTGACATATACACACTACTATATACAAAACATATAACTAATAAGAACCTACTATATAGCACAGGGTACTCTACCCAATACTCTGTAATGACCTATATGGGAAAAGAAACTTAAAAAGAGTGGATATATGTATGTGTATAACTGACTCACTTTGCTGTACACCTGAAACTAACACAACATTGTAAATCAACCGTACTCCAATAAATTTTTTTTTAAAAAAGGACTTAAAAAAAAACGAAATAGCTGTGCTGTTATTTCCATTGTGGTCTTGCAGCCAATGCCAAGTGACCTACAAGCACCTGAAATGCACCTGAGACCGGTCACGGGAGAGCTATTTCAAGTCCACGTCTGTGCGGGACCTGGAGTATCAGGAGAAGATCCTAGCGCTGTGTGCTTCGGCCGCTGCTGCTTATGGTCATTGCCATCTGAGTTCATTGCCATCCTTGGGTGTTAGGGCTCAGGGGTAGTTGCTGGAGGAGGGGAAAGCTGGTAAGGACTTGGACAGGACTGTAGGTGTGTAAGACAGCTGTATAAAGCTAGCCTGTTAGTGGGAGATGGGGAGGTAGGCGGCGCTGGGGGCTCCGGAGGCTGAAAAAATACACCCCTGGTGAGTGGGTATTTTTCTCCAACCAGGCTTTCAGGAAGGGGTGAATGCTTTTATCTCTGCTCAGCAGCTCCAGAGTGATGACAAGTTTATCAGCCAGATCCCCACACTCAGAACAGTCTCAGTACCTAAACACCATCTCCTGAGAGTCTCCACCCCACTGATGGGTCGACAGTAGTGATAACAACATCAACAATAACAGCATCTGTGATGTGTGGAGTACTACAGGCCACTGTACACTTCTTTGTAAATAAAACTGTACCCAGTTTTATTTAATCCTCCTAACATCTTTGTGAAGTTGGTATTATTATTCCTCCTTTTATAGATAACTATCCTGAGGCTCAGAGAGGTTACATTGACTGCCCAAGTCAAACAGCTAGTAAATGGCAGAGCGGGGTTTGACTGCTCTTAACCTCTGCACCAGGTACACACCTATCTGTTCACTCAGAACGGGGCATGTACCAAGGGCACGTACTAAGAAGACAAACACATTCACAAGTTTTTCCCATTGGCTGTCTACCCAGTTTGTATCTCCAGAAGGTTTACTGGGCCACATCATGCTGCCCCCAAACCCAAACAACCACCCAAAAATGGCCCCAGACAAAACCATCCTCTTTCATCCAAACATTTCTTCAGTTCTGACCATGGAACCACCATATCTACATCAACCCTGTGTGAAACTACAGTCATTTATCTAACCCTTCTTCCTTACCTCCATGCAGTCAGTAAGTCTTGTCTTTTCTCCTCCAAAATGGTTCTTCAAGGCAGCTGATCATCACTTTCTTATTCCAACTGCCTTGGAGCTGTGCTCACTGCCTCAAGCATCTAGACCCTCTTACACCAGTTTCAGACTAGACTTCCTTCAGCAGCGCTTCTGCCATTTCCTACCTCCCTCTACACCTACAATCTCGAGGTGAGATTCCTCTGTCTGGATATCAAGGCCCCCTATAGCTGGCCCCATCCTACCTTTTGATACTCCCACCTTTGTTCTACACAATGGGATCACCTCCACCAATCCCCTCGCCAACAAGACCCACCTGTCAATCTGTACCACTCCAACCCAAATCACTGTTCAAGCACCATTCTCATGATTACACAAGTTTAATATTATTGCATTTCACAGAGAACCCAGTGTATAGGACTCAGTCAACATATCCATTTCTAAATTAACTATGATACAGTCTGGACAATTTTCCTGAATCAAAACACATAGCTTGGCTTTGTATGAAACAGATCTTGGCCTTTGATTGACCATAAATTTAAGTGAACCAGTTGAGGAACACAGCCACTTGAAAAAGCCAAGACAAGGCACACCGGGCCTGTGTCATGAGAAGCATGGTGCCCAGATCATGAATATAGGTCCCAAGACAGCCTCCACTGACCAGGGCACATCCTGAGTGATGCATGCAACTCTGGATGTCCTGCTCAAATTCTGTGTATCATCTGGTCAAGCTATTGATCATCCCCAGAAGTGGGATGAAGCTAAGGAAGGGATATAGAATTGATTACAAAGGAAAAACTGTGGTGCTCGCTTCAGCAGCACATATACTAAAATTGGAACGATACAGAGAAGATTAGCATGGCCCCTGCACAAGGATGACATGCAAATTCGTAAAGCATTCCATACTTTTAGCTACCTGTAAAAGAATGAAATTAGAACACTCCCTAACACCATACACAAAAATCAACTCCAAACGGATTAAAGACCTAAATGTAAGGCCAGACACTATCAAACTCTTAGAGGAAAACATAGGCAGAACACTCTATGACATAAATCACAGCAAGATCCTTTTTGACCCACCTCCTAGAAAAATGGAAATAAAAACAAAAATAAACAAATGGGACCTAATGAAACTTAAAAGCTTTTGCACAGCAAAGGAAACCATAAACAAGACGAAAAGACAACCCTCAGAATGGGACAAAATATTGGCAAAGGAAGCAACTGACAAAGGATTAATCTCCAAAATTTACAAGCAGCTGATGCAGTTCAATATCAAAAAAACAAACAACCCAATCCAAAAATGGGCAGAAGACCTAAACAGACATTTCTCCAAAGACGATATACAGATTGCCAACAAACATATGAAAGAATGCTCAACATCATTAATCATTAGAGAAATGCAAATCAAAACTACAATGAGATATCATCTCCCACCGGTCAGAATGGCCATCATCAAAAAATCTACAAACAATAAGTGCTGGAGAGGGTGTGGAGAAAAGGGAACCCTCTTGCACTGTTGGTGGGAATGTAAATTGATACAGCCACTATGGAGAACAGTATGGAGGTGCCTAAAAAACTAAAAATAGAACTACCATACGACCCAGCAATCCCACTACTGGGCATATACCCTGAGAAAACCATAATTCAAAAAGAGTCATGTACCACAATGTTCATTGCAGCTCTATTTATAATACCCAGGACATGGAAGCTACCTAAGTGTCCATCAAAAGATGAATGGATAAAGAAGATGTGGCACATATATACAATGGAACATTACCCAGCCAAAAAAAGAAACGAAATTGAGTTATTTGTAGTGAGGTGGATGGACCTAGAGTCTGTCATACAGAGTGAAGTAAGTCAGAAAGAGAAAAACAAATACCGTATGCTAACACATATATATGGAATCTAAAAAAACAAACAAAAAAGTCATGAAGAAGCTAGGGGCAAGACGGGAATAAAGACACAAACCTACTAGAGAATGGACTTGAGGACACAGGGAGGGGGAAGGGTAAGCTGGGACAAAGTGCAAGAGTGGCATGGACATATATACACTACCAAACGTAAAACAGATACCTAGTGGGAAGCAGCCGCATAGCACAGGGAGATCAGCTCGGTGCTTTGTGACCACCTAGAGGGGTGGGATACGAAGGGTGGGAGGAAGACGCAAGAGGGAGGAGATATGGGGATATATGTATATGTATAGCTGATTCACTTTGTTGTAAAGCACGAAGTAACACACCACTGTACAGCAATTATACTCCAATAAAGATGTTAAAAAAAAAAAAAAAAGGAAAGAAAAACCATGGAAGGAATCAGTACGTTCAGAGGACCATCCAATAGAATGGACATTCTAGCAAAGACACAGATTTTTTTCTATGTTCCTCCATTGGGCAGAAGCATTAAGGTGCAAGTTTTAGGCAAGGGACGCAAAAGATCCCAATTTAATATGTGTATTAAGTCAGTATTATAAGTAGTAATTCCCCTGTCATTAAAAGTGTTGGAGCAGACATGAAATGTCTACCTCCAGAATGTTTTAGAAAGAATTCCTATACAACATGGTAAATCAACTATACCCCAATAAAATTTTTAATTAAATAATTTTTTAAAAAATGTTTTAAAGAAGAATTCCTACATTGAGTGGAAGCTACAATGAGACGGTCCACTAAAGAGGCTCTACCACTTTCTTTGCTGCTGCTTTTGCTGACATTGAGGAGGTCCCAGATTTCTCTTGCCTCCTAAAAACATGAAAGTAATTTAGCTCCAATATTCCCAGGCTACACTCTTTTCCTTTCTGAACCTGCCACAGTGACCTGTGACAACAAGTGAAAACCCGAATGCCTATAGGCAGGTGATTAATTTTCTGCATCAGATTGAGATCAAACAATAGAGGGTAGAGAGTCCAGTGTAGAACAAATAAGTTCATGCACTGCTCAAAGGTATTCAAATTCCAGTTATTTTTAAATATCGTGCCAAGAAAAATGGAATAACCAGTTTACAACCCCTGAAACCATCACAGTACAGAATAAAGTATTGAAGAATTTTGCTTTGTTTTGTTCTATTTTGTTTTTGCTATGGTCATAGATCATAGTGATTAATAGCATGGGTTCTGAAACAGAACAACTGGGTTCAGGTACAAGCTCAGTAATTTCCAGTTATTTTGCTTCTCTGAACCTTAGTTTTCTCAACTTTAAAACATATTAAAAAGTATACTCACCTAATTGGTTTGTTTTGAGGAAAAAATGGAATAATATATACCACATGCTCAGAGCAGTGCCTAACATTTAATAAGCACTCAAAAACGAAGGTGAAATTGGAAAGATATTCTAAAATGCATTCTTTTTAGGAATCCCCAAGTGGCCCAGCTTACCTTAGAGCAGCATTTCCTGATCCATAGTCTTTGAAAGACTTGATAGTACGTGTTCTGCACTAAGAGGGTTCCATGATTAAACAATTTTGAGAAATGATACACACTATAGAAATCCCTTTGGAGATGGACACTAGCATACATTAACTTGATTTACTCTGGTAGATTTAATCACAAAACCTCTATCCTTTGAAATATCCATCTAAAACCCAAAGATCCAGTATTTTTATGAATATATTTTAGAAATGCCTCCTTCTGGGAGCTTCCAATTTTTTCTTAAAATATTTACTCTTTCACCGTTTATATCCACTTCTGCTTCCAAGAAAGGATTTGAAGCACGTGCTAAGGGGTCAAAGAAATTTATTTCTCTAGAGATTGTAAACCTCAACCTCCTCTTTGCTGGGCTTCTTTCCTCCCCCAGATCCACTGCAAAACTCCAAAGCCAGTTTTGATATCCATTTCTTCATCCTGGTTCAACGGTCCTGAAGTCTACATAGATTCTGCCTAAATGACCACCTCTTCTGCACTACTGAATATCTATAGAACCGTTCCCCCTTCCTGAAGTCCCTGGGTCACTTTCATACCTCTCCAGGTCAAATTATTCCAACCATTGTGCCACAAGTTGTAAGGGACACAACAGTAGCATAAGACAATGTCCCCTAGCCGCATGGAGCTTACCTTATCCTGGAGAGGCCAGATCTACACTCCTGAGTGAGTCAGAAATCAGAATTCACAACCAAACTCTGTGACCTGAGAGGTGATCTGAGAGCTCCTCCTTCATCTTGACATTGACTTTCTGCATTGCATTTTCAGTGGAACGGCTTAGAGAAAAGATGAGTATTTTCCCAAGGCACGAGCTGCCTCTATCAGGGGTAAGTAATGGGTACATCAAACCTCTAAGTATAAGTGCTATGGTTGAACCTGAGCTGCCTGGGACCTTAACTAGAGAAATGTGGAAGGTTTCCATTCCTGAGGGTCCTTATAAACAACTTCCTCAAATTCACCCAAAACTTGTATTGCTTCTAGAAGAACTCAGAGGAAAATATTTTTAATTAATGACATGGTCTAGAAATCAACTGTGGACTAATTAGCAAGGAATTTTGAGTTTCAAGCAGTTTGGATCATTTGGGGTGGTCCAGATCAAGTTTGGAGCAGTCCCCGTTTAAGTCAGCCTGTGAGACTTCCAGTGTTTGGAGTGTGACTTTGGGGGTTGGTGGGGGGTTTGAAGGTGAGGGAAGGTTCATTCATGAGTTAAAGAGCAGATCTGGCCCCTGAGATTGACTGTGCTCAGCAAAAACCGCCCTTCAGTGTATGAAAATGCAATAACTGGTTCTGTGGTTCCCCACCACAGGGAAAGCTGGGAAAAACAGGGGAAGGAAACCAAGAACAAGAATACCAGGGACTCAGTCCCTTCATTTGGAACAATTACTAAATGAACATTTGAAAAGGTGTTACATAGTTTATGAAACAGTATCACATGCGCTATTTAATTCTCACAAGTGTCCTTTGAGCTGGGATCCCTGTCTCCTATTTACAGATGGAAAAACCACAGCTCAGAGGCAGAGGTAAAATGGTTTCCTCAAGATCCCATGGTTCATAAGTGGCAGAACCAGGACCCAAACACAGAGCCTCATGGATCCAAATTCTACATTCTTTTCCTCTTTAATCACCTTTAATTTTTGACTGCACTTCTTTGCTACCACCTGAGGAGTCGAGATAGCAAGTGGTAGAAAGAGGAAAAGAATGTGGAATTTGGATCCATGAGGATCTGTGTTTGATGTTATATATGAAAGCTGTTAAGAGAGTAAATCCTGAGTTCTCATCACGAGGAAGACATATTTTTTCTTTATCTTTAATTTCATATCTATATGAGATGGTGGATGTTCACTAAACTTGTGGTCATCATTTCATGATGCGTGTAAGTCAGATCACTATGCTGTACACCTTAAACTTATACAGGGCTATATGTCAATTTATCTCAATAAAACTAGAAGAAAAAAAAATTAAAGGTGAAAAGGCAGAAGAAGTTCTCCATGCCTGCTAAACCCCTGCAACAAGTGACATTCCAATGTCAGCGCGCAGCAGAGCCTATCTGCTCCTGAGGCATGCAGTCCTCCAGATCTGTCCAACTCTTTGTCACATCCCTTGTCCACAAGCAGTAAACCAACCATTTCAAAATCATATGGAAGGGGTACATCCAGACAGTGGAATATTATCCAGTACTAAAAAGAAATGAGCTATCAAGCCATGAAAAAAAATGCAGAAGAATCTTAAATGCATATTACTAAATGAAAGAAGCCAATCTGAAAAGGCTGCATACTCTGATTCCTACTATATGACATTCTGGAAAAGGCAAACTAAGGAGATGGTAAAAAGATCAGTGGTTACCAGGGGTCGAGGCAGGGGAAAGGATGAATAGGCAGAACACAGAAGATTTTGAGGGCAGTAAAACTATTCCGTATGACACTATAATGGTGGATGCATGTTATTATACATTTGTTAAAGCCCGTGGAATATACAACACCAAGACTGAAGCCTGATGTAAACTATGGACTTTGAGTGGTGATGCATCAATGCAGATTCATCAAATGTAACAAAGGTACCACTCTAATGGGAGATATTGATGGTGGGAGAGGTGTACACGTGTGGAATCAGAGTTTATATGGGAAATCTCTGTACCGTCTGTTCAATTTTGCTATGAACCTAAAACTGCTCTAAAAAAAGTCTATTTAAAAAAAAAAAAAGTAGGTTCACATACTCAAGTTGTTCCAAACATACCTCAAAATTCTCCAATGACTTACTTGCCTATCAGTTTTTAAATTTAAATTAGCTAAAAATAAATAAAATTTCAAATTCAAAACCAAAGTCATACGGGAGTCACCACAGAACCTCATCCTCATTTCTTTCTAACTAGAGGTTTCTTATAGTCCCTTCTTCCCAGGAGCAATAGACCATTCTGAGAATCTGTTACCTAGATTTGGAAAGCCTTTCCCCAGTCGAGGGGATGTACATGAACATCCTAGCAAAAGTGAGTTGTTACAACTGGAACACTACCCAAATATGGAACCATTCAAACGTCCATGGTCCCCCTTCACAGCATCACTCTGAGCCCCAAGATTAGCAAGGAAATTCTGTGGAACTGTCTTACAAAAGTGGAAGCATATTGCCAGGTTGCATGAGTCATCCTGGTCCAGCTGGCATCTGCTTCTCCCACCAGAATAGGGATACTTCTTCCCCATCCACTCCTGGAAAACACCTCCTAATGATTGTGGATGGTGCCCGAGAGAGGAGGAGGAGGAAAAGAGCCACCTTCCTGACCCGACAAGCAATCTGTTCACACCTGGCAGTGTGAGCTTTGATTATCCTCGACTCAGATTGTGTAACTACAGATGTCTCTAGTTTTCACAAAGCAAAGGAGCTCTTGTCTGGAATAAATGAGATAGATAAATTAGAGGGGGAAGGGAAAGAGTCAAAGGTGTCCCCCCGCCACTCCCACCACTTTTCATCTGTGGTGATCTGGGCTCTCTAATCTATTGTACAAATGTCTGCACACAGCATGCCAACACTTGCTTGTAAACTCACGGGAGAAATATCACCTGGAGACAATGAATAATGTCTGCTTCATGCCGTTCTCCCCTAATATACTTTTTGTTTTGAAGGCATCATATGGATTAAGTTAGTAACACCCATCCTCACGTTTTCAAGCCGCTATCTCCCCCTAAATCATCTCTCTTTGGAACTTGACAGGTTATCACACCTTGTCTCATTTCATGCTGCAGCTTCCCACGAGCAGATTAGTCTTGCTTCACAAATCACAGGCTCCTTTCCCGAGTGAAACACCTTCCAAATTACAGCAACTTTCCCCAAGGGGTATCAAAGTTCTTTTTTCCAAGGTCTGTGGTGTTCCACTAAGAGGCTTCATTGTTCTGAAGCACCACACCTTGGATCATCTCCTTGGCTGAGGGTATTATCATAAAACAGCAAGAAGAGAATTCGCCAAGCCCATGATAACTTCATCTCTGCATTTAACAGGGTGTCCTCCGGGCAGGGCTCCACGTGGCCTCCGCCTTGCGAACCTTCAGAGGGGCAGGCAATGCCTGGAGCTGCTCTCCCAGGCCCAAGGTGCAGAGAGAGACAGGAAACAGACTATCAGCAGCATCCTGGTGGTTCTGTGGTTTATGAAATTCAAGCACAACCGCTTGCAATTTGCCAACTCATTCCAACCCATGGTTAGACAACCATATGTGACAGATTCTGTATAGACAGATACCATAGAAGTGTCAAAGAATCTGCTTCCTGCAAGTATTCCTATGATATTCTTCATACTTGCAGTGGCTATGTAGTGCTTCTACCCGACTCAACATTCATTCCTTTTCTTGTGCTATTAGTACCTCAGTTTCTCCTGGGGGGATCACATCTTAGTTCATAAAATTTGGTCCTAGCACTCAAGGTGAACATTTGACCAGGCCTAGTCAATGAGAAGACTCCATCACCCTGGCTACAGTGATTGATTCAGTGACAGTCGTGTGACCCACATCTGAGAACTTCAAGAACAATTAAGAAAGAGATGATTCCTTTCCACAGGGGGTGCTAAGCTGGTAAAATGTAACTCTGGATCTGAGGGTGGCTATCTTGCTACCACAGGGTGAGGGTGGGGGGAGATCCTATGTGAAAATGGTGCCCTTGCAGAAGGAAGCACTGTCAAAAGTGAGAGAAATACACGATAACATTGTTTGACACCTGGATCCAGCCATGCCTGAAGTCACTGCCACATTCTAATCATAAGAACCAATAAATTTCCTTTCTTGCTCAAGACAGTTTTAGCTGGGCTTCTCTCTTGAAAACAAAGAGCTCTGATAAATACACTGCCCAATAACTTAAAGAAAATAAAAGGCATCAGCAGTCCCAAATGATTCATGCATTGATTTATGGTAAAATATATATTGAACACCTAACCTATGTCAAGCTCTATGTTTGGTGTTAGGGACACAGAGACAAATAGGACACAATCCTTGCCTTAAAGGTTTTATATTCTAGTATCCAATTTAGCAACAAAATCCACAGTTTCAATAGCTCAAGGGATAATGAGGATTCTTGAATTTCTATTAAGAAATGAAATAGCATGGATTAGCACAAGTATCCAGCAACTTCGTATAATCCAGATGAGTGTGCCTTAGTACTTAGGACGCAACTTACTTCTATTACATGCTTTTGTGAAAAGAGCTAAATGCATATCTAATAAATTCTGGGAAGAGGAGTATGGTGGCCACGTGTTGTTTATGTTTGCAGAGAGTCCATTCCTTCTTCTGATACTGAATTTGGGGAACCACCTCCACCACTGCTTGCAGTCTTGGTGAGGCTATTTGGTGACTCTGTCAACTTGGCAAGACTGCTCCCAACCCAGATCAAGCCATGGCCATAAGACATAAGTTGGTCCAATCAATTAGATCACTCCTTCTCAGTCCCCTTTTCAAGTCCTCCCCTCCCCCATATACCTGCCTCGGGCCTCTTCTCTTTTCCATCTACATTCACTCCCAAGTTGATCTCAACCAACCTCATGGCTTTAAATACCATTCACTTAAATTAATTTAATTAATTAAATTAATATCTCCATCACAGATCTCTCCCCTGAACTCCAAATCACCCACTTGCCTGTCCAACTGCCGACTCTTGATACTTCCACCTGATCTCACCCTTAGCATGCCCAAACGACACTCCTGAATCCCGCAAACTTGCTCATTCCTACAGTCTTTTCCATCTTAAGAACTGCTCAGGTGAAAAAACTTGGGAGTCATCATTGATTCTTCTCTTTCTTTTCACACTCCATATCCTGATGGCCATCAAATCTGACAGCTCTTCCTTCACAAGAGATCCAGAAGCTGGTCACTTCTTATCATCACCTCCACTAAGATCACTCTGGCCCAAGCCCAAATCATCTCCTCGCTGGATGATTGCAGAAGCTTTCTTATCAGTGACCATGATTCAGCTTTTGATATATTCAGTATATTAGCAACAGAGCAACCAGCGGGATCCTTTTAAAATCTAAGTCAACACTATTCCTCTGCAAGGAAATGTCATCTCCCAACATCCACACCAATCTCCTCCAGGTCTTGACTCAAACATCACCTTCTAGTTCAGGCATTTTCTGACCACTCTATTTGAAACTGCATCACCCTCCTGCTGCAGGTCCCTATCCCCTTATACCCTCCTTCATTTATACTCCATAACACTTACTGCTACCTAACATACTAAATATTTTTGGCCTTTTTTCTTATTAGTTTATTATCATCTCCCCCAACTAGAATGCAAGCTCCATGAGGGTAGGGCTTCTGTCTATGTTGTTCACTGCTGTAACCATAAAACCTAGAAGAGTGCCTGGCACCCATTACCTGATGAATGAATGAATGAACAGTGAACACAGTGGTCTCTTTAGAGGAGGGACCCAGTGATGGAAAACAGTTAGTGCACACTCATTCTGGAACGAGTGTCCAAAAGAGACCACACTTTATTACCTGCCATCTAAAGCCTCTGAACTGTCCTTCTACCTTCACTAAGGCCCAGTTCTTCTGCATTCCCTTTGATTCTATGAGCTGCTCCTATCCAGCCAGTAAATTTCCCATTTTATATAAGCCAGGGTCAGTTTCTGTTGCTTGCAACCAAAGATTCTTAGTTGATTCAAGGAGCCAAATATCTAGGCTCTCACTACAACACCATTTATTGTCATAAATGTACAGAGATGTGGTGGCCTGGTACTCTGGGTGTCCTTCTATTCCACAACAAGAGGTAAGGCTTTAACTGCAAATGACATAAGAAGAGCTGCTTATACGTTAGATTTACACAAAAGCATTACGTAACTTCTGAGTCTTTTCTAAAATGACTGTGCTGCTTATTTTAAACCAACAAGACCTCATTCATTTATTAAGTATGTCTTATCCTTATAAAACAAAGATGTATGCACAAACATTCTAGAGAGGTTTTATAAGGTAATGATGAACAGCAGATTCATGAAGAGAGCAGAATACATTCACTTCCATGTTAGCAATCAGGACCCTAACACCAGTAAGTCTGAGAAGATAAAACATGAAGGATATGAAAAATAGCATACATGTCTTTAAGCATATTGATTCCAACTTTTATGTGAAGAAGGACAAGAAAAGAAAATATACCAAATCATTAGCAATGGTTCTAAGTAGAGGAATAGTGGTGATTTGTACTTTTTATTTAACCCTTCCTGAATTTTCACAAGCTTAGTAGTTAATAAACATAATTATTTTAATAAAGAAATAAACAGCATTCTTTTGGAATCTGAAACAACAAAAATATTTAGGAGGTATGAGAATCTGAAAAACAGTGTGCATTTTGCTGACACCTTCCAGCTACTAACATAAAGTCATGGGAAATTAAATAAGACCCTCACCTTCAGAAACTCCTTTCCTTCTGGAAATCATCAGAACATTGGTATGAAGAAGGAAACAAGGGAACAGAACAGACTATGTATCCGTGCTTCTCAAACGACACTTAGAAAACCATCCGTATCAGAATCACCAGGGGCACTTGTTAAAAATAAAGATTCCCAACAGCCATTTCAGACCTGTTGTAGCAGAATCTCTGAGGGCCAGACCCAGGAATATGCATTGAACAAATTCACCCAGTAAGTCTGACGCCTGCTCAAGTCCAAGAACCACTAGAAAGATGAAGGAAGCTACTTGAAGCTCCTTGGGGATTCACCACGCCTCTGTTTGAAGGATTTCAACTGAGTAATAAAGCTTAAGTCAGTAGAGAGAAAAAATTCCATCAGTCAGAATCATCGCCAGGTTTCCACTTTGCTTTCTGTAGTGTAGACACAATCTATATCATATGCCAGTAGCATAACATCTGCAGGCCCAACCCCCCGATAAATCCATCAGCCAGTTGTTGGATAATGCAGTGGAATCTTCATTATGAAAGCATATTTGACAAGTTCTGATAATTGATAGTTAAACCATTTTTCCCAAAACAAGCCTATCATCAGTGAAAGCCTGATCTAACCCAATTAGCGCTAAATGTATGGGTTAGTCCTCTTCTCAGTATTTTAAAAGGACAGCACTGTAATATTTAATCAGTTCCATACTTGCCTGGTCCTTCCCCATCTTTTCACTAGACATTTTCCAGCCAGAATGAATGACCCTTCAGACTGTTCTGCACCTTGCTCCCCGGATATGCCACATCCAACCCCACCTCTGTGCCTCCCTGAATGTCCCTCCCCTCTCCTCTCTGCTTTCCTGGATCCTTAGGACTTGACTACCTAGAGCAGAAACCCAATAACCATGGCTTAATCCAAGAAGCTATGGCTTTTCTTACCCAACAAGAAGTCCGGAAATGTACTTTCCAGGGTTGGTACAAGTGCCCAAGGATGTGATCAAGGGCCAGGCCTCTTCGCTCCTCTGGTCCACCCTGCTTAGCACGTGGCTTCTGTCATCTAGGTTGTAAGATTAGCTAATCCCACCCATGAGCATCATGTGTGTTTTACAGACAAAAAGACAGAGGTGAGGAGTAAAGGCAAAAGTCTTCCATGCTAAGTCTGGCTCTTTTTATCTTTCTTTTAAAAAAAAGAAAAGAACAAAAACAAAAACGGTTTCCCGGGAGCTCTGCTATGTTCATCTATTGGTCAGAAATATGCAATTTTACGACTTAAGCTGCAAGGGACTAGTTTTTTTCCAGCTAGAATTGACTAGAACAAAAGACTGGGGGAAAGGATATTGGGTAGACAACTAACAAGTTTCTGCCACAAATATCTGCAATGAAGCTTTTGAACTCCTTTTTCCCATAAAGATCTCTCCCACTGTAAAAATCCTTCATCATTTACTGTCCCTGCTCCTCCCACTGGAAGTCCAATCCATAATCATGAATTTAATACAGAGATTTATCTACATACATATAAAGTAGACGTAAATTTCAACCTACAATCTTGATGTATAAAATAATATCTCCATTTTCTTTAACATTGAATCTGACTCTTGGCTTGATCCCCATGGACATCAGTCATTATGTGAAGTGAAGGATACTCCTAAGTCACAGTCAAAGACAAAACACTTGCCTGTTATTATGAATCATCCGGCCCATCACTGTTCTCACCAACATCCTTACTGTCCAAGCCCAGTCTATTTCATTGGAGTTGGAAGCTCTGTATGCAAGTCACATGTGGGCTACAGGGATTCTCGGAGATAGGAGTTCTAGAACATAGAGCCAGCCTCACTAAGGGTACTATGCAGTTATTTCCCTCTGACATTGCCACAGACCAAGAGATGGGCCCCACTCTTCTTTTACCCACCTCTGATTTTTGGGGTGGGGACAGGGATTTCTGAGTTCTCGGTCCCCTACTGTTTCCTTCAAGGTCATGAGGCATAAAATTCTTCCCCATCCACTCCAATGAGCCTAGACTTTAAGAAAAGTCAGCAAGAGATGGGTCTTGAAGTCAGCCTATGCTTCAAGACCTATGGGGGGAGCCCATGAAGGCCTAACTACCTTTGTAGATCAGGTGAGGGAGAAATACAATAAGGGGATGAAAATGAGTCTCTTAATAAAGTTTCCTGCTACATGTGTATGACTCGTGTCCACGTCTAGGGAGAAGCTCCCAGCCCTCTCAGAAGACACTTTGGTATTCCATACCTAACTTGTCATGAACATAGTATGCTCAATAAATGTCTTTCCTGTGATATTGAGCAAATCACCCAAAAGAAAGTTTTGCTCAGTCACATGAGAAATGAGAAGTGTATGCACAGTGCCTGAAGACGGTGTGGACAGCTACTGACTTGATATGACTGGGTCCTTGAAACACATTTTCTCGGACTTAATTGTGGGTACCAGTCAATGTCATCAATAGGGATTGGAAGTCTTAAACCTAGTGAGCAATTATTAAAAGAACTCTGGATATAGAGAAGGCCATAAATACCACAACTGAGAGGTGAAAGCAAATATAGGCCAGGCCAGTTGTGGAGTACAGAGAAAAAGCACATGGATTTCAGAGGTCTAGGAGACCTCACTTTCTATCTCAGCCTGTGAATGAGTTGCTGAACCCCTCTGATCCTCTCTTTCCCTACCTGTGAAGTAGGAATAATACCTTCTTGAGCACTTTTTTTTTTTGAGCACTTCTAATCTTCATATCTTTACCTAAATCAAAGGAGGGTTAAGTGTCTTGAAGATGAAAATGAGAAAGCATGCAAAAACACAAGGCTTACTGCCCAGGAGTTGGTAGATTCTTCAGGAAATATTTGTTTCCCCATCTGCTTTTCTTTCTCCAGCGATTTACTCTGATCTTGAGCTCCTAAGTACTGCATGATACTGTCAAAATGATTGCCTTTCAGTTCAACAACCCATCTGATTAATATTTTAAGCATCAAAACCCACACACTATTGAGATAAACCTAAGAGTCATCAATGGTTTAATTCCTCCTACCTCTGGGCACTTTCCCTTGGATGTTCCAGAACCTTCTTAAAATCACCTTCTCTGAAATTAAGCTTGGCATCCTCTTCATCAAAACCCTCTCCCCAGAATACCCTGTTTCTTTTGGTCCCTCTGATTTGAAAAACAGAGTCATTTGTGTTTTCTCCCAGCCCAGGCACTAGTTTTGCCAATTTTCCCTTCCCCAAATCTGTCTTAGTTACCTGGTCTATTCATTTTCTTCTACCACCTCCTGAGCCACGCTTCCCTTCACCCCACACACACAGTGTTGCCAAAGCTTCCTAACTCCTTTGCTAGTGGTGATGCCTGAATTCACCAGCTATCTTTTCACCGCGTTCAAGTCTTTGAGCCTCATCAGAGGGAAGGAAAGTGTCTCTCTCTACATCTAGCAAGTGCAGACACATATGGGGTCCTCAAGAAATACCAGATCAGTTGCATCATTGTTACATCCAGGTGATGTCAGCCATGCATGGCAACTGGGGTGCTGCTCTTATGTGAACCGGTGCTTTCCCTTTGTACTACGCATTTGGTTGCAGAAGTGTTTTCACCTTCCAAAGATGCATTCTTTTAAAAATAAGTGTACCTTTCTTTTATTTAACAATTCACATAACCTTTTTATAAAAATCTCTTGGTATTTTCTTTAGCAAATGTATGATTTAAACTGGTCGTATCTTTTTTTTAACATCTTTACTGGAGTATAATTGCTTTACAATGTTGTGTTAGTTTCTGCTTTATAACAAAGTGAATCAGCTATAGGTATACATATATCCCCATATCTCCTCCCTCTTGCATCTCCCTCCCACCCTCTCTATCCCACCCCTCTAGGTGGTCACAAAGCACCGACCTGATCTCCCTGTGCTATGTGGCTGCTTCCCACTAGCTATCTATTTTACATTTGGTAGTGTATATATGTCAATGCCACTCTCTCACTTTGTCCCAGCTTACCCTTCCCCCTCCCCGTGTCCTCAAGCCCCTTCTCTACGTCTTTGTCTTTATTCCTGTCCTGCCCCTAGGTCCATCAGAACCATTTTTTTTTTAGATTCCATACATATGTGTTAGCATACGGTATTTGTTTTTCTCTTTCTGACTTACTTCACTCTGTATGACAGACTCTAGGTCCATCCACCTCACTACAAATGACTCAATTTCATTTCTTTTTATGGCTGAGTAATATTCCATTGTATATATGTGCCACATCTTTTTTATCCATTCATCTGCCGATGGACACTTAGATTGCTTCCATGTCCTGGTTATTGTAAATAGAGCTGCAATGAACATTGTGGTACATGACTCTTTTTGAATTATGGTTTTCTCAGGGTATATGCCCAGTAGTGGGACTGCTGGGTCGTATGGTAGTTCTATTTTTAGTTTTTTAAGGCACCTCCATACTGTTCTCCATAGTGGCTGTATCAATTTACATTCCCACCAACAGTGCAAGAGGGTTCCCTTTTCTCCACACCCTCTCCAGCATTTATTGTTTGTCGATTTTTTCATGGTGGTGATTCTGACCAGTGTGAGGTGATACCTCATTGTATAAACTTGTCGTATATTATTTTAACCCTCTGAAAATGGAGTTGCAAATATATTTTCTCCCTCACAGGCATATTATTTCTCTTCATGGGTAAGGTTTATCGATCCTATATAGGAACCAATATGGTCAAACATCTATTTTCTCTTTAAGCAATTTAACAAGCCAATGCAATAGCCTCTATCTAAAAGGCTGAGTTTTTTTTTTTTTCTTTCAAATGTTACTAGCAGATCTTATGTTGAAATTTCCCTTTTCCAAGATCTGAAATGTGAAAATGGAATTATTATTGAAAAAGTCAGGTTCTCCCCAAAATACAGGCAAAGCTTCACTTGTTCATCTCCCTTTCCTCCTCAATGCTATCTGACCAACCTTGTTACCTACTTTACAGTAATGTTTCAGAGAAAAACAAGATGTTTTGGGAAGTTTGCTCTATAAACAGCACTTTGTGAAACAACTTTAAAAAGGGCTTAATGTCTATCCATAAACACCTCCTCTGTGATTGCAACAAGGGTCACAGTTGTAAACAGTTTACGGTCAATTACTTGATCAACAATTGTTGAAATAAAAGGTATTCTGGGTTCTTTTTGTGCGGCTACATTCCACACACTCCTCCCTTCCCCAGCCAAAAAAGGCCTTTTAACCAACTGCAGAAGGACTTGTTCACAAATGTTTCTAATTCAGCTAAACATCTTGATTGGAAATATCATAAATTATATGTATAGGTCTGTCAGTACAATTTTCAACAGGAGTAACATGAGTGCAGTTTGAAATAAAATGAAAACTTAAGACCAATTTTTGAACTTGCTACCTTGAGTTTTAATCCAAAGCCCAACTGAGAAAGAGAAGGCAAAATTCTAGTCCTGTTGGATAAAAAACCTACCACTGAGAAAGATACTTATAGTGCCTTGAATTTATTTTTTATACTCTTCTGGGAGCTGGAGGGAAAATATGCAAAAGCATAAAAATATTAAGGTAGAGAATCAAACCTAGCAAGACCTTTGGTGCATTTAAATACCCACTGCATTACCCAAATTTATGCTTGGCTTCTACTGAGGGAGTCTTGTGGATTTTCCCCATCCTAGACAATTAGAAAAGGGTCTCCTAAGGGCAACAGTATGTGACCCTAGTAGACACTAAAATGGAAGAAGAGAGGAAAGGAGAAGCTAGATTAGGGCCGATGATCTTGAATATTAATTACTTTTAATATGTACTTTTAAAGTTTATTCACACGCGCTAACACAACATTGCCAGCACATAGGAACGTCTCTCTTTGCTGTGGGATTGTCTAGAAAGAAAATAAGCATATTAACAACTACGTGTAAAGAGCAAATTCAACTGACTAGAGAATCAGTGCAATATAGAAAAACAGGAAATACTTTCTTTTTCTTTTCTTAGTGTAAGCACATGTATACACGTGTATTCTGCTTCTTTTGCTTATGCATATGGTGAAAAAGATTTCCTTCAACTCCCCATTCCTAGAGAACAATCCTATACTCCATGAAATATTTTTTTGTTTTTAAGTATAAAGTGAAGAGAAAGGTTTAGCCTGACAGATTATGACTGTAAAAACAATTTCTTCTCCATTTTCACTCACAAAGAAACCTATCTTAGAAATCATTTGGGGGCTATTAAAAGTCTAAAATTATATAAACAAAAAGATCCATCCAGGAAGATTCAGTATAACTGATACCAAGATTTTCTTCCTTTCTTAGCAAGAACATTTTATATTAACTTCAGAAACATAATCCCACAAGTTTAGTGTATCGATACGGACAACAGTATAACGAACTTAACTCATTGTCCAGATAACCAAGGAAAATTAAGAGTTCATTGGCATCTAAGCTGCAGTTGGGGGAACTGAAATGTAGTTTAAAATATCTATTACATCCTGTACGATTCTATTTCTGTGACATTCTGAAAAATGTAAAACTGCAAGAACAGAAAATACATCGGTCACAGTCAGAGGCCAGGGAAGGGGAAAGGTGACTGACCACTAAGGGGCATGAGGGGACTTCTTCAGGTGATGCAACAGTTCTATATCTTGTGGTGGTGGCGAAGTAAATAAACATTTTTGTCAAAACTCAGGAACTATAAACCTATATAATATATGAAAATTATACCTCCATGAACCTGACCTTTAAAAATATCTGTTGAGAAAACAATTTGTTGAACAGTTTGAGTACAAAAATAAGATTATAAAATTTTGAATTACCCAAATTTTTCAAGCAGATTAAAAATAGTGCTTGCATACAAAGGGTGTGATCCACTGAAATGTCAGCATAAGGAACAAAGGGTAGGCTATTACTGATATATGCTAATGACAATGCTTCCTTCGAGAAGGACCTCTGCTAACATCTGGTGATTATCCTACTTTCCCTTTGTGCACTTAATTGGAAGATCATTTCAATTTAAGATACACTGCAATCAAATCTAGCTTTTCCTCACTTGCATGAATTAGTCATGTTTTAGTCTAGGCCAGAGGTTGGCCAAACTTTTCTGTAAAGGGCTAGATGGTAAATGTTGCAACTAACCACCAAGGCAGCCATAGAGAGTAATAATTGAATGAGTAGTTGTGTTCTAAGACTTTACAGACACTGACATTTGAATTTCACATGATTTTCATGTGTCACCAAAAAAATTTATTCTTCTTTTGATTCTTTGCAACCATTTAAAAATGTAAAAACCATTCTTAATTCCGGAGCTATACAAAAACAGGCAGTGGGGCCATAGTATATCAATCCCTGATCTAGGCTATTAGTGGTTAATTATAATGGCTTCCTCCTCATATATTTCTCGTATATTACAAACTCCTTTCTGTTAAGGCTGTCCATCCCAAGATCCACTGTTTTAAAGTCCCAGAACTGTGCCTCCCACACAGAACTACTCAGATTGCCTTCTGTAAATATCTGAGAAGATAAAAGGTGAGGAAATATATGGACCATGAAAAAGAAATTCTGCCTGCAGTGAAAGGAAGCAGAAGAAAAACACTGGATCCACACATTTCCAACCACGGTTTTTCAGGTGTCCAGACCAAACTGCCTAGTAAACCAGGTCCAAGCACCTCAATTTGCTCCCCCTCAATGTGTAAGGGGTTAATGTTACCTGTTTGTGTAATAAATTGCTAATATTAATTTTTTTTCAAACAGCAGTTAAACCGACCATAACTTATGAACTTTTGTATTTTTAGATATACAGGATGACTTGATTTTTTTTTTCCTGTTCTGTCTTAGTGAGGACAGGAACGGGGTGCATTTATCTGAAACAGATTTGTGTGATGGAAACATTTCCAGCTGCACAAGTGTTGTAACATCTACACCCAAATTAGCTCATGAGTCAACATACCTCGTTTGGTTATTACATTTATTGCATCAATTATCTACAAATGAAATACAGCTGCGTTGTCAGTATCCCGATGTTCAAGCATCTGCTTAATGAGCTTGCAAGGTAGGAAAGATCAGGAGCACTTGCTGACAACAAATAAAGATGAAACCCAATCCTCTCGCTCTGGACAGACATTGCCCAGCTGAAATTCCTTTCATTTATGGGCAGTAGTAGTCATATTTTAAGAAACTAATCAGGTATTTATCCCAAACACAAGCAGCAGTACATTCGATTTATTTGCTAAATAGAAATTGGGTAAATCTGGCATCCAAATCACAGTCACCACTTTGCCCGTACAGCCCAAGGTCACTTAGGTCACCCTGATGGGGAAGGAGGGGGGACAAGGCAAGGGACAAGAGCCGCTTTCCCAGGAGTGCCATGCCCAGTCTGACATTTTGACAGTCTCTCTAATCTTTTTCACATTTCTTTCTACAAAACAGGATGGTGGAACCATATGCTCCCAGTTTCCCTGAAAGTTTTTGGATTTTTTTTTTTTTTTTTTTTTAAAGAGATGGGTCTGGAGGCCTGGATCTAGGTAGAGTCAGAGCTGGGAATTATCTCCATATTTCTACCAGTTGAAAGAATCTCCAAGGATCTCCCCCATTGCCAGTATATATTTTATAGGCACTAGGTAGACACCTGTTTTCAATCGCACCTTGAGATCAGAGGAGCCCTCCAGGAGCAGCCTGCAAGCTTAGGCCTGGCCCAGAGCAAAAGGAACAGTGGCCTGCCCAGCGCTGTCTTTTCTGTTTGCTTTCTAAATGATTTCTGAGCCACGTGTGGGAGAAAGGCCTGCCCAGGCTCTTGCTTACATCATGCATGTGGAACTCGAGTCTCGCCATAGGAATGCTATAGAGGCGGACATTTGTTTAAGCTGCTGGTCAGCCGGGGTCTTCCTCATTGTAAATGGATTTGGGCTCGTAAACTATGGAAGATTAGTTTTAAGCCCTCACACTAGACCTTGCTGAGCAGATTCCAGGTGACATGAAAGGCAGAGGAGGGGCACCCCCCTCAGGATGTCTGGACTCAGAACCCAGGGTGTGGAGATGGATGTCCACAGCAGCTGGATCAAGAAGATGTAGCCAGGGCAGGTTCTGCCTAAATCAGCCACATATAACATACCTCCCCCACTAAAAAAAAGAAAATTCACTAGAAAACAAAACCCTTTCAACTCTAGGTATAAATGGGATTGTCATTAAAGGGCCAGGCCGCCTCCTCTGGTGGAATCTGACCTCTAAAGCACATGTTGAAAAACTCCTCAGCCAACAAGTCCCTTAGGACCAGGAAAAAGGATTTAGGATACCGATTCCCCGACTTAGAGAAACCTGGGTTCAAATCTCACCTTGACCACTTTCTAGGCCTGTGATGAGGACAAGCCAACTTCATGATCTGTAAACCAGTATATAAGTGGTAATTACTTACTGCAGACATTCCATAAATGTGAAGTCCTAGGGGCTATCAGATTCCCTTACGCCATCCAAGTCCCAGCAAAAGTTGGACTGCAGTTGCCCACATGATGTGCCCGCTTGTGGCGTTATCCTATCCTCCTTCCCACCATCCAAGCTCCCCTGTTACCAAAGCCTGGACTTGACTCTCCCTGCTCCCCACAGCTAAACATGGCTTCTCACCCTCGCTTAGGTCAGGTGTTGTACTGGGAAGACTCAGATAAACCAATTCTGTTCATGTCTGAGAATAAGTGAATAGGATGTTTATTGTAGTCCAAGAGAACATCTTAACCCCAGAGAAGTCAGGGACAAAACATAATCAGGGACTGCACTTGACAGTGGTCAAGACAGGGAGACTTGTTAATGCTAAAAAACAAAACAAAACTTGTGAACCAGACCATCTTCACCACACCCAGGCCTTCATCTTATTTTCCTTTCAGGATCAAGAGGAGGGCTGTACAGTCAACCAGTGGCAGTATCGGGCAAGGCAGTGGCTGAGGGGCCTGCTGCCCTGACATCCCAAATCCCGATGTTACAGCAGCAATGACTGCTCTGTCACCTTCTCTCTACCCTACTCTTCAAGGTACTTCAGAACACACTTAGGCTTTGGAATGCTTTAGGCAAATTTTCTTTGCCCATCCCCACTCCCTCTCCCTCATTTCTCTTCTCACCCCCTACTAGGGAAGATGAGGACCAGAGTTTGGGATGTGCCATCAACTAAATGTGTGTTTCCCCTCACAAAAAAATTCATATGTTGAAATCTAATCCCCAATGTGATGTATTTGGAGGTGGGCCTTTGGGAGGTGACTGGGTCATAAAGGTGGAGCCCTCATGAATGGGATTAGTGCCCTTATAAAAGAAGCCCCAGAAATATCACAGTTAAAAGACAACTGTCTATGAACCAGGAAGTGCAGCCTCACCAGACACTGAATCTGCCAGCACCTTGACTTTGGACTTCCCCTCCAGGACTGTGAAAAATACAACTCTGTTGTTTATAAGCCACCTACTCTATGGTATTTTTGTTACAGCATCCTGAAAGCACAAAGACAGGATGCAAGTGGCAAGAGCCACCAGCATTAGTATCTGCCACCTCTGCCCGAGGCTTAGTTAACTTGGCCATGGCTCAGAAGGAAGTATGTAATTTGGTTTCCATTGACGCCCATGTTAAAGTGTTGGTTAATGATAGCAAAACACCCACAAGGTTTACATTCCTATTCACAAAGGGTTTCACACATGAGTCTCCTGGTGTTTTCCTTCCTATTATCATCATTTTATAGCATGTAATTCCACTCAACTTCTTTTTTACAAAAGTTATTTTGACTCCATCTGATCTGTCATCATGGGGTTGTTTTCCTTTTCTCTCCCACACCAAAGCGGACCAAGTCTCTCTCTCTCCCCCGCCCCCCACCAACCACCGAGCCCCATGACACACACACACACACACACACACACACACACTTCAATGTGGGCCTGCCCTTCAAAAGCTAAAAACAACAAGATCAAAAAGTCGTAAGTGGAGCAAATGTCAAGTGGTCCCCCTGGACTCCTACTTAACCCCTTCCAGAGATCTGGCTGGAAGCTGACAAGGAATTGATTTGGTGAGGAAAGCAGAAGGCTTGGTAAACATGACCCCACTCCTCTTATAAATCTCCAAAATGGACAGTGAAATGATTCCACACAACTGCCATCTGCTCCCAGGGAAATGGACACACAACTGCTTTTCAAAAGGTAACTTTAACTGTGCACAGACTTTGCTAATTGGGGTTGTTTATGATCCAATGTAGTGAAATTTGATGTTGCAAACTGGAAGCATTTTCTCTTGTTTTGTTTCCTTAGACCTTCCTCTCTTCCTACTCTAGAACTGTACCAAAAACCAGGTGTGGGAAATGTCTGAGCAGAAGTGAAGTAACAGGGCCCTTTTATCTACCTGACAGAGACATATGGGGAATTTTAAGACCTAGTGATTACAAATGGGCAGGAAATTAGCATGAAGGAACTTTTCCATATCTTGCCTCTAAACACAGTATGCATCACTAATTTATCATATTAGACTGGGGCCATAGTGTGCTGGCCTGCAACTCTTTCATACAGTGAAAAAAAATTGCAAACCACTTTGAAAGGCCTCAAAGGCATCTTCTCGAATTGCAGCTCTTTCCAAAACTGAGGCAATATTACCCAAGTTGTATATACACAATAAGATGAAAACTGAAATTTTCCAAGGGTGCTTGGTTGGAACAAGCTTACAAAATATTGACAGTAACCAGAATGATCAAGTTAGTTTCCTGTAATCAGATAACTTTTGACTTCAGTTGAGTGGCCACTTGGTGAAGGAGCAACTATGTTTGCAAATCAAACATAGATTGCAATGTAACATTGGACAAATTTCCAATGCCCTGAACCAAAGTTCTAGGGTTATTAAATAACCCTCAAAGATGCAAGCAACTTCCTCGCCTTAAAAAAGAAAAAACTAGAGAAATTCACCTTCCATGTGGCTTTAGATTCACGCTCTTTTTAATCAAAAGCATTTGATGGTCATTAATTACATGTTTGTCAGAAACTCTAGGCTGTTTCAAACATTGTTCTTTGAAAGGGAGTATCACGTTCAAGGGCAATGCCAGTCGACAGAAGGTTTTATTGCACTTTTACTTCACCTTTTCCCCAGTGTCAAGCGATTCAGGTTGCATATGAGCTGACAAGCAGCAGCAATGGAGAGTCTATGGCAGGTGATAGACAGTGGGGTTTGTAACTTTCATAGATGTGGGCTGCCATATTTCAGGGGGCAGGCTCCAGTGACGGGTCTGCTTTCATTTATTTGTGCACGAGTGCTTTGCTTCCAGGGCTCAGTTATGGAGTTTGACATCTCCCAAGGTGCTCCAGAAAGCCATATCCAAGCAAAAATGTGCCAAACGACAACTTAATCATAACCAGGAGATGGGGCACTGCATGGTGGGCCACTGTGGGCGCCCCATTCCTGAAACCCAGTCTGCTGCCACTATTGTTTGCAGGAGGCAGAAAGCAATCCTTTAGGAGCAGCCCTAACAAGAAGAAGCCACAAAGATCCAGGTTCCAAGTGTAACAGAAAGATAAGAACCACCTACACCCTAGGAGTGTAAAAGGGAAGAACAAATCTGACACCATATTGGATTTTTTCTTTTACTTTAACCTTTGTATTCTATTGCTTTTGCTACAAGGTAATCACTAAAGGGATGTTGCCTACAGCTTAAAGTATAGATAATGGCTCATCTCCAGGAACCCTGCCTCCCATGCCTGAGCTTAAGGTGAAATACTTTAGTTTAGCTCACAGGAAACATCCTGACCAGGCCCACCTGTGAATGGTTGCAGGAAAAAGGAAATTAACGCATCCCCTCCAGAGTCTGGCCAGAACCAGGAAATATTTGCAACAACTTACTACCTTTTTTACTCTACCTCCTCACCTCCCCCTCTTTGCTCTATAGAAGAAACTAGCATCCAAACCCAAGCGAGATGGTTCTTTAGGACACTAGTCCATCATCTTCTTGGTCTGCTTGCCTTCCAAATAAAGTCATTATTCCTTGTCCCAACAATTCATCTCTCGATTTATTGGCCTGTCGTGTGGCAAGAAGTATAAGCTCAGACTTGGTAACAGGTGGACTGCAGGGGAACTGGAGTCCTGGGTTCCATCCTAACCAGCCCATGTCAAGTTTGGCCAGTCTCTGCTTTTCCCTTAGACTGATTTGTATAACACAGTAGGCATGCTGCTGATTATGGTAACGGCTCCCTGCATCTTCCATCCTTGGTGCCTTTGCTTATGCTCATTTTTCCTCCTGGAATATGCCCCACTGCTCCCCATAGCTTCCTGCTGAAGTCCAACCCATCTTTCAAGGTCCCAGTTCAAACCATCTCTCTCCCAAGAGCTTTCTTAAAATCACACAGATGTCATCTGGGGTCTCCTTCTCCTCAGAGAAGTTAACCTACTGATATCTATGAGTCCCTGTCACTTATTTTCCCATTTCACTGTAAGCAAAATATTTCCATTCTGCCTCACTAGAGCCAAAACATACAACTCAGTCTAGGGAAATGTATTTATATTAAGCATTTAAGAATTCTTTTTTAGGCACTACCGAAGATTTAGCAGTTCTTAGGGAGGAATTACACTGAGAAGCATGCAACCTTGCATTACCTCCTGGCTCCATGTCAAGCTCTCCCTCCCTCCCTCCTTCCTTCTCTCTCTCTCTGTCCCTCTTACAACCAAAAAAAAAAAAATTTTTTTTCTTGCTTTGTCCTGAGTAGGGCAATTCATTCAGGACACTTGAGATCTTAGCTTCCACTTGCAATGATCTGTCAAGAAATTTCTTTTGAAAAAGTAACAGCACTCACCCTGAAAAAAATTCCTCTAAAAACCATTATTATCGATTGCATTGCCTTTGGAATTAATATCCCTCCCAAATCCCCATGTTGTATGCCTGCATGCCATTGATTCTCATATAACATATACATAGTCTATTTTTTATCTGAGCTTTTTATATGTGTCTTATTCTTTCATTATTTTGAGGTTTCTTGAAAGCGCAAACCAGGTATATTTACTTATTCCCTTAAAGTACCTAGCACATTGCTTTGCCGATATAAGACTCCCAATTTCTAGAATTATATCAGAATAAGGGTGAAATGGTTTATCATCCTTCAAAGTAACATGCAATGAGTTGAATTTTCTTTAAGTGGCATTCATAGAAAGTAGGCTCAAATACCACCACTCCCATGTAATTAGAATCCAAGTAGACAGAAGAGCACATATGTGCTCATCAGATCTGTTGTTAAACACATTAATTTTTTTTAAATAATTCATCTTTCAGATTCAATACAAGTCTGATTAATATTCTTTATGGTTTCCCTCCACAAATTTTAAAATCTGTCTTTTATTTCTTTAAATATGATAAATGTTATATTTTATGCCTAAGAATGCCAGTATCTGTAGTCTTTATGGACCCATTTCTGTTACATGTTGTTTCTGTTGGTTCTCACTTAGGATGACCTTTTTCCCTAAAATGTTTAGAGAATCATGACAGTAAGTTGCCTATTTTCCTGAATGGAATGAAAGTGGTTTCCTCCAGAAGGGATTTGCATTTGCATTTGCTTCTGTCAGGAGCCTGGGGGCAGGAGGGAGATACCAGTCTACTACTACTACATTTATAGTTTATTTAACCAGTCTACAATTGTTGGACATTTTGGTTGTTTCCAATGTTTAAGATATATTAAGATATAGATATATAGATATACAGATATGTAGATGACATTTCTCTTCAAAGAACATTCTTAGAGCCAAATATTGGTGCATATCCTTGATTATGTACTTGGGCTACATTTCCTAGTATATATAATACATCTGATGCCTATTTCAAGATCACCCCCCAAAATATCTACAAAAATGTGCTCCTCCACAAGAAATGTGTCCATTTTTCCTTGTTCAAAGGGAGAGGTTATTATTTTCCTTAACATTGTTCACAAATGAAAGAGGAAGTCCACAAATGAAAGAGGAAGTCCAGAGAATTTTCGAGGTCACCAGATTTACTTAACCCTTCTAGTATCTCCAAACTTTTAAGAGTCAAAAGCAAGACACACAACAGAATGGACAGAAAAGAGTAAAACCGCCTTCTCCTTCAAGAAAAATTTTAAGCCACGTCATGGAAGCAACCTAAATGCCCATCAACAGACGAATGGATAAAGAAGATGTGGTACATATATACAATAGAATATTACTCAGCCATAAAAAGGAACGAAATTGGGTCATTTGTAAAGACGTGGTTGGACCTAGAGACTGTCATACAGAGTGAAGTAAGTCAGAAAGAGAAAAACAAATATCGTTTATTAACGCATGTATGTGGAATTTAGAAAAATGGTACAGATGAACCAGTTTGCAAGGCAGAAATAGAGACACAGATGTAGAGAACAAACATATGGACACCAAAGGGGGAAAGTGGGGGCAGCGGGGGTGGTGGTGGGATGAATTGGGAGATTAGGATTGACATATATACACTAATATGTATAAAATAGATAAGTAACAAGAACCTGCTGTATAACATAAATAAATAAAATTTTTAAAAAAAGAAAACTTTTAAAACAAGATGCCCAGTTCTACTTTACTATGTCTTCAGACATCAACTCAAATTAGATGTCTTTTGACTTTAAAAAATCAAGATGAGTGTTTTTACCTTTGTGTATTAGAGTCCTGACAAAGCAACACCCAGAAGACAAACTGCAGAACTGCTAGATTACATCTCATAGTTCCAGGGACAAAACTCCAACTGGCATAAGCCATGTGTTCTGATATTTACAACCTTTCCTTTCTTCCCATTCACCATCCCATCCGTGATACAGTCTGTTATGAACATGATTTTGAGTTAGAGGAAGGATTTAAGTCCTGGCCCTATCATTTCCTATTTGAGACAGCTTGAATAACTTAACCTCTTAGTCTCAGGCTCCTCCATCTAACATATTGCTTATAAGCAGACTCTAGAGCCACAGATGTGGGTACATAATCTACCACCTACCAGCAGTGTTTCCTTTAGTCAGCTTCCTTATCTATAAAATGAGTTTATTATGAGGCTTACCTAAAATCAGTTTCTTAACCCAGTATTTGGCTTACAAGTAAGTACTCAATAAATGTTATACAACTGGTTCTCACTATTTGTGGGTTCTGTATGTGTGAATTCACCTACTCAATAAAATTTATTTGTAACCTCAAAATCAATACTCACAGTGCCTTTACGGTCATTAACAGACGTGCAGACCAGTGAAAAATGTGAGTCACTCAAAGCACATGTTCTTACCTGAGGTTAAACAAAACAGTGCTCTGCCTTCTTGTTTCATCTGTCAAACTTTAGACAAGTATTCTTTTCACATTCTATTCCTGTGCTTTTTCTCTGGTGATTTTGCTGTTTAAAATGCCCCCCAACCACAGTGCTGAAGTGCTGCTTAGTGTCCCTAAGGTTGTGATGAACATCGTGGAAAAGAAATACATGTGTTACTGAAAGCTGTAAGACATTAATGGAAGAAATTGAAGAAGACACAAATAAATGGAAAGATATTCCATGCTCATGGACTGGAAGAATACTATTAAAATGTCCATACTCCCCAAAGCCATCTATTGATACACAATGCCATCCCCATCAAAATTCCAATGGCATTTTTCACAGAAATAGGACAAACAATCCTAAAACTCATATGGAACTACAAAAGACCCCAAAGAGCCAAAGCCAACTCGAGAAAGAATAACACAGCTAGACTAGAGGTATTACACTCCCTTATTTCACACTATATTACAAAACTATAATAATCAAGACAGTACAGTACTGGCATAAAAACAAACACATAAATCAACAGAAGAGAATAGAGAGTCCAGAAAAATACCTACACATATATGGTCAATTAGTTTATGACAAAGGAGCCAAGAATTTACAATGGGAAAGGGACAGTCTCTTCAACAAATCATGTTGGGAAAACTGGACAGCCACATGGAAAAGAATGAAACTGGATCACTATCTTACACCACACACAGGAAAAAAACTCAAAATGGATTAAAGACTTGAATGTCAGACCTGCAACCATAAAATTCCTAGAAGAAAACATAGGCAATAAGCTCCTTGATTTTGGTCTTGGTGATAATTTTTTGGATCTGACACCAAAAACAAAGGCAACAAAAGCCAAACTAAACAAGTGGGACTACATCAAATTAAAGTGCTTCTGCACAGCAAAGGAAATCATCAACAAAATGAAAAGGCAACTTACTGAATGGGAGAAAATATTTGCAAATCATGTATCTAATAAGGGGTTAATATCCAAAATATATAAAGAACTCAAACAACTCATTAGCCAAAAAACAATCAATTCGACTTAAAAAAAAGTGGGAAATCTGAATAGATATTTTTCCAAAGAAGACATGTGGATGGCCAACAGTTACATGAAAAGATGCTCAGTATCACTAAGCATCAGGGAAATGCAAATCAAAACTACGAGATATCACCTTGCGCCGGTCAGAAAGGCTATTATCAAAAAGACAACAAATAACAAGTGTTGGTGAGGATGTGGAGAAAATGGACCCTTTTGCACTGTTGGTGAGAATGTAAATTGGTACAGCCACTATGGAAAACAATATGGAGGTTCCTCAAAAAATTAAAAGTAGAACTACCATGTGAATCAGCAATTCCATTTCTGGGTATTTATCTGAAGAAAACAAAAACACTAACTTAAAAAGATATATATTGCTCTTAGAGGAAAACATAGGCAGGACACTCTGACATAAATCACAGCAAGATCCTTTATGACCCACCTCCTAGAGAAATGGAAATTAAAACAAAAATAAACAAATGGACCTAATAAAACTTCAAAGCTTTTGCACAGCAGAGGAAACCATAAACAAGACGAAAAGACAACCCTCAGAATGGGACAAAATATTTGCAAATGAAGCAACTGACAAAGGATTAATCTCCAAAATATACAAGCAGCTCATGCAGCTCAATATCAAAAACACAAACAACCCAATCCAAAAATGGGCAGAAGACCTAAATAGACATTTCTCCAAAGAAGACATACAGATTGCCAACAAACAGATGAAAGGATGCTCAATATCACTAATCATTAGAGAAATGCAAATCAAAACTACAATGAGGTATCAATTCACACCAGTCAGAATGGCCATCAACAAAAAGTCTACAAACAATAAATGCTGCAGAGGGTGTGGAGAAAAGGGAACCCTCTTGCACTGTTGGTGGGAATGTAAATTGATACAGCCACTATGGAGAACAGTATGGAGGTTCCTTAAACTAAAAATAGAACTACCATATGACCCAGCAATTCCACTACTGGGCATATACCCTGAGAAAACCATAATTCAAAAAGAGACATGTACCACAATGTTCATTGCAGCTCTATTTACAATAGCCAGGACATGGAAGCAACCTCAGTGTCCATCAACAGATGAATGGATAAAGAAGATGTGGCACGTATATACTATGGAATATTACTCAGCCATAAAAAGAAATGCAATTGAGTCATTTGTAGTGAGGTGGATGGACCTAGAGTCTGTCATACAGAGTGAAGTAAGTCAGAAAGAGAAAAACAAATACAGTATGCTAACACATATATATGGAATCTAAGGGAAACAAAACAAAACAAAACAAAAGGTCATGAAGAACCTAGTGGTAAGACGGGAATAAAGACACAGACCTACTAGAGAATGGACTTGAGGGTATGGGGAGGGGGAAGGGTAAGCTGTGACAAAGTGAGAGAGTGGCATGGACATATATACACTACCAACTGTAAAATAGATAGCTAGTGGGAAGCAGCCACATAGCACAGGGAGATCAGCTCGGTGCTTTGTGACCACCTAGAGGGGTGGGATAGGGAGGGTGGGAGGGAGACACAAGAGGGAAGAGATATGGGGATATATGTATACATATAGCTGACTCACGTTGTTGTACAGTGGAAACTAACACAACATTGCAAACCAATTATACTCCAATAAAGATGTTTAAAAAAAAAGATATATGCACCCCCATGTTCATGCAGCAATGTTTACAATAGCCAGGATATGAAAACAAAAACAAACTGTCTATCAAAAGATGAATAAAGAAATAAAATGTAATACACACACAGAGGAATATTATTTGGCCATGAAAAATAATGAAATTTTGCCATTTGCAACAACATAGATGGACATTGAGAGCATTATGATAAGTGAAATCAGTCAGACAGAGAAAGACAAATACCATATAATCTCACTTGTATGTAGAATTTTTTAAAAAACACAACAAGCTCATAGATACAGAGAACAGATAGGTTGTTGCCACAGGCAGGGGGATAAAAGGGGGTCAAAAGGTATAAACTTCCAATTATAAAATCATGGAGATGTAATGTACAGCATGGTGACTAATAATACCATACTACATATTTGAAAGTTTGCTGGCAAGCAACTAGAAAATGGACATACTCTGACTACAACCTTCAAAAGGAGTCCACCCTTCGTCTTGTGTTGAGACTTCATGGTGGTACTAAGAAAAGGAAGAATAACTCTTATACCACTCCCTAAAAGAATAAGCATAAAAGAAAGAAGAGTAGGCTGGCTGTCCTGAAATGCTTATAAGGTGGATGAGAATGGCAACATCAGTCTCCTTTGCTGGAAGTGTCCTTCAGATGAAGGTGGTCTGCAGTTTTTATGGTCAGCCACTTTGACAGACATTGTTGTGTCAAATGTTGTCTGAGCTATTGCTTCAACAAACCAGAAAGCAAGTAACTGTATAAGACTTAATAAAAGACATGAACTAGGAACAATGTCAATCTTCACACTTAGCCACATTTTCCGCTGCCTGAATGATAAAATCCAGACTCGACTGTTTAAGCTGACCACAATATGGCTCCAGCCCACCTATCCCACCACCCCCTTACACAAATCCCCTGCTGCTCCCATATAACCTCATCACTGGGCCCCAGGCACATGTTCTTCCCACCTTCATTTACTGCCCACTTTCCTCCCATCTGATATGCAGCCCTGTTTCTTCTTCATCCTGTCTAAATTCTTCCAATCTATCAAAGTCAAGTTAGAGTCCCATTTCCTCTATGGAACCTTTCCCAATCACACCAATATACTTGCTATCAGTAAGCAACAAGACGAAGACCAAAATGGGATCTCTAGATCTATGAAGGGAGAAAGGCAACACAAAAAGGGAAAAACAAAACAAACAGCTGTCCAATTTAAATTTTCCAGTAAATCTGTCTTGTTCCCCGACTGGGCTGTTCATTTTCTTCTATCGGTTTTCTCCATAGACCGCTCCCTCAATTTTGGGTCTTGCAATTGCTTAACCTGGTTGCGAATATCCATATTTGCTTTCTGAGTAGTAACTTCTACCCCTAATCTCTCAATCTCTGCTCTCTGGTCCACACACTAGGCTATAATGTGACTTGCCCAGTCCAATATTAACAATTCACATAGAACCAGAAATTTGGCCCATATGTTACCAATATATATTACGGAAAAAGCTGCAAGTTTAAGCCCTGTCTTACCAACTAGATTATAAATTCTTTGACAGTAGCTCTTTCTTTATGCTCCACCCCAGTTTTTAGACAGTGTAATGATAACAACGATAGCATTAATACCATATAAAACATACAGGAGACAAGAAAACTGAGTTCTAATAGAAAACAGTGCTAACAAGATATTTAAATCTACTTAATAAACATTTGCAATGAAATTAAAATAAATACCTATTTTTCTTTCAGATTCTCAAAGATAATACATGCAACCCTCTAAGATATTTCTTTTCAATAATTTTACAAAATTATCAGAGTGCTAGAAGCAAAGGGATTAATATCACCTCAAATTCTCTGATACAGAAAACTTAACAGAAATGCCCTAAGCTCCCAAATATAAGAAAAACATGTCTCTAGCCATACAGGGATCTTTATAAATCATAAACTATATGTGTGTGTGTGTGTGTGTGTGTGTGTGTGTGTGTGTGTGTATATATATATATATATATATATATATATATATATATATATATATATATATATATATATATAGTTTAAGATTCCATTACTATAGTAAGAGCTTTTTCTTGCCATCGAAAATGGAGAAGGCAAGTTTATGAGGAACTACATTCTCTTTTTCTAGTTAATAACAGTCCTCTGATTGTTGACCCAAAAAGTTAGTTCCCAGACCTGTACTTCACCTCACATAAATATTGTACAAGCTAAAGTCACAACATTATGGTGCCAGAAAGAAACATTATAAAAGTATGCAACATTTATCAGGTTGATTTTCTGGCAAAGATAGCCCAAATATCTGTTTGATAAGAAAGTGATAGCTTTCGGCAATGAAAATGCAATCTAGTTTGTGAAGCCAGATAACTCCTTCCCTAGACAGAAATGAACTGCCTCCCTACGTACAGCACTCATATCCTTGGCAAATCATGGTTGTCTTATATTTGGCAAATAGCATTCTTTTTGGTCCATCATGAAGCTTGGGAAAATTGAGGGGTGGGGGACACCCCGATAGCTGACCAGTCCAATGAAATCAACAATAGTGACCATCACAACCCCACAGTGACACTGGCCTTGCACTTGCTGTTGATTTCATAGTATTCATTTCTGCTGCCAAAGGGGCTATTTTTCCCATAGGATTTCACTTAAGATGAAGATTTCTTCCAGGTACTTCTAGAAATAATGCCAGTAAATCCTGGAAAATATCATTATCAAGTTATTATAACAGAAAGACCAACAAAAAAAGTTCCAGAATCAAAGGTGAATAGCAATTCCAGAGAACACGCAGTCCTGGTTCATCACACTGCCCCAGAGCACTCCCTTCCAGAATGTAAGATGCACATGCTTGGTATTCAAGTGACTGCTGGAGACACTGAGTCATGTTTGGAGGAACGAGCTCAGACCTGACCTAGGATATAACTGTAATTTTCTTCATACTCAGGAGGAGGGGGGGAAATGAGTAAAATATGAAGGAAATCCCATCAAGAAAAAATAACCTAGATTTTGTCCTCTAGGCCCTCACTAAGTCAAAGCTCACCAAGTCAATTTATGAGTAGGCAAATTTAAATTCCAATTTGAGATACAGCATAAGCAAAGCACAGTGGACCAGTGAGCTCTGTCTTAAGGATATGTAAGCTATACTGTGGTCTCTCCTCCTCTAAATGAAACTATATTCATAATAAGGGAATGAAATTTACCCTAGCAAAGCAAATCAGTATTTCTATTATCTTCTCAATGTGTGGAACCACCAATGTCATCACTTAGTAGTCAATTAGATTTGGTCATAAAGTTCCCCAAAGGACTCAATGACTGTGTCACCATTTGCCTTTTGCTACACACTACCTTTCTTAAGTACAAAAGGATGACATCTACTTCTTCAAGGTGGCAATGCACTAGTTAGTAATGGCAAAGGTATGTACAAAGCACTTCTTATCTATGATAATGAGTGTTTCAAATGAAAGAAAATTATATAAACTGTAGAATTGGCATCAGTGGGTTAAATTCCCATCAGATCCAGACAGAGAGTTTGGATGCATGCTACTTCAAATTCAGATTTATTTCAAAGAACTTCTCCAGTCGGTGTGTTGTGAATAGAGTGACCAGTTCTTTCTGGTTTTCCTAGGACTGCCTTTGTTTTAGCACTGAAAAGTCCCACCTCCCAGAAACCCCATCAGTCCTAGGAAAATCAGAACGGTTGGTCAACCTAGTCATGGCACAAAAAATAAAAATATTATAGACCTATATTTCATCCATCTTGAAACTCTATGCTTTCCTGGTAGACTTACATGCATGTGTAAATAATAATAGTACTAGGCAAACACAGAACATACAACAAACACACTACTAGTTATTTATTTGTGTAATCCTCACAATAAGCTTGTAAATAAGATGAGCAATATAGTTTCCTCATTTTGCAAATGAAAAAACTGAGAGGCAGACAAGTAACTTTCTCAGTCAATTTATTCATTAGAATGTAAGCTAAACTAAATAATACAGTGACTCCAAGATAAGACCATTCTATTTTCTCTCAGTTAACAAACAGTACAGAGATAGGTGGGCTGCAATCAGTGATCAGCTCTGTTCCATGTGATCATTCATGGACCCAGGTTCCTCCTACATTGTTGCTCTACGCTTCTCTACACTGCAGTGCTCATTGGCCTGATGAGAGTTGGCTCTTCAGGGTCACATCAGTGTTTCAACCCATCAGAATGAATACAGGCAAGTCATGAAGGACTGGTGATTTCCTTTAAGGAGGTGATACTGATATTTCATATACCACTTCCACTCACATTCCTTTGGGAGGACATAATTATTTGCCCACACCTAAATTCAAAGGGCTTGGGAAATAGAGTCCCAACCTGAAAAGTGATGTCTCATTCTCTATTTTCAAAAGAAGGTAGGAGAAATGCATACTTGGGTACACTTCGTTGTCTCCAGCCACTGAATAGTTGGTGTTTGGAACTGTTAGGATCAGAACCCAATTCTGTCTGATTCTAAAGAACACACTTCTCCCCCCCATGCCTTGCTACCCACCCTTAGAACTTTTTTTTTTTTTGCTGTTGTTTTGCCAAGAAATATGTCAGCCAATGAAAATGCTTCTCAGAGCTTATCTTAGGGAAAACAAGCCATTCTAAACACCCAGAGACCACCTTTTCTTCCAACTTATCCTGAATAAGGCTTAAACAAACTATACCCTTTCGCTTAAAATCTGAGAGAGTTCTGCCTCTTGAGTGTGAAGTGAAGCCCAAGGCCTGTCAACTTCAGAGAGTGATGTTTATACAAAGAGAAATTAAGGAAACACTCTCATTTACCACTGCAACAAAAAGAATAAAATACCTAGGAATAAACCTACCTAAGGAGACAAAAGACCTGTATGCAGAAAACTATAAGACACTGATGAAAGAAATTAAAGATGATACAAACAGATGGAGAGATATACCATGTTCTTGGATTGGAAGAATCAACATTGTGAAAATGAATATACTACCCAAAGCAATCTACAGATTCAATGCAATCCTTATCAAACTACCAATGGCAGTTTTCACAGAACTAGAACAAAAAATTTCACAATTTGTATGGAAACACAAAAGACCCCGAATAACCAAAGCAATCTTGAGAAAGAAAAACGGAGCTGGAGGAATCAGGCTCCTGGACTTCAGACTATACTACAAAGCTACAGTAATCAAGACAGTATGGTACTGGCACAAAAACAGAAATATAGATCAATGGAACAGGATAGAAAGCCCAGAGATAAACCCACGTACATATGGTCATCTTATTTTTGATAAAGGAGGCAAGAATATACAATGGAGAAAAGACAGCCTCTTCAATAAGTGGTGCTGGAAAAACTGGACAGCTATATGTAAAAGAATGAAATTAGAACACTCCCTAACACCATACACAAAAATAAACTCCAAATGGATTAAAGACCTAAATGTAAGGCCAGACACTATCAAACTCTTAGAGGAAAACATAGGCAGAACACTCTGTGATATGAATCACAATCATATGACCCACCTCCTAGAGAAATGGAAAGAAAAACAAAAATAAACAAATGGGACCTAATGAAACTTCAAAGCTTTTGCACAGCAAAGGAAACCATAAACAAGACGAAAAGACAACCCTCAGAATGGGACAAAATATTTGCAAAGGAAGCAACTGACAAAGGATTAATCTCCAAAATTTACAAGCAGCTCATGCAGCTCAATATCAAAAACACAAACAACCCAATCTAAAAATGGGCAGAAGACCTAAACAGACATTTCTCCAAAGAAGACATACAGATTGCCAACAAACACATGAAAGGATGCTCAACATCACCAATCATTAGAGAAATACAAATCAAAACTACAATGAGGTATCACCTCACACCAGTCGGAATGGCCATAATCAAAAAATCTACAAACAATAAATGCTGGAGAGGGTGTGGAGAAAAGGGAACCCTCTTGCACTGTTGGTGGGAATGTAAATTGATACAGCCACTATGGAGAACAGTATGGAGGTTCCTTAAAAAACTACAAATAGAACTACCATATGACCCAGCAATCCCACTACTGGGCATATATCCTGAGAAAACCATAATTCAAAAAGAGTCATGTACCACAATGTTCATTGCAGCACTATTTACAATAGCCAGAACATGGAAGCAACCTAAGTGTCCATCGACAGATGAATGGATAAAGAAGATGTGGCACATATATACAATGGAATATTACTCAGCCATAAAAAGAAATGAAATTGAGTTATTTGTAGTGAGGTGGATGGACCTAGAGTCTGTCATACAGAGTGGAGTAAGTCAGAAAGAGAAAAACAAATACCGTATGCTAACACATATATATGGAATCTTAAAAAAAAAAAAAATGGTTCTGAAGAACCTAGGGGCAGGAGAGCAATAAAGACGCAGTGAAGAGAATGGACTTGAGGACATGGGGAGGGGGAACAGTAAGCTGGGACGAAGTGAGAGAGTGGCATGGACTTATATACACTACCAAATGTAAAACCGATAGCTAGTGGGAAGCAGCCACATAGCACAGGGAGATCAGCTCGGTGCTTTGTGACCACCTAGAGGGGTGGGATAGGGAGGGCGGGAGGGAGATGCAAGAGGGAGGAGATATGGGGATATATATATATGTATAGCTGATTCACTTTGTTATAAAGCAGAAACTAACACACCACTGTAAAGCAATTATACTCCAATAAAGATGTTAAAAAAAAAAAAAAAGATGTGAGCAGCAGAGAGCACAGAGGTTCTGCTAGAAAAATAGAAAAATATCATGGATAGTTTCTCTAGCCAAGGTACCCAGAAATGAGGAGGTGGCAGGCCATGGGTGTACCCATGATCAAAGCCAACTACTACCATCGAAAAGGGAACAGCTTAGGACTTAGCTCTCGCTGGTGACATTACCCATAAAGAATATTCCTGATTAGAAAGTGGCTTAGGTTACTTTTTAGCCTTTTCAATTGCTTCTGAAGGTAACATGAGCCTGAAGATGGAATTTCACTTTGAGTTTATCCTAGCTTCTGTTGCTCTGGACAAACCTAATTTACAGAAGACCAAGCTATCTGTTGTCACTGTTACTCTCATCCCATTTGCTTTTCTCATTATTCGTAGCAACTTCCAGCTCCTTTCCCGCATTGTGGGCTCATCATTGAGCCCCTTAGAAATCCAGCCTCTGTAACACCAGCTTTGTAGCTTGCTGTGAGGAAGTGAGGACTCAGTAAGGATGGGCCTGCAAAAGATTCACCTCTAAAAAAGGACAACGTAAATCAGAGGTTTGTCCTGGAAAAGATATCAGGAAAGAATGTTATGAGCTGCATTTTTTTTCCACTTATAATTAACATAGCTTTATAGAGCCCCATGGAATAAATGCATATTCTTATAATGATGCATACACAAACAACACACACCAGACAGATGAGGGTTACATCAAGCAGATGAGGGTTACACCACAGGATGGTGAAGGTGGAGCAACAGCATAGAGGAAAACTAAATGACCAAATGGAGCAGAGGCACCCACCCAGCTCAACTCAGGGCTGTTATGTGAAAGATACTACTTCTGTCTGCTTTTGATAATGAGAAAATTAGAAGTCTCTGAACCACTTATCAGTATTAATAATAAAGAACATTTCCAAGTGGCATACATTTCAGAAATAAATGGGATTCCCTATATCGGTGCCCATGCTTGTCTGGATGTGTTTACACATTCTGTAGACATCACACAATCATTTCCTCGCCATTCAAAGCAACATTCAGATTCTTTACACTCGTTCCCAAGACCTATGAGATGTGTCTTTCAACTGGGCTGTCTATTAAATAGGTAAAGTATGATATGCACAAAGCAATTTAAAGTTGTAGACTTTTGAAGTCACAGAAGAAGAAAAAAATGTTCTCACATTCTCTAAACACATCTCTAGGGAATCTGTGTCTAATATTCTGAGATTGGGGCAATTTGCTTTACTCTAGTAGAGGTATTTAACAATATAAAAATGTTAGCCACGCCATAGAAATTAAAGCAAAAATAAACAAATGGGACCTAATCAAACTTATAATCTATTGCACAGCAAAGGAAACCATAAACAAAATGAAAAGACAACCTGCAGACTGGGAGAAAATATTTGCAAATGATATAACCAATAAGGGCTTAGTTTCCAAAATATACAAACAGCTCATAACAAAACTCAATAACAAAAAAACAAACAACCCAATCAAAAAATGGGCAAAAGACCTAAATAGACACTTCTCCAAAGAAGACATACAGATGGGCAATAGGCACATGAAAAGATGCTTAACATCACTTATTAGAGAAATGCAAATCAAAACTAAAATGAGGTACCACCTCACACCAGTCAGAATGGCCATCATTAAAAAGTCTACAAAAAAAAAAAAAAAAAAAAGTCTACAAATAACAAATGCTCGAGAGGGTGTGGAGAGAAGGGAACCTTCCTACACTGTTGGTGGAAATGTAAATTGGTGCAGCCACTATGGAGAACAGTATGGAGGTTCCTCAAAAAGCTAAAAATAGAGTTGCCATATGCAATCCCACTCCTGGGCATACATCTGGACAAAACTATAATTTGAAGAGATACATGCACCCCTATGTTCACAGCTAAGACACAGACAATAGCTAAGACATGGAAACAACCTAAGTGTCCATTGACAGATGAACGAATAAAGAAGATGTGCTACATATATACAACAGAATACCACTCAGCCATAAAAAAGAATGAAATAACGCCATTTGCAGCTACATGGGTGGACCTAGAGATTATCGTACTAAGTGAAATCAGAAAGAGAAAGACAAATACCATATGATATCACTTATATGTAAAATCTAAAAAAATGGTACAAATGAGCTTATCTACGAAAAGAAACAGACTCACAGACTTGTGCTTGCCAAGGGGGAGGGGAGCTGAGGAGGGTTGGATTGGGAGTTTCAGACCAGCAGATGTGAACTATTATATATAGAATGAATAAACAACAAGGTCCTACTGTATAGCACAGGGAATTATAGTCAATATCCTGTAATAAACCATAATGAAAAAGAATAGGAAAAAGAATATACATATATATACATACACATATATAAGGCATATATATATAAAACTGAATCACTTTGCTGTACACCAGAAACTAAAAACATTGTAAATCAACTATACTTCAATTTAAAAAAATGTTAGCCACAGCTTCTAAGAGAGATACATTTTGACCACTTAAATGCTAATATCTGGACATATGTGAAACACAGAAGCAAAGAAGCAGCTTTCTAATCTTTCTTCCTAAAATTAGATCGTGGGTTGTAAGTAAAATGAAGCCAGCTGCTTGTGACCCTCTGGTCCTGCACTGTTATTTCCTACTTTAAAAGGAAAAGCTGACCAGCCATTTTAGAAAAAAAGATTTCTCATTTAAATCTGACAAATCAACACAAGACTAGCCAATCAGTCGATACCAGCTGCTGGTTCCCTTTCCCATGGGTAGGTCCCAGGATGAGGAAGGTCTCCTGGATTTGAGCCCAGGAGACGGCACAGCTGCTCCCAGACACTCACACTCACCCTGCACAGCCTTGACTGACAGCACTATCACATGCCAAGCTTCCCCTCCTGGAAGTTCTGCCACTTCCCAGGTCAAGCCTCCTGGAAGGTTCTCTTCTCTCAGCCTTCCTGAGAAATTAATTCTTAGCTAAGCCCTCCTCCCTAAGAGCTAGCCAAAGGCAACTGTGCACACTTTGAGACAGAGAAACTGAAGGATATTTCCCAAGCCAAATGGCTTTGTGCAAATCATTATGCTAAGAGAGGCAGTTTAGCAAAGTCCAGGCATATACGGCCAAAGACCTTTCCTTTCTCCCACCTCTCAGTTCTCTCCACTCCCACTTCTCACGCATTCCTGGAGAAACTTAGTCTGCAAGTTTCTTACTCATTGACAGTTGACTCATGCAAGCCCCTTTCCATCAGGACTATTGGATAGACAGAAAAAAATATATATGAATATTTTTACTCTCACCCAGAAAACTGGACTTGCCTAAGCTATAGAAAGGCCATTGTATCTCCCAAGGTATTTGAATTTCACATGAAAAATCAACTCCCAGACACAACCACTTACACGTATAGTTTATTTAAAAATAAAATATTCATCTCTATATTCTAACTGGATTCTAACATATTACCTTAGGTAGGGACTACTATCCATCTCCCCATTTTACACAAGATTCCCCAAGGCTCAAAGACACAAGTAGCCAAACTATGGTCCACAGGCCGAAGTCAGCCCCCTGCACCTGCTTTATAAATAAAGTTTTATTGAAACACAGTGGTATCCATTCATTTACATATTTTTAATGGCTGCTTTAGCTATGATTCCAGAGTTGAATATTTTGGACAGAGACCATATGGTCCACAAAGCCAAAATTATTTATTATCTGGCCCTTTACAGAAAAAGTTTGCCAACTTCTACTAGAGAGAGAATCTGACTTTCACAAAGTCACTACTCAGCAATTTTCCACAAGGCCTTGAGCCTGATGAATTTCCTAGGGGAAGTCAGATACATCTCTAGCCCAGCACATCTGACTCTTTCCACTCTGCCACACTGCCTTCAAAAGAACTGTTCAGTGTCTACAGGGCTCTCTGGCTGGGCCAGTAGAACCACAGATCAAACCACTGTTATACAGCAACATACGGAGGAAACACCCGGGGCTGTAGAGGATGGAGTATACTATGAACAGAGAAGGGCTACTCCACCCGATTGCAAAGCCCTTATTTGCAAGTGATACCAAAGATGAACATACCCAAGACTTTTCCAAATGGCACCCATGACCTTGATCTGAAGGCCCCTGGGACATTTGCTTGTGGTTCAACCGTTGGAGAGACCTCTGCAGATTTCTACCATCCTTAGAACTTTGCATGTCTGGTCTCTTGTGTTTTTACTGTTGTTGCTTCTGTTATTGTGGTTTGATTTCATTGATTTTTGAGGCTTTTAACCCTATTTAGTAATTTGAGTCTTACATTCATAGAAAGATTTGATGGATGTTTATTTATTACCAGGATGGCTTGATTTTTGAGGCTTTTAACTCTATTTAGTAAGTTGAGTCTTAGAGTCATAGAAAGATTTGATGGATGTTTATTTATTACCAGGAATGTGGAAATGTGGGAAAAGCCCACTGGAATCAAAAACTACCTTTGTAAAAATCCTAAAATGCCCATTATGCATCAAGTAGTTCTAGAGTTTAGAGACTGTTTGTTTCTTTGTTTGGAGGGGAGTTGTTTAGTTTTTCTTTAAGAGGATGGGGAAGAAGCAAGAAGTGGGGATAGGGAGTATAAGACTAACCAGCCTAGAATATATCCTCCTAAATGGGAAAACCCACCCATTTTACATAGCCAGGTATCCCCCAGTAACTTAAACACATACCCAGTGCGGCAAACGGCACTGCTCCAGATCTTGGAAACAAGACCAGTAAAGTACATACTCAAGGATGTACTGTTCTTGGAAGATTTCTGCACCAGACACAAACTTGTACACATTCAGCTTATGGTAAAAGAATTCTCATGTTGCAACTGGTTTGGAAGATTCCAGGAATGCGTGTGTTCAAATTTTTGTTTAAACATTTTGAGTAACTTGCAGCTTTTCATGTGTTTTCTGTTTGATTTTGATGTAGTTATTTTTTATTGGAGTGTTTTTGAAGAAACGCCCTTTGGTAAGTACGGTGACCTGAGAGAGGGAAGAAACACACAGTCTTTCCCGTCTCTGAAGGCTATGAATTACAACCTAGGAAAGCTGCTTCCTCCAAGAACTGCTTCACCTCCAGGGTTTAAAAGTGAAACCTTAGCACAAGGAGTTGCCTGGTGAGAAGACAGCCAACAAGAGTGTTAGGCAGGCAGGAGAAGTGGGCAAGATAGTCGAATAGGAAGACCCTGAACTCATCTCCTCTCACGGGCACACCAAAATTATAACTATTTACAGAGCAACTATTGATGAGAAAGACCAAAATCTAGCATAAAAGATCTTCCACAACTAAAGACATAAAGAAATAACCACAACGAGATGGGTAGGAGGAGTGGATTTGCAGTACAGTCAAGACCCATACCCCAAGTTGGGTGACCCACAAACAGGAGGATAATTACAACTGCAGAGGTTCTCCCCAAGGAGCAAGTGGTCTGAGCCCCACACTGGGCTCCCCAGCTCAGAGATCCTGCACTGGGAAGACAAGGCCCCAGAATGTCTGACTTTGAAAACCAAGGGGGCTTATGTTCAGGAGGGTTGAAGGGCTTTGGGAAAGAGAGATATGCTCTTAAAGGGTGAGTGCAAAATCTCACATGCTCCAAGTCCCACTGTAGAGGAGTAGTTTGAAAGGAGCCTGGATCAGACCCACTTGCTGATACTGGCGAGCCTCCTAGGGAGGCAGGAGGCAACTGTAATGGAGACACTGGTGGCAGCCATTTCTGGGACCTCATTGTACCACAGTAAAACTAGCATTGGCAAGCACCATCTTAGAATCCTCCCTCTAACCATTAGCTCTGGGGGTTTACTCATGCACCAGTGAACTAGCAGCAGCCAAAAGCCCCACCCCCACCCCCAGGCCAAACAGACAGTATTGGGGAAGCCTACCCCACCCTCCGGTGGCCCAGCAGACACCAAAGGAGGCACAGCCTCACAGCCAACCAGGCCAGGGACCCACACAGAGGTACTCCTATAGCCTGCAGGTGACCAGAGGGGAGCATGCAGGTGGGCCCCATAGGAAGTCTCTGACATAAGACCACTTATCCAAGATTGGAAAATGCAAAAGACCTACCTAACGTTTAGAAATAATGACAGAAAATTGGACAAAATGAGGAGACAAAGGTATATGTTCCAAATGAAGGAACAAGACACAACCTCAGAGAAACAGCTAAAGAAAGTGGAGATAAGCAATCCACCTGATTAAGAGTTCAAGGCAATGATCATAAAGATGCTCCCTGAACAGGAGAAGAATTAATAAACATAGTAAGAATTTGAACAAAGTGTCAGAAAATAAGAAGAAGACCCAAAGAGAGCTGAAGAATACAGTAAACGAAGTTTAAAAATACACTAGAAGGAATCAACAGTACAGAGAAATGGATTCATGATCTAGAAGACAAACTAGTGAAAATCACCAAAGCTGAATAGAAAAAAGAATAAAGAATTTAAAAACTGAGCTTAAGACACTATCTGTTACATCAAGCATGCTAACATTTGCATTTTACAGATCTCAGAAGGAGAAGAAAGTGAGAAAGGGGCAGAGAATTTATTTGAAGAAATAATAAATGAAAACTCCCCTAACCTGGGGACCAAATCAGACATTCAGCTCTAGGAAGCACAGAGTCCCAAACAAGATGAACCCAAAGAGGTCCAAACCAAAGCACATTATAATTAAAATGGCAAAAATTAGAGATAAAGAGAAAATCTTAAAAAAGTCAAGAGAAAAGCAACTAGTTACATAGAAGGTAACCTCATAAGACAGTCAGCTGACTTTTCAGCAAAAACTCTGCAGACCAGAAGGGAGTATCATGAGATATTCAAAGTGATGAAAGGAAAAAACCAAGAATGCTCTACCCAACAAAACTATCATTCAGATTTGAAAGAGAGCTTGAGAGTTTTACAGACAAGCAAAAGCTAAAAGAGTTCAGCACTGCAAAACCAGCTTTGCAAGAAATGTTAAAGGGACATCATTAAGAAGAAAAGAAAAAGCCAAAACCAGAAATGTGAAAATTACAAAAGGAAAAATCTCACTGGTAAAGGCAAACATACAGGAAAGGTAGTAGCTCAACCACTTATAAAGCTAGTAGAAAGGTTAAAATATAAAAGTAGTAAAACCTCTATATTCAAAATAAGTAAATGACACACAAATGAAAAAATGTAAAATATGACATCAAAAACATTAAATGTGGCAGGGGAAGTAAAAATGTCAAGATTATTAGAATGCATTCAAACTTGAGATCATTAACTTAAAATAATCATACATATATACACAACACATACACACACACACAAACATATGTTGTTATATATGAACCTCAAGGTAACCACAAATGAAAAACCTATAATAGATACACACACAAAAAGAGAAAGGAACCTAAACATAACACTAAAGAGAGTCATCAAATCACAAGGAAAGGAACAAAAACAACTACAAAAACAAGTGGGCAAGACAATTAACAAAATGGCAATAAGTACAGACCCATCAATAACTTCTTTAGCTGTAAATGGACTAAATACTCCAATCAAATGACACAGAATGGCTGAAAAAAGAAAAAAAACCAAGGCCCATGCATATGCTGCCTACAAGAGACTCACTTCAGATCTAAAGACACAGACAGATTGAAAGTTGAGGGGATGGAAAAGGGTATTCCATGCAAATGAACACAAAAACAAATCTGAGATAGCAATACTTATATCAGACTAAGTAGACTTTAAAACAAAGACTTTAACCAGGGACAAAGAAGGACATTACACAATGAAAAGGAATCAATCAATCAAGAAGATATAACAACTGTAAATATATACACACTCAACACAGGAGCACCTAAATACAGAAAGCAAATATTAACAGACATAAGGGAAGAAATTGACAGTAACACAGTAATAGTAGGGAACTTTAACTCCCCACTTACATCAATGGACAGATCATCCAGACAGAAAATCAGTTAGGAAACACTGGCCTTAAATGACACATTAGACCAGATAGAATTGATACTTACAAAACATTTTATCCCCATAAGCAGAATATACATTCTCTTCAAGTGCATATGGAACATTATCCAGGATCAAACACATGTTAGGCCACAAAACAAGTCTCATTCAATTTAAGAACACTGAAATTATATCAATCAACCATCTTTTCTGACCACAACAATATGAGACTAGAAATTAACTACAAGAAAAAAACTGCAAAAAATACAAAAACCTGGAGTCTAAACAACATACTACTAATCAATGGGTCACTGAATGAATCAAAGATAAAATTTTAAAAATACCGGCATACAAATGAAAACATAAACACAAAATCTAAGTGACACAGCAAAAGCAGTTCTACAAAGGAAATTTATACTGATACAAGCTTACCTCAGGAAACAAGAAAAATCTCAAATAAACAAAGAAAAATCTCAATCTAACTTTATAGCTAAAGAAACTAGAAAAACAAGAACAAACAAAACCCAAAATTAGTAGAAAGAAATCATAAAGACCACAGCAGAAGTGAATGAAATAGAGACTTAAAAAATTAGGAAAGATGAATCTAAGAGCAAATTCTTTGAAAAGATAAACAAAATTGATAAACCTTTAGCCAGACTCATCAAGAAAAAGAGGGAGAAGACTCAAATCAACAGAATTAGAAATGAAAAAGAAGTTACAACTGACACCACAGAAATACAAAGGATCATAAGAGACTACTACAAGCAACTATACACCAATAAAATGGACAACCTAGAAGAAATGGACAAATTCTTAGAAAGATACAACCTTCCAAGACTGAACCAGAAAGAAATAGAAAATATGAACAGACAAATCACAACTACTGAAATTGACACTGTGATTCAAAAATCTTCCAATAAACGAAAGTCCAGAACCAGATAGCTTCACAGGCGAATTCTATCAAAAATTTAGACAAGAGTTAACACCTATCCTTCTGAAACTCTTCCAAAAAACTGCAGAGGAAGGAACACTCCCACGCTCATTCTATGAGGCCACCATCACCCTGATACCAAAACAAGACAAAGATACTACAAAAAAAGAAAATTACAGACCAATATCACTGGTGAATATAGATGCAAAAACCCTCAACAAAATACTAGCAAACAGAACCCAGCAACACATTAAAAGGATCATACACCATGGTCAAGTGGGATTTATGCCAGGGATGCAGGATTCTTCAATATACGCAAATCAGACAATGTGATACACCATATTAATAAACTGAAGAATAAAAACCATATGATCATCTCAATAGATGCAGAAAAAGCGTTTGACAAACTCAACACCCATTTATGATAAAAACTCTCCAGATAGTGGGCATAGAGGGAACCTACCTCAACATAATAAAGGCCATGTATGAAAAATCCACAGCAAACATCATTCTCAATGGTGAAAAACTGAAAGCATTTCCTCTAAGATCAGCAACAAGACAAGAATGTCCACTCTTACCACTTTTATTCAACATAGTTTTGGAAGTTCTAGCCACAGCAATCAGAGAAGAAAAAGAAATAAAAGGAATCTAAATTGGAAAAGAAGTAAAACTGTCATTGTTTTCAGATGACATGATACTATACATAGAAAATTCTAAAGACACTACCAGAGAACTTCTAGAGCTCATCAATAAATTCAGTTAAGTTGCAGGATACAGAATTAATACACAGAAATCTCTTGCATTTCTATACACTAACAACAAAAGATCAGAAAGAGAAATTAAGGAAAGAATCCCATTCATCATGGCACCAAAAAGAATAAAATACCTAGGAATAAACCTACCTAAGGAGGCAAAAGACCTGAATGCAGAAAACCATAAGACACTGATGAAAGAAATCAAAGACAATACAAACAGATGGAAAAATATACCACGTTCTTGGATTGGAAGAATCAATAGTCAAAATGACTATACTACTCAAAGCAATCTACAGATTCAATGCAATACTTATCAAATTACCAATGGCATTTTACACAGAATTACAACAAAAAAGCTTACAATTTGTATGGAAACACCAAAGAACACAAATAGCCAAAGCAAACTTGAGAAAGGAAAACAGAGCTGGAGAAATCAGGCTCCCAGACTTCAGACTATACTACAAAGCTACAGTCATCAAAACAGTATGGGGGGCTTCCCTGGTGGTGCAGTGGTTGAGAATCTGCCTGCCGATGCAGGGGACACGGGTTCGAGCCCTGGTCTGGGAAGATCCCACATGCCACAGAGCAACTAAGCCCATGAGCCACAACTACTGAGCCTGCGTGTCTGGAGCCTGTGCCCCGCAACAAGAGAGGCCGTGGCAGTGAGAGGCCCGCGCACCGTGATGAAGAGTGGCCCCCACTTGCCAAAACTAGAGAAAGCCCTCACACAGAAATGAAGACCCAACACAGCCAAAAATAAATAAATTAATTAATTAATTTTTAAAAAAAAAAGAAAAACAGTATGGTACTGGCAGAAAAACAGAAATATAGATCAATGGAACAGGACAGAAAGTTCAGAGATAAACCCAAGCACTTATGATCAACTAATCTATGACAAAGGAGGCAAGAATATATAATGGAGAAAAGGCAGTCTCTTCAATAAGTGGTGCTGGGAAAACTGGACAGCTACATGTAAAAGAATGAAATTAGAACACTCTCTAACCTCATACACAAAAATAAACTCAAAATGGATTAAAGACCTAAATGTAAGGCCATAAAACTCTTAGAGGAAAACACAGGCAGAACACTCTGACACAAATCACAGCAATACCTTTTTTGATCCACCTCTTAAAGTAATGAAAATAAAAACAAAAATAAACAAACGGGACCTAATTAAACTTAAAAGCTTTTTCACAGCAAAGGAAATCATAAACAAAATGAAAAGACAACCCACAGAATGGGAGAAAATATTTACAAATTAAGCGACCGACAAGATTTCTCTCTAAAATATACAAACAGTTCATGTAGCTCAATATCAAAAAAAACCCAAACAACCCAATCAAAAAATGGGCAAAAGACCTAAATAGACATTTCTCCAAAGAAGACATACAGGTGGCCAAGAGGCACAGGAAAAGATGCTCAACGTCATTAATTATTAGAGAAATGCAAATCAAAACTATCAATACAATGAGGTACCACTTCACACCAGTCAGAATGGTCATCAAAAACTCTACAAACAATAACTGGCGAGGGTGTGGAGAAAAGGGAACCCTCCTACACTGTTGATGAGAATGTAAATTGGTAGAGCCACTATGGAGAACAGTATGGAGGTTCCTTAAAAAACTAAATATAGAACTACAATATGATCCAGCAATCCCACTCCTGGGCATATATCCAGAGAATACCATAATTCAAAAAGATACATGCACCCTAATGTTCATAACAGCATTATTTACAATAGCCAAGACATGAAAGCAACCTAAATGTGCATCAACAGAGGAGTGGATAAAGATGTGGTACATATATACAATGGAATGTTACTCAGCTATAAAAAAAAGAACAAAATAATGCCATTTGCAGCAACATGGATGGACCTAGAGATTGTCCTACTGAGTGAAGTAAGTCAGAGAAAGACAAATATCATACGATATCACTTATGTGTGGAATCTAAAAAAATGGTACAAATGAACTTCTTTACAAAACAGAAATAGAGTCACAAATGTAGAAAACAAACTTATGATTACTAGGGGGGAAGAAAGGGGATGGATAACTTGGGAGATTGGAATTGACATATACGCACTATATATAAAATAGATAACTAATAAGGACCTACTGTATAGTACAGGGAACTCTACTCAATACTCTGTAATGACCTATAAGGGAAAAGAATCTTAAAAAAAAGCAGATATCTGTATGTATATAACTGATTCACTTTGCTGTACACCTGAAACTAACACAACGTTGTAAATCAACTTTATTCCAATAAAAAATAAAGAATAAAAGCAAACTATAGGACCTCCCTGGTGGTGCAGTGGTTAACAATCTCCCAGCCAATGCAGGAGACATGGGTTCAAGCCTCGGTCCAGGAAGATCCCACATGCTGCAGAGCAACTAAGCCCACGTGCCACAACTACTGAGCCTGCGCTCTAGAGCTCACGAGCCACAACTACTGAGCCCGCATGCCACAACTACAGAAGCCCGTGTGCCTAGAGCCCGTGCTCTGCAACAAAGAGAAGCCACCACAATGAGAAGCCTGCACACCGCAACAAAGAGTAGCCCCCGCTGGCTGCAACTAGAGAAAGCCCGCGCACAGCAAAGAAGACCCAATGCAGCCATAAATAAATAAATAATGTCTACTTTCAAAAAAACACAAAAAAACAAAACATACAAAGAACTCATACAACTCAACGTCAAAAACAAAACAAAACAAAAACAAAAAACAACCTGATAATAAAAATGGGCAGAGGACCTGAATAGACATTTTTTCAAAGAGAATATACAGATGGCCAACACATGAAAAGATGCTCAACATCACTAATCATCAGGAAAATGCACATCAAAACCACAATGAGATACCACTTCACACCTGTCAGAATGGCTATCATCAAAAAGACAACAAATAGCAAGTGTTGGCGAGGATGTGGAGAAAAGGGAACCCTCTTGCACTGTTGGTGGGATTGTAAATTGATACGGCCACTATGGAAATAGTATGGAGATTCCTCAAAATTTGAAAATAGAACTGCCACAGAATCCAAAAATTTCACTTCTGAGCATTTACCCGAAGAAAGCAAAAACGCTAATTTGAAAAGGTATTTGCACAGCAATATTCATTGCAGCATTATTTACAATAGCCAAGATATGGAAGCAAGCTAAGTGTCCATTGACAGACAAATGGATCAAGATACAACACACACACACACACACACACACTGGAATATTACTCAGCCATTTGAAAACATGATATCTTGCCATTTGCGACAACATGGATGATCTAGAGGGTATTATGCTAAGTGAAATTAGTCTGACAGAGAAAGACAAATACTGTATATTATCACTTACATGTGGAATATAAAATATGAAACAAATGAACATAACAAAACAGAAACGAACTCATAGAGAACAAACTAGTGGTTACCAGTGGGGAAATGGAAGAGAGGAAGGGCAAGATAGGGGTAGGGAATTAAGAAGTATAAACTCTATGTATAGAATACATAAGCTACAAGGATATATTGTACAGCACAGGGAATATAGCTAATATTTTATCATAATTTTAAATGGAGTATAATCTATAAAAATCACTATGTTGTACCCCTGAAACTAATATAATATTGTAAATCAACTATACTTCAATAAAAAAATAAAGTTTTTTTAATTAAAAAAACTTTTAGGTCTAAACAATAAAATACAGTGAGCAGAGCTTGTAAGGTTATTGATTTAAATAAACCAACTGTAAAAGAAAAAGACAAATGCCATATGATCTCACTTATATGTGCAACCTAAATAACAGGATAAACAAAACAAACTCACAGATACAGAGAACAAACAGGTGGTTGCCACAGGGGAGACAGTTGGAAAGGATGAGAAATAGGTAAAGGGGATTAAGAGGTAAAAACCTCCAGTTATAAAATAAATAAACCACAGGAATGTAATATACAGCATAAGGAATATGGTCAATAATACTGCAATAATTTTGTATGGGGACAGATGGTTACTTAGTGTGGTGATTATTTCACAATGTATGCAAATGTCAAATCATTATGTAGTACATCTGAAACTAATATTGTACAAACTATATTTCAATAAATAATTTTTTAAAAAATAATAATAAATAACACACAGAAGATGTCTTTTAAAAAAGGGTGTTAGGCAATGGTTCTACTGGGCTGAGTCTCAGTGCCCCGGGATTCATCCTCTTCTTTTGCGTTAACTCTCCCAACACATATTATCTGACACATCATCAGACAGGGTATCTTATACCTCAAGGGAAATATGAGCTCACAGGTATGCTGCAGAACAAATCTGTAATGTACAAATTGAGCAACTCTCCCAGGAGGCAGAAGAATAAAGAGATAGAAAATATATAAGAGCATTTTAGATCTGTGGAAGAAGGGAAAACTGTCTATATCTGGATAATGGGACTTAGAAAGAAAGACAAAAAATAAAGAGGAGAAAATGTTTGAAGAAATAATGAGGATAAATTTCCTAGAAATAAAGCTAGATAAAAGATCTGAAAGTTAAAAGACCCATAGAATTCAAACAGAAGATATAAAGTAAAGTACACCTCTATCTAGAAGTGTAATTCAAGATTAGCAAAGACAAAGCAAAAATTCTAAAAGCATCTGGATTGAAGAAGATCACCTATAAAAGAATAAGAATCATATCGTAATTACACCTATTAACCCTAATACAAGGTACAAGAAATTAATGAAGCAGTTATTTTTAAAGTATTGAAGAAAGATACATTCAAAACTAGATTTTTTCCAAGCAACCAAATTGTCATTCAAATATGAAGACATAATAAAATATTCTTGGGCACACAGGCTTCACCAGTTTTTTTTTGCTACCACACACACAAACGTAATAGTAAGATTGTGTACTTCTGAAACACATTCAGAAGTACAAGAAATATGGGAAGTAGTGTGTATCAAATTTCTTGGTAAGATATATTACTATCCAAGCAATTTTAAAGGACAAAGAAGAAGAGAATGTATAACTCTAATAAACTAGAAATAAAATTCTAGAAAATATCAGTATGATGGAGCTGGTGGGGGAGACAAGAAGTGTAAGAAAGAATGTGAGTGTTCTCGTTAAGGGCAGTATATAAATACTGACATGTTTAAAGAATCAGTGGAGATAAATAAACATGAGCCTCATGATGAAGGCAACTACCTGAAGTAAAAAATATAGAATAACTTTTTAACAAGCAAATACAAAAACAAGTTCCAATTATCCAATGGAAGACAGGAAAAGGGAAAAAAGAGAATGGAGAATCTGAACCTGTTATTCTCTTCAGTTTATCTATCAGGTAAGTCACATAATTCTCCACAGTCAAGAATACATTCTCCTGATGTTAACTTCTAGTGGATTTTTTGCTTTACTTTTTGTACTTAGGACTTTGATGCACCTAAAACTTCTGTATATGGAACCAGAGAAGTCTTGGCTACTCTTAGACCTTTGCATTTCCATATACTTTTTCCAATTAGTTTGTCAATTTCTACACACACACACACACACACACACACAGAAATCTGGCATACTGATAGGAATTACATCTTTAAACTGTTGAGTCTTCCAATCCAGAAATATGATATAGCTACTTATTTAGGGTTTCTTTCATTTCTCAATATTTTTCATTTTCTGAGAAGAGAGCTCACAAATTTTTGTTAGATATAGTTCTATATAGTTGATTTTTTTGAAAATTGAATAATTTTTATTTTCTAATAAATTATTGCTGATATATACAAAGTATAATTTTGTATATTGACCATATATTTGGCAAGCTTGCTAAATTAACCTATTCTAAATAATTTATCTATATAGTATTTTGGATTTTCTATGATGTATCAAGTGTTTGATTTCTTCTTTTATAGGCATTATTCTTTTCTCTTTTTTTGTTCTTTATTGCGCTGGCTGCCTAGGCTCTTTAATGCAAATGTTGAATAGAAAATGGTGATAGTGGATATATTTGTCTTGTTTCTTATTTCAAAAAGGAGACGTAGCTTTCAGTATTTCAACATGAGGGTAATGTTTCTTGGAGGTTATTTGTGAGTACTCTATCAAATTAAGGAAGTTGCATTCTATTGCCAGCTTTCCATGAGTTTATCATAAATATTAATTTTTAATGGGCTTTCTGCATCTATGGAGATAATCTTATGATTTTCCTCCTTTGTTCTTTCATACAGTGCATTACATTGTTTGATATTTGAATTCTGAACCAGCCTTACATTTCTGGCACTAAAAAAAAAAAACAACTCCCAAACCCCCCCAAAAAAACCAAAAACTTGGTCCTGATATAGTATCCTTTTTATATATTGCTGGATTCAGTTTTCTAACACTAATTTTGGATTTTTTAATCTATATTCATGAGTGAGATTGGCCTGTAATTAGCTTTTCCATAATGGGCGCATCAGATGATGTCATCAAGATTAAGCAAGTCTTATCAAATGAGCTTGGTCCATGACAGGGAGAATGCTTCATGCCACATGGAGGAGCCGTCAGCCACCGGCTGCCTGATGGCCTGAGCAAGCAGTACCCAGACATGCAGTGAACTGACTGTTGATCTAGCTGGTGGCAGTGCGTACCTGGCCAGATAGGTGCTGTGGGCTAGGACTGTGGGGAGGGGAGCTGGCCAGGGCACAGACAGTTGAGCATGCACTGTGACATCTTCTCTCTGCTCATCTGTATACACCCTTCAAAATAACAGCTTTTGCCTCAGTATTCCAGGGTTTCTTTTCTCACAGAATCCAACAGAGTTGCAGTTCTTCATGTGCCAGCCCTGAGCTGAGTGAAAAACTTCCAGCAGAGATGATGAAAATGACAAACTCCGTAACTTTCCAAGGTTACCTGCCAAACTGTCACTGAATTTACTGCTATATCCACTGCAAAGCTCATTTAGCATCATGCTGTGTTGATATCCAAGTCCTTTCATGTTAGTCAACACCAAGCCCACCTCTTTAATTCTGGGTGAATGTGGGCTGTGATCCAGCAGAGGACAGGCCCTCTCCCTGGTGAACATGCTGTAGTGGATATCTATTGTGAAAATTATAAAATTACTCTTGGTTGGAAATATGAACTTGCCTTTGAGAGCAACAGCGATAAGAGATGTAAGTTTATTACTGAACTTGCTCATGTGTTCAAAGACAATTGTTGTGAAAACTTTCCATTTTATTTTGAATCCATTTTTGTGAAAGAGACTGTAAACAAGACAGAAACAAAGGAGCCCCGTGGGTGACAATATTTCTTGAACTTTAACCTCACAGACTAGCTGCAAAGCTCATGACACTCTACGATTTCTCTGGTTATTCTTGGATAAGATAGCCCCTTCTTGTATATATCTCCTCATCTATAAGTTATTTCTGAAGTTCTTAATGAACTTTTTTAAACAATCCCACGTTTTAGAGAAAGAATGAACTAACTGATGCTTCATCTATCAACTTTCTTCTTTTAAGCTACGTTTTTAATGCAGAATTTAGTTATGCAGGTAAATGCCTTTACTCGTGTTCAGTAGATAAAATGATAATTTCTAAAGAATATAGGAATGGAGTCTCTTTTATATAAAAATGTCTCACCACTGACCTTTATTAGAGTGAAGGCAAGGGAGTGTTGTAGTTCATACTACAAAAAAACTGCAAACACTGTAAATTAAATGGGTATTCATTTTGGAGATTAATTGCTAAGTTATAGCGCTCAATTAAGTACCTTCCAGAATGTGTCACTAAGTTTATATATCAGTGTTTTTACTTTTGCTCAAAAACAGAGAATCTCACAACTTTATATAGGTTAATGGAGAAATGTGTCTAATGTTAATATCTTGTCTCGTTAAGCAATGAGGCATCTTACCTAAAAAGCAAGTGAACTAGTTGTTATAAATGGCTGCCTACATAGAGGAAGATGCATTCATTAAAGAAATATTTATCTCTTGTTCAGTTATTGAAATTGGAAAATTGTACCTTTAATGGAAGCAGTAACTTATACATCAGTAGATTATTTTATGACTGGTTCAATGAAGATAAAAGTTCCTAGTCTACTATCAATTTACTTGAAGAATAATTAGTTTTGCAAATCAAAGATGCTAGAACCGAAAGGAAAATTAAATACCCCAGACTTTATTTAAAAATTTTTTCAGAAGGTTAAAACTACAAGATAGGTTTTAAATTTAAGTGAATTGATATTTGATTTGTGGATTTTTTAAAAAACTGAGTTGGGAAGTTTTCCCTTTCCTACCGACTAGAAGAGACTGTGTAAAACTGGTATTGTTTCTTTCTCAAGTAATTAGTAAAACTCAGAGAAGCCATCTGAGCCTGGAGTATTCTTTTGAGTGAAGGTTTTAAATTACTGATTTTTTTTTTTTTTTTTAATTCTTGTAGCAGTCTTCTTTTCTTCTTGTCTTGTTGTGTTTTTCTAGTAGGTTTTCCATTTCATCTAAATTTGGTACTTTTGTATTTCTAGTAAATTGTCCATTTCATCTAAGTTTTCTAATGCATTGTCCTAATATTGTTCATAATATTTTTATGTCATTTAATGTCTGTAGGATACACAGTGAAGTCTTATTTTCATAACTACCTTACTGTTGCTCAATTTGGCCAATGTGTTTATTACTAATTATTCAAACCAGCTTTGGGCTTCAATAATCTTCTCTATTGTACATTAGGACATGTTTTCATTAATATCTGCTCCAATTTTTACTATTTTTTCTTTGGGTTTAATTTGTTGTTTTTTCCCCTAATTTTTTATGCTTAAATCATTTACTTTAATAGATGCTTAGATCATTTATTTTTACATTTTTCTTTTATAATATATGCATCTAAGGCCATAAACTTCTTTGTGCAGAGCTTTAGCTGTATCTCACAATACATCATATGAAAATGTCCTATTTTCATTTTAATTCAGTTGAAAAATACATTTTTTTTAACATCTTTATTGGAGTATAATTGCTTTACCATGGTGTGTTAGTTTCTGCTTTATAACAAAGTGAATCAGCTATACATATACATATATCCCCATATCTCTTCCCTCTTGCATCTCCCTCTCTCCCACCCTCCCTATCCCACCCCTCTAGGTGGTCACAAAGCACCGAGCTGATCTCCCTGTGCTATGCAGCTGCTTCCCACTAGCTATCTATTTTACATTTGGTAGTGTACATATGTCCATGCCACTCTCTCACTTGTCCCATCTTACCCTTCCCCCTCCCCGTGTCCTCAAGTCCATTCTCTAGTAGGTCTGTGTCTTTATTCCCATCCTGCCCCTAGGTTCTTCATGACCTTTTTTTTTTTTTTTTTTTTTTTTTAGATTCCATATATGTGTCAGCATACGGTATTTGTTTTTCTCTTTCTGACTTACTTCACTCTGTATGACGGACTCTAGGCACATCCACCTCACTACAAATAACTCAATTTCATTTCTTTTTATGGCTGAATAATATTCCATTGTATATATGTGCCACATCTTCTATATCCATTCATCTGTTGATGGACACTTAGGTTGCTTCCATGTCCTGGCTATTGTAAATAGAGCTGCAACGAACATTGTGGTTACATTCTAATTTATACTGTGATTTCGCCTTTGCCCCATAGATTTTTAGAAGTGTACTACTTAACTTTCATACATTTGGGGGTTTTCTACTTTTCTTTTGCTTAATGATTTCTTTCCACTGGTTTAAATAACACAGTTCCTATAATTTTAATCTTTAAAATTTGTTGAGACCCATTTATTTTATGACACAACATATGTTCAACTTTGATGAATTTTTCAAGTGCGTTTAGAAAAAACGGATTTTGCAGCCACTGGGTACAGTGAAGGGTATGCCTATTTTGTCGTTTTTCATTGTGTTGCTCAAACCTTTTATATCTGTATTGAATTTTCTAATTGTTCTATCAGTTACTAAGAAAAAAGTATATTAAAAATCTCCCACTATGATGGTGAATTTGACTATTTCTCTTAATTGTCATTTTTTGCTTGTGATATTTTGAAGCTAAATTATTAGCTACATATACATTTAGAATTATTATATCCTGGTGAATAAACCTTTTATCATTATCAATATTCTTATCTGTAGTATACTTTTTGCTTTAAAATAAACTTTTTCTATTTGCACTTTATTAGTGCACCTGTTCTGTGTTCTGGTTTCTATCCTTTCTTGCCTTCTATTAGATTAAGTGGTTTATATTATTCCATCTTTTTCTCTCCATTATGTAATTTTACATACATACATTCTTTTGTCATTTGTTTAATGATTACCTTAGCAATTACATCTTTGACGTCTTAAAATCTTTTACCACTTCTCAATGCAAGGCCTTTAGAACACTTCAACTCTATTTACTACTCACTTGACAGGTATTTTAATTGCATATGCATCTTTATTTCTCCTTCAATTTTGAAAGAATTTTTAAGATCATAAAATTCTAAGTGGTCAATTATTTTCCTTCAGCACTTTAAAAATATCATTCCCTTCTCTGATTTTTCCACTTCTGTTGAGAAATTAACTGTTGGGATCATGGTTGCTCCTTTAATGGTAATATAACTTTTTTTTTTTCCCCTTTGCCTGTCTTTCAAATTTTTTTCTTTGTCTTTGGTTTCTAGCAGTTTCTCTCTAATGTGCCAAGATGTGGTTTTATTTCTATTTATCCTGCTTGGTGTTTATATTATTTCTTAAATCTGTGATTTCACATGTTTTATCATATTTGGAAAGTTCACAGCCATTATCTCTTCAAATATTGCTCCTGCTGCATCTACTCTCTTCTCCCTTTTGGAATTCCAGCTTCAGATGTGTTACAGCTTTTCATGATGATCCATGTAATTTTTAGTTTCTTTTATCTATTTTCCATCTTTTTGTCTCTCCATGTTTTGTCTAAAAGATCTTCCTGACCTATCATCCAGTTCACTGAAGTTTTCCCTCAGCTTACTTTAAACTGCTGTTAAATTCAATCCACTGCATTCTTAATTTCAATTATTATTTTTTATCCCTAGAATTTCTATTTGGTTCTTTTTCATAGTTTCTGGTTTTCTGCTGAAATTTTTAATTCTATCTCTTAATTCCTTATGCATGGTTATTTACAAGTCTATGTCTGATAATCCCATTGTCTGATGCCCTAGGAGGCTGTTTCTATTTTCTTATTGTCTCCTTTGATTTACAGTCAAGTCTTGTCTACTTTTATGCCTGGTTATTTTTGTTGGAATTTTAATATTATTAAAAACTGTAGAGATGATTCGAACCTTTGAATATGTTAGCTTTCTAGAGAGGATTTAATTTTCTACTGGCAGGCAAGGAGATTGGGGCATTAGCAATCCAGATCACCATAATCCAATTAGGGCTTGAGATTATTCAAAAACTAAACTTCAGTTTCTGCAAGGGCTGGTCTACTTCTTGTATACCCTTAATCATATAGTGATATTAAACTCTCTGTGGTTTTGACCCAAAGATTGCAGTTTACTTGGCCCCCTTCTCTCTGAAGGGCACTAAAATCCAACTTTTGGCATTACAAACACATGAGCCTGTTGAAAATTCTGTTCAGCTCTTTATCATCAAGTGAAATAAGCAAATACCTCCAGGGTAAAACCAGTCCCAAATGCTCACTCTTCTTCATGCCTTCTTTCCCGGATCCTGGCCCTGGAATATCTCAGTGCCTTTCTTATAGATTTGAAAGGCCTTTAAAAAAGAATTTTTAAAGATTTGAACAGCTTTTCTAGTTGTCCTAAGTGGGAATATAGGGCTAAAGCAGATTGTACATCATTACCAGAAGTCTCTTCACTGAATTTTTTAAAGCTCAAATCTCTCAATATTCTTTTAGATACCACTTATCTTTTAAAAGATTTATGTTGTCCATTTCTTCACCTCATACTCACAATTCGACTCACTCTCATCTTTTCCCTCAATGATCCACCAAAAAATCTAAGGCAAAAGTCATCAATGACCTCTATTTTGCTAAGTCAACATGATCCTTTTCAGCCATCTTCTCCTTCAACTTCTCAGCGACATTTGTCACTGTTGGTATCTCCCTCTTTTCCCTTTTTATACCTTACGAATTTTGAATCAAGTGTCTATGCTGCCTATTCAAAAATAAATAAATGCATTTTATAAGGAAATAGCCCAATTCCATGATTAGAAGATAATTCAGCTCAAAATTTTGAGCAATTTGAAATGCAAATACCTCAGGAAAGGTACAGCAGATCTATGTGCATTCTTGCTTACACTACTTCAACTTACTTGTTAAAGAGAGAAAAAGAGAAACAATTTTTAAAGTTCACTTCTGTCCACAATTTCTTTCATTGAAGGGTTGTCCTAGAATAAGAGTACAATGAGGATGAGAATTCCTCTCTTAGTTACTATGTGTTTCTCCTTGAGTTAGCTTATCACTCAAAGTTCAACCCTCATGTTTAAAAATACAACATATGCGCCCTGTAAAATATCCCTAAAATATAAGCAAACTACTTCATTTTGTCAACTCGTAGAACTGGTCTAAAACATGTAGGAAAAAAATATATCTGTGCTAGACTTTTCTGAAAGATATGTATTGATATGTATTTGTTTATATAGCAGATACTCTGTCAATATTCTTTATGGTGCCAATGGTGATTTAAGGAATTTTTGCTCACTTTAACACCATACCTCACAATATATATATTACAATTCCACTATAAGTCATTATCAATGATTTATACGTTTAAGTCAACAAATGTATACTGAATGCTTACTATTTGTTAGGAATTCTTTTGGTACTAGAGACCCAGGAAGCACACAGATTTAGTACGAAGCTTGAGTATAAAAGTTATAAACGAATGTGATCTGTGCTACCATGATAGTCTGCAGAGAGCTTAGGAGGCAGATATACCCTTACTGCTGACAGCATTTTGCTTCCCATTATACGGAAGCAGCTGACTGCCCTCAAACATCAAGAAAGTAGCCACAGGTTGCCTTCTAAATTTGGGGAAACCCAGTGCTGCATTTCAACACCGTAAGAGCCACTGAAATGGGAGACTCAGAGTAGTACCTGGGCTCCGGAGCCCTCCGACCACATGTCAAGGAGCTGCACTAAATACTCTCCTTGAGCTCTCCAGCTATATGAGTCTACAGTAACCAATTTCCTGTTGGAACCCTCCAAGCAAGAAACAGGCCCAGCGGGAGGTCTGACCCACCACAGATGTCTCATAAGATATATATTTAACTGCCTTCTTTTCCTATATCCGGTAACCCCCAAATGGCTATCATTAAGATGCTTTTTACTGCCCCCTCTACCTATCCATTATCAAAAAGGGAACATTGGATGCTCCTGAAGACAGAGACAAAAGGTTTTTAGGGCAGGGACTTCCGAAGGTAATTTCTGCTCTCACACCTTTATTGAGTGGGTCCCTGAGGCTGGGCAGATTTAAACAGACCCAAGTTAACTGGCTCAGATTTTCTCTGTCAGTATGTATCCTAATATTTGTACCCTACAAGGAGGTACAGAGAAGAAAGAACTAAATCTGTGGGAGAAGAAAGGGTCATTAAAGGTTATGAGAGAAGAGTTTTCTTGGATGGGGGTTAAGAATAAATAAGAGTTCACAAGGCAGATTAAAGCTGGGGAGAGAACATTTCAGGCAAAAGAGTCATGGACAAAGGCATGGAAGAGTAGTATAAATGAAGAATACAAACAATTTTTTATTTTTTACATTTTTATTTATTTATATCTCTTCCCAACTTTCATCTGTTGGTTTATGACAAGGCTGTCTTTTCTGCATTATTTTTATGAACAGCAGGTCCCATCATTGATTTGAAGCACTTCTATGTTATTCTTGATCCTTCTTGGGGAAGTAATTGTTTTATCTGCCTATTAAGAACTTGTCATAAACCAACAGATTAGTAGTGTACCATTCATACTTTGGGCACCCATAAGGCCCCTCCTCCACCACAATTTGCTATTTCAATAATCTGTTCTAACACATGGCCTGCATCTCCTATTGACTGGAGTCTCTCCTCAAATATCTGTCAATGGGATAAGAATGTACTAGTGTATTGCTGTCAATGCTCTAGAAAAACAAATCATGTAATACAGCTTTTACTCTCAAGTTTATGGTCTCACTGGGAAGGCGTGACAAAAATCCCTGCAAGGATTGAACAATTCAAGGCAGCATAAACACAAAGGCATACTTTTCTTGCTTTGCTGTTAAACAGCTTCATGTTGTCCTGTCCAAACTGGCTTGCACTGTGCCACAGATGACACTCATGATAATTTTTTTGTTTAAAAAAGTGTCACTAAGAAGAATATAGGTTAACATCTCAATAACAAGGGACCTCAAGTTCTACTCTATCGATAATTCTACCACTTTGCCCAGCTGGAAAAGGAGGGTGACAGTTACCTACAACCATAGACATTTGAAGATGAATTTCAAATGTATCAGGAAAATAAAGGAATCTCATCTGTCACTGACTCGACTGGGCATGAAAAGTGAATTGCAGCAGCCCAGGGCTAAGAGAAAAAATATTTTAGAGGAAAAACGTCTAGGTAATGGGAGCAGATCTAGTTTCACAAAGTTCAGCTTGGTAAGCAGAATATAGTAATCTCTCAATCTGACAGGTAAGCACGTTAAACCCAGAGAAGGAACTACTGTCCTCGCTCTGCAAAGATCTAGGTAAGCAGGCAGGTAAGCAGCTAGGTTCTGCAAGTAGATAAAGGACCTAGGTGCCGAAGTTTGGCTAAGTGACAAAACTGCAGGTTTTGGGTAGGGTGTGGTAAAAGTAGGTCCCAAATCATTCATTCATTCAAAAATATTTTTGGAGCCAATTCTGTACAGGGCTATGTACCAGGACCGGACCTGAAGTACTGCAGTGAACAAAACAAGCATTGATCCCTTCCCTTTAAGAAATTTATACTCATTAAGGGGAACAAAAGTAAGTAAAAAGACAAAATAAGTATAAATTGTCCTTAGTGTTATGAAAAACATCAAATAAGGCACTGAGGTAGAGAATGTGGTGGGAAAGGATCCTAATTTAGAACTGATGGTCAGGGCGTGTTCTCTGGGGCAGTGTCATTTAAGATGCAATGCAAAGGATGAGAAAGAGCTACCCATGAGAAAGGACAGCATTCTAGACATAGGTGCAGCATGTGCAAAGGCACCGAGGTAGGAAAGTAGTTGGTGTGTGAAGAGATAAAATAAGATCAGTATAGGCGGGGCAGGCTGAAAATTGGAAAAGTGGTTTGGCTTGTTCGGCAGAGACCAGCTCATGAAGGGTCTTGTAAAGCATGGCAAGAAGCTTGGATTTTATTCCAAATTCATTGAATGGGTAGCCAATGAAGACTTTTATGGAATAAAGAGGATACAATGTAACCTATAATACAAGAGTATCACTTCGGCTGTTAGGAAGAGAAGTGATTAAAGGAGGGCAAGAAGAAAAGTGGGACAACAAATTAGGGGAAAGATGGTGGGAGATGAGACCCAGGGAAATGGTGGAGATGGAGATAAAGGGATGAATTTAAGATATATTTTGGAGTTTGAATTGAGACCTTATTGTTGGATAGAAGGTAAGGACTTAGGGAGTTGGAGAATTAGGGATGACTTCCAGATTTCAAGCCAGAAAAACTAGAAAATTGTTACTATCAATTTCCATGTTGGAGAACACCAGAAGGATGAGAGAAATTTGAAGGGCAAAACAGATATGGTACCTTTGAGATATGTGTAAGGCCTCCAACTAGAGATATGAAATAGATTTGTGAATCTGGAGCTAAGATAAGAGGTCTGGCTAGTGATATAAATGTTAGTGTTAGTCTAAAATGGTATGGACAAGACCACCATGGTGAGAGAAGTAAGAGGGGAAAATATATAGTTAAGGATCAATCTGTAAGGAATCCCATAAGGTAAAGCAAAGTTCTCAACCTGGCTTCACATTAGAATCACATAAGAATGCCTGTGAAATGGTTCTGCAGCCATCAGTGCCCTCTTTTGATAACACTCAGTCATTGCTGTCTAACTGTGAATTCCTACAAATCCATTAAAGTCCCAACCAATTGCTCTAAAAAAATGAGGTTGGCTATTGGATTTGGAAACATGAATGTTTATGATAACTTTTGCAAGGAGAATTTCAGTCCTCAGCTTTAGAGAATCTGGGGCTTGGGGAGCGTTATTAAGATCATCTTAATTAACAAACTTGGGCTGCAAGCTTGACTTAGTGCCAAGACTTCTATGTAGTCCCGACAGCTCCTTAAACTCCCCAGTCCTATCTGGGCTTGGGATTGGGATATGGAAGTTGGGGAGTAGACTCAAATAAGAGAAGGAAGACTACAAGGACCAGGAACTACAAGAGTCAACAGAAGAAAAGAACAAATACGTAAATTGGTATTAATGGTCAATATTTCATGAGAATGCAACTGAGGCACAGGTGAAACAATTATTCAATCCAAGATGGGATTTTTGGATCAATTAAACAAGTATTTCAAGCTCTGAATAGGTGGTAGAATAGGAGAGTAGGCTTGCTCTATTTAGCAAATAAATATGTAGGAGGTCTACTTAAATTTGAATTTCACATAAACAAGAAATATTTTTTCAGTATTTGGAACATGCTTAGACTAAATTTTTTTCACTGTTTATCTGAAATTCAAAGTTAACTGAGCATCCTCTATTTTATTCAGCAATCCTTGACAAGAGGAATGGAAAGACAGATACTCTCCCTTTCCTCATAGATCTTAGTAAAGAAACATTATCAGTTTCATATGAATTTGAATTATTCCAGAGGCCCATGGCATGAAGGACTCTAATGGCAAAGAACCAAGTGAGTGGATCCTGAGATACTGGTGAGCAGGTGTGAGTCACCCAGCCAGTGAGGGACACTCACAACCAGCCTCATCTCAAAGTGGCTTTGCCACTCCTTCTTTGTATTGACTACATGTTCTTATTTTCTGTATTCTTGATGCTCTGGCACCTGGGACCTCAATGACTCGGGAGGGACCACCCCTCCCAGGGTTAGGTAATACCTCGAGATAGCCAACAGCTTACCAGGGCGCACACCTTTCATATGCGAACTATCCCATCCAAAGCACAAACCCCAACCACCTCCTTTAGGGCTCTCACAGTCCAGCCACTATCCACCTGCCCTAATTACCCTGGGGCCAGGTATCAGATTACTAGAGACAGCTCCTCTGCACAACAGCCCACTAAAATTATTCAAACTAGGTAACCCTGAACCTGCTTACACTGCCTTGCTTTTCACGGGAAACTGCTGCTCACAGCTTCTCCTTGTTCCTTGTGCCTCCTGACCAACCCTGGTGCTTCCCAATGTAGCCCTTCATGGAGTGGTGTGCCCCCTCCTCTTGGGAACTGTGAGTATCTTTTCAACTGTCCCCTGATCTGTTGCTCTCAAACCTGAATAATAACAAAACCTACATTTTAAAATACTCTCCATTTAGGGGTGTTCAGAGAACTCCCTGTAGTGATTAAAAAATAGGAAAAAAAAAATGTTTTCATTATTGTAGAAAACGGCCAATAAGTTAGAAAATTTTAAACATCAGTTAAAGTTGGCAAAGCAGTTCCTTGGACTCTGAGGAGATACATAAAAAACAAAGGATTCTCAGAAAGACGATTCCCCAAAAATGGAGAATCTATAAAACCTGCTCCCGAGTGTGAATTTAGAGTTTTAGAAAGGTTTGCAGAATAAAAATTAAACTAAATAAAAAATAAGTAAATAAATGAATAAAAACTAAAAAAAAAAAAAAAAAAAAAAAGGTTTACAGACATGGCCCCTCAAGAATACCAGTGGTCTTGTGGCTCCACAGCAATGTATATTGGGACAGAAAGGTTCTATAAGAGTAGATTTCCCACTCATGTTAAAATGTATGGCTAGATCCCAATCAATTTGGGGGAGTAACAAAATCTTTGTCTCCTCAACCAAGCATCCAGCTGAAATTTAAGACATAAAACCCCTGGCTCATGAAAGCACAGCAAAATCCAGCACCTTCACGAGAATAACATCTAACACTAGTCAAGTGTTTATCACCTAAGCAGCTTTCTTACTTGGTGCTTTACATACTTTAACTCATCTAATCCTCTCAAGTACCTCTAATATAGGTACTATTATAGTTCATGTTTTACAAACGGAGAAACTAAGATGCAGAAGGATCAAGTTATGTCCACAAGTTCACACAGCTAGTTCACACATTATTCAAAGCTGACTCTGATTGGCATCAGACTATAAGCTTTCTTTCTAAAACTATTATCAGCCTTCTCTTTGAGACAGTTTGCCTTAAGGCTGTGGTTCTCAAAGTGTGGTCCCCAGATCAGCAACATCAGTATCCCCCTAGAACTTCTCAGAAATGCAAATTCTTCACCCCATCCTAATCCTACTGGATCAGAAACTCAGGGAATGGGGCCCTGCAATCTGTGCTTTAACAACTCTCCAGGTGACACTGACGCATGCTACAATTCTAGAACAACTGCCTTAAGTGTGCTTAGCTCATATATTAAAAATGTCTAGACTTGTACCCTTAACTCATTGTTTCTGAGAACCCTTTTTTTTTTTTTTTTTAAACTGACTCCTACTCCGTTTAAGAGGGATTTTCTATGGAAATCTTAGGGATGGACGTAGAAAGGGAGTTAGTATACTCTGTCTTCTAGAATGCTTGCAACTGAAGCTCAGTACCCATCAGTGCTCAAGGACCTTATATGGTGCCTACAGTTCAAGTCAACAAAATCTCACAAAGGGAATAAAACATCAACAGCAACATCATTCTACCATCTTAATTGGAGAAAGCCAAGAAATAGTCAAAAATTTTAAATCAAGTTTTTGTTCTCTTAATCAGCTTGATTTCCCCCATTTAAGCCTACTCATTGCCACCCCTCTGACTTGACCCAAATATGTCTTTTTTCTCTCAAGACTTTGATCTCCCTGAGAACAAAAGCCGTGACTTGTTACTCCATGTATCTTTGTATCAAAGACAGAGCCTGGCTCATAATTGGTGCTCAGTGAGTGACTCTCAAACATAATTGCACCCTCCAACCTCCAGTTCACACAGATGTTCCACAGTCTGTTGTAAATCAAGCCACGAAATTAGCATTTTTTAAACCCACATTTACCTTTGGTTCCTTTCTGTCCCTGGGGAAAGAAGTTACTATAGAATTCACAATATAACAGGGGGAGGAGACTATTTCTTCACAGTAAAGTTCTGGCCAAAGAGCTTGATTTATTGGGCACTAGGAGAATCTGATCACTACATATTTATAGCAGTAGCTAGAGATAAGTGCATTCAGGAAAGTGCTACTGAAATGCATTTCCTTCCTTCCCTTGACAGCAAAGGGAAGCAATGAATGCTTTAAATCACAGAAAATATTTAGAATATGAAAGACAAATGGAAGTCACAACTTTCTCAACCTGCAGAAGAGACAGAATTTTACAAGGTTCACCAAGAGTTTGTGGGAAACTCTGATCCCTCTTCCTCTGCTTCTAGAAGAATCCATGAAGCCCCCATTTGTTTACCAGGCTCTGGCAAGAAGTTATCACTAAAGAGACGAATGTGATATCACATGGATGGTCATTATTTAAAAACAGGTCTGTTCTTCATACTTCTCTCATTGTTCAAGGACATAAGGTATTAAAAGAAACTAGCCATGTGTTAATTCTATTCCCCTTATTTCACTCCAATCCTTGAAACCACAAATATAGATGTTAAAATACAACTTCATTTTGAATTCCATTTTTTTAATATTTTTATGACAAAAAATTCCGACAATGTAGAAGTATATAGGAAGCAAACCCTGGGTCTCATCACTCTGGTCTCCTAAACTCTTAGAATAACCACGATAACCAGTTCAGAATGTATTCTTCCATATTTTTTCTACACATGTACCTGTGTGTGCATGTATACATTATCATACACTGTACACATATATGCATGCTTATTTTTCAGATGCTACTATGCTTGTCATCTGTATTATGTTTTCTCTCACACATTTAAATCTTTTATAAAATTTTAAAACAAGAATTTTTATGTTGAACTTTTTTTCCCCAGCTTTATTAAGATATAATTGGCCTATGTTGTTTAAGTTTACGGTGTACAATGTGGTGCTGTGATACCTACATATATATTGCAAAATGATTAAGGTTAGTTAACACATCAACTTACATAATTTTTTTGGTGTGGCAAGAATATTTAAGATCTACTCGCTTAGCAACTTTCAAGCATATGATACGGTATTGTTGACTAGAGTTAGCATGATGTACATTAGATCCCCAGAACTTATAACTGGTCACCAACATCTCCCCATTTCCCCCACCCTCCAGCCGCTGGTAACCACCATTCTGATCTATTTCTATGAGTTTGGCTTTTTTAGATGCCACATATAAGTGATATCATACAGCGTTAGTCATTCTTTGTCTGACTTATCTTACTTAGCCTAAATAAAGCCCTCAAGGTCCATCCATGTTGTCACAAATGGCAGAATCTTCTTTCTCATAGCTAAATAATATTCCATTATATATATGTGTGTGTGTATACACATATACATACACACACATGTATGTCCCATTACATATATACATAATATGTACATAAACATATATATTCAATTACTTAATATATAAATATACACACATACATACACACATGTCTTTATTGCTCAAAAAATTTAAAAACTAAAAATACTACTACTATATGATCTTGCAGTTCCATTTCAGGGTGGGGGTGTGTGTGTGTGTATATCTCCAAAGGAAATGAAAACAGGAACCTCAAGAGATATCTGCACCCCCAAGTTCATTGCACCATTATTCACAATAGCTAAGACATGGAAACAACTTACGAGTCTGTCAATGGATAAACAGATTGGTTTGTAGAAGTTTGTTTTTCATGTCAGCTCATGATGTTACATAAAGAACTCTGTTGAGATTTTTGCTGGGATTTGAAAGTTTACTTTGGATAGAATGAATATTTATATCTATATAGTATTCTCATCTGGAAGTGTTTCTGCTTTCGTTCAGGCCTTTTGTTGTTATAGCTGTTTTTCTGGAAAGTTATCATTTTCTTCATATAAAGTCTTATATTCTCTCTCCAGTTTATTCCAAGATATTTGAGCTTTTTTTTTTTGTTTTGAATGGGCGTTTTCTTCTGTTAATTGTTTAAAAATAAGAATGTTATCCTTTTACACATATTAATCTTATTGCTGGACACAGCCCTGAACTCCCTTTTATTAATTCTAATAATTTCCAATTGATTGTCCAGGATTTTCTTGGTAAACAATTAGCTGATATGTAAACATAGTTTTCTCTCATTACCTTTTTTCCCCCGACTCAATACCTTGACTGGTACCCTCCAGAAAAATGTTGAATCTTTGCTTTATTTTTAACTTTAATTGGAATGTTTCTAATATTTCATTAATAAGTATGTTGCTGATTACAGGTTTCTTATATATCCTTTTCCATGTTAAGAAAACTTCCTTCTGCTCTTAGATCACTGAGTGTTTGTTTTAATAGGAGTGGGTGTTAAATTTTAACAAATGCTTATTTACGTCTACTGAGATGATCTCGCAGCGGGGAAACACAGTGAATTCCATCAAGAAGTTTCCTAATGGTGAACCTTCCCTGCATTCCCGGGATATGTTTTCATTGGTTTCTGACTCACTGTAGATGTCAGTACAAGGTAGACTTGAAAAAAAGAGGAGATCAGGAGAAAATTCTTCTTCCCACTTTGGGAAAATGCATTCCTCAGGACACAATAAAGAATCAGAGTCTTCAGCTGCCTGACCTAAACATTTCTATTATACTAACACTCCCAGCTCCATGTCCCAGAGTAAAACTGAGTGACATAATAGGTCACGTGCCTAGTTTACCATTAAATGGGGTTATCTTGGGGAAAAGTAAAGCCAGTGGAAAACTTAAACAAATCCTATCCAGGAAAAGAAACCATCCAACCTAGAACATTGCTTGCACAGCTGCCCTCAGTATTGCTACCAGTACCTGTGAAATCCTACACCCAGAAACATTCTACCCATCTTACTCCCAATGAAATCTCTTCTCAGCCCCACCTCCCAATGGACTTAGGTCAAATTCTAACTGTAAGAAATCAAAATACAAACTAGTTACAAAGCATGCTTTTAATTTCAAGATATGATAAGGTCAGAGAAATGGCAGCACGAAAATGACCCTAGTATACTTCTCAAAGCCGAGGAGATGAAACAAGCATGAGATAGAGAACCCGGGGATAGCTTAAGCTAAAGTTGCCATATTTAGCAAATGAAAACATAGGATGATCAGCTAAATTTCAACTGCCCCATGCAATATTTGGGACATATTACTTGCACTAAAAAAAGTTCAGTGTTACTCATCTGAAATTCAAATTTAGCTTAGGGTCCTATATACCCTAGCTTGGGCTCCAAAATAATTTGCCTGTATTTCTATCCTGGTCCCACCGCTTATTAGCCATGTGACCACTAAATGTTAGGAACCACTCTAAAACCAGTTTCCTCAATGTTAAAATGAGTTATTTTGAGGATTAAATGACTTGAAGCATGTAAAATGCTCAACACATCCCTCAGCACATAGAAAACAATAAATGGCAGATGAACCTTAGGATTTAAGTAATGGTTACACTCGGGAGTTCAGGGGTGTAAACAGTACTGGACTAGGGAGTTAGGAGACGTGTTTTATTTCTGACTGTGTTTCCAACTAGCTGTGTGCCCTTAAGCAAGTCCCTTAACCTCTCTAGTTCTCAATGTTCTTATCTACCAAATACGAAGGTTGAACTAAATGGTCTCTTCCCACTCTTAAAAGTCTGATTCCTGGACCCCTATTGCTTATACTTTGGAGAAATATATCAAAATGTTGTCAATTTTCCTTAAATGAATTCTTTCCTTGGAGCAGTACATGATTAATATCTTCTGAATACTACTGAGAGTAAAAGTATGCCAAGTTGAGATTTGAGTAGCTTTTGCTTTGAGGAATACAGGTGCAATTGGCCATACTTATTCTCGGACAACAGTCCATGTAGTTTCATGGTTTCACCTCAAGTTATAAATCAACTCCTGGAGTCTGAGTCCAATCCAACACCCTGAATGCAAGTTACAGTATCTTCAGCTTTAGCACAATAAGCAATATGGTATCTTGTTTGTCACTGTACAATGGTTTATGGCAGACAGAGGAATAGGTGGTGGTGTTTCCAAATAGATAGATGCAATGTGTCTTAAAAACTAAATAAATACCACCCTCTAATTTCATTTTAATTTAACTGAGGATTAATTTGGGGGTTTTTTTTCTATAAGCTACTAAAAACTTTTGATTTTTTTTATGCTGTAATTATTACTGTTATTCAATAAATCAAGAAGAAATGATTAGTCTATGAACTAATCATTAGTCTATGATTAGTCTTAAATGAACTGGAGATTCATTTAAGCCCATGTGCATTTGATTTTCAGAACTAACAACCACATTCCCATATGTCTACAGAGCAAGCCTAACACACAAACAGACACACAATGTCTCAATCAGAAGCATTATTAAGGGCTTCCCTGGTGGCGCAGTGGTTGAGAATCCGCCTGCCAATGCACGGGACGCGGGTTCGATCCCTGGCCCGGGAAGATCCCACATGCCGTGGAGCAACTAAGCCCGTGCACCACAACTACTGAGCCTGCGCTCTAGAGCCCGTGAGCCACAGCTACTGAGCCCGCGTGCCACAACTACTGAAGCCCGTGCGCCTAGAGCCCATGCTCTGCAATGAGAAGCCACCGCAATGAGAAGCCCGCGCACTGCAACGAAGAGTAGCCCCCGCTTGCCGCAACTAGAGAAAGCCCGCGCGCAGCAGCGAAGACCCAACACAGCCAAAAATAAATTTTAAAACATTTTTTTAAAAAAAGCATTATTGAAAAGTTTATACTTTTGTGGGAGGGTTGGGAGAGATCATGTAATGTTAGCACAGGAAGAAAATTTGGTGATCTAGTCTGACTCTTTTTTATAAGGAAACTGAGGTTCAGAAGAGTTAGATGAATTCTGCTAGAACAAAAAGCAGTAAGCCCATCTTTCTTCTGATGTTCTCTTTACTCTGAAATACTCTGATCAAAAGCATGTCCTCTAGTCAACAGCATTTAAGTAGTTAGTGAAAATGTATAGATAAGTTTCTGCTGACCTACCCCAGAAATCCGTGAACCCTGTGAGTAGCTGTTTTATGCTGGGCACTATTCTAGGCACTGGGATATTAATAATGAATAAGACAAGGTCCTGCCCTTGAGAAGATTTGTCTTCTTCCTGTTAACTGAAGAATTCGTAAGCCAAGCCACCTGTCCTTTTCATAATCACAGCAATCCCATGACATGGATCCAAAGGGTACTATGGATATCTGGTACCACAGTTCATGAGAAACCATTGCAAAGAGTCTTCCGAAACATTATTTTAAATCCTATTCCTGAAATCCAAGTTTACTGTTTCAAGAGTTTCTCCTGAAATTATTATAATTTATGTTTTCGGCATTGTCCAAGTAGCATGGCATAGTGTAAAAGAAATATGGGTTCTACTCCCAGACCTGCCACTAACAAACTGGGTCATTTGGAATAAGTGACTAAACTTCTCTGGTTCCCTATTTCCCTATCTATAAAATGAGGAGCTTGACTGACAGGACCCAAAGTCTCCTCCAAGTCAAAAAACTTCTATCTAGGGTGCAATACATACAGTTAGCACAGGATGTTAAATGATAGAAAGTGATAAGGGAGCTTGACTGGGGCTGAGAATGAAACTAGCCAACCCCAAAACTCCAAGTCAGCATACTGGGGGCATGACACGTAATTCCTTCCAAGTCTCATCCCAGAAATTAGTCCAACAATGAAAGAATATTCTTAGGTGTAAGCAAGTGTGTCCACCTCATTCGAGATCCCAGAAGTAGCCAGGGCTTTATTAACTGACACAGTCGTCAGGTAGAAAACCACTCTTTTGGAAAAATTATGTATTCTATGTTACTTCTCACTTTAGCACCTAGCCAATTGTGCTGAGCTACCGCCATATCATTCATCCACTCTTTCCAGTTGGGATTTCTGAGACTGTTCTCATAGTGTCAAAGACTTACTTTGACCTACTGGGGGAAAACATTGGCCCCAGACAGCAAACAAAACTACCCCATATTATAATAAATATACCATATTGGGAGGGAACTAGTTGCTAGAACATCTTTTTCTTTGCACTGTTATTCCAGGAAGCCATGCTATTTTCTCAGCTCTTACCTGGCCCATACCAGCTGATCCCTTGCATCCTACTTCAAGCCACCAGCAGGCTCATTCTGTCAATGTACTGCTGCCTCTGCAACATTGAGACAGTCACACTTCAAGATGAGGAGGCTGGATTTCTTATTAGCTGTGTTCGGATGCAGTCTAGGAATCCCTGCTGATGGGGGCCAATTTTATATGCTTTATAATAAATTTCATCCTCAAAACATTAGTCTACATAGATAGGAAGCCACTGAAGTTGCTTGTACAAAAGAAAAAAAAAACCACCACTCTGAAGTTATAAAAGTGCTATACAAACGCCAAATGAATTCACTGCCGTAAGACTTCTGGTCGCCTTTATTAGTTATTGGGCTCAAAGGCAGGAGAGCCAGACCAGCATTGGCTTGGAGGTCAGGGAACCTGAATCAAGTCCAGCCCTGGAAGGAAGTGGCTTTGTCACTCTGGGTGAGTCATTTCACCTCTTGAGTCTCAGTTTCACTGTTTGTTAACAGTTGAGCTATGTATGCCCAAAGACTCCCCACCTCCACCACTGGCCCCTGTGCTGATGTCTTATGATCCCATATTTTTTTCTCTCAGTTGCCTGCCAGTAAATTACCTGCTTGGGAAGATGTATTAACTATTAGGCCACTAGGGTACGATTTAACACATTCCTGATGCAATAAATCAATAGTCCTCCTTTCCCTTTGCATTAAACTTGTGTTTTTTGTTTTGTTTTGGTTTTGGTTGGTGTTTTTTTTTTTTTTTTTTTTTACATCACTCTGGCCATGGAGGATTATGAAAGAGCAGGTGCCTCCAGGGTTAAAAGCAGGGTTAATCCTGGAGCTGGGACCTCTAACATTGGCTCTCCCATCAGTTTTCCAGGTGAACTGGAATAATTGTTCTGAAACTTATTCATTTGTAAAGTGAGAAATGAGGGTTCCTGTGAAGTAGTAGCACCTAAAACCCAAATGGGGGACAGTAAGATGTGGTGGCTGGGGAACTATACTCAGAGCTGCCCCCTCCCATTCATTCATTCACTCATTCATTCCCCTATACCCAGGACTTTCTGGAACCTAGTGCAAAGTGAAAATGCCAGGTCCCTTGTTTAAAAAAAAAGGTGGGAGTGGGGGGGGGATATTATTAAAAGTTCTGGAATAAAAGGTATTTTGTGTTCCACAATCTCTCTTGATCTGCTGTGGGTTTTTTTGTTATTTAATGTTGTACTCCCTCAGGCAGGGGAATACTTTCAGGGAATTCAAACCCTCACAGGTGTTACGGTGACTTGGAGCATGCGCAGCCCCTGGCTGTCAGTTTCCCCTTCCACCAGAGCAGGATGGAGATGTTATGTGTTAGCACTGGTCTCAGAAGTCAAGCCAGGCATTTCTCCTTCCCAGGACCTGCTACCTCAATCCCTGGTAGGTGGGCATGGCTAGAATACACTGGGAATCTGGATCAGGTATGGTCAAGAGGCTCCCCCCCACCAGGTAAGCTGCAGAATGCATCATGGTGCTGCCAGCCCAGGGCAGGGATGACCACCAGCATGCTCTGCTCCAAGATGTGGTGGGACATGTACATCTACCTCAGTCCTTTGGGCACCAACACCGAGGCCCCCACTGGGGCAGAGGGAGGCAGCGGTCACCGGCTAGAGGAAGGAAGTGGAGAAGGAGACAAGGCAGGGCCTTGTGAGCCAGGAGAAGGGGAACAGGTGATCAAGATTCCCTTCTAGGGAGGCTGTAGGAGGCGAGACCAAAAGTAAGCCACCTCCAAGCCCCTAGCAAATGCTCAATTGTCCCATCAACCTCACTTCCCAAACACAAATTCAAAGATAAGATTACTAAGCATATCTAGACCATTGACCACAGAGCATCAAACTCCAAGCACTTCTGCACTGCTTTTAAGTCTAGGAAATGGATCCTACTCATGCCTGGAGAGCCCAGATTCTCTCATATCCCCTTGCCTTTGCATACACTGGGCCCTCTACCTTTCATGAAGTCCCTTCCTGCCTAGTGGGCCTGACAAACTCCCAATCATCCTTCAAAACCCATGAGGGCATCACCTCTCCTGTGAAGTCTTTTCTGCCTGCTCCACCCTAGGAAACTGATTATACTCTCCGTTGTATCCCCCATTATCTCAGGCATACTTCTAATAACATATTATCAAACTTTATCTGCATTCATTTATTTCAGTCTGCCCTTCCCATGAGGCTATAAGGAATTTGAAGGCAAGGCCTACTGTTTATTCATTTTTATATCCCGAAGCATAGTACTCCACTCTCTGTCCTTTGCAGCAATAGGGTCCTTTGATGGTTTGATCACTGCTCATCTTGGGGGCCTTTGCAGAGCGTCTGTGGCCAATGAGTTTGGGATCCCTTCTCTCAGCTTCTTTAGGCCTTGCAAGTCCTTTGTGCTAAACTGGCCCTCCTTCAGCTCTCACTAGCACAGCACATCCCTCTGAGGTCTGCATGTGACTCCCACTGGATTTCCAATCCAAGGAGTTAATCCTGCAGCCCTCAGTTTCTGCCTCATCAGGCTTGGAATACCCATTCTGATAGTGCAGCCTGCTAGCATATCAGCCACCATCCATGTACTTCCACGAGGCACAGGGGAGTTTCTGGACATTTCCATGCCACACACAGGAGCCAAAACAGACTCCAGAAAGCTAAGTCAGACCAAGGCCACCACAAAGCACAACTCTAGGAGACAAAGCATTTCCATCAAAGTCTAAGTACATGGTGGCCTGTGGAATTGTGCAGTGCACAACCTGCACAGCTGTATGCAGTGACCCAGACTCTGGTCTTCCTTTGCCTGATCCCACCACAGTGACGATTTTTTTGTGATACAGAGGGCTTCCTACAGTTAAGTCAGCTTCCTACAAGTCTCCTCCTTTCCGTTTTCCTCTCAAAGTATATAACATGTCCCTTCTTCAGGATTTTGACCTAGATTGTTAATGAGGCAATAAGCATAGAGCCATAACCCAAGTGATTAAATGCCGTTCTGCTTCTGCCTCCTTCTGTCTCCCTTCCCCACAGACCAGCAAGGAAGAAGGGACAAGCTTTTTATTTCTTCCAAGGTGCCTACACTCCCCTGCTACCTTGCATCCTATTTCTTCATGGAGACTCTAGCCTTAAAGTAAAGAGGTGGCTTTTCTACATTACAAAGGAAATCTATGATCATCAGGCTTAGATCTTATTCTGAGAGTAAGGAAATTGAGGAATTCCTTCTCTAATGGTGCCTCATTTAAGCATATTGTTTTGCTCTGGACTAATAAAATCTTACTCTGCATGTCAAAAACTGACTGTGGGAAGGTACCCTAAGGCATAAGGGTGAGCAGTAGACTATGGCCTGCCTTCCAGGGTTCTTATAATTGTACTACCTTGTAGGGCTATTGTGAGGACAGAATTAACATAGATAAAACACAGAACAGTACCTAGCAACTGCTATGCACTATAAAAGTGGTGGCTGCTACCTCAGACTTTGATTACGCTTTGCTTTATTACGCTTTGTAGACATCATAGTTTTTACAAATGGAAGGTTTGTGGCAACCCTGTGCTGCCAGATGATGGGTAATATTTTTAGCAATAAACTATTTTTTAATTAAGGTATATAGATTTTTTTAGACATAATGCTATCACATAATTAATAGACTGTAGTATAATGTAAACATAACTTTTATATGCAGTGGGAAACCAAAAAAATTGTGTAACTCACTTTATTGTGATTCTTGCTTTATTGCTGTGGTCTGGAACCAAACCTGTAATATCCCTGAAATATGCCTGCATCGGCTTTTTCTTCTCTTAGCATCTCTGCTATAACTTCCCTATCATCTGAGGCAAATGAATGCCTCTGGCACAACACAGGGAAGCCATGCCCAAAACAAAGCAAAAGAGAATTGGATATTTCAAATAGTATCTCTCTGTTACACACATTTCATTTAACATTCAAAAGTTAAAAATCAGTGGTGGAGCAGCCTGATGGAATAGTTGAGAACACAGGCATCTAATTTGTAGCAACATGGATGGACCCACAGATTACCATACTAAGTGAAGTAAGCCAGAGAGAGAAAGACAAGTATCATATGATACCAATTATATGCGGAATCTAAAAAAACAGAGACACAAATGAACTTATTTACAAAACAGAAACAGACTCTCAGACTTGGAAAACAAACTTATGGTTACCAAAGGGAAAAGGTGGGAGGGGGAAGGATAAATTGGGAGTTTGGGATTGACATATATACACTACTATATTTAAAATAGATAACCAGCAAGTATCTATTGTACAGCACAGGGAGCTTTGCTCAATACTCTGTAATAACCTAAATGGGAAAAGAATTTGAAAAAGAATAGATACATGTATATGTATAACTGCATCACTCTGCTGTTCACCTGAAATTAACACAACGTTGTTAATCAACTATACTCCAATATAAAATAAAAGTTAACAAAAATATGATTGTCAAAACTCTCTTCCTTTCCTTTCCCTTCCCTCCTCCTCAGTTTCTACTCCCTTCTATCTCTCTCGTTCTCTCTCTCTCTCCATCAAGAGCCTACTCCACTGACAGTCTTTATCAGTCTGGCAGAGACACGGCAAAAAAAAAAAAAAAGAACACAGCTATTCTGAGAAGTAAACGAGTTATACATACTGTCAATCCCCATTATCGCAGATCCCATATTTGCGAATTCTCCTGCTCTAGAATCCGTAACCCAAAAGTCAATACTTATGGCACTTCCACGGTCATTCATGCACATTTACAGAGCGATGAAAAATATGAGCCACCCCAAGCACACAGACCCAGCTGAGGCCAAACAAGGCCACACTCTGCCTTCTTATTTCAGCTCTCATACTGAAAACAAGTGTCTTTTCAGGGTTACTTAGTGCCAGGCTTTTCTCATTTTTGTTTGTGATTTTGCTGTTTAAAATGGGCACACACCCCCCCACCCCGAACCATAGTACTGCAGTGCTATCTCGTGTATTCCTAAGTTCAAGAAGGCCACGATGTGCCTTACACAGAAATACATGTTAGACAAGCATCATTCAGGCATGAGTTATGGTGCCATTGGCTGTGAGTTTAATGTTGATAAACCAACTATATATACTAAATAAGGGGTCTTTAAACAGAAAGAGAAAACAGGGTGTATGTTGATTGGTTGGTGAAAATATTTTGACTACAGACTCACAGGAACCCAACCTTCTAGCAACAATGTTTCACTATTTGCTAATTCAGTGCTCTCAGCAACTTTATAGAACTGCCATGAAAAATGAGAATTGACTACATATCCACAATGTATGGATATATACACGTACATGGATATGGATATACATTGTACAGTTGGCCCTTAAACAACATTGGGGTTAATGGCATGCACCATGTACACAGTTGAAAATCCACGTATAACTTAACAGCCAGCCCTCTGTATATGGGGTTCTGCAACTGCAGATTCATCCAACCACAGATCAAGTAGTACTGTAGTACATATTTAGTGGGAAAAAAAAAAGTTCACATGAAAGTGGATTTCAAACCCATGCAGTTCAAACCAATGTTGTTCAAGGGTCCACTGTATATAAGTATATGTACATGTGTATACAAATGTCTGGCAAGTAAAAGGTAGTCAACATATGATCAATATCATTAACCCCATTTAAAGATAAAAAAAATAAGCTTTATAACGTTAGATTCCTTATCCAAGACTGTCCAGGTACCCACTGTAATACCTGTTCTACTTCTCTGTTGCTGCAATAACAAACCTCCCCACACTTAGTGGCATGAAACCACCACCACTGTATTTCCTCATGGATTCAGCAGGTCACAACCTCTGACAGGACACATGGGGGATGACTCGTCTCTACTTCATGATGTCTGGTTTCTTCCATTTCCACAAAGATATAAAGGACTGGTAAAGAGGAAAAATAGTCTGGTACGGGTCATTGTGTGAAGATTTTTATCTAGGCCCAGATTTTTCCATGTGATGCAGATCACGTTGTGAAACATAATACAAAGGACAGATTTCAATAACAACAAGGGTAAATGTGGTTCTGAATCAAAGTACAGACACCTCTATAGAGACATGTTGCTATTTCTTTAATTTTGAGATTGGCTGTTGTAATCCTTCCTTATAAAGGGACGGTAGCAAGTTGGGACATTCATGCCCCCAGAAACACTCACTTTGAAACACAGATGCAAATGGATTACCTTCCCACAAAGCCCAAGGTAAAATACAACTTATGCCAGGTGATGGATTAGAATATTCCAGCATGGGTTTATGTTGTCAACCCCTATCAATACAGCACCAATCAGAAGAGATTAGTCTGGCATTGTCGAGATTCTTGTCCAACAATTGTAGTTTAGAATTTAAAAGTGTGCTGTCTCGCTTTATATCAACATCACTGTAAAGTAACATTGAATAAATAGAGAATAAATTGTACGCAGAGAATAATTTTTTGACATGCAAGTTTAACTATAACAAAGGAAACCTTTTAAGATGTCACTGCATTCAGATAAGAAAACATCTCTTTTATCAACTGTGACCATATGCATGTGGATGTTTAAGAATTCAAAAACCTCCTGGTAAACTTTCTAATTTTTTAAAAAACGACATTAACTCAGGATGGAGAGAAAATTCACCATTCACCAACTTAATCTACATGTGCTTTAGAATATTTGATACTTTGATTCATGTTCTTCCTTAGTCTCACCTTCACAAAGAGCCAGTAAAATATGTACCTGTACCAACAGAAATTGGTTACCTTATACCTAGAAGTTCCTTAATCCCTTGGAGCTTCAGAAATTGTACTCTGGCTCCTGAAGAGGCAGATCTGGGTCATTTTACAAACTTCTGTCCAGACGTAACACAAAAAAGTATCTCCTTATTCTACCTACAGACAAGAAGACACTTCCCTTGGCCGCCAGAATCTTGACCAAAAAAAGTCAGCCTTGCAGTTTTGATCTGACCCAACACTATTTAGTATTAAAAACTTTTATGGCTCCCATTTGCCCACGGGAGAAGGTCTAACCTCCTTAACATGTTCTAGAAGGCCCCTTCTGATCCAGCCCTGCTTCACCTCCCACTGCTTCTCATCCCCATTCCAACCAGGAAGACTGAATCCCAGCCACAATGAGCTGCTTGCTGTTCTCCAGACATCTCCACGGCTTTGGGGCCATCTCACTCTTGTTGTTCTCTTTGCCTAGAATTCCCTTCCTCTACTTCTTCAGCAAAAAGGTGACCACCTCTGTAATGACTTCCCTTTCTAGTTCTTACACATTGTGTACACACACACACACACACACACACACACACACACCCCTCTCAGGCAGTTCACTAGAGTGTCCCCCTCAGGGTCACCAAAGCTCTTAGCTCAAATCTCCAATACAAGTATTGGTCACACTGTTGTAAGGATTTTTCTGTGCCTCTCTGGAAATAGTTTATCTTTAACCCCCAGCACCTAGTAAAGCACCACTCAACCGTTCTCTGAAAAACATTTACTGAGCATCTGTAATATCTCCTACCCAATTCCCTAGAGTCATCCTGAGGGTGACGGGGTCCACGGTGATCACATGGATCTCCTCTTCTTGGCAATGTTGGGAGGGAACATCTGCTTAAAATTAACAACACAAGCAATCTTGCAAAGTTTCAGAGCTGAAAGGAATATTAGGAATCACCTAGTGCTGTTCAACTCTCATCTATAAAGATAAGGAAACTGGGGCCCGCAGAGAGGAAGCAACATTCTGATGATCGATACAGTGAACCAGCCGCAGTTCTGAGGCTACGACACAAATCCCCTGACTCCTACCAGGTTCAGTGGCTCCCCCTGCCAACCACTCCACCATGATACCCCCTCCCAATAGTTTTGAGCCACTTCTAAATATCAAATCTGCCCTTACAGGATGAAAATACAAGATTTAAAAGAGTGTGCCTCCAATTCTTCAGTCACTTCCAAAAAGGACAAAGAATAATACGGTTATCTATCAATTAGGGTTACCAGCTGTATGCGAGAGGAACCAACCCTGGCTCAGCATTTGAGCAGAAGAGGAATTAATTGAGAGGACAGAGGGAATTTCAGAGAACTCCTAGGAAAGCTGAAGAATCAGGCTCAGAAAGCAGGTACAAACCAGGGAGACTGGGAAGCCAGAAAGGAGCCAAAAAAATCACACCATAAGAACACTGGGTGGGCGGGGGGGGGCGGGGGGAGCGGAGAGCACTGGGGAAGGACCCTGCTGCCAGCACCAGCCACTGCCCAGTGCAGCTGACTTCACTGCTGCTGTTGCCCTGGATGCTGGATGTTGTTCCAGACACCACTGCTTCCATGATAAGTTCTCCACTGTCCCTCCATCTCTACATCATTTGTTCTAGATTTAAAGTCTGGGTGGAATGCCTTATTGGCCAAGCCTGGGTATACTTGTTAAGTCACATACCCAGGCCTTATGGCCAGAAGGAGAGGCGCTCATGTTACCAATTGCTGCCTACAGATGATGCCCCAACTCGGTGGCTTAAAAACATCTCTCTCCCAACTCTGGGGGTTGACTGGGCTCAGCAAGGCACTTCTCACTCAGGGCCTCACTGTGTCCTGTAATCAGACGCCAGTTAGAGCTGCCGTCATCTGAAGGGTGGAGTGGATGGACATCTAGAGTGGCCCCCTCACATGCTGGCAGGTGGCCCTGGCTATCAACCAGAATAACCATACGTGGCCTCTTCATGCGGCCTGGGCTTCTCACAGCATGATAGCTGGGTTCTCAGAGGAAGCATCCCAAAAGCAAGTTTTCCAAGAGAGGTAAGGCCTGTCATGATAGCCTTTGAAGTCACACAGTATAATTTCTACAATATTCTATTGGTTTCAAGCAAGCCATGTGCCCAGCCCTCTAGGTTCAAAGGGAGGGAACCACATGAGGGTGGGAAGGCTGGGAGGCCTGGTTCACTGGCACTCAATTTTTGAGAACAGCTACCACACACAGCAAAGCAAGGTCTGGCTCTGACAGCTTTTTTTAATTGGGGTGGGGGAAGAGTGGTGACAGCACACAGGAATGTGCAGTGGATAACCAAAAACATTGAAAAGCCATTTCATGTTATAATAAGTACAGAATTTCCCGTGGGCATAGGGGTTCCAATACATTCGTTAAAAGACCAGCCACAGAAAGTTAAAGTACTGTCACAGATAAGTACTTTAGGTCATTTTGAGTAGGAATGGGAAAAGCCATCTGCACCCCACACACACTTGCTGCCTCCTGTGTTATCTACTTCCCAGTGCCAAGGACTCCCCCCACCTCAAGGACCAGGTCTCTGCACAGCTGCCCCCATTTGCTCCAAGCAAATCCAGCCCTCTCAGAAGTCCTACTGCATTTTCATCTGCTGGTCATGGGGAGTTTGAAATTATGATCAGGAAAGACTGTCTCATCTATACACGGGAGGGGGAAAGAAGAAAAATAGAAAAGAGGCAAAAGAATTTAAAAGTTTGGCTTGAAAAGAAAGTGAGCCAAGAAAAATCTAGTCGTCCTTGTGCCTGTCCCAACTAGACTTTAAATTTTCTTGAATTTTCATTTCCATTTAGAGCCAAAACTAACAGCCTCTTGATAAAGTGATGGAAACATCAATATAACTTTCTTGGAAGAGTATACAACTTTCATAAAAGTCATCGGGGTGGTATCTGGAAGAAGCGATATGAAAAAAAAGCTGTGTATCCCTGTCACTTGGCATTTTCCCCCTACTCTGTTGCCCACTGTGAGAGAATGTCCTAGCCAGAGTGAAGCTACACTTCCACTTCTCTGGTGATGTGTCTACAGCCATTCGTTCAAAGAGCATTTATGTGATGAGAGCATTCTGGGTTCCCAGCACTGTTCCAGGCGCTGGAGGCAAAGGCTGCCAAGTCAAAAGCTCCTGACAGATTTGCTAGAGAAGGGATAGCTGTTCCAGTGACATTCCTAATAAAGATTCCTAAAGTGTTTACACAAACGAATGAAAGGTAATACACCAAAATGCCAACAACAGCTACTTAGGATGGCAAAATTATTCATGATAATACCTTTATCTGTGTTCAATTTTTCTGAAATAAATTCTATCTGAAAAGATACTTTATGGGTTGAATTGTGCCCTCTGAAAAGATTTTGAAGACCTAACCCCCAATACCTATAGATGTGACCTTATTTGATAATAGGGTCTTTGCAGATAATCAAATTAAGATGAGGTCATTAGGGTGGGCTCCAAGCCAATATGACTTTGTCCTCATAAAAAGGGGAAATTTGAACACAGATAGGCATAGAGAGAAGACAGGGAGAATAAGGAATGCCTGAGGATGCTGGAAGCTAGGAGAAGGGCATGGAACAGATTCTCCTTCACAGCCCTAAGAACCAACCCTACCTATATTTTGATTTAGGACTCCTAGCCTCCAGAACTGTGAAATAAATTTCTGTTGTTCCAAGCCACCCAGTTTTTCACGGCACCCTAGTAAACTGTTATAACTTTGATGATTAAAATTTTTAAATCTTGGTAAAGATGAGGTTTTCTTTACTTATTCAACAAATAGCTATTAAAAAGGCATTTTGAGAAAACAATGTTTATTGCGGCTGGAGATTAGAGAAAGAAAGGGAATACGTGCAGGGAAAGAGGAAGACCAGAAAGTCTTATAGTGTGTATTAGGAGTGTTTTGAAGGCAGAAGAAAACAATTGAGAGATTATAAGAAGAAGTATGACCTCATTAAGATTTGTGTATCAGAAAATCCATTCAGTGTGCAGGATGAATAGATTCAAGAGAAACAAGACTGCAGTCAGGAAGGCCAGTTAGGAGACTGTTAAAATGAACTAGGCCATCCATGATGATGGCCTAGATAGGATGGAACCAAAGGAAATGAGAAGTAGATAACCATGAAATATATTTAGGAGGTTGAATTAACAAAACTCCGTGACTGACAGGTCATGAGGGTGAGAGGGAGTTAAAAATGATATTCAAACTTCTGGGTTTTGCAGTCGGTTGGATAGCAAACCTGCCTTGTATGCTCTCTGATTCAATGCACGTCAAGAGATTATCACTATTGCCTGACTCAACCTATCACTCACACCGTCAAGGTCCAAGTTTCCCTCTCTGGGACGCTCTAGTGAACCTCATTTTTCACTGTCCCTAACAAAACCAATATCACAGTCCAGGACCACGTTCAGCCTACCTGCCATAACACACTGCAGCATTTAGCGTACAGATGCTAGAGCCAGAACTCTGAGCTTTGAGACCTGGCTCTGCCACTGTAGAACCTTGGGCAAGTTACCCAACCTCCTTGTGCCTCAGTTCTCTCCACTATAAAATGATGATGATAATCGTATCCACCTCAGCAATTATGTTAGTAAACAAGTGCTTTGAACAATGCCTGACTCACACATAATATGCACTAAATAAAATTAGTCATTTTGATGAAACTGATGACACTATTACTTACATAAACCCAAAATTCCCAAATGCTGATCTGTGACAAAGTTTCAGTCTGCTGCAAAACTGTTAGTTTAATATTTCCAACAATCTTTCATTTGGGAAGGATTATCCTGTCTCTGGGATTATAGTCTTCCTAATTGGTCAAAAGGAGGGATGGTAAAAATACCCTTTCCTCTAAAAAATGATGACGATAGTAAATGATAGCTGGTTGGATATATTTTTTGATGTCCATACTTACAATGTAAAAGTGGGCAGCCCTAGGTCAATCACCGAAATAAATGTGAAATCCTAAAATAAATCCCGAAATAGATCTATGAAACCCAAAAGCTTAAGAATCCCTGATGAAGATAATAATAGCACAAGAAAGTGAATGTCACCAAAGCTGTATTGTAGCAAGGAAATGATACCAGATGGTAACTCAAATTGAGAAAAAGAAGTGAAGAAAACCAGAAAGAGTTTTAAAAAAAGTTATAACGAACTTTTATATATATTTGTTCTCCTCTCAGTTTTAAAAGACATAAGTTTAAAATAATAATTTTAACAGCGTATCATTGAGTTTTTAACATACATAGAATAATACCTATAACAATAGCATTAGAAGAGAAAGAAGGATGAAATTGTATTAGGAATAAAGTTTCTGTATTTTACTGGAATTAAGTTAGTATAAAGTAGATTTAGATAGCTTAATATGTATATGGTAAGCCATAGAGCCCCAAATAGAAAAACAATTGAAGAAAATTGTAATTAAAAAATTAAATGAATTACAATGTTACACTAGAAAAAAATCAACTTAATACAAAAGAAGTAAAGCATGAAGAACAAAGAACATCATGCACTTAGAAAACAAAAGGAAAATAGCAGGTGTAAATCTAACCATGTTAACATTAAATGGAATTGCATTAAACAATAAAATCAGAAGGCAGAAAATACCAGATTGGATTGTTTTTTTAAGAATTAAGATCCAACTACATGATGTCTACAGGAGACACACTTTACTTTCAAAGATACAAATAGGACAAAAGTTAAATGATGGAAAAAGATACCATGCTAACAGAAACCATAAGAGGATTGAAGTAGACATACTATTACCAGACAAAAACTTTAAAATTTTACAAGAGATAAAGAACATTTCATAATGCTAAGAGTTAATCCATAAGAAAGATATAACAAACATATTCACCTAACAGAGACCCAAAAGTACATGAAGCAAAAAAGAGAAATGAAGGGAGAAATAGACATTAAGAGTTGGAGTTTAATACTCCACTTTTAACAATAAATAGAGCAAGTAATCAGAAGATCGATGTGGAATTAGACTTCAAAGTCATTAGAAAGCAACTAGACCAACATCTAGAGACATCCACAGCACTACACCCCACCACTGCAGGATATGTATTATTCTCAAGTCTACCTGAAACATGTGCTAATCTGTAAAACAATCCTCAATAAATTTAAAAGGATTAAAGTCATACAAAGTATCTCCTCCAGCCACAATGGAATTAGAAATCAACAACAAAAAGCTTGAAAAATTCACAAATGTGGAAGTTAAACAATACACTCCTAAATCACCAATGGTTAAAAGAAGAAATCACAAAGAAAATTACAAAGTACTGAGATGAATGAAAAAATACAACATACCAAATTTTACTGAACACTACCAGTGCTTAGAAGGAAATATGTAGCTGAAATAATAGACTATAACTGAAAAAGAAAAGATCTCAAATCAACACAATGTAACCTTCCACCTCAAGAAACTGCAAATAGTGCAAATAAACCCAAGTCCAGCAGAATGAATAAGAAAAATTAGTATAGAAATGAATAAAAAATTTTTAATAGAGAAAAAAATTAATGACACTAAAAGTTGGGTTTTGAAAAAAACAGAATTTACGTACCTTTAACTAGACTGACCATGATAAAAATGAAGACTTAAGTTACTAAAATGAGAAATTAAAGAGGTAAGGCCATTACCGGTGGAATAAATAAATAAATTTATTTTGAATACTTTCCCCCTAAGATTACAGACCAAACAAAAATGGCAAACAACTTCTATTCAACACTGTACTGGAGATTCTAACCAGGGCAATTAGTCAATAAAGTGAAGTAAAAGGCATCCATATTGGAAAGGAAGAAATAAAACTCTCTATTCACAAAGAACATTAATATTGTCTATGGAAAAATCCTATCTAATCTGCTAAAAAGCCTTTAGAACTAACGAATGAGTTAAGCAAGATTGCAGGATACAAGATCAACATACAAAAATCAGTTGTATTTCTACATAGTAGCAATAAGCAACCCAAACATGAAGAGAATTCCATTTATAATAGTATCAAAAAAATAAACAAAAGAAATACAAAACTTATATTCCAGAAACTTCAACATTGTTGAAGGAAATTTAAGATGACCTCAATAAATGAAAAGACATTTCATGTTTATAGATCACAAGACATAATTTTGTTAAGATGGCAATACTTGATACAAATTGATAAACAGATTCAATACAACCTCTACCAAAATCCCAGCTGGCTTCTTTGCACAAATTGACAACTAATTCTAAAATTCATATGGAAATGGGACCCAGAATAGCCAAAAGAATCTTGAACAAAGTTGGGAGACTCACACTTTCCAATTTCAAAACTTACTACTAAGCTACAATAAGATAGTGTAGCACATATATTTCAGTGGAATAGAACTGAGAGCCCAGAAATAAGTGCTCATGTTTAAGGTCAACTGATCTTAGACAAAGGTGCCAAGTCAATTTGACTGAGAAAGGAAAATCTTCAACAAATGACGCTAGGAAAATATGAGAAAAAACGTTGGACCATTATTTCACACCATATAAATAAAATATATCCAGTTAGAAAATGTTTTCAGTCATTTTATTAACCCTGAAGGGAAATGTAAGTCAAAACCATTTCACACCCATTAGGATGGCTAAAATTTAAAAGACAACAATAGTACATGTTGGCAAAGATGCAGAGAAATTAGAACTCACATTCATTGTTGGTGGGAAAGTAAAACAGTACAGTCATTTTGAAAGACAGTCTGGCAGTTCTACAGATGGTTAAACAGAGTTATCATATGAGCCAGCGATTTCACTCCTAGGTACGCATCCAAGAAAAATGAAAACCTTTATTCACATAAAAACTTGTACATGAATATTTATGGAAGTATTATTCATGATAGCCAAAAGCAAGAAAAAACCGTGTCCATCACTTGATGAATAGATAAATAAAATGTGGTATATCCACAAAATGCAATATTACTTGGCAATAATAAATGAAAAGGGTTTTTTAAAATAAATTTATTTATTTTTATTTTATTCATTTTTGGCAGTGTTGGGTCTTCGTTGCTGCACGCAGGCTTCCTCCAGTTGCAGCGAGCGGGGGCTACTCTTCACTGCGGTGCACAGGCTTCTCGTTGCCGTGGCTTCTCTTGTTGTGGAACACGGGCTCCAGGCGCGCGGGCTTCAGTAGTTGTGGCTCGCGGGCCCTAGAGCACAGGCTCAGCAGTTCTGGCTCACGGGCTTAGTTGCTCCGCGGCATGCGGGATCTCCCTGGACCAGGGCTCAAACCCATACCCCCTGCACTGGCAGGCAGATTCTTAACCACTGAGCCACCAGGCAAGCCCTAAATGAAAGTTTTAACACAAGCTGCAACTTGGATGAACCTTGAAAACATTACACTTAGTGAAAGAAGCCTGTCACAACAGGTTACACATTATATGAATCCATTTTTATGAAATGCCCTAAATAGGCCAACCTATAGAGGAATTATATATCTAGATATAGATCTATTTAGATAGAGCCTGCTAATGGGTACAGGATTTTCTTTTTTTTTTTTTTTTTTAGAGGTAATGAAAATGTTCCGAACTTAAATTGTGGTGTTGGTTACACACTGAATATACTAAAAAGCTACCGAATTACAAATTTTAAATGGGTGTATCGTACACGAATGTTATGGACTGTCCCCTCCAAATTCCTATGTTGAAGCCCTAACCCCTCATATGATGGTATTTGGAGGTGGAGCCTTTGTAAGGGAATTAGGTTTAGATGAGGTCATGAGGGTGAGGCCTCCATGATGGGATTCGTGTCCATATAAGAAGAGATAACAGAACATGCAAGCTCTCTGCTACATGAGGACAGCCAAGAAAGCTGCCATTTGCCAGCCAGGAAGAGAGCTCTCACCAGACACCCAATCTGCTGGCACCTTGATCTTGGACTTTCCAGACTCCAGAACTTTAAGATACAAATATCTGTTGTTTAAGCCCCCCCGTCTACAGTATTTTGTTATAGCAGCCTGAGCTAAGACAACAAGTTACCTCAATAAAGATTTTTTTCTTTTTTAATGAAGAACCACTTGAGTAAAGAGATAGAGGAAGAGAATGTACCATATAGAGGGAGTTTTCAAGCAAAGACACGGGACAGAAATACCCAAGAGGCTCATGGGACTGGAGCACAGTTAGCAAGGAAGACTTAATGGGAGAAGACATTGAAAATATAGGTTCGTGTCAGACTTGGTGGCCCTCGAATGGCAGGCAGAGATGTTCTGTTTTCCTGACAATGAAGGGGTAAATGTGAATGTTACATTATCTCTGCAACATTTCCTCCCCCAAATAAACAGAGCAGTTTGCTTTTGAAGGCAAACCACCTTGAGCTGTGACTGGGATCAAACTGTCTTCCAGAAATAGAGGACTTGGTAAAACCATCTCCCTGCTAACAAGCACATTCCCATAGTAGTTTCAGGTTTGTTTATTTTCCCCTTACACAGTTGCCCACGTTCTTCCAACCCATTCTTTACCATATGGATCAATACCCCTGAACCCTTCACTTTGAGCAACATAAGTTTTGTGTGCGCTGAAAATGGCAGAAACAAAATATCTGGGTGAGTGAAATTTGCTCTCTCTCCCTCCTTTCTTCCCTGCCACCAGTACTAAGCTAAACTCTATAGGCTTCATTTTCTTCTACCTCTCCTAAGAAATACCACCAGTCGTAAATATTGTAGCTGTCCCCTAGACTCTGGCTGACATTTCATGCAAAATTCATTTTAGAGAACAGCCACCTTTTAGTGATTTATAACCAAAGTGTTAGGGATTTCAGAAAGCGCAAGACTTAAAATACAACCAAAGACCTCACCTTGTCAGTCACTGTGTGCTCTTTTTCCAGTGGGTGGTGGTGCATTGGAAACTTATTGTTCTGAAATTAGGAACAGAACAAAACCTCTATGTTCTTGGGGAAGGGATTTCACTGTCATTATATGAAAGATAGAGAGGAAAATGTTTGCCTGCCTTGCTATCAACCCGAGGGCTAAATATTTCACTATGGGAAGGAAATACCAGATCTTAAGGGGACCCCAATTATAGCTGGGGACAAGACCCAACTACAGCAAACTTCATGGAAATTTTCACAAGAGGTGCTTTGATAGAGGGAGTCCAGGTGGAAAAGCAGGGGTGAAAAATGGAGATGGAGCCTGGAAACTAAAGTCTAGGACTTCTTGTTTCCAGTTTTGATGCTAAAACGAGTAACTTTTGGCTTATCATTTAGCTGCCCTGGACCACAGTCCTCACTTAACAAAATGGAGATCATCAAACTAACCTATCTTGTGCTGCACAGAACCATTAATTTAGAAAAAAAGAAACAGCATAAACATCCAAAAATCTGTAGAAAGAGGCTATGTCACACAAAGACGCTTTAAACAGTGCAAACACAGACTTCAAGAGGAGTTTGGGGTGTAATAGGAATAACTAGTTTCATATACACCTACACACCCACTCTCACCTTTTAGAAAGAACTAAAAGAGTCTCAGGACATTCAAAAACCACCGGCTATGAATGTGCTTTCATACAACCTTCTTAAGCTTGACTGTCACTTTAAACATTTAGCCATTAAAAAAAGCACTTGAACACCTGTTGATACAAAGAGACAATTTCATTTCCCTACTACAAAAACAATCAAGCGAATTTAAATAAATCACCTCAATGTATCTCCAGCAAGGGCCCAGCTGCCTGGTTATTCGTCCCTGAGTTGCCATTAGATTTAAGTTATCCCTGCCCAGAAGATTTATCTAACAAAAGCACAATGTGTTGTTGGCATTCTTTGGAATAAGGAGAACGGAACATCTGCAAAGCTGTACAGGGAAAGGGGGGAGTGACTTTGCTGTGACGAAGAGGCAATCTGTTTACACGGATTCACAGTTCACTGTCCCCCTGCCCCTCCACAATGTCCCAGCTCCTAGCCCCCATCCCTCTCTCCACCCATTTTCTCCCCCCCCACACACATACTGAGAACAAAATGCTGTCATGCAGTGGTTCTCTAAGCGAGGTCCCTGAACCATCAGCATCACCTGGGAACATGTCAGAGATTTAGAGATGCAAATTCTCGGGCCCCACCCAAGACGTTCTAAACTGGGAACTCTGAGTGAGACCCAGAAATCTGTGGCTCACCAATCACTCCAGGTGATTCTGCTGCTGTCCCGTTTGAGAACCACGGCTATAGCATCAAGTAGTCACACCTGCGCCAATCACACCAGTCTCCAATCTGCTTTCCAGCTCGCTCTCACAGTTAAGCTTACTACCCCAGGACCATCACAAGTCACCTTAGTTTGGGGACGTTTGTTTTCACTGGTAAAGCAGTTATAAACCTACCCAGAAACTTAAAAGCTGTTTGGGTTATGCAAGGTTTTTGGTTTTTTTCCTTCTTTTATAATTAGACCATCACATATACTTGGCAAAGATATCAGTATCCCTCAGAAAAGGGAGCTGACCGAAATCTTCACAGGCCCTGTCTCTGAGCAGTAGGCCCAGAATAATTTCTTCAGGATCTTGCCACGTAAGCATCTTCTAGGCAAGATGTGAGCCTGGGAAGGAAGAAAGCAGGGAAGCCTGCACTCTGGAAAGCCTCTTCCATCCACAGGCGTCACCTAGTGGGCATTGTTGAGAGGGAAGTGGCCTTGGAGGCGCTCACCAGAGGCCTGACACCGGACGTCTGGCGACCTGGCTGCAACCACTGAGACCTCACTTTACAGCAAAATGACTCGGGCAGGGAGGACAGGACAGGCAGGCTACAGAGGGCGGCGGCGGATTCTAACCACACTGTACTAAGCTGTTCCGATGTCAACTGTGAAGATGAAAAGGTACGTTTAAAAAACATATTTAAAATACCTTATTTAAAAGCAAGATCTGAGAAGTTTACCACATCCCAGCTTTGGGGTTTCAGAAGCAAGGACTATCAGAATAAAGACACGCATCTCTGGCTTGGCTCTAGCCGAATGGCACAGCCCTGGTTTTCTATCAGGGTGTGTCCTGTAAAAACTGCTGGATTGGGTTGTCTACTTTGTTCTGGACGTTTTAGGATACTGTGATTCCCCAGGGTGCCCTGATGTGGATACTAATCCATGACTCCCAGGCCCTCACGACCCCTAAACCGTGGTCCCCACCTTCTGCCTCTTTGGTTCCGCTCTGGCTCCAGCCACCGCCCAGCTCTCCTTCACCATGACTCATCGGTGCTATAAACTTGGTTTTACAGTGCCACTCAGACCCTACTCAAGTCACATGAATGAGGGCGGAGCACTATTGAGTGACGCAGCACTGTCTTATAGGAAATTCTGGCGTGACTCTCACTCACAGAGGTGAGGATGGGGCTTCTACGTGGCGAGATGTGTGTCTGATTAAATGGAAGGTTTTCTGTGTGCGCTGCAGCTCGTTTCATCAGGGATGGTTGTGTCGAATATAAGGAAGACTTATGAAACTACCAAGTTTAATTTTCAGTGCTGCAAAAGTCCACTCTCTGTCCCTCAATTTGCAGGTGAGAATGGAATTGAGTTGCTATCTTTATGGTTTGAGAATTGTTTAATAGTTGAAGGGAAACCAGTAAAAAGCTCTCCTAAAGAGGTAGCTAAATTTCAGCAGGCTGGAATACTGGAGCTGTGAATACCCAAGATTGGGCAAGGGGGTGACCCCCTGCATGGAGAGAGGACTGCAGAATGACCAGGAGGAAACCTGGGAAATAGCCTGTGACCCAAACTGCCTCACACTTCAGTGAAAAGAGTGCAGGCCTTGACAGAGGGAACTGGGTGCCAATTCCAGCTCCACACTTCCTTGAGCAAATGACCTTCCCTCTCCCAGTTTCCATTTCCTCATTTCTGAAAGGGGGAGAAAATTATCTTGCTGCACTATTTAGAGGAAGAGTAGGTGCTTAATTAATGTCATCTGCTATCCTTTAACTTTTAAATACTGAATATTATAGAATATAAATTATTCTAGGTATTAAAATAGCAAAATAACCACTTGCATTCACAGCCGAAGGAAAGGAACATCGGCAGTACCTGTGAAATGCCCTGTGTGCCTGTCTCCATCCTCCACCTAGAAAGTTATCAGCTGTTCTTCTTATGCTCTGAAGTCTGCTCCATCAACCAGGTGAACCGGCGTAGCACTTTACAGACCAGCACCTATTTTATCCACTGGCCCAGCAGAAATCATAAGAGGCTTCAAAAAGAGGCCTCACTTCAATTGTGAGCTCTCCCATTCCTGGATGCTTTGTCCCCGGTGTTTTTCTAACCTTTCACCTGGTTTCTGACCTACTGCCTCATTTTAAGCACAAGAGTTAATGTGTTCCTTGGTTTCTGACCCACGGCTTCTGGGCTTTTCCTGGTCCAACCAATGCCTGACCCGCGGCCTTTTCATTTCCAACTTGTCTCGGTTTCCCCCACCCTGAATTCAGTCGCCACCTCTGTGCAAGGTCTCAGTATGACCCGTATCAGAGGTGGGTGAGCTCTGCTCACGCTGAATGGGCTGGGGATGACGGGAAGCAGCGCGGGAAAAAGGATCCTTGAAGAAGAGATTATGAACCCAGGGGCGTAGACGATAAATCTCCCCTCTTTAGAGCCTGCTGGTGTGATGACAGTGAAAAGTTAACCTGACTGCAATACCAATAAGACAGTGTCAGGTTGAGAGTCTACCTTTCCACACTAAAATACTATTTTTTATAAGAAAGTGCAAAGCTATGCACAGGTGTGTTGAGTTTTCAGGATACCGTGAGGGAGGGTCTTAAGCACAATAAAAAATGGCCGTTTCTTTCCTTTCCACATTCACTTGCCCCATCTCTCCCCTCTCTCCATCAATCTCTCCCAAGCCAACAACTCATTCATATGTCCTTGAAGCCATTTATATGGTGCCAAGTCCACGCAGCCAAATGAAACCATCTGTTCCACAGTAATGAGAGAGGCCTGTTCTCAGCATCCCAGGACATGCCAGAGGAAGGAAGAGACCTGGCCTGTGCCCAAGAGATGTTTGCAACGTATCAGTGATACGATAAACCTGACTACTAAATATGAGTGAAGACACAAATTATGGAGCTAATACTTCACGTGAATTCAATTACAGTTGTGTAGCTGTTAAGCCCTATGGTAATGGTTCGCGAAGTGCAGCTCTCAGACCAGCAGCATCAGCATCACCTGAGAACTTGTTAGAACTACAAACTCTCGGCCTCCTCCAAGGCCTACTAGATCAGAAATTTGGTAGGGGGCAATTGTTGATTTAACAAGCCTTCCAGATGATTCTGACGACCAGTAAAATTTGGAACCCAACTGCTCTATAGCCCGAGTTTCTCAAACTTGGCACTGCTGACATTTTGAGCCAGATAATTATTGTCGTGGATGCTGTTCTATGAACTGTAGGATGTTGGGCGGCATCTCCACTAGATGCCAGTAGCAACCTACCCCCAGCCGGGACAATAAAAAAAAAGTCTCCAGTCATTGTGAAATGTTCCTGAAGGACAGAACTGCCCCAGTTGATAACTATTGCTTTATGGTAAAATGTTCCCTGGTGCTATTAGAATTATTAAAGACAGTAAGTTACAGGGTATTATAGTTTTGTGCACAACACAAAAACATACGGTTATTCTTTTCTAAAATATTTAAGGGAGACAAGTCTGCAAAGACTCAAATAATATCAAGTCAATCAAGCTCCTGGAAAAGTTCTAATTCTTGGTAATCTCCGAATTATGCTGTTACAGGTAACTATTATTTTATTCTAAGTTTGTTTTCTTTTGAGTGTTGCATTCCATATGTGTATTACAATCATAGTCGAACAGAGGATTTAAAAGAAATAAAAATGCCTGGGATAAACACTGGGATTTTTTTAATCCACCTATTTCTTCCTTCACTTCAGTTTATAAGTCCAGAATGACACTTGCGCTTTCTTGCCAAATATGCTCTCATCTGACATATAAAGGGATAACATTTGTACACAGCGCTTTATAAATTACCTACTGCTTTCACATACATCATCTTGTTTGATTATCACAACAATCCTTTAAAGAGTCTGAAGCCCCAAGTTCCCTCTACTAGTAAGTTTCAGATCGTTAAACTTTAAAGTCAAATGACCATTCCAACCATTTTCTCCATCATAACTAAAAAGCTCTGCTGTTCTTGGTTTCCCAGGCCCTAGAACAGACTTACAGCCTAGATCCTTACTAAAAGTACAGTCTCCAGACAAACAGCACTGTCATCACCTGAGAGGTGTTTGCAATGTAGAATCTTAGGGTCACTTCAGACCTAGTCAATCAGAATCTGCATTTTAGCAAAATCCTTCTGGTGATTTCTATGCACATTAAATTTGGCCATCACTGACTTGGACCAGTGAGCTGGTAGTCATCTAAAGGCGAGCATTAATATCTTATTCATCTTCGTATTCCCCAATCCATAGCACCATTTGGTATTTGCTCAATGGGTAAGTTTTTTATTGTTGCAATAAATTACCAGGAGTTTACTCGATTCAAGCAAAAAATAAATGAATATATATACATATATTGGCTTACAGTTCCAGAGGTCATCCAAAATGGGTTTCACTGGGCCAACATCAAGGTGTTGTAAGGGCGGCTTCCTTCTGGAGGCTGTAGAAGACAATCCGTTCCCTTTGCTTTTTAGCTTCTAGAGGCTGCCCGTCTTCCTGGGCTTATGGCTCTCTTCTCCGATTTCAAAGCTAGCAGAGTATTCAAATCCCTCTTTCTCCTCCCCCTTTTACTTATAAGGACGCTTGTGATTACATTGAGCCCACCTGGATAATCCAAAATACTCTCCCCATCTCAAGCTCATTAACTTAATTACATCTGCAAAGTATAAAGTAGCATATTCACAGGTTCTAGGGATTAGGACATGGACAAATTTTTTTTGAGGACACAGGGATGATTCCATTCTATGACAGGCAATAAATGTTTGCTGAACAAATGTTGGTGAAGATGTGGAGAAAAGGGAACACTTGTACACTGTTGGTGGGAATGTAAATTGGTGCAGACACTGTGGAAAACAGTATGGAGGTTTCTCAAAGAACTAAAAATAGAACTACCATATGACCCAGCAATTCCACTCCTGGGTATATATCTGAAAAAAACAAAAGCACTAATTCGAAAAGACACATGCACCCTAATGTTCATAGCAGCATTATTTTAAATTGCTAAGATATGAAAGCAATCTAAGTGTCCATCAATAGATGAATGGATAAAGAAGATGTGGGGTATATAATGGAATGATACTCAGCCATAAAAAAGAAATTTAGCCATTTGCAGCAACATGAATGGACTTAGAAGGCATTATGCTAAGTCAAATAAGTCAGACAGAGAAAGACAAATACTGTATGATGTCACTTATATGTGGAATCTAAAAAATAAAATGAATGAATATAACAAAAAAAGAAGCAGACACAGATAGATATAGAGAACAAACTAGTGGTTACCAGTGAGGAGAGGGAAGTGGGGAGGGGCAATATAGGGGTAAGAGGATTAAGAGGTACAAATTATTAGGTATAAAATAAACTAAAAGGATATATTGTATAACAGAAAATATAGCCACTATTTTATAATAACTATAAATGGAATATAACCTTTAAAAATTGTGAATCAGTATATTGTACACCTGTAACATATAATTTTGTATATCAACTATACTTCAATTAAAATTAACTGATTTTAAAGTAAATAAATTTTTTAAATTTTTAAAATAAATGTTTGCTGAATTGGACTCAAATGAGCTAAATGATCTATGGTGGCTCACTTCTCCCCAGACTCCTACTTTCTAGGGAATATATCTCCTTTCTAGGCACTCGGGTGCTTCCTGCAAGTCAATCTACCTCCTTGCCTCCTTTTCCACTTTCCTGTCTGCACCACAGAACCTTGACCTGGCCCCCTTATCCTGCCTGCCACTCACATCTTTCAATTGCATCTTTAGCAAGACTATCAGTATCAGCGCTCATTTGCTCCCACTCTCATCTCACCTGCCCAGGCTTATTCATTAGCCACTGCCTGTATCTCCTTCTTTTTCTCCCTTCTTTCCACTGTCTTCCCCATGACACCTGTGACTGAGGCTGCCTTCCTGCCAGTAGCATGCTGGCCCAGCTACCAGCCTTTCCTCTTCCAAATTTCCCTGAATATTCACAATGTTACCTTCCTGGTAAGACATCATTTCTTCCTTTATTTACTCCCCACTCAAGCTCGCAAGAAAAAATGAAAGTGAGAAACCACAAATAAATATACTAGTTCATGTTTACAAAGCACACTTCCAAGGAGATTCTCAAAAATGCATGAGCTGGACTTCATTATTGCCTCTACACCATGGTGAATGGATTAGGAGATTAAGAAAATCATTAACCTCAGGTTGAGAACACAGACTGAAAAAATTTTTATACAGAGACAGCCAATGTTCACTTTCAGGTTTCACCTCTTAAATGTGTTTTTCCCATGAATCAGTCCATCTGATTAGCTTGATCACCACAGAGTTCCCAGGGGTAATGGGACACAGGAAAAGCTAGGATTTGGGGAATTTGGAAAGCATACCACATTGTGGGAGAGACCAAAACAGGATGACAAGCTACAGAAAGTTAGGGGTAAAGTGGTAGGATTCAGAGAGAGAAAAATGAAAAAGGAGCCGCTATTCTCATACCTACAAAACAGGGCTCAAAAGACCTCCCAAGGTGACTTGGAGAAACAGCTGAGTTAACATGAGTGAAAGTACTCTCGGGCTTCAATCTGCCATACATATTAAAGTACTAATGATGAGAATAACCATGAAGAAGTACATTAAGTTATATAAGAAGAATAAGAGAACTCTAACAGCTTTGCCCACGGTGGCCTCACCATCTTAGTCTAAACTCACTAGGGGCAGAAAAAATTATGAAGTTGGGGCAGACTAATTCCACCTTACTGACACAAACCTAATTTAGTTTTGGGTAGCTATGTACTCAACTGAAACATTCCTCAGCCACACTTGAAGCTATGAACGGCCAAGGGACAGCTCTGGATGTTGAGGAATAAACAGAAACCAGACGAGAATGTCTGGGAAAGTTTTGCTTTCCTGTCATAGATACTGACCTTTTCTCTTTATCTTTTTCTACTTATACCTGTGTGGCAAGCAGATGTAATGGCTGGAACTGCAGCAGCTATGTTGTGCACATGACAGAAAAGGCAAAAAAAATGACAGACCTCAGTACTGAAATTCTTGAGCCACTGAATCAATACAAATAACTTTCTATCTCTAGATTTCTTGTTGCATGAGGAAAAAGTAAGCCCTTAATTGTTTAAGCAGCTATTATACCCATTCATTTTTTCTCATCTTTGCAGCCAAACAGAATTCTTTACATATACAGAAGCCTCAAAGAAGAGCTAGAACTGGTCCTGGGCTAACTTGTGCCTTTGGTAAAATGTGCTTTTGACACCTTCCCAGCTTCACTCCCAAAGTCCATCTCCTTCATGATATCCTCTCCTCACTGGCCCACTTCTCAGAAGGCTCAAGTCTCATAGATTTTAGTGCAGTCCTGAAAAGTATCACTCTATTAGATTCCACTGCCTATCTCATGAGACCTTTCTATCCTTGTGTGATTAAATTAATCTCTGGCATTTCACAGTGCTCAATACCTGTAGGAAACTGGGACTTCCCTGGTGGCACAGTGGTTAAGAATCCGCCTGCCAACGCAGGGGACATGGGTTCGATCCCTGGTCCGAGAAGATCCCACATGCCGCGGAGCAACCAAGCCCGCAAGCCACAACTACTGAGCCTGCGCTCTAGAGCACGTGAGCCACAACTACTGAAGCCCATGGTCCTAGAACCCGTGCTCCGCAACAAGAGAAGCCACCGCAGTGAGAAGCCAGTGTACCACAATGAAGAGTAGCCCCCGCTCACCGCAAACAGAGAAAGCCCGTGCACAGCAATGAGGACCCAACACAGCCAAAAATAAATAAATAAATAAATTTATTAAAAATAATAATAATAGGAAGTTATTTTACTTACATTATCTCACTCCCTATCAAGTGTGGGAGGGGGGTGGGATGAATTGGGAGACTGGAATTGACATATATACACTAATATGTATAAAACAGACAACTAATGAGAACCTGCTGTATAGCACAGGGAACTCAGTGCTCTGTGGTGACCTAAATAGGAAGGAAATCCAAAAAAGAGGGGATATATGTATACATACAGCTGATTCACTCTCTGTACAGCAGAAACTAACACAACATTGTAAAGCAACTACATCCAATTAAAAAAAATAATAAGTTGGGGTTCCCCTGGTGACACAGTGGTTAAGAATCCGCCTGCCAATGCAGGGGACACAGGTTCGAGCCCTGGTCCAGGAAGATCCCACATGCCGCGGAGCAACTAAGCCCGTGCGCCACAACTACTGAGCCTGTGCTCTAGAGCCCACGAGCCACAACTACTGAGCCCGCGTGCTACAACAACTGAAGCCCGCGTGCCTAGAGCCCGTGCTCTGCAACAAGAGAAGCCACGACAATGAGAAGCCCGCGCCCCACAACGAAGGGTAGCCCCCGCTCACCGCAACTAGAGAAAGCCCGCGCACAGCAACGAAGACTGAACACAGCCAAAAATAAAAACAAATAAAAAAATAAATTAAAAAAAAAAAGTCCTTAGAGCCATGATTTTCAAAGTGTGGTCCCTGGTCTAAGCAACATCAGCACCACCCATAGAAATGTAAATTCTTGGGACACACCCAAGACCCACTGAATCAGAAACTTTGAGGGTGGGTGCAGCAATCTGTGGTTTAGCAAGCCCTCCAGGGGATTCAGATGTGTGCTAAAGCTTGAGGACCATTGCTTTAGAGTATTATGCACATTTTTCAGATAAAGAAATTGAGGCTTTTGTGGATTATATTGATTTATCAAAGACCTCAGAGTAATGTGTTAGAAAAAGGCCTTCTGGCTTTAATCTCGGGGTTGTTTTTACCACATACAAGTATTTTTCCAGCCAGATACGTGTCATTCTAGAGGCGGTTGTCATTTTGAGAAAAAAGTAAAATCTTATAAACTAATTCACTCTAGAATACTGATAACCTGATAATATTTCTGTTTTTCCTTCTCAAGGGAGTTGGCTTTTAAAAGAAATACAACTCAAATCATGAGCTACACCCATTAGGATGACTGCTAGTAAAACAAAACAAAATAACAAGTGTTACAGAGGCTGTGGAGAAATTGGAGCCCTTGTGTACTGCTGATGGGAATGTAAAATAGTGCATCCACTATAGAAAAAGTATGGCGGTTCCTCAAAAAGTTAAAAATAAAATTACTATATGATCCAGCAATTCCACTTCTGGATATATACCCAAAAGAATTGCAAAGAGGGATTTGAACATAAATGTGTACAGCAAAGTTCACACTGGCATTATTCACAAAAGCCAAAAGGTGGACGAAACCCAAATGTCCATCAGATGAATGGATAAACAAAATGTGGCATATATACGGTGGAATAATATTCAGTCTTGAAGCAAAGAAATTTTGACACATGCTATAGCATGGATGAAATTTGCAGACATTATGCTAAGTGAAACAAGCCAGTTGCAAAAGGACAAATATAGTATCATTCCACTTACATGTGGTACCTAGAGTAGTCAAATTCATAGAGACAGAAAATAGAATGGTGGTTGCCAAGGTCTGGGGGCAGAGGGAAATAAGAAGTTATAATACGTACAGAGTTTCAGTTTTTCAAGATAAAAAGAACTCTGGATGGATGGTGATGATGGTAGCACAGCAATATGAATGTAGTTAATGCCACTGAGCTGTACACTCAAAAATGGTTACGGTGCTAAATTTTATATTATATGTATTTTAGCACAATTTTAAAATTTATTTTCTTTCTTTCTTTCTTTCCTTCTTTTCTTCCTTCCTCCCTTCCTTTCTTTGCTGCATTGGGTCTTCGTTGCTGCGCACAAGCTTTTTCTAGTTGCCGCCAGCGGGGGCTTCTCTTCATTGCAGTGCACAGGCTTCTCATTGCAGTGGCTTCTCCTGTTGCAGAGCACAGGCTCTAGGCATGCAGGCTTCAGTAGCTGTGGCACGCGGGCTCAGTAGTTGTGGCTCGCGGGCTCTAGAGCACAGGCTCAGTAGTTGTGGCGCACGGGCTTAGTTGCTCCGTGGCATGTGGGATCTTCCCGGACCAGGGCTCGAACCCGTGTGCCCTGCATTGGCAGGCGGATTCTTAACCACTGCACTGTCAGGGAAGCCCCTAAATTTATCTTAAAGAAAAGAAAAATAGAAGTACAATTGAACTTGTAAAATTCCTGTTCACTTCCAATAAGCAAAGTACTGGTGATAATACAATCAGGTGATTTCCTTGGTACCACGCAAACCACATCCCCAAAGTGACTCTGAACTCCATATAGAATCCTGGAGCACACTGGAGATTAAACCAAAGATCAGTGGTTTTTAAGTCCGCTCAGGTGCAGGGTGTCACCGAGGGGTGATTTCTTAAAGATTGTTATCAACAAATCAAGTTGGGAAATAGAGTCTTGGCAAGGTTGAAACTGTTAGGCTTGGCATCCACCATTTTGAGTAACGGAAAAAGATAAAACCCTCTATTCACCAACAAATGCCTCCTTTCCTTGTGATAATGCTACTAAATTTACAAGCAAGAGAAGGCAGTTAAACCAATGAGGAGCTCTCTGCTTCTAACAAGTCCATCTTGGGGACAAATATGTCCTTTAGGAGTACTATTAATCCATTCTAGTGGGAAAACAGAGATGGCATGGGTTAAATGTTGATTGCCAGAATCTGTCAGTATTTTTGACAAAGGGCCTTACTAATGTTTCCTCAATTTTTTTTCAATTCTGAAATAATTTCATACTTTTTGAAAAGATATGAAAATTGTACAGAGAACTTCCATAATCCCTTTACTGAGATTCACTAATTTTTACAATATTGCTACATTTTCTTTCTCATTATTCTACCTATATACATTTTATTATTTATTTCTTTTCTGAACCATTTGAGAATGCCCCATTTCCCCTTAATATTTCAGTATATATTTCTTAAGAACAAGGATTTTTTTTTTTTACAGTGCTATAATCGTTACCTAATTCAGGAAATTTAACATACATACAATAGTTTTATCTCATCTACAGTCCATAAGTCAGTTTTGTCCATTGTACCAATAATGCCTTTTATAACATTTCCTTCTCCAGTACAGGATATAGTTAAGGATCACACACAGTATTGAATTTTATGTGTCATGTCCTTTTAATCTCTTTAAATCTGAAACAGTTCCTCGGTCCTTCAGTAAAGGTCAGCTATTATATAGAATATTCCTCAATGTGGGTTTGGCTGATGTTTCCTTGTGATTAGATTTGGTTACATATGCTCAGCCAGAATACTAATGTGATGTTATATCCTCAAAGTATCATATCTAGAGCCCACAAGCCCGTCATTGGTGATAATGATTTTTATTGCTAGGTTAAGGTGTTGTCCAGTTGCTCCACTGTATATTTACTACCTTGACTCTTGCACTTAATAAAGAATCTTTGGACAGACATTTTGAGACCATGCAAACATCCTGCTTCACGTCGGAATTTAGCATCCATTGATGATTCATGCCTAAAACAATCTTTGCTATGATGATTGCAAAATAGTGATTTTCCCAACTACACCATTCCCTCCACGTTTATCATGTTTACAAAGGAAGAATCCTCTTTGTTCCCCTATTTTAATTTACCGATTTGTTAGTATGGACTCATGGATTCTTACTTTATTCAATGGATTACAATTAATTACTGTTCTTGCTTCTTTTGATGCTCAAATTTTTCCAGATTTGGCCAGCAGGAGCCCCTTCAAGCTGGTTCCTGTACCCTTTTGACAGGTCCCTATCATTTTTATGATGACTTCTTTACTTTCTGGCATAATAACATGTTCCAAGTTCATCTTGTACCTTCACTGTCCCAGTCCTGGAATTGCTCATTTCTCAAAGGAGCTCTAGTTCATTTCCCTTTTTCCCCAAATTTATGACATATTTAGATGGAATTGTTTTGTTTTGTTTTTGATGACTGACTGGGCTTCATTTCTGTATCTCTTTCATATTGTCATTAGAGATCTTTTAAGAAATACGATATGGTGTGCGGAAAAGACGTGAGCTTTGGAAAGAGATCTGAGTTTGAACACTGGCTCTATCACTTGCTAACCGAAAACTAAATAACTGAAGTTATTTAACTTCTCTAAGCCTTTGTTTCTTTAACTTTAAAATGTGAGAAATAATGTCTACCTCACAGGGTTATTATGAGGCTTAAAGAGACATAACAGCGTTAAAAGTGCCAACTCAGATCCTGACACATAGTAAATACTCACTAAGTTTAAGTTACTTTTAATCACTGCATTATACAATTTTAATGAGATTTTTTTTTCCTCTCTCACAACCCTGTCAATTGCTTCCCATGAAGCCCTACAGAGCCACAGACTACCTGCCCCTGGTACTATTCATTCTCTCCAAAAATCTGCCTATAATCTCCATTTCTCACTTTGGCCTATCAGGATTCCTTGGCATAGGACAGATGCTTAACAATTACCCCTTCTCTTTCCTTCCTTTTGTTCCTTAGAATGAGAGGCAATATGGTATGGAAGGAAAAAAATCATATGATTATCTAAGAACATGCAGACAAAGCATTCAATAAATGTCAGTGATCCCAGAGAGAAGTATGAATTTAAGGTAATTTCCCTGTCTTTATTAAATAAGCTACATACCACAAAACTATATTAAACATCACATATAATGGAGAAACATTTTACTTATTTCTACTAATACTGGACACCAAACAAGAATGCCGGATATCATATCATTTCTTCATTTAACAAGAGAAACTAATCAATGCTGTAAGGCAAAAAAAAAAAAAAAAAAAGACATAAGAAGGGTAAGGATTAGATGAAGAAGGTAAAACTTAATGTTTTCAGGTAATAGTATTATCCACATAGAAAACTCAATAGCATCAATGAACTATTAGAACTTATAAGAGTTTAGCAAGGTCATTGTGTTATAAGATAAATTTACCAAAATAATAATATACCTCTATGCTAGCAATGATGAACTAGAAAATAAGATGACATTTACAATAGTCACAAAAATGACAATGTATCTAGGAACTAACAAAAATGTATATGACCTTTATAGAATAAACACTAAAAATATTCTATTAAAGTACATAAAGCAAAGTCTGAATAAATAGAGAAATATTGTAATGATGTCAATGTTTCCCAAATTAATCTATACATTCAAGGCAATCTCATCAAATTTCCAAGGGGATTTTTTTAAAGAATTCCATGAACTCATTCTAAAATTTATAAGGGAAAGTAAAATTCCACAAATAGCTAAGGCCATTTTGAGATAGATAAGCAAGGAGGAAACACTCAACCCACCAGATATTGAGACATATTACAAAGCTATACAAACAGCATGGTACTGAACCAGTAACAGGCAAATAGACCATGGGAAAAGAACAGAGTTCTTAGAAGTAGTACCACACATATATGGGAGCTTATATAAGATAAAGTTGGCACCACAAAACAATAAGGAAAGGATGAATTGTTTAAAAACTCTGATGGGAAAGTGGATCACTATGATGAGGCAAAATAAGGCTGGACCTTAGAACTTATATGAAGCTATAAAAAAGGCGTACTTCAGACGGATTAAAGACATAAATGTGAAAGGTACATTTATGAAGAAAATATAGAAGAAATAGAAGGGAACAAAGAACTGTAAAGGAAATGTACAACAGTATGTTTTTTATATAGGGGTAAAGGAAAGACTTCTGGAACAAGACCCTAAAAACACATATGCTAGCATAAAAAAAAATTGATGAATTTGATTCTGTCAAAATAAAGAACACATAGACAAAGTAAGAGATGAGAGTTCAGGGGAAAATATTTGTAACATACAAAACCAGCAAGAACTTAGTACCTAAAATAGACAAACAACTCCTGAAAATCCGTAAGGAAAAAAGTGGGAAACCCAATTTTAAAATGAGCAAAGTATTATACAGGCAATTCTCAGAAAGGGAAGCCCGAGTAACTAAAAAGAATACTAAGAAATGCTCAGACTCTTCAGTCTTAAACAAAGAAATTTAAGTGAAAATAAGACTATTAGAAGGGAAAAATATTAAAAGTAGATAATTCCAGAGAAGGCAGGATATAGCAAAATGGAAACTCTGAGGTATCTTTGGGGAAACTGTAAACTGGCACAGTCTTTCTAGAAAACAATGTATCCTCTGTGACTCCAAAATCCCCTTCCTGTTTCCTAAGGCAGAGAAATTCTTGCACAGCTTCACAGGGGATCTGTATGAGGTCACGGGTTGTGGTGTGGTTTGTGGTACTGGGACTTGAAAACAACCTAAGTGTCCATCAGTAGGGGAATAATAAAGCACAGTAGATGCAGTGGTGGTTGCCAGGGGCTGAGGGGCAAGGGGAGTGTGGAGTTAGTGTTTAATAGTTACAGAGTTTTGGTTTGGTAAAATGGAAAAGTTCTGCAGAAAGACAGTGTTGATGGTTGTAGAATAATGTGAATGTACCTAATGCCAAAGAACTGTACACTTAAAAGTAATTAAAATGGTAAATTTTATGTTATGTATATTTTACCACAATTTTTTAAATGTTTTTTAAATACAGTGGATGCTCACTATGCGATACCTTGCAGGAGTTAAAAATACTGAGCTAATTAGTTACAGCGACTTGATATTAAACACAAGATTGAATGACAAATTAAAAACACAAACATGTTACAAACAGCACTCCATATTTTACTAGGACACACGCATCTTTAAAGACTCATTATCAACATATTAGTTGAAAATTTACTGGGGAGAGGGAACTTGGAATGGAGGTTGGGGAATTAGGGAAAAAATAATAAAATGAAAGGGGTTTACATGGACCAATGATGAATGACAATAAGGTATTATGAACTGAGAAGTTTGCACCTTAAAAAGAAATGACATCATATACATGAAAACCTTGTGAAAGGATATAAAGTTTTACAGCTTATAGTTTATTATTTCCTTCATTGAAGAGGAGTGAAATGAACCAAAATAGATTCGACTCCTAATTTTTTGGATCTTCAGTGAATTTTGAAAAATGGTGATTTACACATTGGCTAAGCATCACACATTGGAAGTTCATCTGTATTTTATGAGCTTTTAAATATCTCCAGTGATCTCTCATTACCACAGATTTCTTCTTTCCTCTTTTTTATGTTCTGTTCCATGCTGAGCCAGATTAAAGGGTGGGTCAGGCAGGAGTTGCCTGGGGTGCTAGTATTTAAGAGGTGCTAAAAATATTGCTAGAAGTATAGCAAGATGGAAAAAATTATTTTCCCTAGCACTCGTGTTACCAAGAGCACTTTGCAAGGTTAGAAAGAAACCAGTTATAAATGTGTGGGGTGGGGCTGTGGGTGGCCCCTCTCCCAGGGAAACACACGAATAATAATAGGAATTATTTAAACTTAGGGTCACAAGGCCACAGTGCAGAGTTTGCACAACTCCAGCAGATGTCATTTACATACTACCTGCAAGACTGTCCATGGTGGCCTTGTTTAAACTGCCGCCATAGGAGGGTTGCTTAATCATTTCGGTGAACAAATAACCCCACTCAATCAGAATGCAAGGCTTTTTTTTTTTGAATTTTTGAATTTTATTTTATTTATTTTTTATACTGCAAGTTCTTATTAGTCATCAGTTTTATACACATCAGTGTATATATGTCAATCCCAATCACCCAATTCAGCAAACCACCATCCCCATGCCACCGCGGTTTTCCCCCCTTTGTCTCCATACGTTTGTTCTCTACATCTGTGCCTCTATTTCTGCCCTGCAAACCGGTTCATGTGTACCATTTTTCTAGGTTCCACATATATGTGTTAATATACAATATTTGTTTTTCTCTTTCTGACTTACTTCACTCTGTATGACAGTCTCTAGATCCATCCACGTCTCTACAAATGACCCAATTTCGTTCCTTTTTATGGCTGAGTACTATTCCACTGTATATATGAACCACATCTTCTTTATCCATTCATCTGTCAATGGGCATTTAGGTTGCTTCCATGACCTGGCTATTGTAAATAGTGCTGCAATGAACATTGGATGCACGTGTCTTTTTGAATTATGGTTTTCTCTGGGTATATGCCCAGTAGTGGGCTTGCTGGATCATACAGTAATTCTATTTTTAGTTTTTTAAGGAACTTCCATACTGGTCTCCATAGTGGCTGTATCAATTTACATTCCACCAACAGTGCAAGAGGGTTCCCTTTTCTCCGCACCTCCTCCAGCATTTGTTGTTTGTAGATTTTCTGATGATGCCCATTCTAACTGGTGTGAGGTGATACCTCATTGTAGTTCTGATTTGCATTTCTCTAATAATTAGTGATGTTGAGCAGGTTTTCATGTGCTTCTTGGCCATCTGTACGTCTTCTTTGGAGAAATGTCTATTTAGGTCTTCTGCCCATTTTTGGATTGGGTTGTTTGTTTTTTTTAATATTGACCTGCATGAGCTGTTTATATATATATTGGAGATTAATCCTTTGTCCGTTGATTCGTTTGCAAACATTTTCTCCCATTCTGAGGGTTGTCTTTTCATCTTGTTTGTAGTTTCCTTTGCTTTGCAAAAGCTTTTAAGTTTCATTAGGTCCCAATTGTTTATTTTTGTTTTTATTTCCATTACTCTAGGAGGTGGATCAAAAAAAGATTTTGCTGTGATTTATGTCAAAGAGTGTTCTTCCTATGTTTTCCTCTAAGGGTTTTATAGTGTCCAGTCTTACATTTAGGTCTCTAATCCATTTTAAGTTTATTTTTGTGTATGGTGTTAGGGAGTGTTCTAATTTCATTCTTTTACATGTAGCTGTCCAGTTTTCCCAGCACCACTTACTGAAGAGACTGTCTTTTCTCCATTGTATATCCTTGCCTCCTTTGTCACAGATTAATTGACCATAGGTGCATGGGTTTATCTCCGGGCTTTCTATCCTGTTCCATTGATCTATATTTCTGTTTTTGTGCCAGTACCATATTGTCTTGATTACTGTAGCTTTGTAGTATAGTCTGAAGTCAGGGAGTCTGATTCCTCCAGCTCCGTTTTTTTCCCTCAAGACTGCTTTGGCTATTCGAGGTCTTTTGTGTTTCCATACAAATTTTAAGATTTTTTGTTCTAGTTCTGTGAAAAATGCCATTGGTAGTTTGATAGGGATTGCATTGAATCTGTAGATTGCTTTGGGTAGTATAGTCATTTTGATTCTTCCAATCTAAGAACATGGTATATCTTCCATCTAAGAACATGGTATATCTCTCCATCTGTGGATTGATTCTTCCAATCTAAGAATATGGTATATCTCTCCATCTGTTTGTATCATCTTTAATTTCTTTCATCAGTGTCTTATAGTTTTCTGCATACAGGTCTTTTGTCTCCCTAGGTAGCTTTATTCCTAGGTATTTTATTATTTTTGTTGCAATGGTAAATGGAGTGTTTCCTTAATTCCTCTTTCAGATTTTTCATCATTAGTGTATAGGAATGCAAAAGATTTCTGTGCATTAATTTTGTATCCTGCAACTTTACCAAATTCATTGATTAGTTCTAGTAGTTTTCTGGTGGCATCTTTAGGATTCTCTATGTATAGTACCATGTCATCTGCAAACAGTTACAGTTTTACTTCTTCTTTTCCAATTTGTATTCCTTTTATTTCTTTTTCTTCTCTGATTGCTGTGGCTAGGACTTCCAAAACAATGTTGAATAATAGTGGCAAGAGTGGACATCCTTGTCTTTTTCCTGATCTTAGAAGAAATGCTTTCAGCTTTTTACCATTGAGAATGATGCTTGCTGTGGGTTTGTTGTATATGGCCCTTATTATGTTGAGGTAGCTTTCCTCTATGCCCACTTTCTGGAGAGTTTTTATCATAAATAGGTGTTGAATTTTGTCAAAAGATTTTTCTGCATCCATGGAGATGATCATATGGTTTTTATTCTTCAATTTGTTAATATGGTGTATCACATTGATTGATTTGCATATTTTGAAGAGTCCTTGCATCCCTGGGATAAATCCCACTGATCATGGTGTATTATCCTTTTCATGTGTTGTTGGATTCTGTTTGCTAGTATTTTGTTGAGAATTTTTGCATCTATATTCTTCAGTGATATTGGTCTGTCATTTTCTTTTTTTGTAGTATCTTTGTCTGGTTTTGGTATCAGGGCGATGCGGGCCTCATAGAATGAGTTTGGGAGTGTTCTTTCCTCTGCAATTTTTTGGAAAAGTCTGTGAAGGATGGGTGTTAGCTCTTCTCTAAATGTTTGATAGAATTCACTTGTGAAGCCATCTGGTCCTGGACTTTTGTTTGTTGGAAGATTTTTAATCACAGTTTCAATTTCATTACTTGTGATTGGTCTGTTCATATTTTCTATTTCTTCCTAGTTCAGCCTTGGAAGGTTATACCTTTCTAAGAATTTGTCCATGTCTTCCAGGTTGTCCATTTTATTGGCATAGAGTTGCTCGTAGTAGTCTCTTAGGATGCTTTGTATTTCTGTGGTGTCTGTTGTAACTTCTCCTTTTTCATTTCTAATTTTATTGATTTGAGTCCTCTCCCTCTTTTTCTTGATGAGTCTAGCTAATGGTTTATCAATTTGTTTATCTTCTCAAAGAACCAGCTTTTAGTTTCATTGATCTTTGCTATTGTTTTCTTTGTTTCTATTTCATTTATTTCTGCTCTGATCTTTATGATTTCTTTCCTTCTACTAACTTTGGGCTTTGTTTGTTCTTCTTTCTCTAGTTCCTTTAGGTGTAAGGTTAGATTGTTTATTTGAGATTTTTCTTGTTTCTTGAGGTAGGCTTGTATTGCTATAAACTTCCCTCTTAGAACTGCTTTTGCTGCATCCCATAGGTTTTGGATCATCGTGTTTTCATTGTAATTTCTCTCTAGGTATTTTTTGATTTCCTCTTTGATTTCTTCAGTGATCTCTTGGTTCTTCAGTAACATACTGTTTAGCCTCCATGTGTTTTTTTTTTTTACGGTTTTTTTCCCTGTAATTGATTTCTAATCTCATAGCATTGTGGTCAGAAAAGATGCTTGATATTTCAATTTTCTTAAATTTACTGAGGTGTGATTTGTGACCCAAGATGTGATCTATCCTGGAGAATGTTCCGTGTGCACTTGAGAAGAAAGTGTAATCTGCTGTTTTTGGATGGAATGCCCTATAAATACCAATTAAATCTATCTGGTCTATTGTGTCATTTAAAGCTTGTGTTTCCTTATTAATTTTCTGTTTGGATGATCTGTCTATTGGTGTAAGTGAGGTGTTAAAGTCCCACACTATTATTGTGTTACTGTCAATTTCCTCTTTTAGAGCAGTTAGCAGTTGCCTTATGTATTGAGGTCCTCCTATATTGGGTGCATATATGTTTATAATTGCTCTATCTTCTTGGATTGATCCCTTGATCATTATGTAGGATCCTTCCTTGTCTCTTGTAACATTCTTTATTTTAAAGTCTATTTTATCTGATATGAGTACTGCTACTTCAGTTTTCTTTTGATTTCCATTTGCATGGAATATCTTTTTCCATCCCCTCACTTTTAGTCTGTATGTGTCCCTAGGTCTGAAGTGGGTCTCTTGTAGACAGCATATATATGGGTCTTGTTTTTGTATCCATTCAGCCAGCCTGTGTCTTTTGGTTGGAGCATTTAATCCATTCACATTTAAGGTAATTATCGGTATGTATGCTCCTATTACCATTTTCTTAATTGTTTTGGGTTTGTTTTTGTAGGTTCTTTTCTCCTCTTGTGTTTCCCACTTAGAGAAGTTCCTTTAGCATTTGTTGTAGAGCTGGTTTGGTGGTGCTGAATTCTCTTAGCTTTTGCTTGTCTCTAAAGCTTTTGATTTCTCCATCGAATGTGAATGAGATCCTTGCCAGGTAGAGTAATCTTGGTTGTAGGTTTTTCCCTTTCATCACTTTAAATATATCATGCCACTCCCTTCTGGCTTGTAGAGTTTCTGCTGAGAAATCAGCTGTTAACCTTATGGGAGTTCCCCTGTATGTTATTTGTCGTTTTTCCCTTGTTGCTTTCAATAATTTTTCTTTGTCTTTAATTTTTGTCAGTTTGATTACTATCTGTCTTGGCGTGTTTCTCCTTGGGTTTATCCTTTCTAGGACTCTCTGCGCTTCCTGGGATTGAGTGGCTATTTCCTTTCCCACGTTAGGGAAGTTTTTGACTATAATCTCTTCAAATATTTTCTTGGGTCCTTCCTCTCTCTCTTCTCCTTCTGGGACCCCTATAATGCAAATATTGTTGTGTTTAATGTTGTCCTAGAGGTCTCTTAGGCTGTCTTCATTTCTTTTCATTCTTTTTTCTTTATTCTGTTCCATGGCAGTGAATTCCACCATTCTGTCTTCCAGGTCACTTATCCGTTCTTCTGCCTCAGTTATTCTGCTATTGATTCCTTCTAGTGTATTTTTCATTTCAGTTATTGTATTGTTCATCTCTGTTTGTTTGTTCTTTAATCCTTCTAGGTGTTTGTTCTTTAATTCTTCTAAGTCTTTGTTAAACATTTCTTGCATCTTCTCGATCTTTGCCTCCATTCTTTTTCTGAGGTCCTGGATCATCTTCACTATCATTATTCTGAATTCTTTTTCTGGAAGGTTGCCTATCTCCCCTTCATTTAGTTGTTTTTCTGGGGTTTTATCTTGTTTCTTCATCTGGTACATAGCCCTCTGCCTTTTCATCTTGTCTATCTTTCTGTGAATGTGGTTTTTGTTCCACAGACTGCAGGATTGTAGTTCTTCTTGCTTCTGCTGTCTGCCCTCTGGTGGATGAAGCTAAGAGGCTTGTGCAAGTTTCCTGATGGGAGGGACTGGTGGTGGGTAGAGCTGGGTGTTGCTCTGGTGGGCAGAGCTCAGTAAAACTTTAATCTGCTTGCCTGCTGATGGGTGGGGCTGGGTTCCCTCCCTGTTGGCTGTTTGGCCTGAGGCAACCCAACACTGGAGCCTACCCAGGCTCTTTGGTGGGGCTAATGGCAGACTCTGGGAGGGCTCTCGCCAAAGAGTACTTCCCAGAACTTCTGCTGCCAGTGTCCTTGTCCTCACAGTGAGACACAGCCACCCCCCGCCTCTGCAGGAGACCCTCCAACACTAGCAGGTACATCTGGTTCAGTCTCCTGTGGGGTCACTGCTCCTTCCCCTGGGTCCCGATGCACACACTACTTTGTGTGTGCCATCCAAGAGTGGAGTCTCTGTTTCCCCCAGTCCTGTCGAAGTCTTGCAATCAAATCCCGCTCTCCTTCAAAGTCTGATTCTCTAGGAATTCCTCCTCCCGTTGCCGGACCCCCAGGTTGGGAAGCCTGACGTGGGGCTCAGAACCTTCACTCCAGTGAGTGGACTTCTGTGGTATAAGTGTTCTCCAGTTTGTGAATCACCCACCCAGCAGTTATGGGATTTGATTTTATTGTGATTGCGCCCCTCCTACCGTCTCATTGTGGCTTCTCCTTTGTCTTTGGATGTGGGGTATCTTTTTTGGTGAGTCCCAGTGTCTTCTTGTTGATGATTGTTCAGCAGTTAGTTGTGATTCCGGTGCTCTCACAAGAGGGAGTGAGCACACGTCCTTCTACTCCGCCATCGTGAACCAATCTCTCCCAGAATGCAAGGCTTTGGATTCACACATGGGATAAGCATGTTTGGGGCTGGAGTTGAATTGTTTGGGAAAAGAGAGGACAAGCAGAGTAGCAGCAATGCTTCCCCCATGCAGCCTCAGTAAAATGGGATGCATATTTACAGACTATCAAGGTACCAAGTTATTAGACTGCCTGGGAAGCCACCTACTCCTGTCTGGCTCTGCTTCCAAACAAAGAAGGACAGACTTAACAGAGGCTCCTCCATTTTAGAACACTGAAGCCCAACTGTCCCTCCCATCATGTGCCAGACCTTCAGAATCTAACTGTGCCTTTCATCTGGCCATCCTTCCTTACATGGCAGGAATAGGCAGGAGTAGTGGATGGCACATGGCCAGTAGTGGTCAAGGGGTTCTCTGTGGATTCCATTTGCAAACCGAGCAATGCTAGCATGGCCGTGCATAAAACCAGGCTAAGAATCTTGGCCTGAGCCTACAAAAGGGTGTTTTTGAGAAGATGGACAGGCGTCTTTATTTGATCCTAATTCTCAGAAAAGGGAGGTGAACCACTACTCGTTTTTAAAGGCATTTTGGGAATACCGAGAGAACAGTTTTTTCATTTGTTTGTTTGTTTGAACATATTCTGTGGGATGTTTGGTAACCGCAATCCTTTAACCACTGTTCTCAATTTATTTTAACACATCACAATCCAAGGTGTAAAGCAGGCATCTAAAAAAGTATTTCCTGACTGCCTAAGCATGCATTACAGTTTGAACTGTATTGTCATACATCGATTAGCAGTTTTCCTTCAAATATCCCATTTTTTTGTTCAGTTCATCTATTAAGCTGTTTAGTAAGTTGCGTTTTGCATTAAGCAGTTCACAATATTTTGCTCGCTGACTCTTCAGAAAGACCTAGAAGCTGAAACACAAAGCAAAAAAGATCTCTTCTGATGACAAGCCTAGCCTCCCTGAGTTTCATGTGCCAAATGAACAGACCTTCACTGAGTGCCAGGCACCATAGCAGGTGTTGAATACTCTCTGGGGGCCCTGCCCTGGTGGCACTTAGAGTCTGGCAGTAGCGTGGTTTAGCAGGGCTAGCCCAACCGTGCTAGGGCTGAAACATGTGCCTTTCCCAGCCTTTTCTGCCCGTCATTTCCTGAGAAAAACCACTGCCCCTCTCAAAATGAGGAAGTCAGACCAGATCGTTTCAAAGGTCCTTTCCAGCTTTTGAATTTAAAAAGTTGAATGAAACTTTAATAGATACTTTACCACCTTTCTTATATGTAATGAATTCTAATTTAAAAAAAAAAAAAAAAGGACAGCCTACACTGGAGCATTAGAAAAGCATTTTACACACACTACTGTCATTCACCTCCCAGAAGTCCTCCGAAGTAGACACATATAAGCCCAGTTTTCGGAGCAGAAAACTAAGTACCTTCCCTAAGATCATATAACTAGCAAGGGCCGGGTGTAACACAACCCAGGTCATCTGGGACAGAACTGGAGACCTTGCACTGTCACTGCCTTTTAAAACTGCCTCTGATGTTTGTCCCTAGTTTTCAACAGTAGCGTTTCCAGGCCCTGCCTGTGACCTATCAGCTGTCAAATCTTGGTGTTTCAGTTCTGTGCAGTTCAACCGCTTACTTCTTCCCTGTGACATGAACAGCCAGCCTCCTCCGGACGATCCGTTTGTACCAAGCTCCAGCCAACTAGAGAAGCCTCTATTTCCCGGATGTGCCCAAATGATTGACAGCAGCATGGCACATGCTCCTTGAGGCTCTCCCCACTGAGTGTTGAGAGGCGTTCGCATACTTTACGTGCTCCGTTTGAAATATACTTGCTGAAGCACCAGAATTATACATCTGTTCCCTTGACTTTTTAACCAAAGAGTGCTAGTTTATTGCTGAGCTTAAGGATAAAAGAAGCAAGAAATGAAAGTTGGGTTGATTTTTTTTTCAAGTTTCCTCCCCACTAAGTATAATCAGATGTTGGACTCTCAGAGCCCGATGCTGGGTGGATGTTCACTTCCCTTTGCCTTGCAATTTATCAGCTCGTTTTTTGAGGTAACACTTTTCATCACAAAAGAAAACCCAGGGCCCTATACGAATATTTTCAGTTAAATGCATCAAACAGCCCTAATGTTGTGCCAGAAAAAAATCAAATCAAATCAAACAGGAACAATATCAAAACTGATTTATGTGGCTTTGTAGGGAAACAACTGTCCTTTCATCTCTGGATACACAGTTTATCTTTGACCCTGGAGTACTCGCTGGAATTCTGGGCAAAGGGGACCTATTCAGAAATAATCTGTCCAAGACCTGAGGAGCTCCATCATGAACTGGAGATCAAACATGTTTTATGTTCTTTCTGGTCCAGGATTAAAACTGAAGACCTATTATATTTTTAATGCACAAATAAAGAATCAATCAGGGGAATCTGCTGCCTCAGCAAACACTTTCATCCAAAAGAACAAATTATTTGTGATATCAAAACCAGTGAGTATCTCTATTGAGTATCTCAAAGATGGGGAGGTAGGATGGGTCTTTTCAAAGGTAGTAAGGTAAATGAATGAGTTAGTGGTTTGACATGTCTTTTCATGGGGAAAAGAAAATGTCAAAGTGCTCATGTTCACCCATGGCTCTAAGAAATGTGTGTTCCTTTAGGATGTGTGGTGCAAGACATTTCTCTACACCTTTATCCTATGGCCAAGAGGATCTTTTCCCGTGGGCCAGAGATTTTTATGTGGTCTCCAGGTACCTCACCCAGAGTTCCTCCAGATTTCTGTACCTGGATATCAGCACAGGAGCATATCAGGTGTACAGGGTTTTTTCAGGAAATGCAGAGATGCCTGGGCACCTAAAGAGACCTAGGACTAGCAAACTGTGGTGGGTACCAAATGAGGGTCTACTTGACTCAGGAGTCTCTTTTCTGGTCTCCGGTAGCAGTGCCCAGGCCTATGTCTTCATCTTCCTGGCTAGGGTTGATTGGTCCAAGGATGGTACTTTACCCAAGCCTGACCAATCAGAGTTTTTCCCAGGACTTTTAACTGGAACAAAGGCAGGAATTCAGTATTCTCAGGGGTAAAAGCTATGAAATACGATGCTTGGGAGGGACCTGGTCTGCAAAGAGAGAGAATGGAGGAGAAATGCAGCAAGAAGAAGCCATGACAGATGATGGACATGAGAGAATCCTGCACAGAGATAAATGTCCCGGTTCCAGTTGTTCCTAAAGCCTGAATGCTTCCTTGCTTTTTCTGAGATTTTATTTACAAATCCTTCTTCAATTATATAAGAAACACTTGTATTCCAAAAAGTCTCCATTCCTGCTTAAACTAAATGCTTAAGGGTTAGATTTCTGTCACTCGCAACACAAAGTATTCTAACACATCACCCAATACACAATCCTATAAGCAGGAGTTGGTGAGTGGATATTCTTCTCCCAGGCACATATCAGTTTATGGAGGGCAGTGGTATTTCTGCAAACCTGAAATCCAATCTACACCATGGTAGTAAGTAAAGTTGCCCTATATCTGCAGAATACATAGTCAAAGTTATTCAAGATAGACTGAATTTTGAGAACAAGCATGAATGAATCATGAATATGCCTTCCTCATACCCCTGCCCCTACCTTCATTTCAGTGTCCTTTATTCTGTATTATTTAGTGTTTAGGTCTCCTATGTATAAAAGACCTAAGGATTACAGTAGGAGTCTGGAAAGAGGAACATTTCTATCCTGTCCTGATTTGGCAACACCTAATACCTGGCATTCTCATCCTCAGTAGGCTTCACCTTGAGTGTAATCCATTTTCAATCATTAATTCATTAGCAGAAAGTTAGGTACTGAAAAAAATTGAGTTATTCTTTGCTTCTAAATATCCAAGGTTTTCTAGTGATGAATTATGAAAATTTTGCTTCCTATATTTTCTCAGAAAGAGTGTTGGGTTCTGGTTAAGTGTTTCAAAATAGTATAGTCTAGGAAAATATGGCTTGTTTAAAGGTCAGCAGTATGTTTGGGAGTGAGCTGTGGGCCTACTGGTTATGGACATCCACATTATAAAAATCTTCCTTGATCACAAAGGTGGGTTGCAAGCTAAAAGGATTTTCCACAAATAAAAAAGGCAGGTTAGAACATAGAATAGAGCTACCAGGGAAATTCATTTTTGGAAAACTACAAACATGGAAAATAACAACTATTCAAAGTTAACTTATATTTATTGAGTGCACACAATATAGGACCTAATTTAAATCTGCGTGACATCCCAGTAACGTGTATATAAGTATTTCCACTTTATGGATAGGAACAAAAAGGCATAGAATATTTGTAGCTTACACAAAATTATATAGAAACTGTGTACATCCCAACGAGAGGTTTATGAAAAATGTTCCCTTAGATGGATGGAAAAGCATGTTAATCCATGCTTTCTCAGTAGCTATCTGATCCATGAGACCATAACTAATCACTACGATCTGGTAGCAGATGAACCAAAAGGCAAGCAGAGCTCTGAAGTTAAATTTATAAACTCCAACCCAATGATTTTTCAGTGGGAATGCAGCAAGAGTTGTGAGTGATGAGGAATTGGTTCATGAGATTATGGAGGTTGAAAAGTCCTGCCATCTGCCATCTGCCATCTGCCATCTGCCAGCTGAAGACCAGGATAGCCAGTGGTGTAAATTAGTCTGAGTCCAAAGGCCTGAGAACCAGGGGAGCCAAGTGTAAATCTCAGTCCAAAGGCTGAAGATGAGATAAGATGTCTCAGGTCACACAGTGAGGCAGGAAAAAGGGGCACATTCCTCCTTCCTCTGCCTTTTGTTCTATTCATACCCTCAGTGGACTGGATGATGCCCACCCACATTGGGGAGGACAATCGACTTTACAGAGTCCACCAATTCAAATGCTGATCTCATTGGGAAACACCCTCTCAGACACACCCAGAAATCATGTTTAATCTGGGCACCCCGTGGCCTGGCCAAGTTGACACATAAGATTATCCTCTTGTCAATTTGACATCCATATGCATCTTCTTAAACCATACTTAATCTTTAAATAAAACAGTAATACGGTCATAATTCTGCCTAACATGATATAACTATCTTGTGTATGCTGAAATCACACTAACCCCTTCCTCAGAACAGGAGGTAAAGTCCTTGAGTCATGTTTACTCTTCTTGATATCCCATAACTTATAGACTATGATGTAAAATGAACAAAACTTAAATACTGTGATATAAAATTAATACATCTAGGACTTCCCTGGTGGCGCAGTAGTTAAGAATCTGCCTGCCAATGCAGGGGACATGGGTTCAATCCCTGGTCCGGGAAGATCTCACATGCCTCAGAGCAACTAAGCCCATGCGCCATAACTACTGAGCCTGCGCTCTAGAGCCAACGTGCCACAACTACTGAAGCCCTCGCGCCTAGAACCTGTGCTCCACAACAAGAGAAGCCGTCATAATGAGAAGCCCATGCACCACAACGAAGAGTAGCCCGGTCTCGCCACAACTAGAGAAAGCCCGAGCGCAGCAATGAAGACCCAACGCAGCCAAAAATTAATTCATTAATTTTTTAAAAATTGTCATCTCTCAAACCACTAAAGAAAAAAAGTTTAAAAAAAAATGAAAATAAAATAAATACATCTTATGTTCATGATGAAGGAACGAGAGAGGAAAGAAAACAAAGATTATACACACACACTCATATAGGCACACATATTCATTGCAAAATAGGGAGGAAATATTCATGACACTACCTGTGAGCAGGGAGGGCTTTTCAACTTGTCAGAAAAAGGGAGATCCCAGCCAGAGGTAGCCGGCCGCCGTGGCTGTGGCCACATTACTACGTCATTTACTGTTCGTAATCTACTCTGTCATGGACACAGCCTTAGGATCCACTGTGCATTCAGTGTTGCAAGCAGCCCCTGCAGGAGTCAGAACCTATAACATAGATGAGAAATAAAGTGATGTTTTCACTGTGAGTGGGGACGGCTCAGATGACTTTGTCCTGCAAGTCTGACAAGGGAGCACTTTCCAGGGGGAAGGGGGAAGGTTTCACAACAAGCTGAGAAGCGACAATGAAACTGGGCGGCACATTCCACAGTTTAAAAAAAGGAAGTGGGATGCTGGCCAGGCTGGCTGACAGGTTTGGTTCTTATGTATGCGAAGTTAGTTAGCAGTGTCATTTTGAGAACACCTACATGACTGGGCCAGCATCATGAAGCTATACTGTCCTCACCACACCTGCAGCTTTGACCCATATTTCCTAAAGACCCAGCGACCCTCGCCTCTGCCAATACAACACAATGTGCTTTTCCCGCAAGATTCAATAAAGTCATTTGTTTTATTGGAAGTACTTTATGTTTAATCAATGTCTAATCACTTTACAACAGTTCGCATCCTTTGTCCCTACGTTCCCGATCCTGTCACTTCCAAGAGGGAGAGAGAAAGTCAGAAACAGTGCCTAAGCGTATGGATCTTAGAGCCTGAGAGAACCAGAAACCTTGGGCAGATTCTTCAACTACTCAAGCCTCACTCTCCGTTTTGTATCTGTAACTCTTATTATGACTTTTAAATGAAAGTTAGCACACCATAAGTAGTAGATACTAGCTAACTCACTGGCCAATATGCTCACACACGTGTGTGCATACGCCTACACTCATACACAGCCTGGTGACAAGGAAAGCTCACTGGAATGAAAATCAAGGGATCTGCAACCTTGAACAATTCACACCTTTGTAAGCCACAGTGTCCTCATCTGCACAGTGAAATCTTATACAGTCCTCACTCTGTACCCAAGGGGCAGGATGGAGAGATTGGTTCCAGGAACCCCGGCAGATACCAAAATCCGTGGAGCGCAAGTCCTTTATAAAATGGTGCAGTACAATGAGTACAGTTGGCCCTCGTATCCACGGGTTCCGAATTCAACCAAACGGCAGATCACTGGTTGAATCTGTGAATGCAAAATCCACGGATACAGAGAGCTGACTGTACTAGGGCATCTCTAAGAACCTAGTCCAAGACATAGAGTCCACATTAAGTCAACATTACGGCAGCTCAATATGAATTGGCATGGAATGTGTCCCAAGATACAGTACTAAGTGAAAAGGCAAGGTGAAGAACTATGCACGTGTAATCTCCCATTCAGGCATTGTATTCATAGACTATCTCTGGAAAAATATGTAATGAATTAGCAATAGTAGTTGACTCCGCAGAGGGGATTTAGGAGCTTACTTTGCACTTGTATACCCTTCACAGTGTTGTACCATGTGCATTCTTCACCTATTTTTTTAATAATTTAAAATCTAGAAAAGAGGTCCATATTACGAGTGGGTACAAAAATGGCTAGTTTTTATTATAGTGTATTTCCACCTGCATGTGTTTGCTTTTATAATAATTTTATGTTTACTATAATGTTATAAAATTAAATGACAGTCTGCAGTTCTGTAGAATCTTGACGCTAAATTTTTCCATGTTAATAATTAGTCTTTAAAACCATGCAGCTCTCCTTGTAGGCTGCTTGAAGTTACAGGCTCTTGGTGAAGGGAAATACCTTCTAGGGAATATCATGGGTCAAAGGTGGGGAGAGCAACTTGATTACGGATCAGGCCCTTTACATACATTATACAACTTAATCCTCTTAACAATTCTCTGTGCTGTTATTGTCTCAGAAGAAAAAAAGGAAGCTCAGAGAAGTGAGATGACTTGCCAAGGAACACCTAAATTTTAAACCCAGCTTTAACCTGACTCCAAGCCTGTATGCATTCCAGTTTGCCATGCTGCCTCCTGGAAGTAATCTAAGGGAACAGGTTCATATTAAGAATATTGGTCATTTAAGTGAGTGGGGAAAGGAAGGGAAATGCCATATAAAAGGTAGACTAGAGCTGACTTAGTGACTATGAGCCATGTCTGTTTCCTGTTGGAGGCTTTTCAGCATCAGGGTAAGCTTAAACACATCCTTTGGTTCATACCTCAGATGTCCCCCTGGACAATTTAGCTTTATTCCATATAAAGTGGATTTTAAAGAGTCTCTTTCCAGAGGATTAATGCTACAGATAGAGCTCAGGCTTAATAGATCGGCCAGAGCCACCAGAGCTCAGTGGTTCTGTTGAGTCTTCCTGCCACGTGACAAGCATGTGGTTCAGCCAGGATTCACACTCTGCCTTTCAACAGCCAAGTCTTTCAGGCCCATTTTATCAACTCTTGTTTTACAGATGGAAAAAAATCTGAGACCCGGAGAAGCAAAAGGACAGAAAGAGGAAGCACTGAATCAGAACTCAGGTGTTCCACCTCTCTATCCTTCCTCCTACACCAAGATGTGGAAGTGAAAAGGAGCCATTTTTCATTTCTGTAAGGTCATGTAAGACACCGGTTAGGAGTACAGTCTCTGAAATTCCAATGACCTGGGATTCTTCCCTACACAGTCATGTCCCTAATGTATGATCCTGGGCAAGTTGCTTCACTTCTCTAAGCCTGTGTTCTTATATGTAAAATGAGGATAACAATTATACCTACTTCACAAGTTAAACTTTGTGTGGATTAAATGAAATAATGCATGCAAAGTGTCAGAGCCCACTACATCCAGGCTTGCAGTGAGGGGTTTCCTAAGGAAGATCACCATGGCTTATACCACATGACTCCTCACAGAGACCAAGTGCAGGTACCTTACCCATAAGGCTTGGCTGAAAGAAGACAACAAGAATTAACTGAACTCATCAGATCCCACTCTTAGGTTTGAAGGAAGGACTTACAGTAGGACGGAACAATAGATGGTAGAGAAAGAAGCCAAAAGATGCACCTAGAGATAATAGTACAGAGAAGCCCCCACGGGAAGGAAAACAGAGAAAAAAGAGTGAGAACTAGAGGAAAAGCAGACACAACCAGAAGATGCTTCATCAGAACAGAGGAGCCCCCCTTTATCAGGAGGAATTACATTTAGCTGTTTGTAACCAAGAGCCAGTGACAATGGCTCATGTGCATAAATAGTCATTATCTCCCATAAAAGATAAACGAACAGAGGAAAGCAATCCAGGGCTGCTATAGCAGATCCTCAAAGTGAACAGGCATCTAGGCTTTTTTGATTTCTCTGCTCCAACCTCCTTTGAACATGGCTGCCAACCTCAAGGTCATAAAATGCTACAGGATGCTTCCAAATTCCAGGAAGAAAGAAGGCAAAAGAGAAAAAATCCAAATGTGCTCATCCTTATTGTTTCAGTCCCTGTTAGGGAGATGTCCTGAAGTCCACCCACCTCATGATGGCCACATCTAGATGCAAACCAGGCTGGAAATGCAGCCTTTTAGCTGGGCATGTCACCAGTCCAAATAAATCCAGGGCTCTGCTACTAAAGAAGAGGAGAATAGCTATTGCAGAGACAACTAGCAGTTTCTGGTACTTTTCCTAGGTCATGCATTTAGTTGTCAAGGGAACAACAAGGAAGTAAGGTTGCTAGACCTGGGCTGAACAACCTTCTAGTGCCCAGACCATATTCCAGTCTTTGGGAGACCTGCTAAGTGTCGAGATTTCCATCCTCCTTATTTCCTTATCTCACCTTAAAATAAAATCTTTTTTTTGTAAATAACTTGAGTAGTCCTCTGGGTTCTTTTTTTCTACTTAAAAGAACCTAAATAACATAGGCTCACTTACCAGCATGTATCTAGCACACAGAAAGTTCTCAATAGATGTTCATTAAACTGAACTTAATTCCATAAACAATCACAAAACCACATAGCTCTATCATCTGCTCTCTGCCTGCCCTAAGTCTGCAGATGCATTATCTCAGAAGACAGTGCTGGGTATTTTGTGTTTGTTTTTCACTGAGATTTTGCCCATGGTTCATGCAAAGTCATCATTCAATAGCAAACGTTTAGGTGCTTTCTGGCTTGTGGATCACACTGGGTCCTTCATTGTTTTAGTGTATGGGTTGGAGAATGATGGTCCTTTGTTGATTTCATGGTTACTGTCATCAAGCCTCAGTTTCACAGCAAACTGGGGGAACTAAGGCTAAGCCTATTCTGCTTGCCTGCAGGGAACTCCTGAATCTACAAGTTTCATTTTAAAAGCTCTGATTGAAACAAAAAAGAGAGAGAAAGAGAGTGAAAGAAAACTGCTCTAAGTATGTGTAGATATAGCAAGCTAAAAAAACAACATAACTAAGGGTGGTAGAGTATGATAAAAGCTTGGTACAATCATTAAAATAAATATAAGTGCCACAAACCAAAGTTTATAAACTGTAGAATCCAACCATCTCAAGAACTAACAGCCTTACAAATTGGACCCCAGAAGGAAATAAACCTAAGCTTACAGACCTAGAATAGGAAAAAAGAAAGTTAATCCAAAAATAAATAAAATCAGGAGGGCCAGTAAGAATTCTAGTCCCAATTGAAAACCCAGCCTCAATACTAAGTGATGTCTTTACTATTCTACAGGGAATTGTGAACTTTCCTTCTTACTTCATCTTGACCTTCAGCCATTTCTTTGCTCTTTAGCACTGCTGAGACTTCCCAGAAGACATTCCAGAAAATTTCTTAATACAAGTTAATGCAAGTCTTTGATTCCACAATTAGAATTAAGCTGTTAAATGAAGACGATGTGATAACACACTCACTTAAACTCACATTAAAAGGTGCACGACTGACACTGGAGCCTCTCTGGGCAGAGTAGTGTTGGTGAAGAATGGAGATGGTTCACATGCTGGGGGAGGGGCAATGTGGGATGGGTGTACACTTGAGAAAACTGAGTTCCTGAAGATGGGAAGAAGGTGAAATCAGGAAATGAGGACCAGGTAAAGAGACAGTTATACACACATGCCTATGGCAGCATTATTCACAATAGCCAAAAGGTAGAAGCAACCCAAGTGTCCATCAACAGATGAATGGATAAACAAGATGTGCCACATGCATACAATGGAATATTACTGTCTTATAAAAGAAGGAAATTCTGACAAACACTACAACATGAAATGAACCTTATAGACAATATTCTAAGTGAAATAAGCCAGTCACAAAGGGACAAATACAGTATGATTCCACTTATATGAGGTACCTAGAGTAGTCAAATTCATAGAAACAGACAGTAGAATGGTGGTTGCCAAGGGCTGGGAGGAGCAAGGAGTTATTGTTTAATGGGTAACAGAGTTTCAATTTTGCAAGATGAAAAGAGTTCTGGAGAGGGATGGTGGTTACAGCTGTACATAATGTGAATATACTTAAATACCACTGTACACTTAAGATCGTGAATTTTATGCTATGTGTATTTTATCATAACTAAAAATACCAAACTGAAAGAACTTCTAGGCTTAAAAAGAGAGAACAGAAGCAACTTGTTTACTTCATGACTTTGCCTAGGTCTTCTAGTCCTGCCACTAAAGGGTTAGAAAGAAAGCGAATTTTTTTAACTGACTTTATTTTTTTAGAATAGTTGTAGGTTCACAGCAAAATTGAGGGGACAGTACAGAGACTTCCCATGTCCCCCTACCTGACACATGCATAGCCTCTAGTGGACCCTCCCACTGGATTGGTCCATTTGTTATAACTGATGAATCTTCACTGTCACATCATAATCACCCAAAGTCCAGAGTTTACACTATGGTTCACTCTTGGTGTTGTACTTTCTATGGGTTTGGAGGGAAATGTTTTTTTTTTTTAATTATTCATATAGATTAAATTATTCATGATAACTCTATTGCATTAGAACCCAAAATCCACAAGAGTGTATTAAATGTGCATTAAAATAACAGAAATGTTGTAAACATGTGCTACTCAAAGTGTGGTCTGAAGACCAGCAGCATCAGCATGCCCTGGGAGGAGTTTGTTAGAAATGCAGAAGCTCAGGCCCATCCCATACCTACAGAATCAGAATGTGCATTTATCAAGATTCCCAGGTGGTTCACTGTCCATTCTCAAAGCTTGAGAAGCACTGCTGCAAACTATTCAGAACTGCTTGATCAGTTGAGATGGAAGGAAAATAGGTTATCAAAGTTGCATTATTGTACTGTGTGTCAAATTGAGGGAAAGGTCCATGTTTTACTATTCCTTAAGTTCTTAAAAATGATTAAAGCCAAATCCATTTATTGTCCTGAACATAAAAAATGCTTAAACCACAATTGTAATTCAATATGTAGATGACAGTGTGCTCTGAAGACTGTATATAGCCAAATAGTAGCTTTTATGGAAGTGAAATGATTAAAAGAAGCAAAGCGCCAAGCACAAAGCTCTCCCTGAGTGGCTGATGGTAGATTTGCCAAGGAAAGTACTGACCTGCATAAATGTTCAAGAACAATAAAATTTTGGTCACTGGTAATGTGAGAAAAACTACTTAATACCCACAGCCAACTGGATTCACTTAATAAGATTAAAATGATATACAGAGAGAACAGAAAAGATATCCGCAAACGTCCATTGAACACAAAAGGGTAAGACATTTGACTAATATACGTATTCCAAATACTAAAACAGAGTAAGAAAAAGAAAAATCCATGTTTGGATTGAGAAGGCCTTCTCAATGGGATTTTTTAATGTGGGTTTATTCTAATGTGCTCTCCCCTGATACCTTTGCAGCAGTTAGTTTCAATGCTAAGTTTACACTTGACACAAAAAATAAATTCCTAAGAAGAAGATAAAAATTAATAACTGTATAGATAAAACAAAGATGACTGGGGGCTGGGGACAGAGGGGCAACTGCAGTCTCTGACACCAGGGCTTCATGGCTGGAAAACATTTTTCCACTTAATGAGAATCTTCAACAGTTATTGGGATCTCTGCCCACTTTCATTTTCTTTTTCTCTGGCAAACTTCCATTCGCTCTGGCTTTTGCAATAGTAAAAATAAGTAAATCTGACTCAACAAAACCAAGTATTATTTTACAAGTACAAACTGAAAATCAATCTAAGGTTTGGCTTGATGTTTTTGCAATTGATGCTAATTTTAAGCAACAATTCAGAGGAACCCCTTGAGGCTTACATGAGCTCATCAGTAGCAAAAAAAGGTCATTTTAAAATAATTGTTAATGTTTTCCAGAGCAAGAAAGAAACTCTTTAAAACTGCCAAATGTCTTGGCACACCCCACACGCCCACCTCGTGTTCTTGTTACCCAAATGCGAGCGGAGCTGGAAGTAAAACCTCACTCCATGGCAAAATTAGAGGTGGGTAGGATATTTGGCTCTTGATTTCCTGTGTTGAAATGACCATAACATCTCAGAACTTGATTTGAGGTCCATAGGTGAGATCTTCAGGGAGGAATTTCATACCTTCATAAATGTCTTACTCTCGTTTTATCAATCATATAGAACAACAGTTAACATTTTGTTGAGCAAAATGAGGGGGTAATAATGAACTTAAAAACTTAAAAAAGAAGCCACCCTTATGCTGTGATAAATATCTGCAGGCTTCGGCAACTGTCTGCTGAAACAGTTTGAAGAGTAAATGTTTTTATCTCAGCAGAGAGTTACACTGATAACCTTTGACACTGGTGAAAATGTGGAACACATAAAGGTAGACTCCCAGACCAGCTGAGAGTCATGACTTGGCCTGCTGCTAACTGCCTGCTGTCACCAGACCCCAAGGAAGAGCAAAGTAACACAGAGCTGAGAGGGGGTTCAACCATGTGCTGGGGAACCTGCTTGGTGGCCCCCAGCAACCTGAAAATTACAGAATGAATGTTCAACCTAGAAAGGAAGCCTGAGGCCCCACGTACACATCCCCATCAGGGAAGGAAACTGGGACCCATTCCAAGAACCCCTGTCGTCGTATAAATGAGATATTAAACTTGATTGCTCTTCAATTCAACTTTGTCCAACCACATGAAATGAAGATTCTATAAACATAAAAATCTTCCCTATGTTCTCCTTACAGCTATTTTTGCCTCAGTCTTGAATACCTACATTTACATGCCCTCCAAAATGCACAACTAAGGCATTATAAGGGTTCTCCTATGGCCCCCCAGCAACCATTAAGAGCACCTGAAAATACACAGAATCGTAGAAAAATAAAGAACACATTTCACGGACACTAGCTTTTTCACCTAGACAGAGAAACTATTTACTTCAGCAAGTTATGGGTCTTTTAGAAGACAGTGTCAATTTTATTGTTTTTTGAAATGCTATGTAAAGCCTGAAACTTCACAATTTGCACATCAGCAATATCCATCTTTAAGTTTAAATATATTTATGTGGTAAGGGAAAGTACATGCATAAGAATATATAGAATTTTTTAAAATCATCATCATTTACATTAGAAATTTCTTTATACAAGCATCTCAACTTTTTTCTTTAAAAAAAAATTAGTGACTGGTAAGAATCCTCTGAGACTGCAGAAAATCCAGCTTCCCATTTAAGCAGCCTTTCACTGAGAGACATGAGTGATGGCAGACGAAGGCCTCTTAAGAATAGACTCAACAGAAAATGACAGCGGTTCATTCACTGAGAGTCTTGTTCCAACTTGTTTGGCTACGAAAAGGTCTTTTGCACATCTATCTATTGTAAATGTGTACTTCTGGTTCTCCTTGACTAAACACTCTCTGGGTTTCTTAGGGGCCTCTTCAAAGGCCTCTTTGACAGATGATGTTTTCAACTCGGGACCTGATTTGTCATTAAGAGTTTGCTGGAATAATGAGTGGAATGGATTATGTTTAAGTGGCAGAGGGTGCCTGGTGCTTTCTTTGCTGATCTTGGTTAAGACGTGCCCTTGAGCTGCCAGGGAGTCCATGTCAACAACGGGCAAAAAATTCCGTCGGGGTGGGGAGAACGCAGACCTCTCGGGGACGGCCTGGTGACCCTGAAGGTCACTTCTTGAGATCTGGCCCTCAGGAGTGTGAGGCAGCACCAGAGAGCCTTCCAGTTTCGGTGGCATCATATCATGATCTGCTCCGAGTCCATCGTGGAGTCGTACTCCCTTCAAGTCCCAGCTGGCCCCAGGCTTCAGGGCCTGAACTGACGTGGTCGCATTCAGCAGGCATTGCTGGTAGAGGAGGGTGTCACTAATGGGGCCACACTTGGGCCAAACTAAAAATCTCGAGGACAGGGGATACTGCCTGTAAGTCGTGGCCACACTGACATTGGAAGAAATTAGTTCCATATTCCCAGACCCTGAATACTGCATGGTGAGATCAAGGCAGGTGGGCAAAAAATTGCAGAAGTCTTTGCTTGGCGGTTCCACTGGCGTGGGACTGTAGGCACTTTTGTAGGAGTTGTATTCAGAACCATGTACCATGCGATTGGGCAGGAATAAGGCAGCAGCTTGGGAAGCTTCCAACATCTCCCTCTCTTTATATTCTCTCTCCAGCATAATGTTCTCCAACTCTTTATCAGCAAAGGCCCGCCTTTTCCTCATCCGGTCACTTACTGGGGGAGGTAGAGGTAAACTCCCTCCCACATAAGTCTCTGATGGAATGGGGCGGTAGCCTAAAATAAGCAAGCATTGCACATGAAAGACGTTAACATCTGATGAGGAAAAATCTGGGAATCCAGAAGGCAACAGAAACACTGCAAATCAGCAGAACAGTTATTTACAGTTCCACATCACTAGTATTTTTATACAGAAAGCAAAAGTATGGGTTCAATTTAACATAGATCCCTTCGCAGGGAAGGATATCCATACTGTAACTCTTTATTGTTGTTGTTTTTGTTGTGACAGGTTTGTTTACTTTGACAGGCATACTTTACTGGCTGAAATTTTAATATTCTCCCCAGGCTCCTATACATTAAGAGACAAGGCTGCTCATGTCGCTTCAATCAATGCTTTATTACTATCCATGTCATCTTTTTCAATTATTAAAAAAAGATAGCTATACCTAGAGCTGATGTCACTTTTATTTTCTAAAGTTGGATCATTATGTACACATTGTTACAGTTGTAGAATAATCCAAGGAGAACTAGGAAAAAAGAGAAAGTTAAAGCAGATTAGTGAAGAGAAAAAGAGGAAAGACTTAAGGAAACAGAAAAGCACAGAAAATTGAAAAGAGCTGTTAACTAGTTAAACAGACTCTGCAGTGAACAATTTAACCAGGCCCCTACCCCTGCCTCTGACTATCAGTACAAACAAACAAAGTAGGGGGGGATCCCCTGCTATACTGACAATAACTGGTCTAAAACATTTTTCACCAGTACCAATCACGTTGGCCAGATACCAAAATGGTTGAACAAGCAATCACTAGAACCTAGATTAAGTCATTATACATTTTATAAATAGGGACAAAGTCAAAAACAAAGATTAGTATAACATAAATAGAATTCCTGGCAGCATAAAATACTTTGATTATTTCATCATCCCAAGCACTCACCACTATCAAATCTGTTTGAAGGATCCACTGTGATGTTTGTGTTTACATAGTGACAAACCCATCATACTCATTTGCAAATAAAATAAAATTTGAAAATGAATGTGTACACTTCTATGGTAAGTTTTTGCCAGGAAGTTATTTACTTGAATGTTCTATTCCACTTAGTCCTCTCACTTCTCAAGTTGCTTTGGCACAATTTCAATTTATCAGTGTGGTCCCTATGGTTATAAATCTGTTTACCCAGTTTGTAACCAAACTCATTTTGAATGCATGAGAAGCCATTCTAAGGTCAGAAGTATACAGCACAGGGTAAGACATGAACAAACTTTAAAACCTGTCCAGAAACAACTCAATTCAGAAGCCACATAAGAAAAAACAGAATACAAATGTCTACTTCAAAACAAACAAAAAAAAATCTGCTTTTCAACCTGACTCATAAAATGGCAGTGATTAGAGCAAATATAAACTTTCCTTTTCTTTAAACGGTGAAAGATAGTCAATATATTATTCATTATGTCAATAAATAAATTCCATACCCAAACAGAGATGCTTTTAAAAAATCAGTAATATTTTAAGAAAAATTAATGTATTCCCAGGCTTTAGAGAAAGTGAACACATGAAGACTTCACTCTATTCAAATTCAACCTCCATTTCTCTTGTGTATTCAAAACCTTTTCCAGATTCTATGATCTCGACTGTCAAAATGGTAAAGTGAAGTGTGGAATAACTGCAATTTAAGTAGATAATCCAGAGAGGAAAAGAATACAATTAAAAAGAGTGGGATTAAAGGCTGGATCGCCCAGACTAAAGGCCTTTATTGGTGTGGGTAGCTGTTAAACTCTTCACTTGACTCACTCTATTTAGCTCCAAATACAACTAAAGTTTTTTTTCTTAATTTATTTCCTTTCAGGACATCTGCTCTGGGATCATTTGGCAGGGTATCTGTACCTCCCTCACACTAGGACAAATTTCATATGCACTCCATGTTAACCCATTAACTACTAAGCAGAAAAAATTATCAGTGACAAAAACCTCAGGAGGTATGTGAGATTCATTTTCTCACATCCTGATTTCCTTCCAAAAGTTTCCAATAAAACAGCATTTCCCCCTCAGAATGCTCCTTCACATGTAAATGGAAATGCCATGTGCCTGAATAATGAGAATCACTCAGAACATGGTTTAAAAGGCTAAAGAATAATTTTGCGTTGCTTTACCTTCTAAAATGCTTTTGGCCAGCAAACTGGGTGCCCTGACTTGCCTCTGATACATGGCTTTGCGCTCGAAATTATTCTGTTTCCCGGAAAGCCCCTTCTTGTCCTGTAAACACAAGAAACAAAATCAATAATGCCCTGAAAAAAACGTGGTAGACAAGGAAGAGGCATCAGCAACTCTCCTCATTCTAAATGTATTTATTTTCCCATCCCATGTGAAAATAATTCTAAAGGAATTAATATCAGCACCCCTTGATTCCAGAACAATGAGCTAAAATCTCTGTCCGAAGCCTCCAACTGGTGAGCAGGGCCCCGGCTTTCCCTGGGGCCGCGTTGCTAGAGTCGGCCCAGACTCAGCCTGCAGCGAGAAGTGGGGGGCCAGCCTGGGAGGAAGTGAAATCCACAGTGGATGAGATGCTAGGAGCCTGGCCCTGAGAGAGCTGCGGCGGGCGGCTGCATCCACGGAGCCCAGACTAGTGCCGAAGACGCCAGGGACCTGACGTTGGCCAGAGATGTGGGGCCGGTTTCCCCCGCAGTAGGGCGGATGGGACCGGGTACAGGGGGTTGACGGAGAAAACTCGTAAGTTTTCGCGTCCGGCCAAAAATCCCGATTTTTTCACTGGGGGACTGGGACGCCTGAAGGCGAACAAAACCTTCAGAGTCCGCAGGAGACGGGCGCACCCTCTGTCACCGCCCGGTCGGTGGAATTCTGGGCCCTTCTACACCCGCGTCCCGCCCAGCAGGTCGCAGGGAGCGCGAGGGAACGCAGAGCCCTCGGTGCAACACACGCGGGGACACGGGAGGGGACCGCGCCCCAGCCCAGGGTCGGGGCACCTCGGGCGTCCAGCGCGCTGCGCTCTCCGGGGCCCTTGGGAGGCTTCCCATGAGGGTCACTCACTGCCTGTGGCGGGCACGGTGATCCACTCCCCAGAACCTTCTCGACAAAAAGTAAAATCAAAACTCCTCCCGCGCCCTGAGTGCGAGCAGGCCCGCGCAGCCTCCCTCCTGTGAGCGCGCTTGTGCAGGGACACAAGGAAACATTCAGTCCCAGGTTCAAGAAGAGCCTCTCCCTTAAAGAAGATTCAAGCTCTCCTCACAGCCGGAGACCCGCGGTGGGAGGCGACAGAGAACCGTCAACTGGTTCTTAGGTAGTTCTCGAGGCCAGAAGTTTCTTCTAAATTCCCACGTCACTTTTGGTCTCATCTGTAAAATGGGCAGGACACGTTCTCTCTCTCCTAAATGGACCGTGACTGCGGAAGCGCCGTGAGCACTACGTGCTGCGTGGTTCTTTTTCGCGATCAGCACGGGTAATACGGCGATGGACGTAGTGCACTGCATCAACCTCTGTCCTCTTTCCCCCAACACCACCAGAGTAAACGTTAAAATATAAAAAATCGAAATAAAATACCTTTCCCATAATTACCGTACGGGACTAACCACTTTCAAGGCCTCTCTGCCTGCTTCTTAATACAAAATCTTCTCTGCCAAGTTCCCCAACGATGGCCACGGCTTCCTCCCTCCCGACCCTGCAGGCCAGCGTTGGCAGAGGTGTCTTCACCATCCTTCTGAGGAAGTGCCAGGAGCCTCGAGTCCCCGGGCCCGGGTGTGTGCGGAGTGCGCCCCTCCGACTCCCGACCCCCACGGCGTCCCCAGACAGCCCGGCGGGGGCGAGCCGGGCCGGCGGGTACGCACCTCGGTGGCCTGCTGCCTCCGGAGCGCCACCTGGGCGGCCATGACGCGCTGCCGCTCTACCACCAGCAGACAGTTGGCGCACTGGCAGTCACGCCAGCGGCAGAAGCGCTTGTGGCCCTTGAGGCAGGACACCACACCGTGGTTGCGGCAGCGCGCGCACTTGGGCGTGCGACTGAGCTTGCGCGGCTCCGCGCCGCCGCCGCCGCCCGCGTTCGCGCCGCGCTCCGGGGGCCCGGCCGGCGCCGGCGAGGCCTGCGGCGCCGGAAGCGGCCTCGGCGCCAGGGTATCCTGCTGCTCCGGCCGGCCCGGCACCCCCGGGGACGCGCCCGCCTCCTCGCCATCGCCCTCGTCTTCCGCGTCGTCGTCGTCCTCGTCCTCCGCGTCGTCGTCATCCTCGCCGTCCCTGTCGGCCGGCGGCGGGCTGGGCCCGGGAGGCGTGGGCGGTGGCGCCTCGCGGCCGTCCTCCTCCAGCCCCAGGCTCTCCACGTCGATCTCCCAGTCCACTGCGGGAACCGGCTGCCGGACCGCCATGGCACACCACGCTTCGCCCGGGCCTACGCTGAGTCCCCTGCGCTCTGGAGAGACAGGAAAAGAACCAGAGACCCACCGACCGCCGCCGTCAGGCACCGTTCCCGGGCCTTGGGCCCAGAGCTCCTGGTCTGCCCGCCTCCGACCCCTCGAGGAGCCCACTTCTCTACATGTCTTTCACATCCAGACCACACGTGCATTTCTTGTATCTTTAGGCCTGACCTTTAACCACAGCCCTCTCTGGCTTTACACACGCTTTGGGGACAAGGCCCTCGGTAAACGCACTGACCACACACAGAAGTATTGTGTCCAACTAGGCCGGCCTTGGCCACTTATCAGGCTTACCCATACCCAACTAGTATGGCCATGCTGAATAGAAAAATGTCAGTGGAAGAACTGTTTTCCTTCTGATCATAAGGGCCCTTCGGACCCTGTGAGGTACCACCATACAACTCCCACATGCCTCTCGTCCTCCTGCACCACTACAAGGAGCCCCTCTTGGGCTTGGAGAGGTTCTCTCATCCTCCCCCAATCCCCCCACCCCAGCACACCGCAGTTTTAATCAACTAAAAACCAAAATTGTTCTGCTGCCATAGGGACACTGGGCACGGAGCTGCAAACGCCCCCGTCCAGCATGGACAGTGTTTCAGCCCCGCAGAGCTAAGCCGCGTGGGCTCTTTTGTACATCGGTCACGGTTTGCACTTTAAGGCAAGACATACAAGTAAAATAGGAAAGGTGATTCACGCCCTTCGCCCTCCCTGACACCCCAGCTACATCACAGCACTCACCAAGACTCTGAGGCCCCGGCTAAGCAGCCGAGGCAAAAGATATCCAGCCTTGGGACCTTGCTGTTGGGCTGCTGGCTGTGCTTGCAAACAGAAATCGGGGTTGCCACACCCTGTCACGAAATCGGGGGTTGACAGCTGGAGGCCCGGAGCCCAGTGGATGAGGAGTGGAGGAGAAGGGGCATGGAGAAGGTGAGTCAAATCCTCAGCGACTTCGCCCCGCACATCCCGGACTCTGCAAAGTTCTGATCTGTCCTCAGCAGCCCCGGGCGCTTCACCTCGCTGAGGCTTTTGGCTTTCTCTCTCCCTAGCTGGGCGGGAAGGTTGGGCCGCCTTGACCAGGTTCAGGTCGCAAGCTCCCGGGGCGGGCGGGCGAACCCACTGGCGTGCGACGCAGCGCCCCTCACAGCAGTCGCCAGCCTCCGCTCCCTTTCCTAGTATTATCCGCTCGGGCCCCCGAGCTCTGCGCCCGCTGATTGGCCGGTTGTCAGGCGGTGTGCACGCTGATTGGCTGAGGCTCTTTGGCCCGGCGCTCCCCGCCTCCTCGCGTCCGCCGGGCCACTCCCGCCGCGCTCTGCCAGAATCCTCCCGCGCGGCCTTCGGTGCAGCCGGGAAGTCTGTCCCGAGGTTAAAACCGAAGTGTGACGGCGCCGGCTGGAGCGAAGTCGCCATTTATCTCGCGGGCTAAAAAAATAGCAGAGACACACTCTTACGAATCGCGTTGTCCTCAAGAGAAAGTAACAGACGACAAGGCAGAGATCGGAAAAGCTACGTCATCAGCATCACCGGTGTATCTGGGACTCAATCATTAACCCAAAGCTAGATGCGGAAATAAGAGAAGTGCACGGCGGCATCCTACTTTCTCCTGCGAGAATAAATCAGTGGTTACCTTGCACCACAGCACCGGCTTAGAGGACTTATGAACTGTAGATACTTTTGTGGCTATCGCCACTCATCCTCAAGGTGCAAAGTGGTTCCTCGTTAACTTTCACCACGCCCGTGAGACAGGCAGGTCACCAAGTCACCTACGTCACTTATATTTTTCTATATGAATTACTATGAGTTGATTTGGGGGAGAACGGAAATACATGCCATTAAGAGATTTAAGTACAATATATTCACTCTAAGCATTTTTTAAAACGAAGCTCTTTTTAAAAGAGGACTTTTTGGTATTCATGAATGTATTTATAAGGGGGAAAAGGGGCTTCTTCATTAATCTCTTACATAAATGTTTAATAACAGTTACGTTTCCAATATCCTGAAAGAGGGAATTAGTCTTCTAATTCAACGCTGCATTTTATTTCTTGAACTAAATTTAAAGTTACTTAGACGCTTTTCTACTTACACCTTTAAATAATCAGTGCCTCTTAAGATCGGTTTAGGAGACAGATTAGAAAATTCAGTGCCAATGCACTGAGCACATAGTAGGCTCCCTATATATTTGTTAAACGAAGGAAATTACTGAAAGTTAGAAATTAACCAGGCTCGGAGCGGCGGGAACGAGGAAGCTTAGGAATTACTACTGTGAAACTAACGCGATGTGCCGGACGCACAGGTATTCCAAATCCTTTGGCGATGTGGAAAGTTCTTCCCTAGTTACCACGCACTGGGATTTCCCTTTGTGCGGGTTCTTCTCCCCAGAGCCGCTTTCGATGCCCAGCGAAGGAAGTGGAGAAACAGTTCTGTATACTCCTGTCGGATGCTCAGTGGCTCTGGGCGTCTGGGAGGGTGGCTTGGGAGCTGTGCGCCCTCAAACACAGGACAAAAGAGTCAAGCAGACTCGTTCGTGCCTCCCGTTTGGCACCACCTAATAACACCAGTGAGTTTTACCTTTTGCGTAGTTTCTTATATTCATCAATGTGCATTTGTTCACCTATGTTAGAGCATTTGAATTCTTGAGAGTAGCAGAAGTGTATTATTTACCCTCGTTTTCCAACGATGAAACTGAAATTGAAAGAGGAGCCCTGGGTCACGAAATGGGAGGGCAATGGAATGGTGAGCACCCAGGTCCTAGGTCGGCCTCTGCTCTGAAGTCTCAAACTTTGAAGAGCCCTTCGCTCCACGCCAGAAAAACTCACAATGGGTTCGTGTTTTTTATTTTATTCCCCTGCACCTTTTTCTGATTTTGGTACTTGGCGTCATGACCTCCCATTTTGCGTCTCCCCCTGTAGCTTTTTTACCTTTGCAAACAGGCATCTCAATGCTTCTACCCCGCGACGCGCAAGAAAACTACAAACCCCCTCCACTGCCGCTGCGTGTGCAAGCAGTTGGCAGGCTGGGTTTTTATTTTATTTATTGTTTTTACGGCGGGGGAAGGGGCACGGAGGGGCGGAGGACAGGAAATCGTTAGCCCTTCACTAGTTATTTTGAATATTAAGAAACAAAATCAAGAAAGTAGGTTTGCTAAACTAGTGGTTACCCTAGGGGAGATGGAAGGGGGAGGGGCACAAAAAAGTAGCTGAGCAAATTTGGGGTAGCTAGATTGAGGGGAAGGGGAACCAGGAGGGAATGGGAGGGGAAAGCGGCTGTTTCCTAAACAGAAAATAAACAAGACGGCCAGCCCTTGAACTAGTTCGAGTGGTAAAAGCTGCTACATAAGGAGAAAACAAGTGGGATTTGCGTACAGTAAACTGTGCGGGCTGAAGACAGGACAGGGGATAGGAGTTGGGGGGAGGGTGGCTCCTGGAAGCCTATGGCGAGAGCAAGGCCCTCAGAAGTCAGAGCCAGTTGTGCCTTCCCCTGTGCAGCGTCTGTCTGGACCTAGGGAAAGCAGTGCCCAGGAACTTACTGGAGGGGTGGGGCTCCCTGGCTCCAGGTGGGTGGGCCCAGGACCAATCCCTCCACTGCACACTCGTCCCCCCCATCAAAAATCTACACTACAGCCTCACTGCTTCCTCCAGGCTTCCCTGCCCATCTCCAGATACCCCGCATCTCGTCCTATACTCCTTGCACCCCAACTGCGGTACTTGCGGGCATGCAGCTGTAATCGTGATCCAGTTGAATTACACTCCATTCCCTGGCCCTGAACTCTCCAGAAAATCACAATCCCACCAATTGCTGAGAGGTGAAATGGTGTGGGAGTGGGGTGGGGAAAGAGAGGTTTTTCTATTGGGACGAGTCCCGGGAAGCCTGAGGAACTCTAATATTAAATAAGAAATTATCTGGATAATCTGGGGCAGGGAGGTGGTTATGACTGCACAAACTGATTAGTAAACTAAATATTCAGAGGCAATAGGAGTCAGAGAGCCTGGGCTCCAGGCTGGTTGTTGGTTGTTCCACCCACTACCTGATTTGGTTGATTAACTCCCTGGGCCTCAGTTGCCTCATCTGCAAAATGGGAGGAATGCCCTTCTTTGGCCTGTCGTGGTTGTGAAGACGGTAATAATGAGGATAGTCTTCAAATCGTAAGAGCTCAGTAAACGTTTGCTTAGCCCGCTGTGGTAGCCCACGCAGCCCCAGGAGGGCCGGGCCACGGCATGCCTCCCAAGCTTGACTGAAAGGCAAGGGCGCAAGGAATCCAGCTCCTTCCTCCAGGTCCCTCTCTTAAAAGGGGTCAGGCCGTGACTGAGGACCTGTTAGGTGAGGAAACAGAAGTCCTTTGGGCTTGTAAACCGACACCAAATTACGAAGTGCAATTGGGGCTTCCCGCTTGTAAATTACAAAGCAGGGGGCCGCCACCGACTCTGCCTGTCCCCGCTGGTGGGGGCGGCTTCGGGGGTTGCGTCTCTCAGAGCTGGCCGTCGCTGAGGGACCCCCTCTTCTCCCTCTCCCTTTCCCCCAATTCTCTCTCACCCCGCACCCCTTCCCTTTCTCATGCAGCTCGGACACTCGCGGTCCTAAGCGCCCCCCTCCCCCACCGAGTCAAGCTAGGGAACCTGAACGAAAAAAGCAGGAAAAGGGGGACGGGGAGTCTCCCTCTCTCTCTCCCTCTCTCCTCTTTAAATGTGTGTGGGGCGGTTCTTTTCTATTCTCAAAAAAAAAAAAGAGAGAGAGAGAGAAGCGTGTTTCAAATTGGCCCCCGCTCACCCATCAATTCCTTGCTACGAATCCCAGCAGGTCCGGCCGCCGCCTTCCTCTGCGTGGCCACGCCGGCTCGGGTCTGACTCCAGGACGTGTAGCTTCCCGATCTGGCCCGGCCACCTCCCACCCGTTCATTGGGGGCCGGGCCGCGGGAATGCAGCGGGGTTTCTGGGCCCAGGCTCCGCGCAGGCAATCCGGCTTGGAGGCTGAGCGTCTGGGTTTCGGAGCAGGCTCACGGGGGTTAAGATGCCAGATCTGCTGCTCCTTGGCTGGGGGAGAGCGAGGAGTATCCTAAACTCCCTCGGCACCTCACTCCACAACTGCAAAATGGAGTTAACCCTACAGGAGGTGATGTGTGTAGACCCCCTGGCACGGTGACCCGCCCATACTGAACACTCAGTACTTGGGAGTGGTTTTTTTTGTATTAGTTGTATCACTGTAACTCAAGGAACTGGCCTGCGGAGAGCCCGAGGCCGGGAAATTCGAGGCCGATTTCCTCGGACCTCGCCCGACTTCCCAGCCTCCGAGGCCCTGTGAGGCCTGCGCCGCACCGCCAGGCTGAGTGGCCTCCCTACATCAACCTGCCGCGAGCGCCCGGGGTGGTGAATAGTTTTTGGAAACACCTGGGCATGGCAGGAGTGCTTTGCTGGGGCTGCCTATGGCTCTAGTTTCTTTTCAGAAGACAACCTCGAATCCACCGCCTCTCGCGTAAAGTTACTCTTCATGTTGTATCGTCTCACAACTCTGACCGGCTGTAGACCGGGCTAAATAAATAATCCCAGATGCGATTGCGGAGATACGATTTCCCAATCTGCTTTGCGTAATCAAATATACGACCTGTCACAAGCAATGGGGGAGGGGACCCGGGGGGCGCGTGGGGGGATGAGGCAGCTTGCAGAAGATAACCGTTCTCCGAGAGCCTTTGGAACTCTCCCTTTCCCTGCTCGGTGTGTCCAAAAAAAAGGAAAAAAAAAAAAAAGCAGAATAAAAAAGGACAATGCGATCTGGGCTCTCATCACTCCTCCGTGGAAGCAAGGTTTAAATCACCGGTATTTATGACAGAAAGGGACGCGCTTAGTCCACGCCTCCTCGTTTTACAAATGGACAGGAAAATTGAGTTTACAGAAGTTCATGGCACTTGCCAGGGAGACGCATACCTCCATAGTGACTGTGTGGGACCAAAGAGGCCACAGTAACTCCCCCCCCTCCACCTCAATGTCTTCACACCATTCAAACAAAAATGTGCCCTTTGCGGCGGGATGCGGAGTCAGATGCCGGGTGTGTGAAGCAATCCTAGAACATTCAAGCATCTGCCAGCCAACCCGCCCCAACCCCCAGGCAGCTTCCATCCTCCGTGCTGGGAAATGTGGCTCAATTCACTTGGGGGTCAAGTAGCAGCTAGGAGATGGAGCAACTGCAGACCTCCTTGACTTCTCAGTACCCGGTCCAAATGGTCGTCAGGGGAGGTAGAGACTCAGGGTTGTAGCTGGGGCCTGGGTTCCATCGCAGGGGCGGTGTCCTTGCTTGTTGCCACATCAGGAGGCACACAGAGCTCCTGCTTGGGGCCTCTCTGCAGCCCCTAGGGGGCCTCATGATCACCTGACAGTGAACCCTTAACCCTGAGAACTGTCCACCCCTACTCCCATCCCATATGGGGCCTTAACATTTCTAAGGGGCAGATTTTAACCACACTCAAATGACTTTCCATATTTTCCCAACAATCCAACTACCAAGTAGAGAGGAGGAGGAAAGCAAGGTGTTTGTGGTGCAGGCACTATGGTGAAAATTTAACTCATCCATGGCAGGAGCCATTGGGCAAATCTCTTCACCTTCCTGGGCCTCAGGTTCCTTGACGAAAGTGAGCAGTAAATTTCAGTGGTTTCCAAGTTCTTTCTTAAACATTAACATCACTAACAAATGCTAACTACCATTTGATGGTTATCATGGTTCAGATAATAAGTTCAAGGGCATGAAGAAAGTCCAAGAAGAAGAGGAGGGAGGAAAAAGAATTAGAAACAAACTTCGGTGTCGAGTTTGACATCTTGGTGATATTTCTGCTCCTCCATACTTCTGTTATTGATCCTATCTAATCAAAATCCTAGTTAAAAATGTGATAATGAAACCCAAAAATGTCAACTAGTGAAAGATGGGGACATAGAGTAGTTTCACAAAAGATGCAGTTCCCCAGAGCCCAGATCCAATGCAGATTCATTCAAGTGACAAAGAGGGTTCTCACATGTCATCAAGGTTCCATGATCTTGTGACTTCTAGATTAGGTCCGTATGGCTGGATTTTAAGCAAAAAAGTTACCAGGCCACTTAAACAGGCCTCCCTAGCCCTGTCCTGTGTGATATGCTCCCTCTGGGGTCTGAGTTTGGGCTCTGGAGAGGGCCAAATATTTCCTTTGCTGTTAGCCCAGAAGTCTCCCTGAAATGTGTCCTTGCTAGCTGGAGGAATTCCTCCCAATTTCTACCAGAAGCATCCCTATGGTCAAGCTTTACCCCAACCTAGTAGAAGATTCCAGCAGTGTGATATGCACAGCACAGATGCTCCACGATGTCCGTCATGATGGATTGGGGGTAGGGAGGGAGTGGCTAAGAAGAGAGGATCAAACCTACTTGGCTCTGTCTTTGCTTTCATATGGATAGCAAGCGACCATCCATATATCCAAGCGACTGAAGTGTGATCACAGGTCTCAAAGCCAATCGGCCAAAACACAGACACTTCTATATACATAGTACTTGACCTGCCTGAGTTTTGAGATTCTCTCCCTCTATGAAATAATTAGTGAAGAAAAGTAGAAGACTCTCCAGGGATTCTGTTCTAGCCCTTGTTTTGCCAACTAAAGTAACCCTTGACCTTGGGCCAATTTACTCACCCTCACTCCTTTAGGCTTCAATTGGCTACTCTGCAAAATGAAAGACTTGAACCAAATTACGTCTAAAGGTCTTTCCCATATTTTTTAAAATACTTTTGGGTGGAGTGAGAAAATGAAAAAGGCTTGTGTTAAGGTTTCTCCATGGAGGTGTGTGGGAAGGAGAGAGAGGGGACAGGGAAAGACGAAAGCCCAGCTTGAGGGCGCACCCCTTATAACAAAGTGCTACATAAACTTTAAGAGCCAAGAGGAAATATTCTCTTTGAAAACGCTGACCCCAGCCAGCAGGAGGGTGTTCTAAGGGAGAAAGATGAGGAGTTCGAAGGGGGCAGGCAAAGGGGAGATGTCACTTGCTTCAAACTGATTTAACGGGGTGGGAGTGCAGGTGCAAGAAACTCCTGTCCTCACCTCCTGGCCACCAAGCCCCCGCCCCCCGCCCCCAGCCCTCCACCCCTACCCCTTCTTTTGCAGAAGATTTATTGGCGAGGTGAGGCCAGGCTAACAAAACTGCAACCCCGGGTGCTTCGGACCCCGCAGGAATGCTTTGATCCTCCCACAATGTCTAGTGGTCCCCAGCGGATTGCATTGCCAAATGCCAGGAACCCCCTGGGCGGGGCCACTGCCCAAGGATCCAGCTTCCCCGAAACCAGTGGTGGGTGCATCCTCCCTGCGGCAAGAAGCCGCGCGGGGGCGCGCCAACCAGCACTAGATAGACACGGCGGAGACCCAGAGGCGCCGGGGTCCCGCGGCCTCGGAACCCGAGCAGCACCGCGCACCAGCCGCGTGAAATCCTCGCGCCCTCCCGCCCTCTTTTCTAGGTGGGGTCGGCGGTCAGTGGCGAACAGTGATCGATTGGAAGTCTGAAGGGTCATCGGCGAAGGAGGGAGAGACTGTAGGGGTCATTTGCTTGTCTGGGGGGTTCTGAACCCTACTCCTTCTAGTCTTTTAAGCGTCTACTTGGAGAGGGGGCTTTCTTGCGCCGCTTGTTGGATTACTATTCCCGGGACGGAAAGGAGAAGAAGGAATCACAATTATTGACGGCCCACCGTTTGTCAGATTCGTTTGTCAGATTCCATGCCAGACCCTTCCAACTTGGTGTTATCAGCTCTTCACAGCTTTTCATTTTACAGTTAAAGATGCAGGTTCCAAGAGGCTGTGCTGTCCAGGGTACAGGGCTAGGACAACAGAACCCAGATCTGAATTTGAAGCCTCCCATTCCAGCATGCTTCCCACCAGTAGTTACCTAGACCTAAGTCCCAGCTGCTTCTGCAGGAAACCAATCCCCCAAACCCCCAAGTTAGGAAACGACCCAAGACAAATCCGCACAATGCAAAGATTACAGGAAGCTGTGTAAACCAGCCTGGGCTCTGAAAGCATAGAAGACCCCAAATCATTTCTGAGGCTCCTGAGAAGTTTTGGACAAGTCACATAACCTCTCTATGTTTCAGTTGCTCATTTGTAAAATGAGGATAATAAATACTCTTCCTTGCCAATACCAGTGGTTTCCTAAGTTCAAAATGAAAAAAAAAAAAAAACTAGAATTCTTTGGAAATTATAAAGCATTTTGAACATAAGGTATTAATAAGGTCCCCCTTGTCTTATTTTGCCAAATCAGGCACATCATGCCCCGTGTAGCAAGTTGATAAGATCAAATAAAATGATGGCTGTGAAAGGCCACAGAGGGGAATACTGTGCTGTTTTATTAATGATTGTTCAAGCAATACCCTTCTCAGAAATGAAGCTGCCATTATGTTCCTTCATTAGCCAAATTAAAACTTCAGTGCTTAAAGCTTTGGAATGCTTACATAGATTTCTTTAACCCCGTGGAAGCATTGAGAAGGAAATATTATTCTCACTTTGAAAAGTAAGAGGGATGCAGAAAGTTAACAAAAAACCTTGCTACATAAACGGATTGACCAAAAGGCTTTCCATTTCTCCTCCAAAAAAACACTTTGTGTCATTGTGCAGGGTAGAACGGATTCATCTTTAACTCTCTTACCTCAGTCTGCTAAGGCTGGTTTCCAGCCCTTTCTTTTTCTTATACTTTTAGTAATGGAAATGTTAAACAATATACAAAAGCAGGCCAAATAGTGTAATGTCCATTAGCATAATCCAATAGTATAATATCCATGCTATTCATATATCCATATGGATACACAATATCTATATAACCGTTAGCCAGATTTAACAGTTGTCCTGGGCCATTCTTTCTGTCCCTCCTTTCTCAGAAGAATACTTTAGAAAGTCCACTGCATTTCTGTCGATTAAAGCTGCAGCCCCACTGACTGAGTTGGTAAGATTTAATTACAGTAATTGGATAGAATTTCTTGGGCCTCAGATCTGATATCTCTTTGAATTCACAACCTTGTGATAAATCATTCCAGCAAAATACTCATTGTTTGAGCAATTGGCTTTATGCCAATGGCCTGGAACCAGAGACACAGGTGGCGGAAGTGAATCACGGCTCTAGATTCTAGAGTCTAGAAACTGAATTCCTTCTTTTCTAGTGCAGCCTTTTCTAACCAAAACACACAGTAATTAATTACTCCTTCAAAAGGTTTAGGATTCTTATACTGTACGGGCCTGGAATTAGTTCCTTTAGCAGAGTTTACCTCAGCCCTGGGTGTAGATCTATGAACCTGTTGGACTCCCTACACTCAGAGAATTTTACTTTTTGCCCAAGACACATCTTGAGCCCAGCCTAAGACATCTTCAACTGTCTCACATTTACATTAACAGACAACCTCCCCGGAGCTCAAAGAACAGGAGTTTTGTTGTCACTGTTTTCTTTTCTATGGTTTTTCTTTATCCCGGTTTGCACAGTGCATGCAGACATCTGTACACTTAACTTTCATCTACTTAAGAGTTACAAGTCAGTAGACTTGGCTTATCTTTTCCAAAAGCACAGAACTGGCCTCAGTACACAGTCCAGTGTATGAAAACACGTAATCAAGTTCCCGTTACGGCATTCTCTGTAGTATTCCCAGATGCTCCCTGTCATTTGGCAAATCTATAATGTAATAAATATTGATGGTTCCCTTACATGTGGTGGTAAGATTTGCTCAGCCAAATGTTTTTTTTTTTCTGCACTGTCTTTTAAAAATGTGTCGCTAAAGTTGTTGTCCTGAAATTTGTTTGTACTCTGGCAGCTTTATTTAAATGTCAACCAGATGCAGAATTTCATTGTAGTGTTTTCCTTTTTTTTTTTTAATTTGTCCCTGTGGCTTGTTGTGTTTTAAGACATTTTTTAAAAGTCTTTCTAACATGTCTGTTCCTGACTGAAGATAAAACATTTTTAAAATCAATGAACTTCTTCAATTAACACGTATTAATTTTCCTTTCTGGCTACAAGATCACGGTTTCTTAATTTCAAATGGTTTTCAAGTCAAGACACAAGTAGAGTAACTGCCTCATTGAGTGTAGCTTAATGTTACTGTAACGGTGACTTCTGCACCACATAAGGGAGCTGTCACTTACAACCTTTTCCCCTCCTCTTCCAGTTACACACACGCTTCCATTCAAAGCCCTGTTTTCTCTCCTTTCCAAAAATATTATCCTTCTGGGGTGAAATTTTTCATGCATAAACTCAGCTCAACCAGTGACTTTTTTCAGACAAAATTTGAGAAAACCAATTCTTAATTATTTTAGGGAGGTAACATATACACTAGTTTTTAAACCTAGCTTTGAGCGTGTTGATAATTAAAAATTTAAAGAGAAAAACCCATGCATTTAGCCTGTGATGAGAAAGACTCTTGAGTCTTTTGGAAGTTACCAAACACTTAGTAAAAGCAAAAGTGTTTTTATAACCATTTTACATTACAGATTCTACAGCAAGACAGAATGATTTCTATTTTTCTAAAGTTCCATAATTATGAGCATTCAGTGCTACATGAGTACACATATTTGGTAGGCTCAGATAAATAACGGTAATTTTGTTATCACTGCTACAGGAAAGGTTTTTGTTGGTCTTTTTAAACAACTACTCGATTTAAAAAACAAAGCAAAGGAAAAAAAGCAAAAAGCTTTTAACAACTCCTCTATTAAAAAAAAAAAGCAAAAGAAACTGATTATTCTGTATAGTACACAGAAGAACAAAATAAGTTTCAGGAAATTTAGAATATTCACTTAAAAATCTACATTGTACATTTTCTGGGAGGATATTAAGTGTGGAATTTTATCTAGAAATGTTGATAAATTTACATCATAATGAGATTAACCCTAGTTTGTTTTTGTCTGTGTGTCTGTAAAGCATTATAGTTTTATTAACCAAATTTCTCATACTTGATACAAATTAGAAATAGAACTTAAAAGCTTTCTAAATGTACAATTTAGCTTTTACTTCTGTTGTAAAATTAGTTTCTCTAAAAACTATAAAACTAATTAAACTGATATGAAAAATTCAAAGTCTGTGCTGCCTGGTTTAGGAAAGGAGACAACTCAGTAGGGCCAACCATTTCATTTCTATTTCTAGTTAACTGCTTGCACATCTTGAAATGAAAACAGCCAGAATAGGCTACTTTTAAATTACTCAATAATTACAATATTCTAACGAAAGAATTTGGGATTTATCATGTGCAATAGAGTTGTTCAGGAGTGACAGGCGAGGGATTTTTCATGCGATGCTGCTTGCTTTATGCTGCTGTGTTATTTGATAACCATCCCCAGGGACCTGGGTCCCAGTCCTATCTTCAGTTTGAATCTCATCCAATCAAGAGACAATTAATCTCAATCTGAGTCAGCCCTACTAAGTTTTAGTAGAGCCATGCTGAAATTTGGGGCAGCCACTTACAGAAAACCCAGAATGGAGGGGAAAGCTACACGTAATAGCTTTCATCATACCATTCATTGCCTCTGGGAAAGCAGATCTTAATGGGCTTTAAAAGGCATTTCTATGAATGCATTTTTTTCACTCTTACTTAGGTTCAAAACATTGAAGGAGCTTCCTTCCTCTGTAGGCAATGAGGTTTTTTTTTTTAATTCAACTGTCAATTAAATTATAAGAAGAATTATAAGTCCATATTTGATGGCTCTCCAAGATTCCAAGTCATAATTAGATCATTCTAATGTGTTTGAGAAATTAAATTCACATCCATCACATAGGCTGTTAGCAAAAGAACACCCAGAAGACAGTAGAGGCAACAAGCTAAGTAATTCTGAGACTGAAACTGCTCTGCCTCGATCATTTGGGTTTGGGGAAGGGGGAGCAGGCCATGTCTCCAAATAGAAATGAGCAGATAATTCTTACAGGCATAAGCAGTAGTCCATTGACCTGACAGGGCCTCAGAGACCAGCAAAACCCTTGTCTGACTCTGACAAGTGTCAGAGTGGTACGCCTTGCCAGTGAAGCAGTTTCTAAGCAAAACCCACTTGTGAGCACTGTGGTAAGACAGCCGAAACAGTTTATAGGAGAGAGTCCTCATCGCCATCTCTGGGCTCGTGGGACTGGGGATGGGCAGGGGATAGTAACTACCTTGATAAACAAGCAGCCTGATGTAATTAATCTTTATAAAACATTAAAATTAATGCTCATAATGGTTTGTTTTTTTTTTTCCTGGACGCGTTGCACAGCTTGTGGGATCTTAGTTCCCTGACCGGCGATTGAACCGGCGCCCTCGTCAGTGAAAGCACGGAGTCCTAACCACTGGACCGCCAGGGAATTCCCCTGTAATGTTTACTTTTTAAATATGCATAAAAGCCCTGGACCCAAGTCTCCCGCCCTCTGCAAACTAATTTTGAAACTGCGGTTGAGAAAAGTTTTAAACAGCTAAGTCTCGCCCTTATAATCTGGAGCCAATGAGCCATGAAATGACCAAAAAACTAACTGTTAATATAAGAAAAATAAAATGGGACAATAGGCCTAGATAATCCCCATGCTCTCTAACCAGCCTCTGTGTAATCAAGAGTTTATTTTCAAGGCCAGCCTTCCTGTCTGGTGTGTGGCTCAGTCTCTCATGCCCTCAGCCTGGCCTGTCTCCACAGCCTCCTCTGTTGGCAAGCCTCTCCAAATTCAGTCCTCCTTTACATCAACAGGTGCATCATCTGAAGACATCACTGTGGTCCATCCTCCAACTATATCACTCTCTGCTCAGTGCCCCAGGCCAGTGCCACCAGCCCTAACTCTCGTCCAGCATGCAAAGCCATCCACAACCTCAATTTCCGCTTCTGTCTATGAGAACCCTCCCACACTGGGCTGCCCAATACCCTCTATTGTACCCACAGGTCTTCACTGACACCTCCTCTCTATCTGTCCACTGCCGCCAGCCCCTCAGTACTCCACCAATCACAATCCACCATCTCTTAAGGATTGGTTCACATTTTATGAAAACTTCTCTGCCTACCCCATTCTTTGACCTCTGATTTATCTCAATATCTATGCTCTTTATACTCTACCTTGTATTTTTAGTTATTTTTATATTGTTTTATTTACTTTTTATCATTTTGGTAAGTCATTTTTCTAAATCTAGGCTGCAGGCTCCTTAAGAATAGGGACCATATCTTAAAACTTGTGTTCCCAATATCACCTAGAACACCACCTTAAAGAAGATACGTGGTCAGTGGATATTTGCTGATTAAATGATTAGGTCACTAGTTTGTGAGTGGAAAATAAAGGTCTTTCATTCATTAATTTAACAGACACCTATTGAGTACTTATGTGTTAAGCCCAGTTCTAAGCTCTGGAGACACAGCAGTGAACAAAACAGACAAAATCCCCTGGCCTTATGGAAGGAAGACAGACAATTACAAACATATAAGAAAGTATATAATATGTCAGATGGTGATAAGTGCCATGAAAAAAAAAAAACAAGTCCTCTCAAAATTCATATATTGAAGCGCTAACCCCCAATGTGACTGTACTTGGAGACAGGGCTTTTAGGAGGTGATGAAGGTTAAATGAGATCATGAGGGTAGGGTCCTAGCTGATAAGATTGGTAGACTTATAAGAAGTGAGATTGAACACTGTCTCTCTGCACACATGCTCTGAGGAACACAGCGAGGACACAGGGAGAAGGTGACTGTCTGCAAACCAGGACGAGAGCCCTCACCAGAACCTAACCATTCTGGCACCCTGATCAAGGACTTACAGACTCCAGAACTGTGAGAAAATGAATGTCTGTTGTTTAAGCAAAAACAAAACAAAACAAAACAAAACAAAACCCTAAGTAAGAGGAATAAGGAGTGTCTGGAAGGGGTGCTATTTTATACAGAGTGGCTTCACTGATAAGGGACATTTGAACAGAGACCTAAAGAGGTGTTGTTATCTGATAGAAGAACATTCCAGCCAGAGAAAATGACAAAGGCCCTGAGGTAGGAATGTGCTTGGCGTGTTCAATGAACAAGAAGTGGCACAAACGCAACTGTATCAGAGTAAGGGAGACAGTGATGGTGAATGAGTGTTTGAGAAGTGGGGAGGGACAGATCATATAGAACCTAGAGGACCTGGGCTTTCACTCTGAGGAAGATGGGGAACTTAAATAAACAGAAGTGTAAAGCATTAAAGTAGTTTGTGTCATTTAAGCATGAATGCCAGTATCTAAAATCAGACCAACACTCAGGCTATTTGTGTAAAATAAAATCGCTGCTACATTTATAGAGCACCTACCTAAGACCAGGTGCATTAATAGATTATCTAATTAATTTCTCTGAGTTGAGCAATATGTCCATTTTGTAGACATACAGAGTTTAAGAAACTTTCCCATGGTCACACATCTGATCAATTATCAGGGGGCCTGGAATTCAACTCCAGATAGATCTAACTCCAGAGCCCATTCCTTTAACCATTGTTGGTGGAAACTGCAGAAGTCTCAAATATACATTATACTCGAATACAGATGACTTGTATATAAATGGTCAATGTCATCTATATGAGTGCTTTTAGTATTGCTAACATTTGAGAATCTGGATATAGACTGTTGGCAAGTGATACTACATAAATAAATGATAAGTTAACTGCCATTAACATTATTACTAGCAATTCTCTCATGGAACTACAGTGCATGGAGGCTTGAGAGCTAGAGTCCAGTACTTCGAACTCCTCAGCATCCAGGCCCCAGCGTCCTGTTACTGAATGAAGCCTCTCCATTGGCCTCAAGAACACCCAAAGGGGCAAATACTGCACCTATCCTGACGGTAGAAGCTCTCAACTTCCAGAATAGATGGAAACCACCTGCGAAATTTTGGCTTTCCCTCATCCCCAAAAAAGTGCCCAGGCCAGCACCCCTGCAGGTGCTGAATCAGGAACCAGGCACTTTTATGGCCATCAAAATTAAGAATCACTGTCCCAGGGTCTCAAATAGTCTGTTAGATCCATGATATCCAGGGACTTGGTCCAGCTCCGACTTAGTAACTCAAAGGCTTACTTGGCAAATATCTAGCCAACAAATTCTCTTTTTTTCTATTTCAGAATCATAAAACATGTGTCAGTCAGATGCACTTCTAGACTCTGGATTTGGACCTGCATATGTAAAAGGAGGAGCTCTTGAGGGGTACTCTAACAAGCAAAAAGTGTGCAGGAAGTGTTGTTACTACAAAGAGAGAGACCCACGGGCCCAGTGGATCCTCGAATCCGAAAGCAGCGGTGGGCAGAGGCAGGATGGCAAATGGGCTTCAGTTCTAGAACCAACTCAGATTGCCAGTGTGCAGCTACCAAGAGCATTGCAGCAGGCAAAGGAGTCTGAGGCTGGGCAGCAAAGAGCAGAGTTCAATGAGCGATGACTGCCACGGATATGCAGATGAAACAGCACACTTTATATGAGAGTTAAGTGGGAGAATATCGTGTTAGAGAAAGACATCCTACCTGATCCAAAAAAGAAATGAAATTGCAAGAAACATCAAAATTGATATTTAGCAGGTAAAAATCCATCTAGTCTCTACTTAACCATCGGAATATTCCAAATGAGATCTCAACAGAAAAAGCCCACTATTTATAACATTATTTATTAACTTCCCTAATAATGCTAATATTTAAAAGGAAGCATACATTTAATTTACCAGGTGGTTTATCAAGCTATCATAGTTAATGAAGTTATATTTTAGGGTAATCCTGCAGGTGGAGCAAATTCATCAACAGTTAGCTAATTTGCAACTGTGCTGACACTACTCTTCTTCCTAATCTAATGGTTTATTTAACTGCTGTCTACTGCCTCCTTTATGAGCTTTTAGCTTCTTCCTGTGATTTTTCTTGAGCCTGACAATGTGACATTGTTTGTTTGTTTTTGTCTTTTTTCCCAAGGTTTATGTTGACTTGTATTATTCTCATAATGTGCCTACTTGTTCAACACTTAAATAAGCAAATCCCTAGGCTAAGAACATGTGAAAAAGAAGTCATCATCTACCAACAACCTGATCTTTAAAAATATTTAGGCAGGGAGGGGCACAAACAAACTATTTTTAGGTCATCTTTCTCTCTCCATGCAATACAACTCTTAAAGTTACTTTTGCTTTTCCTCCTATTTTTATGGAACAATTTCTGATATATAATTTTTTAAATATTACAAAATCCTAGATTATGCATAGTTATTTTCTATTTCATGGAAATATTAAGTATATGTATATATCACATAAATATATGTATGTGATTTCATGGAACTCTTAAGTACATATAATATCTTACATTATGCATAACTATTACTTTTTGCACATTACATGTTAGACATACTTCAACATAAAAGATTTGCTGACTCTGGAAAGATAACAAAGAACATCTCACGTGATAATGTGTGCTTATGCAAATATCTCCTCTATTTATGCTACAGAATGATAAATATATTAAATTGAGAGCTGGAATCATTTGCTCATGATTTTCAAACGTACTTTAGCTTACGAACCTTTCTGCAAAAGAAAGCACCCTACAAGGCCCCAACATGAAACAGTTAAATTCTGAGCTACCCTCATTGAAACAGGAATGGGGACTCTGTGTGCCTCTTCTTCTCCACTTCCCCCGGCCCAGCCCAGCGTGGCAGTCCCTAAATCATGGAAACTGAGGAAAGGGAGGCTTAGCTGGATGCTATATTATGCAGGATTTGTTTGCTGAGCATTTCAACACCAGACTACAAATGCTTTATCATGTTTCCCTTGGATCAATCGCCCCTTTATGAGAGGCTTCTAAAGCAGGAATTATTTTATGAGGCTCCACCATGATGGGCTTTGAACATGCCCTTCCTTCTATTTCTTTGAATAATTTATTTTTTAAGTTTACATCCAAAGTCACTTAAATTAATGAGAATAATGTCGTTAGAGAATAATGATCACAAGATTTGACAAGGTGATGGACGCCTATTATATTAACTTCAGCATCTGTTTCTATAACTTGTTTTGACTATAAGACACTCAGAAACTCCTAATCCATTCAGACAGGTAGCTGCAAAGAGTAATTTTTAGAACTTTTTAATTGAGGGAGAATTTATATACAGTGAAATGCATAAGCATTAAGTGTACAATCCAATGATTTTTTATAAAGGTGTGCACCCCTGTAACTAACACCCCAATCAAGATATAGATGCCTATCTGTGTGCCTGACTTTGGGGTGAGGGATAAATGCTTTTGGCAGTGTGCAGGTAAGCCAGTTTTCAGTCAGAAAATCATCCTGAGAGGCCTGCTTAAGAGCTGTGAACCAGCCAGGGCCCCAAATCCCAGTCTGAACAGTAGCCCAGGGTGTTAGAGAAACAGTCCCAGTCAGGCACAGCTGGGGAGCCCCACCCCAGCTCTGTGAACTCAGGCACCATCCCTGAAGCCGAAACACCAAGGGGACAGTGGGCACCACAGTTACAATGATGCGCGGCAGCATTCTGTATGCGGTGGGGCAGGCCTAACCCAGGGAGAAGGGGCCGGAGCTCCTTTTCCCAACGTGTGCTCTCCTTGGGTCAATAGTGAGGTTGTTATGAGAGTGTAACCTGAGCCGGGTAATGTGTGTAGGATCTGTGGCTTTCTTGTGTCCCTGCTATGTTCATTAGTATTAGGAGCGTGATGGATTGGCAACACGTGTGCACTCTGAGTCTTAAACCAGCCCTGAGAGTTTAGCACTCTATTAGTTACACATCACAGAAACCCAGGGGATGTTTACTCAAAAAGAGGATCACTTACCAGAGGAAAACATGCTAATTCATTCCTGATACCGTCTGGGGAGAGGGACACCCCATCGGCCAGGGAGTGGTGTAACCCGTCATCCAAGACAGAGATGCAATGAGGGGCTGGTGGGAAACTACAGAAAGCCCCAGCTCCCCCCGGCCTGGAAACCCTGAAATCTCAAATCCTCAGTTGTTCCTACATGAACCCCTCCGAGACAGAAGTTCACAGAAGGCTCTGTGTTGACATTTCAATTCATTACCCTGTTCCAGAAGCAGGGAACCCTCGACCCCATCTCTCCCACACCCTTGCCAGGCCACAGAGAAGGGAACTCCCACTCTGCCCTCCTTCTCACCAGATTTTCCACCAGCTGCTGCCTCTCAGGCCTGGACCAGCTGTATCTACTCCCACCTCAGCCCAATAGGTACCAAAAGGGCCCAGAAAGGATGCCTCAAATCCTGGCGCTCCTCTGAAGCAGGTGATATTACTGTCCTTTTTTTTTTTTTTTTTAAATGTAGAGTACTTTGAGAAGATAAATGCCAAGTTCCCTTCTCACTCTAAGTTTCCAGAGTCTTAATGTTGTCAAAGCAATTTTGTAGACATGAGGAAAATACAGCTGTGGCTAAAATATCAATGAATCCATGAATGGTGCTGGCTTTAAATTATCCTGTATAATTGGTATGTAATATCTATTAAGAATATAGACTATACACACACACACACACACACACACACACACACACACATTTGGGCAGTGGTGTGCTGGTAAATGTTTAACAACTGGCTGGGGTGGGGGGAGCCCTGATTTGCAATGCCTGATAGTTTCTGGGGTGTAAATATTCCCACCATAAACGAATTTCGAGCAACCAACCTGATATCACTGAACTTCAAGTTGGGAAGAGATGTTCAAAATTGATTCTCACAAGCCGGAAGGAACAGGTGCCAGCACACCGTTAGAAGCTGGATAAATACAACTAAATAAAAATCACCCCTGTTTCTTATTATCTGCCAAGTTTTTTCTCCTCCTCTCCTTTCTGTTACTGTCCCCACATCTCAGGGTAGTGGTGAAGATCCTGGACCCTAAGTCAGCATATCTGGTTCAAATCCTAGCTCTGCTAGTGTGAAATCCTGGGTGAATTCCTTTGTCTTTCCTTGTCTACAAAATTGGGACTTTTTAAAATAGGTTCTACTCCATAGGGCTGTCATGTGGATTAATTAACTTACTTAGTACTCTCTACAACAGTGACACTCAAACTTCAGTAAGCATCAGGATCCCCTCCAGGGCTTGCTAAGACATAGATGGCTGGGCCTCATCCCCAAAGTTTCCAATTCAGTAGGTCTCAGTTGGGGTCTGAGAATGTACATTTCTAACAAGTTTCCGGGTGAGGCCTGAGTTTGCATTTCTAGCAAATTCCTAGGTGGTGATGATATGGTTGGTTCAGAGCTCACACTTGGAGAAGCAGTACCCTAAGGGTTTCAGTATGGTGCCTAGAATCCATTAAATATTGGCTGTTGTACTGTCAGTTCTAAGAGGTCAGAGCCATTGCTTCTAAATAAAGACCATACCAGGAAGACCCCAGGCGCTTCCTAAATGAACATACTATCTCAGAGGGGCTTCTCAGGATCTATGAGCAACCTCAGCTGCCCTCAAGCAAGGAATAGCAGGAGAGCACCCACTCTTCCCTTGCTGCTCCCTCCTTCAGTCAGCAAGGCAAGCCCCAGCCCCCCACCCCGAGGGTCTACTGTGGGCCAGCTCGGACAGAGGAAGATCAGGTAGGGCTAAAAGACACATACATTAAAGAGGCAGGAAGCAAAAACAATTACCTCCTGACGCCACCAGCCAAAAGGAGAATCCCTCCTTCCATCAGGTATTCAAGTTTGCCTAGTGGCTTGTTTTTCAGTAGTTGATCATATGTATGCCTGCACAGCACTAATATTTATTGGTAATGACGGGGGCTGATAGGGGCCACGCTTAGAATCAGACTGAATGTTACTGAATCGTACATGAAGCACAGAATTCCTCTGCTGTGTCATTAATCCTTCATAAATCTCCCATTTTGAGTTTCACACTACACTTAGATCAAAATTATGTAACTTCTCATACTCACCTCTCATTACAATGACTAATTGCTCTAAGTGCACTGTGTTCACTGCATAACTGAGAGGGGAAGTACGAATGGTTAAATCTCTAAGGCTTTTTAGGTCAATTATGTTAGTTTATCAAGTAATTGTTTTTTGCTAAAATACATCACACAAGCCACATGCTATGGTCAGGCCACAGGGCAATGAAAGCTTAATGCTTAAACTACACATGGAAAAGTAGGGCTCGCCCACGGAGAAAGAGGATGTTTATGGTCCCCCTCATTCCCACGTGAACTGTCTGGACAGTAGTTCCCAGCATTGGCAAGTTGGGACACATGCTCTGTTTGGTTATGTAACAACTAGCACCATCCCTGCCCCACACACAGCCACCACGGGAAACACAGAAGATATTGAAAACCCAGATGGGAAACCCTGGAGAGGCAGGCCCTTCAGATCTTCCATGGAACTCGTCTTTTGAAGCCTCAATATTCTGATTTTCGGATATACCCAGAGGAGGCCTGACCTAACATTTCCATCTTACTTAAGGGCTAATTTTCTTCCCTTTGGTGTAATGCAGTTGCACACCGGTGCCAGCACAAACATTCCCACTGTGCACAGGCCCCCTAATTCAACCCTAAGAGCCAGCTTTGCATGAGCCAAGATACACTGACTCCGGCCTTCTCTTTCCTTTCCCACATTTTTCACTGAGAAGGCAGTGAAGCGCGTTTCACTATCGTAACAACCTCTTCTTCCCCCAGCATTCACATCAGCTACCTTTCTCCTCCCCTGCCCTCTTCATAGTCTTCACAAAGGGAGCACGGAGGGAGGAAGAAGCAGAGGGAGCCTTCTGCCTGTTTGTTGCCCAATCCCATAGAACAAAGGTGCGACGCCAAAAGTGTTGGAACTATATCATACCCTTCACACTATGAACTAATCATATGACTGAAAAATTCTCTAAAGTAAATATGGAGAGAGGTGTAAACTAGCCAGCAACACAAAACAAGAGAAATTTTCCCACCTTGTGTATTAGGTGCCTGTCTTTCCCCTCTGTTACTAGTATTCACATTCTTATGGCTTATAAATAAAAAAGTCAAAGGAAAAGTTCAACAGATTTGACTACCTGGATATTAAAACAATAGAAGGGGGCTTCCCTTGTGGTACAGTGGTTAAGAATCTGCCTGCCAATGCAGGGGACACAGGTTCAAGTCCGGGAAGATCCCACGTGCTGTGGAGCAGCTAAGCCCGTGTGCCACAACTACTGAGCCTGTGCTCTAGAGCCCGCGGCCGCAACTACTGAGCCCGTGTGCTGACTACTGAAGCCCGCGTGCCTAGAGGCTGTGCTCTGCAACAAGAGAAGCCACCGCAGTAAGAAGCCCGCGCACCTCAACAAAGAGTAGCCCCCGCTCGCGGCAACTAGAGAAACCTCGTGCGCAGCAAGAAAGACCCAACACAGCCAAAAATAAATAAATAAAATAAATAAATATATTTTTAAAAATACATAAAAATAAAACAATAGAAGGAAAAAAGGAAGAAGGTAGGCAGGAAGGAGAAAGAAAGAGGAAATTCTTAAAAATAACAGACTAGGGAAAACATTTACAGCAAATAGGATAAAGGGCTAATAACTTTGTAAGATATAAGTGTCATTTCATTGATAATAGAACACAGTAGGGAACAGAACTCACAAAATAATAAATTCAACCAGTAATCAAAAACAGAAAAATAGTCACTGGAAATCCAAAAAAATTAAAATATCAAGATACCATATTTATCTGGTAAAGTAGCAAAAAAAATTTTATGTTAACACCCAAAGCCAGTAAGGGTAGTGTGAAACTGGCACTCAAACATTGCTGGGAGCATTAGAAATTGGTACAAATCTTGGGCAAAGAAGTTTAGAAATACATATCAAATGCCATAAAATTATTCATTCCCATTGACTCAGAAATCCCACTTCTAAAAGAGGAAATAACCCAAAAGAAAGAAAAAACTATACACACACAAATATACTCAAAGTAACATTTATAATTTTTTTAAAAGGAAGCAACCTAAAAGTCCAACGATAGGAAACAGCTAAGAAAACCATGGTATGTTCATCCATTCATTTATTCAACAAGCATTTATTAATCACCCTCGATGTGCTAGTGAATCCTTTCCCAGTGTTAAATTCTAAGGATAATCAATAACAGATAAGAGAGATAGAATATACATTTAGATTTGTTCCCTTTATATCAGGAAATGTCAGTCTTTGGTGGACCATGTATAGCATGGACCATGTATAGGCATGTATTGATATATCACTCCCAAATCATCAGGGAATAAAATGCCCAGTGTACAGTTAGAAAGGCTATCATCAAAAAGATAATAGATAACACATGTTGGCCAGAATGTAGAGGAAAAGGAACCACTGTGCACTGTTATTGGGAATGTAAATTGACACAGTCACTATGGAAAACAGTATGGAGGTTCCTCAGAAAATTAAACGTAGAAATACTATATGATCCAACAATTCCACTTCTGGGTATTCATCTGAAGAAAATGAAAACACTAACTCAAAAAGATATCTGCACCCCCATGTTCATTGCAGCATTATTCACAATAACCAAGATATGGGAACAACCTAACTGCCCATCAACAGATGAATGGATAAAGATTATGTAGTATATGCACACAATGGAATACTATTCAGCCATGAGAAAGAAGGAAATTCTGCTGTTTGTGATGACATGGATGAACCTTGAGGGCATTAGGCTAAGTGAAACAAGACAGAGAAAGACAAATACTGTACTATCTGAGATGTAGAATCTAAAAAAGCTGAACTCATTGAAATAGAGAGTACAATGATGGTTACCGGGGTGGGAAGTGAGGGAAATGGGGAGATGCTGATGAAAGGGTACCAACTTCCAGTTATAAGATGAACAAGTTCTGGGGATCTGATGTACAGCATGGTGATTATAGTTAATAATACTGTATTATATACTTGAGAGTTGCTAAGAGAGTAGATCTTCAATGTTCTCACCACAAAAAAAAGACGTGATGTGTTGGAGGTGTGAGCAAATGCTATGATGGTGATTATTCTGCAATATATTAAGTGTTTTCAAATCAATGCATTGTACACTTTAAACTTACACAGTGTTATATGTGAATTATATCTCAATAAAGCTGGAAATAATTGAAAATAAAATGAAATTTTAAAAACTTTTAAATAAAGTGCCCAGTGTGACTATCAAGGAAATTGATGGCAATTGTCCTTGAGGTCTACTTAACTATTTAGGGCATCTGGATGTGAGCCTTGGGAAAATCATGGGAGACAGCTATGTGAAGGGCTCCCATTAGCCCAGAATTCACAGTCCACTGCTTTAAGAACTTGAACTTAAGTGTACGGAGCCCCTGGACCTGAGCAACCACTTGCCTTCAGAGAGCCCTTATAAATGTTTACATGACACCTGGGTCTTGGGGGCAGCAGAAGTGACAGGCAGAAACCAATGAAATGGCTTTGCCCCCCAATGGGACTCCTTTTCTCAAACGCATTCCCTTATTATGTGCCCGTCACTGCACCCCCAGGTCTTTGGAGGCCCCACTGACTGTCCAGGAAGAAAGTCAGGGAACACTGAGTGTGGTGGGAGGGAAGCCATCCATGGGCAAGGAAGCTGACCTGCCTGGGGACCCTGGGCTGCTGGGTTCCCTGAGCTGGCCAAAGAGAGCTCTTCCGGCTGCACCACTTGCCACTGGCCTCTGACAGCAGCACCCAGCTCCCGGGCACAGAGGGCTGCTCCTGGCTGTGAATCAAGGAATCAGTTAAGATGCCCCCCTCTAAAGAAGCCACTTTCCCACCACTCCCTAAGAGCTAAGATATTTTTTCAGTAGGAGATAACCCTTCATTTCACAATTAGAGATAAGGCTTAAAATTGATACCCCTAGCAGACATCATAACACTAAATTAAGTATTACTATCATACTTGCTACGTGCCAGATATTATTCCAAGTGTTCTTCGTACGGTAACTCATTGAATTCTCACCAAAAAACCTGTGAGGAAAGTACTATTATGCTCAATCCCACTTTACACATGAGGAAACTTAAACATAGAGATATCAAGTCACTTGTCAAGTTCACACACTAATGGGTTGCCTTTTGACCCAGCGATCCCACTTCTAGGAATAAATGAACCTGCAGGAATGAAAAATTCTATATACAAATATATTTGTGGTGTCATCATGTAACATGGGAAGAAGTTGGAAGCAAACTAAAACGAGTAACAAGGCAAGAAAAGCTAAGTAAATGCATTCATTTATTATGGGATTTGGACACAGGCAGGCTGGCTCTAGCATATTAACCACTACACCACCCTGCCTCCTTAGAAAGCGACTAACCACCAAAATCTACACATGGGTAGATGGCTGGTATACAGAGCCCTTCCTGGAAGCAGTTTGAAAATGAGGGAGAAACTAATGCCTGAAGGATGGGGGATGTTGTGGTGACGATTAGGATCAGGGCTCAGGCAACACATTGGGCTGACCTCACGTTTTGCTATACTGGGTCCAGGTGCCACGTTCCTTCCCAGAATCAAACTCCTTACCTCTCCCTCCTCCTCGTCTTCAAAATCAAAAATAAACAGGTACTAATTTAGGTACTGACCTAATTTTTTTAAGGAAATAATTGTGTTTTTATCCTCCCCAAAAGCCTCAGAACCACTAAGCCAATCTAAACCAAAACGAAACTTCTATCCACTGCTCAGCGTTGGTGAAAGAACTTGTTAACAGCTTTTGGTGTGGCCATTGATCAAAAGCCTTAACATACTAAGTGAAGTAAGCCAGACAGAGAAAGGCAAATATCATATGATATCGCCTATATGTGGAATCTAAAAAAGAAAAAAAAAAAAGATACAAGTGAACTTATTTATAAAACGGAAACAGATTCACAGACATAGAAAACAAACTTATGGTGACCAAATGACAAAGGTGAGCAGGATAAATTAGGAGTTTGGGATTAACAGATACACATGACTATATATAAAACATCAATAGATAACCAACAAGGTCCTACTGTACAGCACAGGGAACTATACTCAATATTTTATAATAACCTATGAGGGAAAAGAATCTGAAAAGAGATATATATATATATATATATATATATATATATCTTTTCAGATTTTATATATATATGTAACTACTTATATATATAACTAAATCACTTTGCTGTACACCTGAAACTAACACAACATTGTAAATCAACCATACTTCAATTAAAAAAAAACTGTCAAGCTGAGCTACCCCACAGCCTAGCAGCTTCCCACTATTCCAGGCCACTGAGCAGTGCTCCTGAAGTGGGTTTCCTCATATTCCAAACGCTTTCAGTCACGCCAGGGTCTGGCAGGGGCACAGAGCACAGAGAGGACTGACATGCCATCTGCAGTGGCCTCAGCCACACCTCCCGCCCGCCCGCCCGCCCGGCTGGAGCGTGAACCTGCAGGCACAGACGTGCACTCTCCTTCTCTGATTTGTCTCTGTCTTACCTCCTCCGTGGTTCTCACTGCTGAAAAGCCCAGCCTCCCCTAAGCTTCTGCTGAGAGGTGTCTAGGGACACGGGTGAGGCCTTCCTGAGCTTCTGCTCCCATATGACTTTGGGCATTTTTCCCTTTTACTTTTGAAAAGACCTTTCCTAATTCCTTCATTTAATATCCAAGGATGTGGACAAAGTTATTTGGCACAGAAATCAAGGGCTATCCTGGATTAAATACTGTGGACTCCTGGCATTCCCAGTTTTGACATTCATGGTTCCAGCTCTCTGAGGAATCTTGAAGGTCAGGACTTGTGGACAATTGTGTTTGGGGGGTGGGCAACTTGAATCAGACTCACTGAGCGGCTGGTATGGAAGCGAGCCCCTTAATTATGGTGAGTGAGCTCAGCTGAGCACCCAGTGGGGCACCTCAGCTCAGCCGTGTGGCTCTCTTCTCAAAATTTAGAATGCGTTTTATGGAAGAAGGAAGCATACTGATACACATGGGGCTCTCATGAAGGTCTTGGAATGTATCTGCAGAATGTCATGGGTCAGCCTTCTCTCTCACTATCATAAAGCAACCAGGAACTATATCCTTAGCACAGCTGGGAATAATAGATTTGGTTCCAGGAGCTGTGTTCACAGTGCAGTCTGCAGGGATCAGTCAGTAAGTCAGCATGCAGAGGTCCCACCAAGTCAGGAATTCTATCCTAAGCAAAGGAGTCAGAAAAGCAATGGGCCCCATGCCTTCCTCTGGGAACTTGTGGGATCAGCAAAGAAAAGGCAGCTAGAAAGGAAAAGGAAAGTGTAAGCTAGCAACAAAGACTAACCCCTTGTCTGTGAGGGATAACATTTTCTGAGGTATCTCAAGGCACAGGTTTGGTGTCAGACATGAGTTAATGTCCCAGCTCTGCCGTTATTGGTTATGTAATCTCTCTAAGCCTCAGTTTCTTATCTGAAATGGGGATAACAGAAGTGCCTTCCTCTTTGGGTTCTTATGAAGATTCAAGGAGAAGATCTGTGTGAACTGCTTAGCACGGTGTCTGGCAGCTAGCAAACACCTGATTAACATTAGACAGTATTTTTATTATTTTACTATCTGTTAGAGAATGACGGAAATTAGAAGTTTCCTGACTGCCTAAACCATTTTCTCCTTCACTTGCTTTCGGCTTAGAGGTTATTTTCCTGGCCTCCTGGGTCCTTCTCCTGTGGGGTCAGAGTGGCCTCCAGCGGCCATCCTCTAAGCCTATAGGACATACTTTGCCCATCTTGGGTAACGTCACTCTTTGTCAGAAGAGAATCAAAGAGGCCAGAGATGGCCCATCTGGTCAGACTGCTCACTAATAAAAGCCAGGATGGTGCAAAAGAAAGAGACAACTTTTCAGAAATGTGATAGACCCCCTCCTGTGATGAACAAAACATCTGTTTGTTCCATCTTGCAAATTTGGGAATGCTGGGTCTGAGAGCTGTTTTTTCTGACAGCATTAGATGGAATGCTGTTTCTAGGCTCACACAGGGTGTCTTTTCAACTCCAAATGTAAACATTTAGCTCCAAGAATGGAAGAAATACCAGGTTGCAGTGGCAAGCAATTACTTGGTGTTTCTTTAAGAGATGCCCTGGTTTGGGACTACTTGAGGGTAAGTTAACTCTTGAACAATACCTGATATAGCTTGGAAGGAGCAAAAGTTTTAAAAATGAGCTTGGAAGAAGAAAATCATAAGACAAATATTTGACAATGGACTTGTAACTAAAATATGTAAAGAACTCTTACAACTCAGTAATAAAAAGACAAGTAATTCAATTTAAAGAAAAATGAGTAAAAGATTTTAACAGACACGTCACCAAAGAAGATATACAAATTCCTAATGAGCACTTGAAATGATGCTTAATGTGGTTAGTCATGAGTGAAATGCAAATGAAAACCATAATGAAATATCATCGTATACCTATTAGAGTAGCTAATTTTTTAAACTTGACAATACCAAGTGTTGGTGATGTGGAGTAACTGGAACTCTCACCGGTAAGGATGAAAAACGGTAACATTTTGGAAATCATTTTGGAAGTTGCTTATAAAGTAAATCATCCACTGGCCATAGGACCCAGCCATTCCACTTCTGGGTATTTACTCAAGAGAAATGAAAACATGTGTCTACATAAAGACATCTACATGAATGCTCGTAGCAACCTTATTCATAATAGCCCAAACTGGAAATAAAACAAACGTTCATCAATAGGCGGATGGATAAACAAAGTGTGACATGGATATGTCCCCACCATGGATATGTCCCCACCATGGAATACTGCTCAGCAGTGCAAAGAAATGAACTAATACACAGGACAACATAGTTGAACCTGAAAAACATTATGCCCAATAAACTAAGTCAGACACAGAAGACTCCATACCATATGCTTCTATTTACATGACACTAGAAAGACAAATGGAATGTACAGCGACAGAGGCAGGATAGTGGTTGCATGGGGCTGGGCTTGGGGGTGATTGACTGGGAAGGGACATAAGAAAGTCAGTGATTCCTGGGCTTCCCTGGTGGTGCAGTGGTTAAGAATGCGCCTGCCAATGCAGGGGGCATAGGTTCAAGTCCTGGTCCGGGAAGGTCCCACATGCCGTAGAGCAACTAAGCCCGTGCACCACAACTACTGAGCCTGCGCTCTAGAGCCCATGAGCCACAACTACTGAGCCCATGAGCCACAACTACTGAGTCCGTGTGCCACAACTACTGAAGCCCACGTGCCTAGAGCCCATGCTCCGCAACAAGAGAAGCCACCAAAATGAGACGCCCACGTACCGCCACAAAGAGTAGCCCCCGCTCGCCGCAACTAGAGAAAGCCCTCACACAGCAATGAAGACCCAACGCAGCCAAAAAAATAAATAAACAAATAAATTAAATTTTTTTTAAAAAGTCAGTGAGACTCAATCTATGTATCTCTTTGGCAGTAGAAATATGCATCAATATTCCTTATCAAACACTTCTTACCGAATAAGAAAGACAAAAACATGTCGCTAATGAGAATTTAGTCTAAGAATAGATTTTTTCCTATTATCCAAGGTGAAATAATAATAGAGAAAAGTTATATGATGTTTATTCTTTGCCAGCGCCCTTTCTGGACACTTCAGGTATTTAGTCCTCTCAGGAGCCTGTGAGGTACATACTAGTATTATCCTCATAGTTGAGGAAACTGAGGTACAGAGAGGATGCCTCGCCTAGTAAGCGTCTCAGCTGGTAAGTGGCAGAACGACAATTTGGACACAGGCAGTGTGGCTCCAGGAATCCTGCTTCCTTAACCATCTTGCGGTACTACTGCCTCTTGGAGCAGATCATGTTTTGGTCCCAGAGACTTTAAGTTCCCAGAATTAAAAAGATCTCCGAGGAACAGAAGCAGCACTGAGTAGCTCTAGGTGGCAGAGCAGGGGCACCGCCCAACAGGGATAAATAGATTTTCCTGCTGAGAAGAGTTTCTGAAAAAGAATGGGCAACTCTGCTCACAGGAACAGGAGAATGGATTCAAATAACCTCGAAAGCCCCTCCCCATCCCTTGCCTCGGCTGGAGATCATAAGAAAGCGGATTTGTGTGTCTGGTAAAGGCAACACATACCTGGGCCACATATTGAGCTCCAAACTAGTTCATCCAACAAGGGGCATGAAAAAACACTCGAGAACAAAGGAGAAGAAACTTTCTGTGAGAAAGGAAAGGTCTACCACATCCCCAGGGTGCAGAAAACAGCCCATGTGATAGAGGTGGCATCTGGTGACTCCTTTGTGTGCAGAGGAACTAAACAGGAAAATGAGAAAAGAAACTTGGTGCTCACTTTTGCAGGAGCATTCGAAGCTCTTCTTCAGCTAATCCCTAAGGGCAGGACCAAGGGAGGTTAACCTCAGTGCCAGGCATCATTACACAACTTGAGTCACAACTACCTAATTACCCTTAACAGCCTCCTTCCCTCCAACCTGAGGTTTACAATCTTCGGGTACTTTTCAGACACAGTCTTGCACACATTGCATATTTTTTATTTCCCACTAGAGTGAAAACTCCATGAAGGCAGGGACCCTGCTTAAACCTCTGTGTATCCACCTCAGCATCTACTATACGTTAGTAACAGAACATATTTGATGGATGAAAAGAAGAAAAGAAAGAAGGAAGAGAAGGAGGGAGGGAAGAAGGAAAGGAGAGAGGGAGAAAATGAGTGGAGAAATGAATGAATCCATATTTTCTTAAAATACTAATGACAAGCAACTATACCCCAATAAAAAAAATACTAATGACAGTAACCAGAAATGATATTTAGAAGCAAACTTCCCCAGCCTGCTAAGACCTCATGCTTCACGATGTTAAAACATCCTTGATGACTTTACATCTTCTTAGAGGCCCTGCTGCTTCAGCACCAAATGATGACTTTTTTTCCTATATTGTTAGTCTGCCATTCTAACACTGGTTAATAGATAACTCTTTGGATTGTCATCAATGAATGATATTTTCCAGGTGCTGAATGTTGGATAAATACATTTGTCTTACCAGAAACCTCAAGAGGTTTGGGGTTTTTTTTTAATGGGAAACTATAAAACTCCAAATGGATTCGCTTCTGCTAGGTCCATCCTCTTCTACCATCCTTATCCTGGTTTGAGTAACTAGGTCCAGATGAACTGTAACGTTAGTTAATTTCTCTCTGGGCCCTGATTTCCTATGAGAAAGGAAGCTGAATGACATTTCAAAAGACCTTTCTGAGATTTATGTTTTTGTATCCGTGGAGGTCTTTCAAGAGCCCGGCATTTTCTCATAACCTGTGGAAGCTCCTTTTGTCTGCCTTTGAACCTATTTATTAGCTGGACAATATTTTTAGGTGAACTGAAAAAAGCAACAGTCTCTAACTAGAAATAGAGAGGAGTTAGGAAAAGTAATAAATCATTTATGGATTTCCAGGTAAGAAATGGTTTCACTTGAAAAGAATTATATATATATACATATATATGTATATATATATATGTATATATATATATATACACACACACATATATATACACAAATATATATATACATATATATATATATGACTACATATATGTGTGTGTATACGTATGTAGAGAAAGGCATCTATCCTTTTAGTACACTAAAATAACCCTAGTTTTCCCGGACTGCGTTACAGGGAACACAGATATTTTTTTATGTAGTGCAACAAACTTTTAAACTTCAAGTTAAATGCAATCCTACGTGAATAACATCACCACTCACCCTGCCAGGCCCTTGTGACGTGCACAGCACAATGCTGGCTCTGAAGCAGACAAACAAACATAAGACTCTGGCCCTGCTTTGAAGAGCTTACTGTCTTCATAGAGACACTCAAAATGTGCATATAAATCTGATTATATCAGTCCCCTTCTGAAAGCCCTAGAATGGTTTCCCACTGCACTCAGGATGGAAAGTCAAAACATGTAGCACATCCCACTAAGTCTTTTAGTCTCATCTCATCCGTCACTCTCTGCATGTTCACCCAGGCACATGGGGCAGGGGCAGGGAGGGCTTCTTCACTTCCTCAAATATACCAAGTTCATTCCGACCCCAGACCCTTAGCACCTGCTGTTCCCTCTTCCTAGAACCTTCTTCCTCCCACTATTCCTCCTTCAAGTCTGTCACATAGTCAGTGTATTAGTCAGAGTTCTCCAGAGGAACAGAACCATATAAGATTTATTACAGGAATTGGCTCACGAGGTTACAGAGGCCAGAGTCCCATGAACTGCTATCTGCTGAGCTGGAGGAGCCGGAAAGGCGGTGGTGTAATTCAGTCCGAGTGCTAGAGCCTGAGAGCCAGGGGCTGATGGCCTACGCCTGAGTCCAAAAGCTCGAGAACCACCATCACCCTTGTCCAAAAGCAGGAGTAGATGGATGCCTGAGATCAAGCAGAGAAAGTGTGAATTCACCCTTCCTCTGCCTTTCTGTTCTATTCAGGACCTCAAGGGACTAGGAGATGCCTATCCACCTCCGGGAGGGCTCAATTTACCAATTCAAATGCTAATCTCTTCCAGAAACACCCTCACAGACACACCCAGAAATATTGTTTTACCAACTACCTGGGCATCCCTTAGCCCAGTTAAGTTGACACAGAAAAATTAACCATCACACTCAGAAAAGCCTTCCCCCAATTAATCAGGCTCTTTGCTACCCTATCTTGTTGCACCCTTTAATTTTCTTTCTTCGTAATAGTTATCAGTTTGTAGTTTATCTGTATTTATATTTATTTCCAGATTTCTATCTATTTCCAGATTTCCCCCACTGGACTATAAACTCCATGGCAGCTGAACTCTTTTGTTCCTTGCTAGCCCAAGCACCATGCCTGGCATACAGTGGGTACGCAATAAATATTTGTTGAGTGAATCAGTAACTGAATAAGTACAAACCTTCACTGGCCAGGTAAGACCAGGTAAGATGCTTGATACGGAATAATTCAATGAAAGGGACAATTCAGCCACATTTTCTCAACTTGTTACACATGATTTATCTTAATTTCTTATTTTTCCTTTTGTATTCTTCAGAGACATAGAAACATGTGATCATCGGCTCCACTACTCAGCTGACGTGTCTGATGCAGCTCTGAGCCTTCAGAATATCAGAGATTCTTGCCGGAAAGTCTTCCCTCTGCTGGCTAAACACTCCCTCCTAGCGCTGGTTCTGCTTTCTGCTTTTTAACGTGGGGAGAGTATGGTAAGAAGGTGGATGAAATCAGGAGTTTCTGTAAATTTTCCAGAGGAAGAGCCATTTACAAATTGTAAGTGATCGTTGAACACTGGGCCAAGACCAAAAACCACAGGTACATAGTCCTTTATATTCATCAGGTTATCATCCAGATATCTCGATGCACTTCATCAACAGTGTCCAGATTTAAGGATTCATCCCAAATTTCCGGAGGGTAGTGGTATTTTTGTCTTTATGCTTAAAGACAGAGATTACAAACCCCCATTTTCCAGAAGAAGAAATAGAAGTGGCATGCCCAAAGTGACATGGTAAGCTCTAAAGAGTATTAAAAAGCAGGCCGAGTGGTGGATGAGCATTGGACACCCAGGAAATCGTCAGGCATTCGGTTGCATTTATGATGTTCCTTTTGGGGAAAGAAGAAGTCATTTTTCTTTAATGACCATAGTGGCAAGAGTCAGCACCCCGTCAGAACCCCCGGCGAGGGAACGGGTTTGGATGGCCAGGCTTCAGTAGAAAGAGCGACACTGCAGGTGTTGGAGCAGAGCAGTCTCTAACTGCCAGACCAGGTGTTTCCTTCCACCATAGAAAACTGGGGTGGGTCTCTTTTGCAATGCAGCAGCCTGACCACTGCCCACCCCAGTCTTCCAGGAAATTATACATATATCACACTAAACTCTTACACTCCTTCCTCTGTACTAAGTCATGAAGACAGCAAAGCCTAACATTCTTGAAGTCACCTCTAACCTAATCCAGGTCCTGAGGAAGAAAGGGGTAAGAACCAATACCAACACAAAGGAAATGTCCCAGGAATCAGCAGGCCATGGGTAGGCATGAGGGCATGTAGAACTGAGGGTCCGGGGGTGATTGAGAAGAACTTGATGAAGGGAAGGGACTATTTAGAAGGATGTGGGACAAACAGTGCTGGGACAACTGGATAACCACGTGCAGAAGAATGAAGGTGGGCCCCTTCCTTACACCATACACCAATATTAACTCAAAATGGATCACAGACCTAAATGGAGAATGAAATGTAAGAGCTAAGACTATAAAACCCTGAGGAGAAAACCTCTGTGACCTTGCATTAGGCCAAGCCTTCTTAGATACAACACCAAAAGCACAAGCAATAAAAGGAAAGATAAATAAACTGGACTTCATCAAAATTAAAAACTTTTGTGCTGCAAATAATACCATCAAGAACTTGAAAAGACAGCCCACAGGATGGGAGAAGATATTTGCAAATTGTATATCTGATAAGAGACTGGTACCCAGAATACATGAGGAACTCTTACAACTCAATAATAAAAAGATGACACGGTTTTAATATAAACAAAGGCATATACCCAGAGAAAACCATAATTCAAAAAGACACATGCACCCCAGTGTTCATTACAGCACTATTTACAATAGCCAGGTCATGGAAGCAACTTAAATGCCCATCAACAGATGAATGGATAAAGAAGATGTGGTGCATATATACAATGGAATAGTACTTGGCCATAAAAAGGAATGAAATTGGGTCATTTGTAGAGACGCGGATGGATCTAGAGACTGTCATACAGAGTGAAGTAAGTCAGAAAGAGAAAAACAAATATCGTATATTAATGCATATATGTGGAACCTAGAAAAATGGTACAGATGAACCAGTTTGCAAGGCAGAAATAGAGACACAGATGTAGAGAACGAATGTGTGGACACCAAGGGGGGAGAGCAGTGGTGGGGGGGTGGGATGAATTGGGAGATTGGGATTGACATGTATACACTAATATGTATAAAATAGATAACTAATAAGAACCTGCTGTATAAAAAAATAAAATAAAATTCAAAATAAATAAATAAATAAATAAACAAAGGCTCTGAGTAGTCATTTCTTCAAAGGAGATATACAAATGACCAAAAAGCACATGAAAAGATGCTCAGTATCATTAGCCATTAAATAACTGAAAATCAAAGTCACAATAAAATACCACTTCACATCCACTATGACAGCTATAATTTAAAAAATAATAATGGAAAGGAAATGGAGATTTCTGGAGCCAAGTTCCCAGAAGGAAGAGAGGCATGGAGAAGTGAGCCTGACATTCACCTCCACTTCTCTCCTCAGGCATTTTCCAATACATAATTGGTGACCAAGAGGCTGAGAAGCTAAACAGGGTTTCTGGAGCTGGGGAGACAAAATTGGGGTTTAGGAGGAGAGGCCCTGTGAAACACCCCAGCTTTTGTTAGGACCCCTGAAAGCATCTACTCTAGGATTAAGGACAATGGGAATAAGCCAGCTCTCACAAATACAGAAATGGAGCTTCTAATTAGCTCAAATCCAGATTGGATAAAGTAATCCACCCCTAGCCCATCTGTCTGACAGAATAAGATCACATGATTGTTGAAGTTAAAAAACAAACGGACAAACAAAAAACAGAAGAATCAACAGATAAACTATTAGAATTAATAGGTGAATTTAGTTAGCAAGGTACGTGGATAAAAGGCCAAGGTACAGAAACCAATTGTATTTCTATATATCACTCAGAAAAAAATTTTTAATGAAATATTTATTACTTGACCATTTGCAATAGCATCACAATTTCAAATGTCTGGGAATAAATCCATCAAAAGATATGTGAGACCTTTATACAGAAAACTACAAAATATTACTGAGTGTAATTATAAAAGACTTAAATAAATGGAGGGATACATCCTGAGTTGGAAGACTCAAGATTGTAAAGATATCAGTTCCCCCCAACATGATCTATAGATTCAATTTATTCCCAATCAAAACCCCAACAGGCTTTTTTTTTCCCCTGAAGAAGTTGACAATCTAAAGCTAAAATTTATATGGAAATACAAATGACCATGAAAAGGCAATAAAATCTTAAATAATAAAACTAAAGGAATTCTATGGCAAGATATCAAGACTGTAAAGCTATAGTAATTAAGACAATGTAATACTGACAAAGGGATAAACAGATTGACCAAAGGACCTAAAAGTAGTCCAGAAACAAACGTTCGCACAGTCACGTGATTTGTGATGGAATTGCAATGCAAGGAAGAAAAGACCGTCTTTTCAATAAGTGGTGCTGGGTCAACTGGAAACCTGTATGAAGAAAAAAAAAGAATCTTGACCCCTACCTCATCCCATACACAAAAATCAGTTCCAGATGAATTGTAAATCTAAATATGAAATGCAAAACAATAAAGCTCCTAGATGAAAACATAGAATACCTACATCACCTTAGACTTCACTAAAATTAAGAACTTCTGTTATATAATACATCCAATAATAGACTTGAATTCACAACATATAAAAACTTCTACAAATCAGTAAGAAAAACGACAGATAATCCAATTGTAATGAAAAAAACTGTGAATAGGCACTACATAAAAAAGAATATCCAGATGGTTAGTAAACATGTGAAAAAGTGCTCAGCATCATTAGTTGTCAGGGAAATGCACATAAAATTGCAGTGAGATAATCACTGAACACCCACCAGAATGGCTAAAATTAGAAAGACTGACAGTACCAACTGTTGGCAAGAATATGGAACATCTGCAAGTTCCATGCACTGCTGGTGGAAGTATAAATTGCTACAACTCCTTTGGATAACTGTTTGGCAGCATCTACTTAAACTGAACATATGTATACTCTGCCCAAGCAACTCCACTTCTAGGAATATATGTAACAGATAAATGCACATATGTTCACCAAAAGACATATGTAAGAATGTTCACAGAAGCCCTGTTCCTAGTAGCCAAAACCCAGAACTAGCTCAAAGTTCATTAACCATAGAATGGATAAACTATGGTATATTCATACAATAGAATACTACGTAAAATAAACTACAACCACACTCAACAACATGGATGAACGGCACAGAGTGTAACATTGAGTGAAAGGAGCCAGTCACAAAAGAGACCACACTGTTATGGTTCCATCTTTATAAAGTTCAAAAAAGGCAAAACGAAGCTAGTGTTAGAAGTCAGACTTGGAGTTACCTTTGCTGGGGGAGCTGATGATTGTACGGACGAACATGTGTTAGGTCTTGATCCAGGTGCTGACAATGAGTGTGTTCATCTTGTGAAAATTCATTTTGCTATACAGTGATCTGTGCTCTCTTCCGTAGAGATGTTATACTCAAAATCTATTTTTAAATTATTGTTGCTAGATTTTACTAGTTTTGTCTGTGTTTACTTTGTATAAGAACTATAAGGAACGGAGACCTTAAAGATGGCAGAGGAGTAAGATGCGGAGATCACCTTCCCCCCAACAAATACATCAGAAATACGTCTACATGTGGAACAACTCCTACAAAACACCTACTGAACGCTGGCAGAAGACCTCAGACCTCCCAAAAGGCAAGAAACTCCCCACGTACCTGGGTAGGGCAAAAGAAAAAAGAAAAAACAGAGACAAAAGAATAGGGACGGGTCCTGCACCAGTGGGAGGGAGCTGTGAAGGAGGAAAGGTTTCCACACACTAGGAAGCCCCGCTGCGGGCGGAGACTGCGGGTGGCAGAGGGGGGAAGCTTCGGAGCCACGGAGGAGAGCGCAGCCAGAGGGGTGCGGAGGGCAAAGCGGAGAGATTCCCTAACAGAGGATCGGTGCCGAGCAGAACTCACCAGCCCAAGAGGCTTGTCTGCTCACCCGCCGGGGCGGCCGGGGGCTGGGAGCTGAGGCTCGGGCTTCGGTCGGATCCCAGGGAGAGGACTGGGGTTGGCTGCGTGAACACAGCCTGAAGGGGCTAGTGTGCCACAGCTAGCCGGGAGGGAGTCCGGGAAAAAGTCTGGAGCTGCTGAATAGGCAGGAGACTTTTTCTTGCCTCTTTGTTTCCGGGTGCGCGAGGAGAGGGGATAAACAGCGCCGCTTAAAGGAGCTCCAGAGACGGGCGCGAGCCGCGGCTATCAGTGCGGACCCCAGAGACGGGCATGAGACGCTAAGGCTGCTGCTGCCGCCACCAAGAAGCCTGTGTGCGAGCACAGGTCACTCTCCACACCGCCCCTCCCGGGAGCCTGTGCAGCCCGCCACTGCCAGGCTCCCGTGATCCAGGGACAACTTCCCCAGGAGAACGCACGGCGCGCCTCAGGCTGGTGCAACGTCATGCCGGCCTCTGCCGCTGCAGGCTCGGCCCACATCCGTACCGCTCCCTCCCCCCGGCCTGAGTGAGCCAGAGCCCCCGAAGCAGCTGCTCCTTTAACCCCGTCCTGTCTGAGCGAAGAACAGACGCCCTCATGCGACCTACACGCAGAGGTGGGTCCAAATCCAAAGCTGAACCCCGGGAGCTGTGCGAACAAAGAAGAAAAAGGGAAATCACTCCCAGCAGCCTCAGGAGCAGTGGATTAAATCTCCACAATCAACTTGATGAACCCTGCATCTCTGGAATACCTGAATAGACAACAAATCATCCCAAATTGAGGAGGTGGACTTTGGGAGCAACTGTAGACTTGGGGTTTGCTGTATGCTACTGACCAGTTTCTGATTTTTATGTTTATCTTAATTTAGTTTTTAATGCTTGTTATCATTGGTGGATTTGTTTATTGGTTTGGTTGCTCTCTTTTTCTTTTTCTTTTTTTGTACTTTTTAAATTGTTTTATTTTAATAATATATTTTTTAATTTTTAATTTTAAAAACTTTATTTATTTTAATTTATTTATTTATTTTTTGTTCTTTTTTTTTCTCCCTTTTCTTCTGAGCCATGTGGCGGATAGGGTCTTGGTGCTCTGGCTGGGTGTCAGGCCTGTGCCTCTGAGGTGGGAGAGCCAAGTTCAGGACATTGGTCCACCAGAGACCTCCCGGCTCCACGTAATATCAAAAGGCGAAAGCTCTCCTAGAGATCTCCATCTCAATGCTAAGACCCAGCTCCACACAACGACCAGCAAGCTACAGTGCTGGACACCCTATGCCAAACAACTAGCAAGACAGGAACACAACCCCACCCATTAGCAGAGAGGCTGCCTAAAATCATAATACGGTCACAGTCACCCCAAAACACACCACCGGATGCAGTCCTGCTCACCAGAAAGACAAGATCCAGCCTCATCCACCAGAACACAGGCACTAGTCCCCTTCACCAGGAAGCCTACGCAACCCATTGAACCAACCTTAGCCACTGGAGGCAGACACCAAAAACAATGGGAACTACGAACATGCAGCCTGCAAAAAGGAGACCCCAAACACAGTAAGTTAAGCAAACTAAGAAGACAGACAAACACACAGCAGATGAAGGAGCAAGGCAAAAACCCACCGGACCTAACAAATGAAGAGAAGATAGGCAGTCTACCTGAAAAAGAATTCAGAATAATGATAATAAAGATGATCCAAAATCTTGGAAATAGAATGGAGAATATACAAGAAACGTTTAACAAGGACCTAGAAGAACTAAAGAGCAAATAAACAATGATGAACAACACAATAAATGAAATTAAAAATTCTCTAGATGGAATCAATAGCAGAATAACTGAGGCAGAAGAACGGATAAGTGATCTGGAAGATAAAAGAGTGGAAATAACTACCACAGAGCAGAATAAAGAAAAAAGAATGAAAAGAATTGAGAACATTCTCAGAGACCTCTGGGACAACGTTAAACACACCAACATTCGAATTATCGGGCTCCCAATAGAAGAAGAGAAAAAGAAAGGGACTGAGAAAATATCTGAAGAGATTATAGTTGAAAACTTCCTTAATATGGGAAAGGAATAAGTCAATCAAGTCCAGGAAGTGCAGAGAGTCCCATCCAGGATAAATCCAAGGAGAAACACGCCAAGACACATATTAATCAAACTATCAAAAATTAAATACAAAGAAAAAAATATTAAAAGCAGCAAGGGAAAAACAACACATAACAAACAAGGGAATCCCGATAAGGTTAACAGCTGATCTTTCAGCAGAAACTCTGCAAGCCAGAAGGCAGTGGCAGGACATATTTAAAGTGATGAAAGGGAAAAACCTACAACCAAGAATACTCTACCCAGCAAGTATTTCATTCAGATTCGACAGAGAAATAAGAACCTTTACAGACAAGCAAAAGCTAAGAGAATTCAGCACCACCAAACCAGCTTTACAACAAATGCTAAAGGAACTTCTTTAGGCAGGAAACACAAGAGAAGGAAAAGACCTACAATAACAAACCCAAGACAATTAAGAAAATGGTAATAGGAACATACATATCAATAACTACCTTAAATGGAAATGGATTAAATGCTCCAACCAAAAGACACAGACTGGCTGAATGGATACAAAAAGAAGACCCGTATATATGCTGTCTACAAGAGACCCACTTCAGACCTAGGGACACATACAGACTGAAAGTGAGGGGATGGAAAAAGATATTCCATGCAAATGGAAATCAAAAGAAAGCTGGAGTAGCAATTCTCATATCAGACAAAAGAGACTTTAAAATAAAGACTATTACAAGAGACTAAGAAGGACAGTACATAATGATCAAGGGATCAATTCAAGAAGAAGATATAACAAATGTAAATATTTATGCCCCCAACATAGGAACAACTCAGTACATAAGGCAAATGCTAACAGCCATAAAAGGGGAAATCGACAATAACACAATCATAGTAGGGGACTTTAACACCCCACTTTCACCAATGGACAGATCATCCAAAATGAAAATAAATAAGGAAACACAAGCTTTAAATGATACATTAAACAGGATGGACTTAATTGATATTTATAGGACATTCCATCCCAAAACAACAGAATACACATTCTTCTCAAGTGCTCATGGAATATTCTCCAGGATAGATCACATCTTGTGTCACAAATCAAGCCTTGGAAAATTTAAGAAAATTGAAATCATATCAAGTATCTTTTCCAACCACAACGCTATGAGACTAGATATCAACTACAGGAAAAAGTCTGTAAAAAATACAAACACATGTAGGCTAAACAATACACTACTAAATAACCAACAGATGACTGAAGATATCAAAGAGGAAATCAAAAGATACCTAGAAACAAATGACAATGAAAACATGACGACCCAAAACCTATGGGATGCAGCAAGAGCAGTTCTAAAAAGGAAGTTTATAGAAATACAATCCTACCTCAAGAAACAAGAAACATCTCAAATAAACAACCTAACCTTACGCTTAAAGCAATTAGAGAAAGAAGAACAAAAAAAACCCCCAAGTTAGCAGAAGGACAGAAATCATAAAGATCAGATCAGAAATAAATGAAAAAGAAATGAAGGAAACGATAGCAAAGATCAATAAAACTAAAAGCTGGTTCTTTGAGAAGATAAACAAAATTGATAAACCATTAGCCAGACTCATCAAGAAAAAAAGGGAGAAGACTCAAATCAATAGTATTAGAAATGAAAAAGGAGAAGTAACAACTGACACTAGAAATACAAAGGATCATGAGAGATTACTACAAGCAACTATATGCCAATAAAATGTACAACCTGGAAGAAATGGACAAATTCTTAGAAAAGCACAATCTTCCGAAACTGAACGAGGAAGAAATAGAAAATATAAACAGACCAATCACAAACACTGAGATTGAAACTGTAATTAGAAATCTTCCTGCAAACAAAAGCCCAGGACCAGATGGCTTCACAGGCGAATTCTATCAAACATCTAGAGAAGAGCTAACACCTATCCTTCTCAAACTCTTCCAAAATATAGGAGAGGGAGGAACACTCCCAAATTCATTGTACGAGGCCACCATCACCCTGATACCAAAACCAGACAAAGATGTCACAAAGAAAGAAAACTACAGGCCAATATCACTGATGAACATAGATGCAAAAATCCTCAACAAAATACTAGCAAACAGAATCCAACAGCATTAAAAGGATCATACAACATGATCAAGTGGGGTTTATCCCAGGAATGCAAGGATTCTTCAGTATACGCAAATCAATCAATGTGATAAACCACATTAACAAACTGAAGGATAAAATCCATATGATAATCTCAATAGGTGCAGAAAAAGCTTTTGACAAAATTCAACACCCATTTATGATAAAAACCCTCCAGAAAGTAGGTATAGAGGGAACTTACCTCAACATAATAAAGGCCATATATGACAAACCCACAGCCAACATCATTCTCAATGGTGAAAAACTGAAACCATTTCCTCTAAAATCAGGAACAAGACAAGGTTGTCCACTCTCACCACTATTATTCAACATAGTTTTGGAACTTTTAGCAATCAGAGAAGAAAAAGAAATAAGAGGAATCCAAATTGGAAATGATGTAAAGCTGTCACTGTTCGCAGATGACATGATACTATACATAGAGAATCCTAAAGATGCTATCAGAAAACTACTAGAGCTAATCAATGAATTGGGTAAAGTAGCAGGATACAAAATTAATGCACAGAAATCTCTTGCATTCCTATACACTAATGATGAAAAATCTGAAAGAGGAATTAAGGAAACACTCCCATTTACCACTGCAACAAAAAGAATAAAATACCTAGGAATAAACCTACCTAGGGAGAGAAAAGACCTGTATGCAGAAAACTATAAGACACTGATGAAAGAAATTAAAGATGAAACAAACAGATGGAGAGATATACCATGTTCTTGGATTGGAAGAATCAACATTGTGAAAATGACTATACTACCCAAAGCAATCTACAGATTCAGTGCAATCCCTATCAAACTACCAATGGCATTTTTCACAGAACAAAAAATTTCGCAATTTGTATGGAAACACAAAAGACCCCGAATAGCCAAAGCAATCTTGAGAAAGAAAGACGGAGCTGGAGGCATCAGGCTCCTGGACTTCAGACTATACTACAAAGCTACAGTAATCAAGACAGTATGGTACTGGCACAAAAACAGAAATATAGATCAATGGAACAGGTTAGAAAGTCCAGAGGTAAACCCACGCACATATGGTCACCTTACCTTTGATAAAGGAGGCAAGAATATACAATGGAGAAAAGACAGCCTCTTCAATAAGTGGTGCTGGGAAAACTGGACAGCTACATGTAAAAGAATGAATTTAGAACACTCTCTAATATCATATACAAAAATAAACTCAAAATGGATTAAAGACCTAAATGTAAGGCCAGACACGATAAAACTCTTAGAGGAAAACGTAGGCAGAACACTCTATGACATAAATCACAGCAAGATCCTTTTTGACCCACCTGCTAGAGGATTGGAAATAAAAACAAAAATAAACATATGAGACCTAATGAAACTTAAAAGCTTTTGCACAGCAGAGGAAACCATAAACAAGACGAAAAGACAACCCTCAGAATGGGAGAAAATATTTGCAAGTGAAGCAACTGACAAAGGATTAATCTCCAAAATATAGAAGCAGCTCATGCAGCTCAATATCAAAAAAACAAACAACCCAATCCAAAAATGGGCAGAACACCTAAGTAGCCATTTCTCCAAAGAAGATATACAGATTGCCAACAGACACATGAAAGAATGCTCAACATCATTAATCATTAGAGAAATGCAAATCAAAACTGCAATGAGATATCATCTCACATTGGTCAGAATGGCCATCATCAAAAATTCTACAAACAATAAATGCTGGAGAGGGTGTGGAGAAAAAGGAACCCTCTTGCACTGTTGGTGGGAATGTAAATTGATACAGCCACTATGGAGAACAGTATGGAGGTTCCTTAAAAAACTAAAAATAGAACTACCATATGACCCAGCGATCCCACTACTGGGCATATACCCTGAGGAAACCGTAATTCAAAAAGAGTCATGTACCACAATGTTTATTGCAGCTCCATTTACAATAGTCAGGACATGGAAGCAACCTAAGTGTCCATCGACAGATGAATGGATAAAGAAGATGTGGCATATATATACAATGGAATATTACTCAGCAATAAAAAGAAACAAAATTGAGTTATTTGTAGTGAGGTGGATGGACCTAGAGTCTGTCATACAGAGTGAAGTAAGTCAGAAAGAGAAAAACAAATACCATATGTTAACACAGATATATGGAATCTAAAAAAATGGTTCTGGTGAACCTAGGGGCAGGACAGGAATAAAGACACAGACATAGAAAATGGACTTAAGGACACGGGGAGGGGGAAGGGTAAGCTGGGACGAAGTGAGAGAGTGGCATGGACATATATACACTACCAAATGTAAAATAGATAGTGGGAAGCAACCACAAAGCACAGGGAGATCAGCTCAGTGCTTTGTGACCACCCACAGGGGTGGGATACGGAGGGTGGGAGGGAGATGCAAGAGGGATGATATATGGGGATATATGTATATGTATAGCTGATTCACTTTGTTATAAAGCAGAAATTAACACACCACTGTAAAGCAATTACACACTAATAAAGATGTTAAAAAGAAAAAAGAACTATGAGGATAGGACGATAATACCTAGTCATGTTAATATATATTTAAATTATGTTATAATAAAAATAATTTTAAAGACATTGGGGGGAAGGTTAATATATGGGAATCATTTTTTAACACTTTGGTTGAATTTTAGATATTACAGCCAAATGATACAAGTAAAACGTTCAGGAAATTAAACATCTTAAATTCCCTCCACCTCCCTCCCCCAACCTTCTGTTTTTGTTGTTGTTGTTAGTTATATTTTACTTTGTCATTTTATAACATTTACATCCTATTCAATAATCACAACTTCATGGTTGTTCTATTTGTTCCAGTTTGAATCATTCACCCCTCACCACCGATTTCTTTTTCATTCAACTTTTTCATTCTTGAATTAATCAAAGCATGGGACCATCATTCAATATCTGAAATAAAAAAGACATACCTGGAGCGATCGCTGTATTAGGGTCTCTCCCAGCAGACCAGACTCTTGATCTCACCTAGGGGTTGGGGGAAGGTGGAGCTTAGGGACATACCTGGATGACATCATTGGGTGAGACAGTTGTTGATTGGTTGGCACTCAGAGGTGTGCTTTTTTTTAATAAATGTATTTATTTATTTATTTTTGGCTGCTTTGGGTCTTCGTCGCTGCGCGTGGGCTTTCTCTAGTTGCGGTGAGCAGGGGCTATTCTTCCTTGTGGTGTGCGGGCTTCTCATTGCAGTAGCTTCTCTTGTTGCGGAGGACGGGCTCTAGGCACGCGGGCTTCAGTAGTTGTCGTGTGCGGGCTCGGTAGTTGTGGCTTGCAGGCTCAAGAGTTGTGGCTCACAGGCTTAGTTGCTCTGTGGCATGTGGGATCTTCCTGGACCAGGGCTCGAACCCGTGTCCCCTGCATTGGCAGGTGGATTCTTAACCACTGCACCACCAGGGAAGCCCCCAGAGGTGTGTTTATTGGAGCAAGTCCCTCTCTGCTTGGCCAACCTTCCAAAGGCAGGCGACGGCACCCACCCAATGGTCGGCTTGTAAAAGCCTGTTCCCTGAATTCCTGTGTTGTTGGTCTATTGATGGGTTTAAGATCAGGGATATATCTCAAATCTCCTCAAAGTACAATGGATCCATTTTCTTGCCATTTTATCATCTCATTTTTGAGTTCCCTTTTCCTTTGGGTATTTTTTCCTTCTAGACTGAGTTGTTCATTTATCTTTACATGCTCTGTCTCTCTCATTCCTTTCCTTTCCTTTCCTGTAGTATTTTATACATTTACCATGTCATTTCTTCTCATCTTTTCCATGCTTAACATGGGCAATTTCATCCAGATGTTCTACATCAAACAGACTTGTACCCTGTGAAACAATCATGTATTTTGTTTGGTCCACTTGGTATTTCTACAAAATGCAAATTTGTTACCAACATTTAAAAATTGGGAGGTTCCACATAAAATTCCACAGTTTTAGTTTCTCTTGAAAAAAAATCAGAAGACATGACAACACTGGACTTACCTTCTCAGAGAGCAACAATCAGCTAGAGACTCTTTACACTGGCAGTTCTTAATCTTTAGTGACCATCAGGACCTTCTGGGGAGCTTGTTAAAACAGTTTTTCCTAGGCTCCACCCACAGAGTTTCTTTAAGAAATTTGCATTTCTAACAAGTTCCCAGCTGATGCTTATGTTGCTAGGGCCCACACTTTAAGGCCTACTGATTAAGGTGAAGCTTCTGCTCTCTAGTTACCATGGACCACATTGCTCCCTATGGCCTTACACCTAACCAGCATCACTTACTTATAGCACCTGCCTGGCCCCTGTACGCAGTTATATTTATAATACCTGTGATCTGGTCGTCCATAGCCCAAAATGCTGTTGGAAGGCTGCAGAGTGTGTATTACCCAATTTTCCCAGCCTAAAGGCACAGAGAGTTCTGATAGGGCCGTGGAGGTTTTGACTGAAGGTCCTCGGCTCCCCTGTCAACGTGAGGTTTTATACACATCCTGTACCAGGAGATGAATCTTATTTCCGTGAGCGGGTACCTGCAGGGGAGCACTCACCAGGTTTTGATGGGTCACTGGGAAACAGCCGATCTGCTGGTTTTCTTGCCTCTGCTGAGGTCTCAAGAACTCACAATACTCTTCACTTTTCCTTTAGGCTGCCTATTTACTCTCCAGGGTTTTTTTTTCCCCCTTTATATTGGTGGATAGTAGTGAGAATTCTCAGGATTTTCTTACCAGCCTCCTTTCCTTGAAACACCGTCTGGCAGAAGTTTGGGTAGGTAGGTCTTCTCTGTTCTACACCAGAGTCTTCTATTTATTTTCTTGTCCACCACATTTTAAAGTTTTAAAGACTCTTGCTAGAATTTGTACCTCTTCCTTAGCTTGTTTGCTATGGAGCATTTTTGCTTGGTTTTGACACTTTTTTGTGAGGTTTTCAGGAAGGAAGAGTCTGTGGTCCAGCTTCCTTGAACCATATTTATGAGGAAGTCCAGCTCTGGATAATTGTATGGACCTATTTTAAACAGTCAACCTCTTTCTAAATTTGTGTCTTACCCCCAGAGAATCTAATGAAATTAGTCTGGGGTGAGCCCTGGCTATCAGGATCTTTTAAAACTCCCGGGTTATTCTAACATGCAGCGAAAGTTGAGAACCACTGCTATAGCTCAGTGCTTTTCCAATTTTAAAGTGCATACACATTGCTGAGGGTCTACTTAAAATTCGGAGTCTGAATCAGAAGGTCTGGGATGTCGCTCAAGAGTCTGCACTACTAACGAGCTTCCAATGCTTCTGCTGGTGGTGGTCCTTGGACCACACCTTGTAGCAAGCTTCTGGAATTGACTTAGCTAATAATCTTGCCTGGACAGTCTTGGTCCCTCAGACACACAGTGGCCTCATCCACCCTCTCAGTGCACAGACACCCTGACTGAAGCAACATACAGTCATGTATATAGACTGTTCCTTTTTGAAAGTGCTCCAGACTTGGGTGGCAGTGAGTTCTAATTTCAGAGACTAAGTTCTCAAATACTTAGGGTTCGAAGAAGGACATATAAGAGTTAGAAGCGGGACTTCCCTGGTGGCGCAGTGGTTAAGAATCCACCTGCCAATGCAGGGGACACGGGTTTGAGCCCTGGTCCGGGAAGATCCCACATGCCTCAGAGCAACTAAGTCCGTGCGCCACAACTACTGAGCCTGCACTCTAGAGCCCGCGAACCACAACTACTGAGCCCTCTTGCCATAACTACTGAAGCCTGTGCACCTAGAGCCTGTGCTCCACAACAAGAGAAGCCACCACAATGAGAAGCCCACGCACCACAACTAAGAGTAGCCCCAGCTCTCCGCAACTAGAGAAAGCCCACACACAGCAACGAAGACCCAATGCAGCCAAAAATAAATTATTTTTTTTAAAAAAAGAGTTAGAAGCGTCCCCTTAAATCCTACCTCAGAACAGACTTAAGTTGTTTTTACCCGGGTACCTGGCATTTGTCATCACTTCTCCCAAGCATGTATAGGGCCACACAAGTAGAAACGGCATTGCCCGTGTGGCCCCAGTGCCCTGCAATGAGAAGCACAGGGGCAAGGTGAAGCCAGAGAGTGAGGAACAGTGAGCAACGTTGCCATCATCTCCGGAGCCGATGGAACCGAGGCACCTGACTGCACTTTATTAAGTGTGAAAGACAAGGTGAGATCACAAAAACAGGGATTCTTGGGAACGCTTGTGGTAAAGCTGAGAGTGGATGCAAAACCTGGGATCGGTGCCAAACTGTGTTACCGAAATTCTACCAGAAGATGGCGCCGTTGGCTCGAGGAACATAAGATGTCCGTAACGATGCGGTGTGGATTTTGTTTCAGCCCTACTTCAGGGACTAATCCTTAAACAGGTGGATTGAAAATGATAGGAGTGAAAAATCAGGGCTGCTAGAAGCTGCTTTTCATCTAGCCAGGAACCTTTGCATCTGGAACAATCTAGCAATGTCTAAAGGGCATCCGGGTCACTCTTGTTTACACGACAGAAAGCTCCCTGGAGGAGTTGTGTGCCCACTGGATTAGTGAAAATGAAATCTTTTTCTACGAATAGTAGTAGAATCCTTTCGTGAAGTGAAAAAAAAAAAAACTCTTTTTTTGTTTTTAAACTGCTTTTCAAAGTTATTATGCATTGAAGGCTTGTGTAAATGGAAATGTGTTTAGTGCTTGAAGTCATTTTTCACTTATCTTTCTAGCAGCCCTATGGCATTATTATCCCCATTTTACAGGTGGGGAAACTGAGGGCTGAAGCTATTAAAGCAGCTTGTCCAAATGATGAAGCTAAGACTTGAACTCAGTTTGATCTGTCCCCAAATCCTGTGAACCTAACCACTGTGCTATATTAACTTCCCAATCAATATTCATTCACAAATGCACATGTCCACACAGTGGTCTTTCTTAGTCTGATATTCTTGACTTTCAGCAAAAACATCTTTCATGACACAGTGTGATAGGGGAAGAATAGGTAGTCTAGCTGCCCGTAACAGAGGCACCTAACCTGTTCTTGAGCAGTAAAAATTCCCTGGCACATCTTTACCTTTCTCTCCTTCCTAGTACTTCTTTATAGCATGAAATGTCCTCAGCTGCTTCTATTACCCCCAAGCTCAGCCTCTCACAACCACCTAGACAGTGACCTGCAACCAGTAACTAAACTCTCTCTGCTTCCTTCCCAGGCCTGTTTCTCCTCACCAACTCCCAAATCAATTTACTTTCCCTCAGTAAACTAATCTGTGAAATGGAAAGCAAGCTGGTTGCATTCATTCTCACTAAAGTATATAGACTGATGGTCACTGTAGTATATTATCTAAACAAGAAGTGTTTGGCTTTGGGTCTAAAGGGATATTCAGTGATGATATTTCAGACTTCATGCTTGCTTACATCGCAATACTTTGCCTATTCAAGGAGACAGACCCGGAGGGGAAGACAAAAGGCAGGGAGAAAGGATAAGACCAGCAATTAAAAAGAATCAATTAGGAATTATGAAATTACACACACACTTGGTGCTGAACATTCAATGATAATGAGAAAAGCTAAGAAGAAAGCTCTCTCCTAGGCTCGTTTCATGGTCTGAACATGATATGGTCCCATTTATTTATTTATTTTTTATTTATTTATTTCTCAAGTGGGAAAGGATAGACTAATTAAGAAGCAAAGAAACCTGAGAATAGCCAAGCACTCTTTCCCCTAAAGAGTCATTGGATATTCAGCTTAAATATTAGCTCACTTTCTATTGACATAATGGCAGTGTTCTTAAAGAGATTTTATGTAAGTGCACTTGGAAAGCTAGTTATTTAATGTTATCCTATGGTGAATTCTTTATTGAAATAAATACTTGTTACCAAAAAAAAAAGAAAAACCTGAGAAAATCATTGGCCATTTTAAGACTAGTATAAACTATTCTAGGGTGACCAAATAGCCCTAGTTTTCTTCATATTAAAAAAAGAAAAAAAAAAGAAAAACTAGCTAATAAATATGAAAGGAATGATATAACTTGAAAATCTCCATTTTTCAACCCCTAATGAAATACCTGATTCAGGCAACACAGTTGGTAGAGGAAACCACTGTGTGAAAGGTTGAGGGGAAAGACTGAAGGAGACGTTTGCAGTGGAGAGGCCTGGCGGGCATCACTTGAGGCCTGGCGGGCACCACTTGACCCCACTGACCTTGCTTAGTGGGATGAAAGACCCACCGTGTGTTTTCTGAAATGATACAGGAAGAGGTACCCAGTATGTCCTACGGACTCTCACCCAAATATCTGAACCCATATCAAATTAGCTTCTAGAAGTCACTTCTACTCTGCAGGAAATATAAAGGATACAGGAACAAATTAATGACTCCACAGGAAGCAAATATGCAAATTTAGAATGGAGACACTCTGCTGAATAATGGCTGGCAGTGGACTCAGTTTCCTCGAAAAAGGAGAAAGCGTACGCTCTAAAACAGAGAGTCTTTAAGAAACATAAGAACCAAATGCAGTATGTGGACTCTGAATCAAACAAACTGACGGTAAAGGGAGAGAGAGATGTGAGACAAATGGGGGAATTTTTACAAGATCTAGGTATTTGATGATCCCAAGGAATTACCGTTAATTTCGTCAGATATGGTAACGGCATTCCACTGATGTATGAAAACATCCATCTTTTAGAGGTGTTGACTGAAGTATATAAGAGTAAAATGACATTATTTGCCTTAAAATCTGAATCAAAAGGAGGACGAGGGGCTTCCCTGGTGGCGCAGTGGTTGAGAATCTGCCTGCCAACGCAGGGGACACGGGTTCGAGCCCTGGTCAGGGAAGATCCCACATGCCGCGGAGCAACTAGGCCCGTGAGCCACAACTACGGAGCCTGCGCGTCTGGAGCCTGTGCTCCGCAACAAGAGAGGCCGCGATAGTGAGTGGCCCCCGCTTGCCACAACTAGAGAAAGCCCTCGCACAGAAACGAAGACCCAACACAGCCATAAATAAATAAAATAAATAAATAAAATTAAAAAAAAAAAAAGGAGGACGAAATGGGATATATGAATCAAGCGTGGCATAATCTTCATCATGGCTTAATCTTGGTGATGTGTGTACTGGGGTTCACTTTACTATTCTCTATACATGTTTTTTTGTTTCATAATAAAAAGATTTTTTAATAATCAAAAAGTAAAAAGGCATGATATTGGGTGGGACAAAAGAAAATTCAGTAGATCAGTGAGGTCATTTTCAGCTTTGATGGGACACACCCAGGGCCGACAATAGAGCTCCATCAGTGTTAAGCCAGGACCCAAATGTCCCCCTTATCAAACTGCGTCGCATTTATCCATCTCAGGACAAATGGCGCCCTCAGCCTGGTTAGCATTGGATTCTGCACCTCCAAGCACTTCAACGGAATGCACTGCAAGCAACTTGCTCCCTAAGGCATTCACCTATGAATCTGGGTGGCTGGCAGCGAGTTCTGCCAGCCTTGAGCTTAGGTCAGGGACCTGCTCAAAGCCACCCGTACCCCCAGAACTCCGAGAAAGAAATGCTCACTGATGCCGACGGCTCTAAAACATGAAAGAGGCTCACTCCCACTCCTAATAAGAGAATGCGAGTTAAACACACTGAGATTTTCAGGTTGTGGAAAATCAGGACCATTGAAAACACACTTGCCAAAGATATAGGGAAATGGATATTCTCAGACTTCAGTAGTGGGAGTATAAACTGGAACAATACCTATGGGGGACAATTTACAGCACCTAGTAAGATCACAAATGCATATGCCCTTTGGCCCGGGAATTCCTCTTCTATGAATTTATCCAATTTACACTTGCCACCAACTCAATCCACATTTGTCTAAGGTTACTCATTGCCGCATTGCACGTAATAGTAGATGACTGGAAACTGTAAATACCTATCAGAAGGGGACCGCTAAATAAATTATAGAACAGCTACACACAATGGAATACTATGTAACTTTTTAAAAATGAAGAAATCATATCAAACTGTCTACAAGACATATTAAGTGAGAAAAAAAGCAAGATAAAGCAACTGTGTATATAGTATGCAATCATTTGTGTAGAACAGGAAATAAAGAATACCTCTGCTCATGTGTGCATAAAATACTTCTGGGAGGATGCCCAAAACACATTAAACTGTATTAAGACTGGTCACCTTCATGTAGCTGGGAGGAGGGAGAATTTTCTCTTGACCTTTTTTTTTTTTTAATAAATTTATTTATTTATTTTTGGCTGTGTCGGGTCTTTGTTGCTGCGCGCGGGCTTTTTCTAGTTGCAGCGAGCGGGGCTACCCTTCGTTGTGTTGCACAGGCTTCTCATTGCAGTGGCTGCTCTTGTTGCGGAGCACGGGCTCTAGGTGCACGGTTTTCAGTAGTTGTGGCTCACGGGCTCTAGAGCGCAGGCTCAGTAGTTGCAGTGCACGGGCTTCTCATTGTGGTGGCTTCTCTTGTTGTGGAGCATGGGCTCTAAGTGCACAGGCTTCAGTAGTTGCAGCACATGGGCTAAGTAATTGTGGCTTGCAGGCTCTAGAGCACAGGCTCAGTAGTTGTGGCGCACGGGCTTAGTTACTCCGCAGCATGTGGGATATTCCTGGACCAGGGATCGAACCCGTGTCCCCTGCATTGGCTGGCGGATTCTCAACCCCTGCACCACCAGGGAAGCCCTCTCTTGACTTTTAAACTCTGTAAATGTATCACTTGTTCAAAAAGTAAAGATAATAATTTCCTAATAACAAACAAAAAGGCTTCAGTTGACTCTGAGACCAAGCTTATAGAGAAACAATAGTTATTTAGATTCAGGGCTGGGCTGGACCAGAGCCCCAGAGAGCTGGAAACCGTCCCTGCTGGAATGTGGGCCACCAGGCAGTGTAAAGAACAAAACCCAGTTCAAGCCCCTATAAGGGTAATGTATAATCCATTTTAAATCAAATTAAAGCCAAGTCACGATAGTTGGTCAAACTAATGCCAGTTTCATCTTGTGCTCAGAATGGAGCCTCCAGGGATGAAGGTCTCTGAAATCCTGGGGAGGGGGCTCTGGAAGCTAGCTGGACTTGTCCAAGCCCCAAAGCCTAGCAATCCGAGTGCCAGCAAAGCTGCCAGGGTCCAGGCTCTGCAATGCAGCTCTCAGGAAGCCCAGCCCCACCCGCCAGCCAGCTGTGTGACCCTCCAGCAAGTGACTCCAGTGACTGTAGACCCTTCTGCTAAGTAAATGCACATACAAAGAAGGAAACAATGAAACCGTGTGCGGTGGAATCCAGGTCATTTTTCAAACATGACAGTTCAAATACAGACAGCACCTGTTTTTTAAATCTATAAAACACGTACCAGTAAAAAAAAAGAAAAGAAAAAAAAGAAATAGAAATAGAAAAACAAAAGTATCTACCTGGTAGGGCTGTTGTGAAGATAAACAGGTCAATACACGCATATAGTAAGAGTTAAAAGAAAGCTTAGCTATCATTATCAGGAAGAAAAAGATGGGACTTGGAAACACATAAAGATCAGAGTATCTGTAGCATCTGTTCTGCTTGCTGGCTGTCAGGCACCATAAAGGGCGAACAGGTGTATGTGTATACTACACCACACCCTGTGACCACTCTGAAGGACAGGATGTAGGACCTGGGGGCTGAAAGTGGCCCCCTGGGTCACCAGATGTCCCTGGGGTAGTCCCTCTTAGCTCACTATATGCATTTCTCTGCTCCTTCCCAGGCACACAGAAAGCTGTAATTCCCAGCCCCTTGTCCTTAAGTGAGGCCACGAGACCAGATCCTGCCAATGAAATATGAGCAGAGGAGGGGCCCTAAAAAGCTATCTCTTCTCCCAACACAAAAGCCCCATGTTGAGATGGCAGAGCCACAGGGGAGGAGGAAACGGAATCCTCATGTCAGAACCTACAGAGCTGCCAAACCCCTGGCACAATTGCATGGGCTTGAACTTTTATGTGGTAAGCCACCAACATTTTGGAGTTTGTCTCTTACTTCAGCATGGCTTAGACTAAGCTGACTGATACGGCCCCCAACCCCTAGAGGCTCTAAAGGTAGCCTGGGGCACCTACACGTATTTTCAGTCAGGTTACATGAGCTCACGGAATGTTTTTGCTTTTAGAGGGAATTTGATCAATGAGGTGTGGTGACATTGGTTCGCTTTCAGGCTGGCCAGAATTCACAGGCTGTTTGTAGTACATGTCATTTGCTCAGGTAAACAAGATCTTTCAAGATATTAGGTCCACAGTGACATTAGTTGTTAAAACACAACTTCTGGTACCAAAAAAAGAAAAACAAAATGTTGGGAAACATAGATTTGCTTCCCTCTCCTTTTAGAGATAAAAACAGACTCAGAGGGAATCGTGGGGACTAGTCCCACATCACACCTAAGCCCTTCCGAGGAGCGAGTTCCCAGGTCAGAGCAAAGAGTAGGAGATAAGGAGCCCTCACAACTTAGATCCACCTGGTCAGGGTCAGCGGTCACCCTGGGCTTTCAGGACCAAAGAAAATGCCTCCCCGCTCGAGGGCAAGGTTTAGGAAACTAAATGCTCTGGGTAAGCCGGTCCCAAACTCAGCTGCAGGAACCAGGCACAAATGAGTGAGACCAAGGCAGGCACCAACCAATCTGTCTCCGTGCAATATTGCCAGATATCCCACTTTTTCTAGAGTAGCCCCAAAACCTTGTTATATGTGAGGCCTCCCAATTTTTAAATGTTGGCAGTCATTTGAAAATGAAAATAAAAACTCCATACTGGTCAAACAAAATACATCTGAGAGCTGGATGAGTCCTTCAGCCCAATATAAAACCTCAGCTCTCCTGTTTCCTTGACTGTAGGGGTATGACCACAGCCATGGCCACAGTCAGGCCACAAAAACATTGTTCTGGTAGAGTTGCCAGATTTAGCAAATTAAAGCACAGGATACCCAATTAAATTGGACTTCAGGTAAACAATGAGTAATTTTTTTAGTACAAGTATGTACAGGTAATACTTATATTGAAGTATTATACTTATATAAATACTTATATTGAAGTAATGAATACTTTTATAAATATTGCCTGGGATATACTTATACATACTGTATAAATACTTATACATATATACATTTATACACAGGTGCTGATACAAATATTTCCTGGGACATACACTAAAAAATTATTCACTGTTTACCTGAAATCCAAGTTCAGCTGGTGTATTGTATCTGGCTCCTGACCAAGGCAGCTCAGTAGTGAGCTCTTCTTTCTTCGGCCTCAGTTAGCCAAGAACTCTGGAAACCAGGAGTGTTTGAAGCCAAGTAGGCTCAGAGCAAGTCATCAAAGCTCTGTACTGTGAATGACTGCCTGCGGCAGTGCAGGAAGGAGTAAACTTAATCCCACCCACAGAGAGAGGCACTCCATGGGCAAGGGGGCTCTGAGCCACTGGAAGTGGCTGTCAGTTCAGGTACCCCTACGCAGGCTGGTTACCCCCGGGGGCAGTCCTCAGGCCACAGTGGGAATACATGTTACTTTCCCCATCCCTTTGACCCCCTAGGGGCACGGCCCACTGCCCATGGGTTGATTCTCTGCAGGCTGCACTGGCATCCATAGCCCATTGCTGTCTCTGCCTTGAGGACTGCAGTAGGATGCTCGGCATCCCAGGGCACAGGTTTGCTCACCTCCACCACCCTCTGAACACTCATCCTGCCCATGGGTCCTGGGGGCTGGTGGCTTGTGGAGCTCTGCTGGGCCTCCTCCCCCCACCCCCTGTGAGCGGGAGGCCAACCCAGATACCACCATCCTCCTTACTGTGGACTTCACTGTGTGACATTGTCCATGTCAGGAAGGAAAAGCTTTTCCTCTATGCTCTTATGTTAAGTACCTGGGGACCTGCAAATTAAACTAACAAAAGACAGATTAACAGGAGAAAAGGCACACAACTTTCATTAATATTTACATGCATATGGGTTCACAGAAAAGAAGTGGAACTCAAAGAAGTAGTTACACTCAGGGGCTTATATATCTTTTTTTTTTTTTTTAACATCTTCATTGGAGTATAATTGCTTTACAATGTTTGTTAGTTTCTGCTGTATAACAAAGTGAATCAGCTATATGCATACGTATATCCCCATGTCCCCTCCCTCTTGCGTCTCCCTCCCACCCTCCCTATCCGCCCCGTCTAGGTGGATAAAAAGCACAGAGCTGATCTCCCTGTGCTATGCGGCTGCTTCCCACTAGCTATCTATTTTACATTTGGTAGTGTATATATGTCCATGCCACTCTCTCACTTCGTCCCAGCTTACCCTTCCCCCTCCCTGTGTCCTCAAGTCCATTCTTTACATCTGCATCTTTATTCCTGTCCTGCCCCTAGGTTCATCAGAACCTTTTTTTTTTTAGACTCCATATATATGTGTTAGCATACGGTATTTGTTTTCTCTTTCTGACTTACTTCACTCTGTATGACAGACTCTAGGTCCATCCACCTCACTACAAATAACTCAATTTTGTTTCTTTTTATGGCTGAGTAATATTCCATTGTATATATGTGCCACATCTTCTTTATCCATTCATCTGTCCATGGACACTTAGGTTGTTTCCATGTCCTGGCTATTGTAAATAGAGCTGCAGTGAACATTGTGGTACATGACTCTTTTTGAATTATGGTTTCCTCAGGGTATATGCCCAGTAGTGGGATTGCTGGGTCGTATGGTAGTTCTATTTTTAGTTTTTTAAGGAACCTCCATACTGTTCTCCATAGTGGCTGTATCAATTTACATTCCCACCAACAGTGCAAGAGGGTTCCCTTTTCTCCACACCCTCTCCAGCATTTATTGTGTGTAGATTTTTTTATGATGGCCATTCTGACTGGTGTGAGGTAATACATCATTGTAGTTTTGATTTGCATTTCTCTAATGATTAGTGATGTTGAGCATCCTTTCATGTGTTTGTTGGCAATCTGTATATCTGCTTTGAAGAAATGTCTATTTAGGTCTTCTGCCCATTTTTGGATTGGGTTTTTTTTTGATATTGAGATGCATGAGCTGCTTGTATATTTTGGAGATTAATCCTTTGTCAGTTGCTTCGTTTGCAAATATTTTCTCCCATTCGGAGGGTTCTTTTTCGTCTTGTTTATGGTTACCCCTGCTGTGCAAAAGCTTTTGTTTCATTAGGTTCCATTTATTTATTTTTGTTTTGATTTCCATTTCTCTAAGAGGTGGGTCAAAAAGGACCTTGCTATGATTTATGTCACAGAGCGTTCTGCTTGCGTTTTCCTCTAAGAGCTTTATAGTGTCTGGCCTTACATTTAGGTCTTTAATCCATTTTGAGTTTGTGTATGGTGTTAGAGAGTGTTCTAATTTCATTCTTTTACATGTAGCTGTCCAGTTTTCTCAGCACTACTGGGAAGAGGAGAGGCTGTCTTTTCTCCATTGTATATTCTTGCCTCCTTTATCAAACATAAGGTGACCATATGTGCGTGGGTTTATCTCTGGGTTTTCTAACCTGTTCCATTGATCTATATTACTGTTTTTGTGCCAGTACCATACTGTCTTGATTACTGTAGCTGTGTAATATAGTCCGAAGTCCGGGAGCCTGATTCCCCCAGCTCCGTCTTTCTTTCTCAAGATTGCTTTGGCTATTTGGGGTCTTTTGTGTTTCCATACAAATTGTGAAATTTTCTGTTCTAGTTCTGTGAAAAATGCCACTGGTAGTTTTGATTGGGATTGCATTGAATCTGTAGATTGCTTTGGGTAGTATAGTTATTTTCACAATGTTTATTCTTCCAATCCAAGAACATGGTATATCTCTCCATCTGTTTGTATCATCTTTAATTTCTTTCATCAGTGTCTTATAGTTTTCTGCATACAGGTCTTTTCTCTCCCTAGGTAGGTTTATTCCTAGGTATTTTATTCTTTTTGTTGCAGTGGTAAATGGGAGTGTTTCCTTAATTCCTCTTTCAGATTTTTCATCATTAGTGTATAGGAATGCAAGAGATTTCTGTGCATTAATTTTGTATCCTGCTACTTTACCCAATTCATTGATTAGCTCTAGTAGTTTTCTGATAGCATCTTTAGGATTCTCTATGTGTAGTATCATATCATCTGCAAACAGTGACAGCTTTACTTCTTCTTTTCCAATTTGGATTCCTTTTACTTCTTTTTCTTCTCTGATTGCTGTGGCTAAAACTTCCAAAACTATGTTGAATAATAGTGATGAGAGTGGGCTACCTTGTCTTGTTCCTTATCTTAGTGGAAATAGTTTCAGTTTTTCACCATTGAGAACGATGTTGGCTGTGAGTTTGTCATATATGGCCTTTATTATGTTGAGGTAAGTTCCCTCTATGCCTACTTCCTGGAGGGTTTTTATCATAAACGGGTATTGAATTTTGTCAAAAGCTTTTTCTGCACCTATTGAGATTATCATATGGATTTTATCCTTCAGTTTGTTAATGTGGTTTATCACATTGATTGATTTGTGTATACTGAAGAATCCTTGCATGCCTGGGATAAATCCCACTTGATCATGGTGTATGATCCTTTTAATGTGCTGTTGGATTCTGTTTGCTAGTATTTTGTTGAGAATTTTTGCATCTATGTTCATCAGTGATATTGGCCTGTAGTTTTCTTTTTTGTGACATCTTTGTCTGGTTTTGGTATCAGGGTGATGGTGGTCTCATAGAATGCGTTTGGAAATGTTCCTCCCTCTGCTATATTTTGGAAGAATTTGAGAAGAATAGGTGTTAGCTCTTCTCTAAATGTTTGATAGAATTCGCCTGTGAAGCCATCTGGTCCTTGGCTTTTGTTTGCTGGAAGGTTTCTAATCACAGTTTCAATCTCAGTGCTTGTGATTGGTCTGTTTATATTTTCTATTTCTTCCTGGTTCAGTCTCGGAAGGTTGTGCTTTTCTAAGAATTTGTCCATTTCTTCCAGGTTGTCCAGTTTATTGGCATATAGTTGCTTGTAGTAATCTCTCATGATCCTTTGTATTTCTGCAGTGTCAGATGTTACTTCTCCTTTTTCATTTCTAATTCTGTTGATTTGAGTCTTTTCCTTTTTTTCTTGATGAGTCTGGCTAATGGTTTATCAATTTTGTTTATCTTCTCAAAGAACCAGCTTTTAGTTTTATTGATCTCTGCTATTGTTTCCTTCATTTCTTTTTCATTTATTTCTGATCTGATCTTTATGATTTCTGTCCTTCTGCTAACTTTGGGGTTTTTTGTTCTTCTTTCTCTAATTGCTTTAGATGTAAGGTTAGGTTGTTTATTTGAGATGTTTCTTGTTTCTTGAGGTAGGATTGTATTGCTATAACTTCTCTCTTAGAACTGCTTTTCCTACAACCCATAGGTTTTGGGTGGTCGTGTTTTCATTGTCATTTGTTTCTAGGTATCTTTTGATTTCCTCTTTGATTTCTTCAGTGATCTCTTGGTTATTTAGTAGCATATTGTTTGGCCTACATGTGTTTGCATTTTTTACAGTTTTTTTCCTGTAATTGGTATCTGGTCTCATAGCGTTGTGGTCAGAAAAGATACTTGATACGATTTCATTTTCTTAAATTTACCAAGGCTTGATTTGTGACCCAAGATATGATCTATCCTGGAGAATATTCCATGAGCACTTGAGAAGAATGTGTATTCTGTTGTTTTTGGATGGAATGTCCTATAAACATCATTTAAGTCCATCTTGTTTAATGTGTCATTTAAAGCTTGTGTTTCCTTATTTATTTTCATTTTCATGATCTGTCCATTGGTGAGATTGGGGTGTTAAAGTCCCCTACTATGATTGTGTTACTGTCGATTTTCCCTTTTATGGCTGTTAGCATTTGCCTGATGCATTGAGGTGCTCCTATGTTGGATGCAAAAATATTTACAATTGTTATATCTTCGTGGATTGATCATTTGATCATTATATAGAGTCCTTCTTCGCCTCTGTAACAGTCTTTATTTTAAAGTCTATTTTGTCTGGTATGAGAATTGCTACTCCATCTTTCTTTTGATTTCCATTTGCATGGAATATCTTTTTCCATCCCCTCACTTTCAGTCTGTATGTGTCCCTAGGTCTGAAGTGGGTCTCTTGTAGACAGCATATATATGGGTCTTGTTTTTGAATCCATTCAGACAGTCTATGTCTTTTGGTTGGAGCATTTAATTCATCTACATTTAAGGTAATTATCAATATGTATGTTCCTATTACCATTTTCTTAATTGTTTTGAGCTTGTTATTGTAGGGCTTTTCCTTCTCTTGCGTTTCCTGCCTAGAGAAGTTCCTTTAGCATTTGTTGTAAAGCTGGTTTGGTGGTGCTGAATTCTCTTAGCTTTTGCTTGTCTGTAAAGGTTCTAATTTCTCCATCGAATCTGAATGAGATCCTTGCTGCATTGAGTAATCTTGGTTGTAGGTTTTTCCCTTTCATCACTTTAAATATGTCCTGCCACTCCCTTCTGGCTTGCAGAGTTTCTGCTGAAAGATCAGCTGTTAACCTTATGGGGATTCCCTTGTATGTTATTTGTTGCTTTTCCCTGCTGCTTTCAATATTTTTTCTTTGTATTTAATTTTTGATAGTTTGGTTAATATGTGTCTTGGCGTGTTTCTCCTTGGATTTATCCTGTATGGGACTCTCTGTGCTTCCTGGATTTGATTGACTATTTCCTTTCCCATATTAGGGAAGTTTTCAACTATAATCTCTTCAAATATTTTCTCAGTCCCTTTCTTTTTCTCTTCTTCTTCTGGGACCCCTATAATTCGAATGTTGGTGTGTTTAACGTTGTCCCAGAGGTCTCTGAGACTGTCCTCAATTCTTTTTTTTTTTCCTTTATTCTGCTCTGTGGGAGTTATTTCCACTATTTTATCTTCCAGGTCACATATCTGTTCTTCTGCCTCAGTTATTCTCCTATTGCATTCCTTCTATAGAATTTTTAATTTCATTTATTGTGTTGTTCATCATTGTTTGTTTGCTCTTTAGTTCTTGTAGGTCCTTATTAAATGTTTCTTGTAATTTCTCCATTCTATTTCCAAGATTTTAGATCATCTTTACTATCATTACTCAGAATTCTTTTTCAGGTAGACTATTTCCTCTCCATTTGTTTGGTCTGGTGGGTTTTTACCTTGCTCCTTCATCTGCTGCGTGTTTCTCTGTCTTCTCATTTTGCTTAACTTACTGTGTTTGGGGTCTCCTTTTCACAGGCTGCAGATTCGTACTTCCTGTTGTTTTTGGTGTCTGCCCTCAGTGGGTAAGGTTGGTTCAATGGGTTGTGTAGGCTTCCTGGTGGAGGGGACTGGTGCCTGTGTTCTGGTGGATGAGGCTGGATCTTGTCTTTCTGGTGGGCAGGACCACATCCAGTGGTGTGTTTTTGGTTGTCTGCAACCTTATGATTTTAGGTAGCCTCTCTGCTAATGGGTGGGGTTGTGTTCCTGTCTTGCTAGTTGTTTGGTATAGGGTGTCCAGCACTGTAGCTTGCTGGTCATTGAGTGGAGCTGGGTCTTAGCACTGAGATGGAGATCTCTAGGAGAGCTTTTGCCATTTGATATTACGTGGAGCTGCGAGGTCTCTGGTAGACCAATGTCCTGAATTCGGCTCTCCCACCTCAGAGGCACAGGCCTGACACCTGGCCGGAGCACCAAGACCCTGTCACCCACACGGCTCAGAAGAAAAGGGAGAAACAAAAAGAAATAAAAATAAAAAATTTAAAGAATTATTAAAATAAAAAATTTTTAAAGTAATTAAAAAGAAAGAAGAGAACAACCAAACCAATAAACAAATCCACCAATGATAACAAGCATTAAAAACTAAGATAAACATAAAAATCAGAAGCTGGTCAGTAGCATACAGCAAACCCCAAGTCTACAGTTGCTCCCAAAGTCCACCGCCTCAATTTTGGGATGGTTCATTGTCTATTCAGGTATTCCAGAGATGCAGGGTACATCAAGTTGATTGTGGAGATTTAATCCGCTGCTCCTGAGGCTGCTAGGAGAAATTTCCCTTTCTCTTCTTTGTTCGCACAGCTCCTGAGGTTCAGCTTTGGATTTGGCCCCGCCTCTGCGTGTAGGTTGCCTGAAGGCATCTGTTCTTCGCTCAGACAGGACGGGGTTAAAGGAGCAGCTGATTCGGTGGCTCTGGCTCACTCAGGCCGGAGGGAGGGAGGGGTACGGATGCGGGGCGAGCCTGCGGCGGCAGAGGCCAGCATGACGTTGCACCAGCCTGAGGCGCGCCGTGCGTTCTCCCGGGGAAGTTGTCCCTGGATCATGGGACCCTGGCCGTGGCGGGCTGCACAGGCTCCCGGGAGGGGAGATGTGGAGAGTGACCTGTGCTTGCACACAGGCTTCTTGGTGGCGGCAGCAGCAGCCTTAGCGTCTCATGCCCGTCTCCGGGGTCCGCGCTGATAGCCGCGGCTAGCGCCCATCTTTGGAGCTTGTTTAGGCGGTGCTCTGAATCCCCTCTCCTCGCGCACCCCGAAACAATGGTCTCTTGCCTCTTAGGCAGGTCCAGACTTTTTCCCGGACTCCCTCCCGGCTAGCTGTGGCGCACTAGCCCCCTTCAGGCTGTGTTCACGCAGCCAACCCCAGTCCTCTCTCTGGGATCTGACCTCCGAAGCCCGAGCCTCAGCTCCCAGCCCCAGCGGGTGAGCAGATAAGCCTCTCGGGCTGGTGAGTGCTGGTCGGCACCGATCCTCTGTGCGGGAATCTCTCCGCTTTGCCCTCCGCACCCCTGTGGCTGCGCTCTCCTCCGTGGCTCCGAAGCTTCCCCCCTCCGCCACCCGCAGTCTCCGCCCACGAAGGGGCCTCCTAGTGTGTGGACACCTTTCCTCCTTCACAGCTCCCTCCCAGAGGTGCAGGTCCTGTCCGTATTCTTTTGTCTCTTTTTTCTTTTGCCCTACACAGGTATGTGGGGAGTTTCTTGCCTTTTGGGAAGTCGGAGGTCTTCTGCCAGCGTTCAGTAGGTGTTCTGTAGGAGTTGTTCCACACATCGATGTATTTTTGATGTATTTGTAGGGAGGAAGGCGATCTCCATGTCTTACTCCTCTGCCATGTTGAAGGTCCTCTCTATATATCTTTTTAACAAAGCAAATGGTTTGAGCTTCAAAAGGTGATAAATTGTGGGGAAGTGACTAGGAAATATATGGGGAGGAACTAATGGAAGATAGAGCTATTTTAGTAAGGTCTGTTTATGCAAACTCGTCTTGGTGTTGACTCCCCATCTGCAATGATAAGAGTCGCTCTTCTCTCCCTGGTACAGGACAGGTACCTTCTTGAAAGGGAAATTTATGCCCTGCTTTTAGGCAGATATGAGGAGGGCAGAGAACTCTTCCTGCATCTGTTGAGTCTCAGTTTCCTTCAACTCAAAATAATCTTTGTGCCAAAGTGGCCTATTTTGGGGTAACATATTCTGATCCCCTTCCCCACCCTGCTGCAGTTGGGGCTGTGGTGGATATTCCTGTTGGCCAGGAAGCCAAGCAGAGGCCCAGACACTACCACCACCATCCCCGAACTCATGCACAGCCTGTGGACCTCCCACAATCGAGCAGGGGCTGAACTGCACAACTAGGCCTGGCGGAAGCCCTGCTCTGCCCCCGAGGGAATCTCCATCTTCACTGCCTCTCTCTCTGCTCCTTCCGCCCACTCACAAGGAGCCCCTCCTGTAAGATACTGGGTCCTTCACCTACATTTCAAAACCCTTACTGACTAAGTTTAGGGGGAAAAATTCTCCTTGAGTAATTTTTCTTGTAATTGATCAAACCAATCCATAACTGTGAAGGGTAAAGAATTGTCCTCTCACCCCCAGCCCTATGGGGGTGATTTACTTAATGTCACTAGTTACTTCTGAACACTGGTATTAACCACCTCCAAACTGGGAGCCTCCTTACAGTGACTTGGACCCTGAGAGAGTCTTTTATTCACCTGAGTGGGTAATGTAAAGATGAGCAATCTCTCCTCAAATATTATGACCAGTAGATTTGCCTTTTCCTCCCTTACTGGAGGGCTGGATTGGGCTCTAGAAGACTGTTCTCCAGACAGGAGTGGATTTTGGTGGTTCTTGTTGCCACTGTAGATTCTTGTGGAGGAGGGGGAATGTCTCCTCCCAGAGGTTTTGATTTAGACGGTTTGAGGGGAATCCAGGATCTAGATTGTTAACTGACATCTCAGGGCCTTCCAAATCCAGTGATTCATAGACAACACTTGGAGAAACTTTGGATTCAATGATCTTTCTTGTTTTCTATTATTTGTCTAGTAGATTTAATAAAGTTGCGACTTAAAGTTATATTTCCTTCCTGGTGGCTTCAGACAATTCGTATTTGAGTTTAATCTGGGAGCCACAGTATTGTCCATTTACCCAAGACCCCTTCTTCGGGAATCTGTGGTCAACAGTACAGCCATCTGTGACACCGATACTTGCTCAGTGGGAATTCATTCCTCGGTCGGCTGGGGCTTCTCAGGAATCCCCTGCAGGTCCAGTGTCACAGGGCTGTTGGGTGTGAATGTCTTGGTCCATAGCCACAACTGTCCTGGAGGAGAGATCCTAGAACTTGAGTGAAACAGAACGTAGCAAATATGCCTTTGAAAGACTCACACCTTTCTTGTTTAGTCAAGGGATTAACTATGACCAAGGAGCCGGGGGGGGGGGGGGGGGGGGGGGGGGGGGCGGGGCGGGGGGATGCTGACTTCATCCACTTTACCCCAATCGACCTCTAGGGGGCAACAGAGCCAGGAGAAATATTCATTAATGTCTGTCCGGCTGTAGTGACTGGCTCGCTGATTGAAAGGGAGGACAGGGAGAGCTCTGAATGCTCAGGATTCTACAGCCATGGCCGCATTTCCCATTTCTGATGGAGGCATCTCCAGACCTCGGAGAAAACCAAGGGTCTGGGCAAAGAAAGGCACAGGACTTCTAAAACACCCTGTGAACTCTAAGCCCATACAATGGACCCAAACTGCTGAGATGGAAACCCACATCCACCACCTCCAGGGATTGCCTCTGGGTAGGTTACTTCTTTGCTTCCTTATCTATCAAAGGGGAAGAGTAATACTACCCACCTTAAGTGACTGAGGAGAAATGAAATGAGTTACTAGATGTAAATCGTGTAGAAGAATGGCTAGCACAGAGTAAGTGCTTTCTAAATGACTGCTCCTTGAGTCACAAATAACTCCAAACCATTTTTGGAAAATGCCAGATTCTGGGTAGCACTGATTTTTAATAATTTTCATTTGGGTTGGACCCAGACAGATCTTTTAAAATAATTAATAATATCTAACAGGTGCCTGGAATTGCTGATTTGAATAAGTCAGTGTTGGATTAACAAGATTTTGTCTAGGTTAGGTATAAACAGGAATATATAGAACATGTTTCTGACAGATACACACAGGGCCTTTGGCAAATCAAATACTCCATGTAGTAGGGAGTTACGTATGCATCATACCCAATTGCCTATTTTCAAAAATCTCTATAGAATAAAATATCTTTAACACTAAACCACATTAGATGTGTTTCTTGAAGGTTCAGGGTCTGCAGTGAATCACAGCTATTACTGTAGTGGAGATGCTTTGGCAGGCTGGTTCATAGTGCCTCAGTGTTTGCTGCAGGTATTTTCATTCATTCATCAGCTTTGTTTTCCACACACTGTTGTCTACTCAAGCAGCCCCAAACGACATCTGGTTGCTCGATCTGGTTTTAAAGCAGGGACACCCTTAGAGACATACGGAAGTGGGAACGGCCGTCTGAGGTAACAAATGCAAGCAGTAAGTGCTCAGTGAAGGCTAGTTCTCCTGCCTTTCTTTCTGACATCTCCCTGCGTTTCTAATCTCAACACCAATGAGTGAGATGTTTTCGACGCTCTAAGGCAACTGAAACTACTTCCTATCTTCTCAAAAGGGGACAGGTTGAGGAAGATGGGACGGCAAAGATTTACCAATGGCTTTCAGAGCTAATTCTCTGTATACTTTGAGCTGTTCTTTCGCAACTCATTCACTCTTTTTCCTTCTCCCTATCTTTCCCCAGAGTCCCTGCTACACTTTACTATACCTTTGTGCAGAGCAGAAAAAGGTACCTCCTAGAACAGCACCCTTTCTGGTCTGGCAAACTAGAAAAGAACCTTCATTCTGGATGTGAGCCCTCACGCACCCTCTTGGCTGAGCCCCTTGGTGCAAAACGTAAAATACACAACCACCCACAGCAGCCAATGTCAGCCAGTGTCCCCCAAAGGTAGAACCTACAAGCAAGGCCAGGGCCTGCCTGGAGAGCCAGTGGTCTGCTGGTGGAAAGAGATCCCACTTGTATCACCAAAGCAGCCTTGGGACTGAAAAAGAGCTGGGTCCCAAGTCAAACTCACCTGCCCTCCCTCTGCAGAAGCCATCATATATCTGGTTCCACCATGTTTGGCTGGGAGACAGCGATTCCATCTTTCCCCAAAAGAACCTTCCACAGACTTTCGGAGTCTTTCGTTCAAATCACAGTGCAAGTATGAGGTCATATCTAAAACCACCAAGCAGTGACTCAAGTGTTCTGGATGGACTTTTCTGAACAACTGCTGAGTTTAATTTTGGTTAAGTCCAGTAGCTTTGCCCGCGGGATATATGAAACTCTTGACACAGCCAAACAACCCTAGCAAACGCTCAGAATCCAATTAGTAAATAAACTCCATTGTAATGTAAGAAAAAACCACTACCCTTGCTATTTACCCTTCACACCGAAATAGTAAATGATACTGTGGGAACAATGAAGCATATGACTGAAATGAACATCAGCAAAAGGCAAAATTGCCTTCTAAGACTCCTCTTGCCCTCTAAGATTGGAATTTGGGCAGGATGCCTTCGGAAATGATTTTTTTCCCCAGTAATGACAACATTCAGTACCACATAAGAAATGAAATTGAAGCATTGATCTTATTCTTCAAATACAGGATAGCTTCAATATTAAAATTAACATATAAATTTAGCATCCATCTTATTTTGAACTCACTTCTGCTGAGTAAATGCACATATAAAGAATGAATCACTGAAACAGTATGCAATGAAATCAAGTTCATTTTTCAAATATGTCAGTTCAAATGCAGTCAGTGCCTGTTTTCTGGGCACCCAACAAATGTTCCCAGATGCCTCCCCTACCATCATCTCCCACAGATCCAGCCACAGGGCAACCTGAGGACCCTGAAACATGAGTCCCTGAAGAGCAAACCCCATAATATATGACTGCTACACTGCACATCCCCTCCTCATAATATATGACTGCTACACTGCACATCCCCTCCTGGTCCTATTCTTTTCATAAATTGTAAGTGTTCTTAGGCTCTTAGAAGCTGGCCAATTAACTGTAAGAGCCTAGACCAGAGGTCTACAATCACTGCCCCTTTTCCCTGGTACCTGTCGGCTTTCCAGGTTGCTCTTCTATTAATTTCAACCACAGCCATACACCTGGCTAACAAATGCCTTGCTTCTCAAGACGGTCGTGAAACTACTTCTGGCTTTCCCATCATCAAGAGTGTTGAGATAATACAGATATAATAGAAATGCTTCTACTTTTCACTGTGTGTTTCCTGCAATCTAGCCCAGATGTTATATAGCAACTTTAAAACACATGTGGGAGCCAGCAACTGAAATTCACTTACAATTAACTTCTGTTTCTACATATTATTTCTGGAGATTCCACTATGGAATTATGGAAGTATACAGCAAATTACTATGTTAATTTTTTTCTTCTGCAGGACTGGCATGTTTGTAAGTCTATTTTAAACTCACTCTTATTCACTGAAAAAAATTCAGTTAAGAGCAACATCTCTTTTGAAAAACTTACTGCTTTATACTCAGATTATATTATCACCTGTAGCTAATGTTAAACATGGACAGCAGAATAAAATCAAGTGAAATGATGCCTCTAAAAAGTACAAAACAAAACCAAAAATAAAAACAAGAAACAGAAAAAAAAACTGTTGATATTTCACAATGAGATATCGCCTCACACCTGTTAGAATGGTTATTACCAAAAAGACAAGAGATAAGTGCTGGAGAGGGTGTGGAGAAAAGGGAGCCCTCTTGCACTGTTGGTGGGAATGTAAATTGGTGCAGCCACTACGGAGAACAGTATGGAGGTTCCTCAAAAAATTAAAAATAGAACTACCATATGATCCAACAGTTCCAATTCTGGGAATATATCCAAAGAAAATGAAAACACTATCTCAAAGAGATATCTGCACTCCATGTACATTGCAGCATTATTCACAACATATGGAAACAACCTAAGTGTCCATCAATGCGTGAATAGATCAAGAAAATGTTACATCCTAAGTGAAATAAGCCAGTCACAAAAAGACAAGTACTATATGATCTCACTTATATGTGGAATCTAAAAAAGCCAAACTCATAGAAACAGAGAGTAGACTGGTGGTTGCCAGGGGCTAAAGGGTGGGGGAAATGAGGAGATGTTGGTCAAAGTATACAAACTTCCAATTACAAGATGAATAAGTTCTGGGGATCTAATGTATGGTGATTATGGTTAACAATACTGTATTGTATACTTGAAAGTTGCTGAGAGAACAGATTTAAACCACAAAAAAGAGTAATTATGTGAGGTTATGGATGTGTTAACTAACCTTATTATGGTAATCATTTTGCAACATATACATATATCAAATCATCACATTATACATCTTTAACAATGCTACATGTCAATTATATCTCAATAAAGCTGGAGAAAGGGGAAGGTTTGTTGATATTTCTTAGAACTCAAAGCTCCAGGGCAAAACCTATTTCCAGGTGTCACGAGTAAGCCAGGAATCACGGAACAACTGAAAAACTGGCAGCAGTCCCCTTAGGGGAAAGGATAGCATGTTTATGCTAATATCTGGTCCTTTACCAACCCAAGTTTCCAGAAACAGGCATTTCTGATCCCAAATGCGTACTCGATCTAATCATTAACACTGACACTACCATTATTTGAACTGGCTCTAGGGCATGAACTAAGACTGCGTACACAGTGAAGTTTACTCTTGCCATAGGAAAGTAGATGTGAGTGGAATGGGGATCTTGAAATTCCCAGCATCACAGTTTGTATCCCTCAGCTCTTTTACTTGGCATAGATCTAAGAAGGAAACCTAAGGATGTGATGCAGACTGAGGCAGATCTCAAATCTTAGTGAGTTTAAGAATTACCTGGAGGGACTTCCCTGGTGGCGCAGTGGTTAAGAATCCACCTGCCAATGAAGGGGACACGGGTTCAATCCTTGGTCCGGGAAGATCCCACATGCCGTGGAGCAACTAAGCCCATGCGCCACAACTACTGAGCCTGTGCTCTAGAGCCCGCGTGCCACAACTACTGAGCCTGCGTGCCACAACTACTGAGCCTGCGTGCCACAACTACTGAAGCCCACGCACTTAGAGCCCGTGCTCTGCAACAAGAGAAGCCACCACAATGAGAAGCCCGCGCACCGCAATGAGAGTAGCCCCCATTCGCCACAACTAGAGGAAGCCCGCGCACAGCAACAAAGACCCAACGCAGCCAAAAATAAATAATAAATTAATTAATTTTTTAAAAAAACAAAAGAATTACCTGGAGAGGATGGTAAAAATGTAGGAGCTTAGGCTACAGGGATTCTGAACTCAACAAGTGGGGCCCAGGAACCTAGAGATTAAGTATCGGGTGCCTGGACCACACTTTGAGAAAAACTGCTGCAGGACAACACGACCAGTCCACCCGCCATCACATCAAAGATGAACAAAGCATTTACTGTAAGACTAGCAGGGGAAAGGGGCACTGGGGTTTAATAGGAATTAACTTTCTATAAGCCTGGCCTGACTCAACCGCAGGTGTACAGCCAAGGACCCAGATATTTTGTGTGACAGATGGGATTTAACTAGGAACTGGTTGATGTTGTTTTTCTCTTTTCATCCACATGTTGAGTTTCCTGTGAAAGAGTGACTGAGTGCCCATGGGCAGAGGCGTGTTCATTTCCCTTGAATTCTTACATGCCAACCATAGCAGGATGGCCTTTGAGAGCTGAGCTAGAATCTAAGAGGTTTTGCCACTTTAACCAGAGGGGCCTCAGCTGTCAGGACTGCAGAGGAAGCAAAACTGCATGCAGGAAGCAGGACATAGGATCTTAACCACCAATTTCTCCCTCTGACCCCGTACCACACTTACCGCACCGAAACAAACATATCTAGCTTCAGAAGTACACTGAAGATCAAACATACCTGCAGTAGCCCAGGAATAAGCTGTCTTATAGGCAGTTCCATTTTGCTGGCCATTGGAAAAAGAGGGCAAGGACTTTGATGATCTGTGGGCAAAATCAAGCTGTCAGGATACCACATCTTAAGCCGTTTTGCTCAATCCAGGTCACTCAACCTGAAGACGTGACAGATTTTATAGCACTGTCATCTCATATGGAATCTGTTATCATTGTTGCTTGTTAGATAAATATAAACTTTTGAAGATACCTTTGAAAACACATTTTTGCTAGGTAGGCCCAGACATTAGCCCATCACTACCATATAAAATGTCCTGGACATGTATTTTGAGAATCAGGGGTCACATTATTCTCCTCTCCAGCCCCTCACTAAAATATAACCTTAACAACAAATCATATTTACTTTTAAACACTCTGGTATGTAACCATGTCAACTAAATACACATTAGTCCAACTAATATAAGGAATGTTTCCCCTCAATGATTTCTCATTCCAAAGGTGCCCAGTAGAAATAAAAATGAGATTTGTTTGTTTTAAATATGTTTTCCTCCTGGGACCCATGCAAGGGTGGTGGGCAGCTGACATCAGCTCCTGTTCCCACTGAGGGAGGAGCATCTCAGGCCAAGAGGATTTGCCCTTCTTCCTCCCAGAATGAAGATCCCTTCAAGACTTATTCTTGTGCTGGGAGCTCTCTCTGCATCCTTGTCATGTAGAGGCTTTCACTTATTTTCTTTCCCTTCCACATTCATAAGTTTATTGTCTGACCTGGGCAGTCATCTTTCCTCTCCAGCATTCTGAAGAAAGGAGTAAGAAGTGGTTGGTGTGGGCACCACTGTACATTATTGTTCTAAAACTCACTTTTAAAAATATCTGAGCAAGAAGTTTGCCATATACAGCAGCCCCCCCAAAATGCTTTTTAAATGAAGGGGAAAAGCCCTGTTTTCCAAAGTTTTGTTGTGGTCATCCCCCAAAACCAGAATGGCATCTTCTCCAAGTGAGAATGAGGGAATCCACTTCTTCATCTTGAATGCAAATAGGAGTATATACTGAACTTAATAGGAGTAATTGCTCTCATTGATGGAGTACTTTCTCTGCGTCAGGTACCGTGCTATGCACTTTGCTTACTTTCCACACTGTAGATTTTTTCATTTTTACTTTGTTTTTAATGAGATTCTCCATCATATAATCCCTGCGGTCTTGGACTCATGGGCAGGTAACTCGGACAATAACATACAAAGAGCATCCTCTTGCACGTAGTAGGCACTCAATAATTATCTGTTGAAACAAATAAAGGGATAGAGGGACTGAATTAACTCTACTCTTGAAAAATAAATTCTGTCTTTCTGAACACAGCCCCCAAACTTTGCCATTCATATTTCTCAAGGGATATCGCATTTAACTGAAGCCTTGATCCATGCACTGGTAAGTAACTTTTATAGCAAGTTTCTATTTTTAGAGATCCTCTTTCCACAAGTAGAAATGACATAAACCAAGATCATCTCCTTAGTTTATTTTTTTTCTAGAGTCCTTAGCATGCTACATTAACCTGACAAAGCTTAATCTTGTGTTCATTTCACAATACATTTCATGCAGTTCACAGCTGTGATTGGCTTTACACTGACATTGACATTACACGTTTCCATTCAGCCATGTGAAAAGAATAATTCTTAATGGAGTTTGTCTCTGAAAACTGTCCAAGCTTAAATAAGCATGTGAGCAGTTCACTCTATTAAGTGCAGTCTCTCTTTAAAATGCAAGAAGGATTTTTAGCATAGGAGTATAAGGTCCCTGTTTCTAGTCCGTTTGCAACTGAACCACTGCCTTTAGGTTTCACATATCCTAAGGAATCCTCTTTTACAAAATTTCATTCAAGTATACTATTTTATTGAACATTCCAGGCTGAGTTTAGGGGCAAGGCTGACCTTCAGCTCTACATCCCCAGATAAATCTTCCACGGGCCCAAGGCTTTCCCAAGACTATTCTCTTTTACAACGAACATTCAGCACTAAAGCCACAGAGCAGAGCTATTTGGCATTTTCCAGTGAAGTGCAAGAAATTAAATAAGTTATGTTTTTATTGCTAAGGTATAGAATCAAGCACAATCACTTTGTGAAACAGAAGGAAAAGGTATACACAGGATGTGGCCTCTCCTCAAGGGGGGGCCAGGGTTCAAATGCACAGAAAATGTCACCTGGTCACCACCCATCGGGTAGCACTTTAAGATGATGTGTTGAGTATTCTAGAGTCTGAGGAGTCAGACCTCTCGTCATAGTCGTCCTCGGTGTAAATGGACTGCTTTGACACAATGGGACACCCATCGTCAGGGATGGGGATCCGAGGGTCTTCGGGGACGCGGGCGGGGAGGACAGGTGAGCTTCTGAAGACGCTGGTAGAGTTAGTGGGGAAAGGGCTGACGTACTGGGACCTCAGCTGGTACTGTTGCTGCAACGTCATGGTGTTCCACAGGGTGACATCGTTGGGCAGAAAGGGGCTCGACTGGTTTCTCGCCAAAGTATTCCTCAGCATCAGAGGGTACCGGGGGGGCTGGGGGAACGGGTGCTGCAGGGGCACGGCCAGGGGGTTGGGGACCACGTTACTGGAGTCGGCGGAAAACCTCAACGTGTCTGGGACTCTGAAGGCCGAGCCCACAGACCATTTGGAAGAGGAGATGGGGTAGGAGCTCAAGGTGTGTTCGAAGATGTGCCCGTTGGAGGGCAGCACCAGGCCCTCGGGCTCTGCCGCAGTTCGGTCCGCGGCCAAGCTGGAGGAGCGGCTGGACAGCAGGACCTCCACGGCGCTCACCAGGTCGCCCCCGCAGCCCTTCAGGATCAGCTCCAGCACCGTGGGCTTCTGGTTGGGGAATATTTTTTTTAACACTTCCAGGGGCGGTCTGTTGGCTTTCAGGCTGAAGGGCAGAGACACAGTCCCCGAGGGGCCCTCGATCAGGAGGTGATTCTGCTCCCCGGGATACTTGGGGCTATTGGGTCGGCTCTCGGAGCTGCCTCCGTTCTTCTGGACCGCGTACCCCCCTTCGTCCACCGACACTATCTCGGGGCTCTCCGGCGTGAAGCAGCCCTTACTTTTGGCCACGTCCGGGGAGCTCCTCTGGTCCGTGTCTTTGTCGCTGAAGGTCTCAGTGGTGTCCGCCGTGCTGTTGTCCCCGAGTCGTTCTTCAGTCAAATCTGAAAAGCAGAGAACAGCTGGGTTAATCCTTTCCTGGTGTGTGTAAAGGGGAACAGATGTGCTCAGGAGAGGGCCCTACATGGGCTTTCTGGAAGGGGAACTGCTTCCCTGTGGGTTACAACATACTGCAAGCCTTAAAAATATCCAAACTGTGTCACTGGCAAATGGGAAAAAAATACCTGAAAATAAAGATCTAGAAATCGGAGTGATTTCTCAGAATGGTGTGTGCAGGGAAGCTTGCCTTCAACACAGAACAGAAACATGATACCTACAACCACAGATGTGGCTGTCTAGCACTAACAATCTAAATAGGGGCCAGGCTGGGGATAAACACCATCAGGGAAGAACAGGAAAATGAACTCAGGCTTGTCTTCTGACCCCTCTTCTGCAAATGAGGTGGCCAGTGTCATTCAAGGACATTAACAGCTGGTGCACGACGCATATACCCATGGGAAATTTTAATATTTTAAATCCATTTTCCCATAGGCAGATTTCGTGTCAAATGTCTTGTGAACTAGTCGTATGTTTCATCAGGATACCATGTACAATAACTAGTCAATATGATTGCCAGAGTGAAACGGGCAGCCTCTATACATTGAAATTTTTCTTAAAAGCCCACTCGAGGTCCTGGCTGACTTGGTTGCCTGTAACCCGCACTAGAGGGCAAGCAAAACCAGCTGTGAAATCTGGATGTGGGACAGGCTGCAGAGAGAAAGGAGGAAATGGCTGGAGGAGGCTTGTGAAACTGCCAGGGAGCAAGATCCACCAGTGAAGCAGTGCGTCCATAACTCCAGGACCTGGGCTGCAAGCAGACAGGTTTTCATGAACAGGTTTCATTAGTAAAGTTCATGGAGAGAACTTCAAGACACCTTCCTGAACTATATTAAAAGAAGAGAGAAACAAAACAAAAAACTTCCCAAATAAAGCAGAGATTTGCTGTGAAGTAAACCATTTGCAAATTTAACATTTTGACCTAACACATCACCCCCCCCCGCCAAGGGCTAGTATTACGGTGTTAAACAGGCAGAAAGGAAGGAAGGAAGGAAGGAAGGAAGAAGTAAATAAGTAAGACTGGTCTGCTTGCAGAAGTAGGTTCTAAGAGACCTTAATAATACAGAAACATATTCTTTATTAACAAGCTCTATGCGAGTGGATTTTTATCCACTGCCCTGCCTGAATAGCCTCATTGTTGCCTTCCCTGTGGGCACACCTGATTATGTGTAGATAGCCAGCTGGTGAAATTTCATCAAAGCAGCTTCTAAAATCCACCTCCTCCTATTTGTTGTTGTTTATTTTAAAACCCTTAAACAGGGACTTCCCTGGTGGCGCAGTGGTTAAGAATCCACCTGCCAATGCAGGGGACATGGGTTTGATCCCTGGGCCGGGAAGATCCCACATGCTGCGGAGCAACTAAGCCCGTGTGCCACAACTACTGAGCCTGCGCTCTGGAGCCCGTGAGCCACAACTACTGAGCCCGCACACCTAGAGCCCGTGCTCCACAACAAGAGAAGCCACCGCAATGAGAAGCCCGCGCACCGCAACGAAGACCCAACACAGCCAGAAATAAAGAAAATAAATTTATTTTTAAAAATAAATAAAAAGCCTTAAACAAAGGCCCATTTATGAGCATTCTTCTAATATGCAACGTACCTTAATTATAATTGAAAAACAAAACTTTGATTCTTCACAAAGCAATAAATATGTCCTAGGCATAAATACTTTAAGAAATTCTTAAACTATATCAGTGAAACTTTCAATTATAAATCTGATACAAATTCGTAGTTGTCCCAAATTTGCATTTTACGTACACTGCTTCTTTATCCAGTACAAAATATCAAGTGTCCACGTGGGGATCATTTGCAGCCCACACACATGAAGCCATTTTTGCTTTCTGTAACAACTCTGGGATATGCACAAAACGCCGATTTTTGCAAGAGAAATTTGACATATCCTCTCCTGCAACTTCCTAGGACTGGAATCCCAGTTTTCACCCCGTGGGTTAATGTGGTATTTGTCCTTGATCCCAACGAGAAAAACAGCAACAAAAAAGCTTCCATAACTTCATATTCTAATCAGCTAGACCTGCCTACATTTTCCTGACTCAGGACCCCGCGCCTACCTCTTGGTGTTACTCTATCGTTAAACACTTGACAATAAGCGGACAGTGACAGGATGTTAACTCAGCACTGAACTCAACACACAACTGGATCTTGGCCCCTGCTCAGTGGAGCTTGGGAAAACAAGTCAAATACTCTCCTGGGGAAAATATGGACATAAAATAATGTTTTAAATACTGTGCTCCTCTAAACAGTTTTCTTATTTCTTTAGCTTTCATTATCTATTATTGTCAGTATCAAGTACATGTATTGCTGTAACCTGCAAGACACTGAGGAAAACAGAATAAAGGGTGGAAAATACCAGGAGGTATAAGACTGGCCCCTAACTCATGGAATTTATTACCAAGCTGGGGAAATAAGACGCATGTGCAAGGGGGAAAGCAAACACAACCAGGCAGAATTTGCTAAGCGGCAAATATGCACACGTGGAACACGAATGTTCATAGCAGCATTATCCACAAGAGCCAAAGAGTGGAAGCAACCAAGTGTCCATCAAAGATGGATGAATGGATAAACAACATGTGGTCCATTCATATAATGGAATATTATTCAGCCTCAAAAAGGAATGAAATTCTCACACATGCTACAATGTGGATGAATCACGCTAAGTGAAATAAGGCAGACACAAAAGGACAAATATTCTATGATTCCACTTATATAACGTACCTAGTATAGGCAAACTCATAGTGACAGAAAGTAAAATGGTATTACCACGGGCTAGGGCAGGGGGTAAGGGGGACTTGCTGTCTAATGGGTACTGAGTTTCAGTTAGGGATGATGAAAAAGTTCTGAAAATGGAAAGTGGTGATGGCCACACAACATTGTGAAAATACTTAAAGCCACTATATTGTGTCCCTAAAAAAAGGTTAAAATAGTAAATTTTATGTTATGTATATTTTACCACAATGAAAAAGTGAAAGAAATATGATACACAGTGTCATAGCAATACAGCGGATGGTGGGTTGTTGTGTTTTTTTTTTTTAAAGCAAGGAACAACTGGTACTTCTAGGAAACAAAAAGGTATGTAAGTACAGCTAAAAAGCTCTGATAGTGATATTTTTAAAAGAAATGTGTGAACCTAAAAATACCTTCCCATTTTAAAAGGTAACTTTTCCCCACTCTGGATGAGCTGCAAACACCGAAGGCATTTGGGGAAAATGCTTCGAACTCTATTACCAAGTTTAGTCTTCCACAGAATGCTTTAGACGCCAGAAGAAAGTGATTCAAAGGGCAGAAGTTTAGCCAAAAGGGAACTAAGAAATGATGTTCTGGCTAATCTGACATATCTACCATTATGAAAATGTAGTATTTTTTTCAAGATGGTAAAAAACATACTGTCCCAATCAACTGGATATTGGACGGCAGGACTATAAATCAGACAATACAAAATTTAACTTTTGAACCTATTTTCCAGATCTGCAGAACAGGCCACAGTAGAATCTTCTATGATTGGCAGCTTGTTCACCAATTGTGAACCCCTAGACTGCATGAGGCCTCTTTCATATTTTCTTGTGCTACCCTTTGCACCTGCCACTGTGACATCCCCAGTGCAGCAAGAGTTTCTGGTGACTTCTCAAAAGAGTGTAGTGGATTGTGCTGATTCATCCACACTTTCTCTCTGCAGATTTCTGGGCTGATCAGCCTCTCCAAAGGGGTGGGCAGGCTACAGCCAAAAAGTGAGAAAATCTAACTGGATGTCACAGGAATCAAATCTACAAATTCAGAACATTCCAACCAACTGAGTTCAGCACTGTTTATACTGTACTCAAAGGGGAGACAGAAGCCATTGAATGAAGCAGTGAGTGGGACACACCCATGGTGTCCACACACCTGAGCAACGCATAACGTCCTGCTAAGGGGTGCCGGGTAAGCAGAAACCCAGACAACATCCAAGGCTGTTGGGGGTTCAGAACCGGGCAAGGGAAGACTAGCCTTTCACCTTGTACCAAGAATAACTCCTTACCCAGCAATAATTTCTAAAGGTCAGAACATACGAGCCCTGCAAATTTATGGTGTCAAGTACTGGTTGTATTGTTGTGCCTAAACTAGAAGTATTGTAAATTATTGTCATAAATACAGACTTTCACAAGTAATTATAGAGGGTGAGTTTTGGGCCCAGTGATAAAGCGTAATTTAATAACAGGTGTTTCTTTACATCTGTAGATTTTTCCCTAAATGAACTTTACAAATTATTCCTGTTGGTTTAAAACACAAAGGCCTTTCCAGATATAGAAATGTGAAACTGCCAAGTAGCAAAATGAAAAAGGAAACACTCCCCAAATGTTTTAACCTCTTTCTTCTTGAAACTGACACCCTAATTCCTAGAACATTAAAGAGTAAGAATATACTTCAATTGATAATATTTTTACTCCTAGTATATAGGTGCCAAAAGCCAAAAACGACTAGACTAAAACTAGAAAGAAATCACTCTCGTCTGATATTACAAACCAGTTACTGAAAGTGATATAATCTTCTATTTTTAAAGCTAAACATCTAGATATTTAAAAAATCTTACTAGATGTTCACTCTTCAATTTCATATTTTTCATGATGTAGAAACACTCACAGCCATCTCTGAAATAAACTCTTCACAAGGGTAAAGATTTTTTTTTTGAAAAAGTAGATACTCCATTGAGAAGGACACTTTTTCTATGGAAAACAATGCTACCAACTTCACAATATATCTATGCCATAAGATAGCTACAAGGCTTTAAGGAGAGAAAATGAACACCCACAGAAAAGTGACTTCCAATCTAAAATTACAGTTTGCAAATTTTAACTTTCTTCAGTGGATTTTTTTCATATGAAAATGCAGTTTAAAAAAAAAAATCCTAAGTATTTATCTGAAAGGTTTTGAGGAAGCCTGCCACATATGCAAAACATTCTGTTCGTGACATGAAGATGAGTATCTTCCTCACTTAGGTGTGGGGGTCTTATCCATTCTTTCTATCTATGAAAATAAAATATAGCATACCTCCAGAATAAATACACGAAAGCACTGGCATAGAGAGCGCTGCTTCCTAGTGCAAAAGTCACTGGACATTTTTTTTTCCTTTTGATATCATGTCACGCGTTTTGAAACATGGACTGTCACGCCCTCATCTGTTCACTTGAGCTTTGGGGAACATACCTCTCAATAACTGTTCCCTGATGGGTCGTTTTCAAAGTACACAAATCTTATAGCAATGGCCAAGAAGAGCCCCAGCTGGATGGGGCTTCCAGAAAAGACTCCTGCCCAGTCAGAATTCAAACAGGAGACATGCTTTGTACATTTCCTGTTATCCTTATCTCGCACTAGAAATGCTGAATCCTAAAAAAGTGAATGGGTGAAAACCCAACATACAGCAGGGAATGAACGTCAGTCTAAAATCTTTCCTTTTCCTCCGGGGGCTGGGGGGGTGGGACCTTGTGAAAACTAAAAATACATAGTCATGTTTGCTTTTTAAAAATCATTAATGACACTGGCTTAATAACATATGAAGAAATCAAGATGATTCCTGGGGACCAATGTTTTGGGGGACATTGATATAGAAAGGGGTAGACTTAAGGAAGTATGGATTGCAACTGTGGACTTTGTAAATCCTGCAAAAATTTAGTTTTGACCTCTTTCTTGACTTTGAAAGGAACACTTTCCAAGAAGGAGGAGAGAAATTACCTATAAATCTACAAGTGTGTTTGGTAGTTATAAAAATGCAACTGGCTACTTATTCATCCACCTATTTAACAAATATCATTAAATCTTTCACTATGTGCCCATGCACTGTGCTAGGTAAGATTACACAGAGATGATCAAAGCATTTGCCTCTTGGCTACTGAGAGGCTTACAGTTTACTAATGAATATTTTGCAAACTTCCCAAGTTACCTGTGCAGTGAGTTGTATTTTATATTGAAACACAGCAAGTAACCCAAAGGCCAGCAGCTGGGCAGACTGCTGTATTCATGGGAGGGAATGTTGCCCTAAACATTCACATATAAAGACTATGAATGGAACATCTACTGAACTAAACAAGTGATACTTAGCGGGGAAAACAAGCACAACACTGATCCTAGCTTTGTAAAATTTAAGGCTGCCCAGTCACTGCAATCAAAAGAGATGAGAGATTGGGTAGAAAACCGATGTTCTGAATGTTAAGTTTTCCATAATATTGTTATTCAGTAGTTGATTGTGCTTATTTTTTATAGCTATTTAACTGTATAATAAAATGCAAAAAACAAAAAATAAAAAACCACCTAGTTATGTTTTAGTTTCCCCTCAGTGTCTTCAGAGAACAGTAGTTTGCAGTGACTCACTAAAGCCATGGGGGACTCTTAGGGGTGATGTGACAGGATCCCAAGGTGATGGGCCCGCGATGACCAGTGTTCCACCACTCAGGCCCCAACCTCTGCCACCAGCGCCCATGTAAACCCCAGTGCAAGGCCCACTGTGCCACCAGAGTCACATCACACTAGACATGGGGGTCCAGGGACCCGAGTGACTAATGGCTGAGGGGCTGCAACAGGTTAAAAAGCTAAAGAAAGGAGGAAAGCTGGAGAAACGGAAGAGGCAAAGAAAGGGAAAGGAGAGGCAGGCAGGCACGTAGGTTTTCACTGGGTTCTGCCTGCCTTTCTGTCAGGAAGAAGTCCAACATTTCCAGAAAGGGGCTCCAAGTCCTCCAGGGACGTTGATTTATGAAGATTTACTCCCTTTCCCTCTGTAAAGCTGTTAGCTGAAAGTGCCGACTGGCTGCAGCAAAGAATTTCTCATCAATGCTCTTTGATTGTATTTTGCAAACAAAATGCCTGTTGCTTGGTAACATTTCACGTGAGCCTGACCTTCCCCGAAAGTTATTGCTATCAGATTCGACTTACACTGTCCTCCTGTGATTACTGTAATCTTTTAAACCTGGGAGTTCATCCATCAGGGAAAAGAAGAGTTGGTTGTGTAAATCGAGAGCACGGCTATCCGCCAGATTTATAACCCAGACGGGTGTGTTAGGTGGGGGGAGGTTCTGTCCTGGATGGCAGCGGAACTCTGTGGTTCCTAGACGTGGAAAACGCTCCCATTTTCCTGTCCACCCTGAGCTCAGATCCGCAAGATGGACACCAGCGCCTCTCCGCGCCGGCCGGGGGCGGCTCGGGCTCCACAGGGAGAAAGAGGCTGGGAGACTCGCCAGAGCTACGCCCACCCCTAGGGGCGCGCCGAGGACTTTAGGGCTGGGCCCGCCCCCGGAGGCCTAGGGTTGCCAGATAAAATAGCAGGATGCCCAGTTAAACCTGCGCTTAGCAAAAATCACAATATATCAGTACAAGTGTGCCCTATGCAATATTTGATATCCCTTTTTCTGTGTTTATTTGCAGGTTTTTTGCTAAATCTGGCAACCAACCGAAGCAGGCGGGGTCTAACCCAGCCCGCGGGGCTGAGCGCGAGTGGAAGGAGCCGCCGCCGCAGCGGCGGTGCCGCGAGGATTGGGTGCAAGGGGACAGTGGTCCAGGGCGGCCGCAGGGGAGCCGCGAGCGCGCGGCTGCCACCGCACGGGCTTCTCCCGGCGTTCCATCCATCCCTGACCCGGCCCGGGGTCCCTGAGCCGCCGCCCCGCACTTCCACTCGCTGCGCTCTCGGCTGCGCCGGGGCCCAAGGAGCCGGTCGGCAACTCGGCAACTCGCTGGGCGCCGGTGGGAAAGGCCCGGAGCTGTGAGCAGCCCTGCGTCCGCCCTCCAGAGCCAGCCCGGGGGTAAGGTTTAGGAGGAGACCAGTACGGTCTCGCTTCTTCCTTTTCGTTTGGTTGGTTTTTGCTTTTTAAAATGCAACTCTGAGTCAGGCCCCTCGGCCCAAATCAAAGCCTCTGAAATACCCAGACCCTGTTTTAAATTCGTAGCTACCCTTCATGAGTGACTCTGAGGTCTCTCCCACTTTTCCTTTGCTTCAGCCTCTAGTCGCAGAGAATTTCCCATCCTGGTCTGGACCGGTATTCTGGCAACACTCATTATCCATGCAGGTGCGTGTCTCTTTTTTAAAAAATTAAAGTAAAATTTAAAACTAGGAAGCTGGCCAGACAGGACCTCATCAAGCTGGAGCTGAAAAGCCCGGAGCAAGCATAAAGATGCTAGGAGGTGCCGGACAGGAGGTAAAATCAAATAAAGGCAGTTTTCCAAAATCTCCCAACTTCCCTTCCTATAGGTCTCTTGTTCTCTCCATTTCAGGAGAAATAAACAAGAAAGGAGACCCTACTTTCCTAGTTAATCCTGCTCTCTTACTCCTAATTAAATATGATGTTTTAGATTTCTTTTCCTTTAAGAAATTTTTTAACAACTTGTTTACGTATTTATTTTGATGGCAGATGTAAACCTAGGAAGAATCTGTAGCCACAGCCCTTTCCTCTGGCAGCCTGAGGAGACCCAGGCCACTCTCCTGGAGGAAGAGTAGGGTGTGGGGGAGGGAGCCAAACAGAGGAATGTAACTTCAGCCTCTCACCTTGGTCGTGACCCCTAACTTTCCTCAGCTCTACAGCCCAGGTCCTTGAAAGGCTGGCTTGGCTGGTTGAGGCTGCTGACTCAGACACTCTAAGAGCTGAAAGGTGTTCAAGCTTCCCAAGGTATTTTCCTGACGGGAAGGAGGGGGGAGTGAAGAGGAAATGAAAGAGAAACGAATCAATAGGATAGATTTAAAGGAGCTTAGACTAGAATTTGGGGCTCAATCAAACTCTAATAATTTCAGGCCAGTAGTAGATGATAATCTAGGTGCAGGGGAAATGTACACCCAAAACGGGAAAAAAAAAAAAAGCTTTAATCCATTGCTAGAATAACCTGAGAATATGAAAATTCTCCTTACAACCACCTCCACATTAAAAGGGATGTTAAACATGATACACCGTTAGATAAAACAATCCCTGTTCCTTTAAAGAATCGGAAGCAGAATTTGGGAAAGAAATTTCTTCCACCTACAAAACTGAGTATTGGTATTAATGTTGCTTCCTGAACTGGGTGTTTTTTCCTCCAGCGGTGCCCAGCAAACATTCCCTTCTCTAGGGCGTGTACTTTTCACAAGGATTTCTGGAGCGGGGGAAAGACTCTGTGTGTTTGTGCACTTGGATTTGGAGCCAACAAAAAAAGCAAATGTCTCCACAGCTATGTACTAAAGAGACCAACCATGTTTTTGACACTGAAATCACAAAGAAACAAATTCCATAAATCACCAGCAGATATTTAGAGATTCCTAATGGTCTGTGAACTTACTGTACATGTAACTTACTACCATTCAAACAGAGCTTCATTTACTTCTCTACATAGTGAGCTACTTGCCCAGGACCATATCTGACAAGCTTCTCAATATGCATGGTATGTTACATACAAATACATCATAAGAACAACTGCCAAAAAGGAAAAATACATACAGTCCCATCCAGGCAGTTTTCCCTAACTTAAAACCCAAATGGGCTTTCTCTGTACAAAGCATTGCATAGAACTGATCCACTTGTATACTTGCCTTCCTAATGGAAAACAATTATCTATTCCTTTCCTGCCCTCTCTCGCCATCATCGGATTGGTGACTGGCTTTTTGTTGGTGTTGAATGGAATTATGGGGTCGAACCAATTGAAAGAAGAAAACAAAAGTTACATAAATAAATGTGCAAGGTATGCATTAGGACCTGAGCACTTGATTCCTGATAGCTTAGTCCCCCAAAGCCATCACTCTGACCTTTTCTAGTGGTAAATTCTATTCTCCTTTGCAATTACTTGTTTTCATTTTGAAAGGCTCAGGTCATCCCAGAATACTTAGTTCTGAGTAAAAGAGAGAGCACCAGGTCTGGTTTGTCCAGTTGCAGTCTCCCGCTCCTATTCTCCCCAAGCATGTATCCTTCTGCTACTGCGGCTGCTGCCTGGCCTTTCTGCCTGCCCCTCACTCCCCGCCTCCCAGGGTTATTTTTGGTTTTGTGACTCTTTAGAAACCATGAACTCTGGCTATCCCAAAGAATGGTTAGAACAGCACACAATGTGCAAAGAATCCCCTCTTGGACAGGGACCCCAGAACCCAAAGCACTATTACACGGGTGCTGCTGGGCAGGTGGCCACTGCAAGATGCTACCACTGTCACAAACTCAAAACTCCTGCCCTAGTGTTGGGGGAAATGGAGACAGAGAAACTGGAAATGGAAAGGTTAAGAAAAGTTACTGGCATGGAGAACTGAGACAAAACTCTCCTAGTTACCTGCTCTAACTTAAAGGAGAAAAACAAAAAGAATGTTCTTTCCCCGCCCCCCTCCTATTCCTCTGTGACAAATATATAAATATGAAGAGATCACACTGACAAAAGAGAGTCAACTGGGAGTGGGCGGACATTTCTCAGGGAAATGCTTATATTCTACCTTGGATTAAACATCCACAAAATCCATGTTCAGTAAACTCACTTCTGTCCTTAAAATACCCAGTTCTGCTCTTCCCATAAGATGTTCTCAGAGCTTCAGGTCTGGAGAGCATAACTGAGCAACAGGGCAGCAGGACTGCACCTGCCAGGCTGCCTACCAGCTCACCCCAAACGTTTCCCTGGCTCCACACAGCAGTGCAGTGCTCCTGAAAGCCTCTCTCCAAGAGCCAGAGGTACAGTCTTTTTTGGGGTGGGGGGAGACTGGGGGTAGGCAGAAGCTCTACCATTAGTTCCACCCACAGGAGGGCTTTGGGCCTTACAGGGCCTTCCATCTCTGAATTCCAGCATACCCCTCAACCCCCTCCCTGAGAAGACGGGCTTTTTTCCTTTGTACATCTGCCTCAGTGAAAGGGAAAGACCAAACACCTGTCCACAGAATTCTAAGAGCTTAAAATCAAAGGAGCCTTTGGGCTGGGCAGGATGGTAAACTAGACATTCTCCAGGAGGAAAGGCTCCACTGGGGCTTGCAAGGCTTTGGAGGCCTGAAGGAGGGAACCGGATGGAAAGGTGAGGGGAGGAATCTGCCCACCTCCAGGGCTCAGGGCAGACCCATGCTCTCTAAAGCACAGCAGAGGAGGAGAAGGGAGAGGAGAGGACAGAAGGAGGCCCAGGCCCACCTAGAACTGGGGAAAGCACTCTCCAGGGCTGGCCTTCCTCACTGTAGGTCAAATTTTGTTTGCTCCTTTAAAACCACAGAGACTGCTGAGGGCTGCCTGCGGAATGGTGTTAAAGGACCTGAGCAATTCTGCAAAAGGAGTTGGTTGACTCTGGGCGCACTAGACTCTGAGTCCCCACTATCAGTTTGGGGGCCTTTCTGGCCCTTGTTTACTATTGCTTATAAATAGGGCTTCTTTCAACAGACTGCAAGAGGCTGGAGGCCACAGCAGACTACTAGAAAGGCTTCGGGTTTGCTCAAATTCTCCGGGGGCCGAGAAAAACACCCAGAGTCATCCAAGCCTTGGGCCTTGGCTCCTTCCTTGCACCTACCCATCCCAACCTCCAAATGCGAGGCCCTCTAAAGCCCGCGGCAAGAAAGCCCGGACCCACGGTGGTGTGTGTGCCCATGCGGATTTTAATTTGGTCCTGTCTCGACCTCCTTATTTACCCGTTCCCCTTTAACCTGGGGAAGGCACTTGGCGAGCTCGAGGCGCCTTTCCCGTGGGCGCCTGGGTTCACCTCCTACCTCGCCGGGTCCAGACCGAAGATCGCTTCTGCCGAGAGAGTAAGGACCGGCTCGGCTGGAGTTGGGGCGTAAGGCCGGGCCGGGCCATCTTCCCAAAAACTCGCCTCCGAGCCTCCCAGCCAAAGCCGCAATAGCCGCTTCGAAGTGTTTTCGCCCACGCGCGGGGGCCCGGCCCGGCACCGCAGCTGCTCTTACCTGGCTTGGCGAGCTGAGCCTGCAGCGCCCCAGGCTGGGGCTCGGCGGCCCAGCGCAGCGCGGCGGCAGCAGGCAACTCCACAGCGGGGCGCGGCGGCGGCGGCGGCGGCGGCGGTGGCTGAGACGGCTGCGAGGTCGGCGGCGGCGGGGCAGAGGTGGTGTCTCCCGGCGGCGGGGGTCCCGGCAGGGCGCGCAGCGAGTCGGGGATGAGGCTCTCGAGGCTCTCGTTGGCCTGCTGCCTGCGCAGCGCCACCTGCGCCGCCATGACCCGCTGCCGCTCGATGATAAGGATGCACTTCTCACAGGTGCAGTCTTTGAAGCGGCAGTAGCGTTTGTGGCCCTTGAGCCAGGACAGCACGCCGTGGTTGCGGCAGCGCGCGCACTTGGGCGTGCGCTGCAAGGGCGCCCGCGGCGGCTGCGACACCGGGCCGCCCATGTACAGGTAGGGAGAGCCGTAGCCGTTCATGCCCCGGGCTCCCGGAAGAGCTGGCGGGCTGGCGGCGGGAGCGAGTCAGGGGGCGCTGGACGACGTAGCTGGGAGGCCCGCTCAGGGGCGGCCTCCGCGCGGCGCAGTCTTTGGTCCAGCAGTCCCCGCGGCCGCGTGCGCTCCGGGGTGGCCGGAGGGGCTGCAGCCGTGTTTACGGCTCCCGCGGCGCTCACAGCCTCAGCCTCCCGACTGGCGCTCCACCAATCTCAACGCCAGTCGCGTCTCCGCCTGCCGCTGCTTTGGCCGGCACGTCCTCCCTCGCCGAGGCGCTGCGGCGGCTGCCAGGAGCCGGCGAGAGCTCTGATTAAGGTCTGAGCCAGCTTGTCTTCAGCTCCCGCGCGCGCAGGCCGGGCCCGGCACTTCCTCCGCCGCCCTCCCCCCACTCCTCCTCCCTCCCACCGCCACCCCCACCTTCGAGGTCCAGGTCTCCTTGCACTCCCCACCCCACTCCACGCCTGCCTCCTTCCTTTCCGCTCGCGCCCTTCGAGTCCCTGCACTTCACCTTCCTCGCCATCCGCCGTCGGGCCACTCTCACGGGGGCGCTCAAGGCCCCCTCCTCCAAGCTCTCTGCGCTTCTCCTGCCCGCGGCGGGCGGGACTGTGGCGCTCCGGGACGCGGCGGTGCACGCGGGGAGGGGAAGGGAGGACCAGCGCGGGTGAGGGTGGAGGTGCCCTTCGCTCTCTTGCCCTCCCTCCAGGCCTGATTTAGCGGCGCCGAGCCCAAGGCCGCTTTCATTCCCACACTTGGCCACAAAAACACGGCTCCGCGAGAACCGGAGCCTACCAGAGCCTTGCGGGTGCACTCGGTTCCCGGAGTGAGCCGAGAGGGTTTTAAGTTGGGGGGAGCCAGGCCCCGCGGCCACTGGCGGGAGGAGTTGGGGGCAGGGCATTGGAATTGGTTCGAGAAATGTTGGCTTTCTTTATTTCCTTTTGCAACATTTTTTTCTTTTGCTGCTGTAGAAGAAAATGAATGATTTTGAAAACCTGCTGGCCCAAGGATGACGACCCATTTTGCAGGCTATTTCAAAGGAAAAAACTGTCCCCTCTCTCTGGTGCAGAGTTTATTTCTCTACCCTCCTCCCCACGTTTTAATTTTTAAAAGTCTCTGTCCTGAAAAGCCGGGAAGCGCTCTTATGGGCGATTTGCTTAAGTACTGGGTCTAAACTTTAAGAGAGCGGACGCAGGAACGACGCTAGCGCCCCCAAAGTTACCGCATATGATCTCCCCCCTGCCCAACGGCATTTGAGCGATTAAACGTCTCGCGTCCCCCAATTCAAATGCCCACGGACTCAGTAATCTAGTTATGGAAAGGGATGGGGCCACACACACCCCCAGTGTCTTTGGGTAGGGGTGGGGGAGAGCCCTTGCACAAGATGACTGCATAAAACTTTGTTTAAACAGTTGTTTGCGTGTTTCTAGTCCCCTAAGAGTACCGATTGGGCCTAAGGCAGACTACCACCACAAATGCACGGAGTCTCTCCCGCAATGCAAGAAAACAAAAATAAAAAGCAGGTGGTTACAGAGACGCAGGGTAGCACAATGGCTCAGTGCGAAGGGGGTAGAATGCAGTCCCGGAGCCGTCTGTCGGCAAGCTCCAGACAGCGCACTCTGAACTCAGCTCTTGGCGGTCTGGGCGAATGGAATGCGAAACCGGAGCATAGACGAGTTTGCTGCAATGGCCAACCGTTCGGCGGCACAGCTGCCCTTGTCCTCCCAGCTTTTCTCTGCACTGCCCTGGAAGCAAACAAGCAACCCGAAAACGTCCCACTGTGTTTGCTGTGAATTCAAGTAGCACCAGGCGTTCTAGCAGCCAACCCTCCGCTGAGAAGGGTGATTCCGGGAGGGGAGCAGGTTAAAAAGGGAACCTGCTTGTGTGTGTTTCCCTTGAAGCCCTTGACTGCCCCCCACCTCCCCCGTTTCAGACCTGCGGACCTAGTAGGGCGCGAGAAGGAAACCCTAGCCCGAGAGGGCTAACCCTGGGAGGCCTGCCTCCAAAGCTAATTCGGGAACAGACCCCCTTAGTCTTGCCCCTAACCCACCGCCTCATGGATCTCTCCTCCCAAACTTCACGAAGAAAACAAGCCTTAAAAACACTACAACTGGGAGGAACTTCATAAACTCTCCAAACTGGAGGCTTAGGTGACCTGCAGCCCCGTGGGCCAGAGGCCCTGAAGTGGGGAGTTGACAGCGAGTCACTTCACTTAAGGAGAGACATAGAGAGCCTAGAAAGACACTGAATCTGGGAACTTTCGCGCTGAAATCTCCAGGTCTCTTGGGAATGCGGAGACCACAGACTTTTTTCAAAGCCAAATTTCTCCCGATTTTCTCCAAATGGTCAGGGAAACCAGGGACTATAAGGAACTTGGGAGTAAAGAAATTTTTTAAAGGAAAGCAGCAGAGCTCTGCACCAGGTTTGGGGGACATTTCCACTACCAAGGCGACCCACTCTCCTCCCTCAGTCACCTAGCCACCCTATCCCTTTGCCACTCAAGCATTCTTGCATTATTTGTTCCCGGGGCCCCGTTTCACTCCAGTGCACATTGGGGGCTGAGATCTAAATACTCATTTGATATAGCGCAATAATCCTTTTCTCATATTTGATGGGAATGTTTTCCATAACCCAGTATTTGACAACATCTCCCTATAGGGACAGGTTTGTATTTATGTTGGTAAAATGTCCCCTGCCTCAAAGTCTATTGTAACCCAACACCTGACAACCCAGAGTCCCATTTCTGTTTGCAGAAAGGGTTTATTCAAGCACATAATGGGATCCCAGCAGAAAGCCTTTCAGAACAAGGGGCTATGGTAAACTTCACCACATGAACTCCGTTTCCAGGGCTATTAAGCTTTTAATTGGAAAATAGCAGAGGAAATTTCAAGGTGACTATAACGTGTTAGCAGTTAGTGCGGAGAAGAAAAGCCGGAGTGGGGATGAATGTAGAAAGCATATGGTCCGAATCACATTTAGGAGGAGCAGCCTGCTTCTACTAAGTCCCAGCGGCTTGTACACTTATGGGAAAAATCATCAAAGAAACTGGAAAGGGAGGGGGGAGGATTACAAGTAAGTGTAACCTCACTAGACCGGATCCACTCTCATTCTGCTCTGGGTGGGGTGTGTATGTGTGTGTGTGCACGTGTGTGTTCAAACCACAATTAACTGGATAGAATTGTGATAGGTATTAACAGCGAAAGGGTGAAAGATAGTGTGCATGTGTGGTTCTCTTTCTCTTGACACACACACAATATATATATGTATGTACGTATAAGTCGGAGTGCAGGTGCCGGTGCTGAGAAACCGAAGATGTCCTGACTGGACGCTGCTCATGACCGCAATCAACACTTAATCAGAAGGACAGTTTCATATTGTCCCGGATGTATAATACATCAGGAAATTTTCTGCTTTGCTGGATTCTCATGGAGGGGGGAGGTCAAGGTTCCTATTCTGCTGTTTAAAACGCGACCACGGTGACACTGGAGGCCAGGACATGCAGAAAGCCCTTTTACTTATTTTTATTTTTTAGAAAGCCCTTTTAAAGCAGGAAAACGAGCTCCGTCTCTCCACGCATGAATTTTTCAGCTCTTACCCTGTCCGTGCCTCTTCAGCATCACTCATTGGCCAGTTTCACATCCAAAGGGGGGAACAAATGTCTAGCGAGGCGCTGGGGCCACCAGGAATCGATTTTTTGGGGTGACAATAATGCCCTTGTCTTCCACATTTGGGAGAGACTCGTGTGCACCCCCATGGCATCTCCGAAGCCGCTCTCTGGGGCTCAGGACAGAAGGTAGAGACCTTGCGACCGGGGAGTCACTGAACCTGCGTCTGGCGGGCCGGGGGACACAGCTGGTGTGAAGGAATATCCTGGACGGTCACGTCCCCACACCATTTTGGCAGCGGGGCCTAGGCTTTTCGGAGCAAACGGGACCTAAAACGGCCTTCAACCCCGGCGGCCCCCTGCAGACGCGGCTGCTCGGTCGTTCATATTCTAGAACTCTCGAGACCAGCAACAACTCACCCTGGAGGTAGGCACTCCCACGGGTACAGATTCCGCAGACCTAGACTAGACACAAGGTCGCGCCCGCCTCCATCCTTTACTGTGGCTGTACGGGTGTCGCTCCCGCACTGCAACATCTGAGGGGCCCCCTGGGCGGCGACCTCCGCCCCGCGCTTTCGAAGGCAGGGACTGGGAAAGGGCGCCCTCGGAGCGCTCCCACTGGGCCAGGGCCGCGGGGCCCGCAAGCGCCCGGGGATTCCTGGGCCGAGTCGCGCTCACCCCGCCGGGCGTGGGGGACTGGAGGCGGCGGTCAGGTCCCTACACGGTTTTAGAAGAGGGTCGCCTGGGCGGCCTGCAGATCCCGTCCACCTTCGGTGCCAAAGGAAAAAGTAAAACATGTACCCTCCGAGATGAAATGAGAGCAGCGCTGACTTTAAAACAGTTTTAAGGTAATCTTTCCCGTGACTTTAAAAACCAAAAAAGGCCGAGAAAATAATTTCAGGTAATTTAGAGAAACATTCAACAAACAAGACAGTTTCTGTTCCCCAAAGTGTTTGCTCTGGGGGCGCTGGTGCAGTTCCCCAGGACAAGCCCCCTTTCCGGAACTCTCTTCCGCCTCCCCGCTCCCCTGCAGTCCCGGAAAAAAGCTCTGCTGGGGAGAATGTGGGCGGAGGTGAGGCCTTCCAGGGAAGAAGTCCCTTCTCGATTCGACGGGCCCGGGAATGAAGGCGGAAACGGCCAGCGCTGCCCACACCCCAGGGAAAGTTGGGTGCGAACTCCTTGTACCGAAACCAGACCGGCAGGCCAGTGACGCAACGCCGAGGCGCTGCGCGGGCACTCTAAAGCACCCCACCCCGAGGAGCCAGGCCAAGACTCAACTCACTACGCCCAAGCCAGAGCCTCCCGGGCGGGGCGACTTCCGGAGCAGTTAGGCCACGCCCACTCGGCGCCCCGCCCCAAGCCCTGCTCACCCCGCCCCTTCGCCGGGGACCCTCCCCATCTGTCCGGGCCGCAGCTTAGAGCTGCTGAAAAGTTTGCAGGGTCTTTTGCGGAGGGTGGGGGAAGGTACTCAACGAACAACTGGTTGACTAAAGGCCGTTCGCATTTCCTTGAGGGGTAGGGGGGAAAGGCGTCTTCTAAAGGCGAGAATCAAGAGTGGCGACTGAGCTTACGGGCGTGCGGCGCGCAGCACAGATCTCAGGCCTCCTCCGCGTGCGTATGCGCGGAGGGAGAAAGGAGGACGAGGCCCCGTGCAAGTTGCCGGAGCAAACCTCCCAAAGGGGCGGCGGCGGCGCGCAGGCAGGCAGTGGCGGCCCCAACCGGCGGGGCGGACAGGGCCAAGTCCGGGAGCCGAGGAAAATCCCCTGCCTTCCACGGGCTGTCCTCTGTATTTCTTTGTGACACGAAGCGCGTTCTGTAAAGCGCTTTTAACACCACTTGGTGCCAAGCGTCAGATGCGGTGCGGTCTGTGTGTGCACGTGAAGCCAGTTCAGCACTGCGGTTCACGTGAAGCAAGGGGGGGGAGCTCGATTTCTACACGTGGGCGGGAGTTTAATTTCCACGAGGTGCCCGGGAGACGGCAGAGCCGGCTCCCGCCCCTGCCCGGAATGGCGGTTCCGTGCGTGGGCTCTGGGGGGAAGGGAGTGTCACCAAGAGCACCCTGGGCCCCGCAGGCGGCTTTCCCCGAGACCCTAGTTACGCAGCGCGGGGTCTGCAGCACACTAGTGGGGTGAAGGGGACACCCGAGTGGGCGCAGGTCCCGGGAGCCGCG